>NC_051068.1:6772221-7495971 GCF_004664715.2 Peromyscus leucopus | reverse complement strand
TTAAATAACCAGTAAAAGGGTAAAAGAAAACATGTAGTCTAATTCTTAAAATCTTCAAAATCTCTTCCATGTTTAATTTATTCCCAAATTTCATTTTAAGATAAAGTGTGTAGTAAGACATCTGTCCTCTTTGGGGAGAAGTGACCATCCATCCTAAAAGTGTTTGCAGAAGTAGGTTCTGCTCTGCCGTGTACCCACATAGGCGCCTCCTTGACCACCTCCTCTCACCCTTACCTATCCCTGCTCGAACAACTTACAGAAGTGGCAGGCCGTTGCCGTTCCTCTGAAAGCAGGAGCCCAAAGAATGTAGTATAATATGCACACTGTCGTCAAGACTCGCCACCAAATGTGAACGTGAGGGGAGGCCGACACTGACCACGTGTGTTCAGTTCTGTTAGAAGGCTGTGACTCTCCTCCCTGCAGCTGGCGGCTGCTTTAGAATGTAGAAATCTAGGGAAGCGATCGCTCACCCAGTTGAGATGAGGGGTGCAGATGAGGGGTGCAGCCTAGCAGATACTGTTACGGTGACCAGGCTTCCACAGACATACTGCAGGGTTGACGGGGTGAGCTGAGCAGTGCTTTTCTTCCGTGAGAAGAGGAAAGGGGAGCAGAGATGGGATCTCAGGAATAGGAAGGTCTGAAGATGCCATGAACACAAGCCAGCTGGCTGGCAAGTCCAAGTCCTTTTCCTTGAGAGCAGCTTTGACCAGGAGTTTGTGGGGTGGGGGCAGCATCTGGGCCCTGCTCAGAAAATAGCTCCCCAGGGTGATGAACTGCTACCATTGGGCTAGAAAGGTGTAGGGATCATGGAACTTGGAAAGGGAAGTAGCCCAGTTTTGGAAGTGAAGCACCTCAAGGCTGGTCTGCACTCCAAGACTGTCTCACATTCTAGTAAAGATTAACGCTGCCCTCGGATGAACTCAGAGTGAGCTGTAGAAACAAGCATGGGTGCCTGCCGCAGTTTATGAACGGAAGCAAGCCAGTGAACCCTGAAAGACAGCCTTTCTTTGGGACTCGCAGGCGCTGGCAGTGAAGTCAGGTCAGAACAGGCAGGGGTTATTCCAGTTCATGTCAAAGTAGGTCAATAGCCCAGTGGCCAGGTCTGCCTCAAACTGACCAGGGCTGGGAGCCTGGCTCCTCTTATCCATTTCTCCAGTTGGGATAAACTTGTCATTCAGTTTCTACCAGGGACAGCACAGAGTCTGTCTGCACGTCTGCTGCTCCAGACTGTGTGCTCAGAGGACCTGCTGCACCTAGCCGCCGAAGTCCCAGTGCTGCTGGGGACCCGGGTCTCCTCTCTGCACCACACCATGGAGAACCCAGCAGTGGTGACTGGTCAGAACTAGGCCTGGTCACAGCTGTCCTGCTGCCCATGGTTGACCAGATTGTTGATGAGGACAGGGCTAAAATACCTAGGGATATTGCTCCTGAGAAGCGGAAGCGTGTGTTCCCTTCCTCGAGTGACTCACCACAGTTCAGCAAAGTGTTCCCTTTTGGGGGAGGAGGAAATAAATTACTTTTCTAAAGGTATAAACTTACTAAATCACCAACTTTAATTTTTAACTATAGATTAAAAAGATAGAAATATTTGAATAGGCAGTAAAGGGTAAGAGAAAATGTACTCTAATTCTTAAAATCTTCAAAATCTCTGCCATGTTTAATTTGTCTCAAATTTCATTTTATTAAGGCCATCGTAGCAAAGAACTTTGTAATGGCTGACTTCAGTTGGGGGGGGGGGGGAGTTGCCTGGGCCAAGAAGGTTGAATGTTTGCTATGCAAGCGTAAGGATCTGAGTTCAACTCCCCCAAACCACATTAAAAACATGATGTCCCAGCCCCAAGGTAGGAGGCAGAGAGCTGAGCCAAGTGAGCGAGGTCTAGGCCCATTGAGAAACTGCCCTTAAAGGGGGTGGACAGAGCCTAGGATCAGCACCCAAGACTCTCCTCCAGCTCTGCACTCACGCTCACTTCCAGATATGTGCACACAAACACACGCACACAGTAAGTTTTCCAGGTAAAACACATTGCAGCAATCCTGTGTCACTTAGAGTTTGTTAGAAGAGAGAACATTCCATAGGCTTCTCTCTCTCTCAGAATCCTATTAAATGTGAAAGCCATGATCTACACAATGTGAACCCTCACTGACAGTGACAGCTTTTACGTATTTAATTTCTGATTTTAAAAAATCATAAGCGTTCATATTATCCTTCCTGTCAGTTCTTTGGAATCTCCCAGTCCTTTGTCTCAGGCATTAGCTGGGGTTTTTTATCCTGTCTACAGCTGCCAACAGAAAACAGAATTTCATCCGTCGCTGTTACTAACCCACGATCTCCTGGTGTTGTGAACATCCCCAAGCCTCCTGTGTACTTATGGGGGGGAGGTCTGTTACAAATGTTATCGGGGTGTTGACTCTCTTTTTTCTCTGCCCTTTCAATAATACTTACTGCATTTCTTACGCACCGTGTGGAAGCCAGGCTGGTGACAGGCCAGCAAGATGCGTGTGTATCCCTGCATGGCTGGTCTCTCCTTCCTGACTTCTCCTCTGGTGGCCCCTTTTGGAAGGGCAATAGCTTTTGTGAATGTCAGCTTTTTTTTTCTTTCCAGTTTTTAATGTGAATGTTTTCTTTTATTCCAACACTTCTCTGTTGTCTGAAATATTTTGATGGCCTGCCTGCTCTTGGATTTGCTTTATCCTTGGTGACTTCTAAAAAGCTTCGATTCTTTAACTCTGGAAAGCTTAATTACCTGATCAAACTCAACAAATATTGTATATTCCTAAGTTCTAGTTGCATGGTAGCACACCTCAGGGATTGTTATTAAAGAAAGCTTGGAGGCTGGAGAGGGACAGCTCGGCCGTGCAGCGCATGGCCTGCTGGAGTCCAGTCCCCACACCCACACCATGCCTCCCATCTTTGACTGCAGTCCCAGGAGATCTGACGCCCCCTTCTGTCCATAACAAGAACTGCACTCCCCTGTACAA
Organism: Peromyscus leucopus; assembly: GCF_004664715.2. Taxonomy (NCBI): domain Eukaryota; kingdom Metazoa; phylum Chordata; class Mammalia; order Rodentia; family Cricetidae; genus Peromyscus; species Peromyscus leucopus. The sequence continues at coordinate 7,492,992 of NC_051068.1, read as the reverse complement.
GCCCACCCTCACACACAAACACACATAATGTAAAAGGAAAAATAAATAAGAAGGAACATTTGAATACTATGTCTAAAGTCGCCAGGCTGCTGCTCTTCAAAGGCAGAGGGATGTTTCCATTCCCAGGTCCCATGTGAACACTGCAGCCACACTCCTTTGAAAGGAGAATGCTAGGTTTTACATTGACACCTCTCCACTCCTCCTGATTTAAGTCATAGACAGTATGGCCTTTATATATTACAGCAAACTGACTAGTGAGAAAAGACTGGCTTTTATTTCCTGGCTACAGTTCTAAGTACCAGAAATGGATAATGGAGGCCAAGCAGAGAAAGGGAAAATGAGGCACTGAAGGGAAGCCAAGGTTTGGAATCGTTAACAGCCTCATTGGCGAGGCGTTCCTTTCTCACACCGTTTACTCGGAGTTCAGGAAGGGAGGCAGAAGAAAGGCAGATCTGGTACTACTGAAATGAGTACAAACACACTGGATGAAACACTCATGCCGTGTAGTGAGGCCCTGGGCACAATCAGGCAAATAGATGCACAAACAGTTTTCTATGACTAAATCTACGACACCAACCTTAGCACTCAAGGTGACAGTCAGCAAAGGTCCAGCACACGATGACTTCGCTCGGTCACGATGGAAAATACTCCACTTTCTATCCTCCGTCTGTCCATAGTTGCACCTGAATGTATTTTGAACCCTTGACAAAATGAACTTTGAATCTTAAGGGCCATCAGGGTTTCTGTCAGAGACAGCGCCATCTTGCTTGGGGAGGAGCTGTGAGCAGTGTAGTTTTCACTGTTGGGTTTCATCTGTCTGCTCTATGCATTTGATTTTAATTACATGTCACCTAGAATACGTTCTCACAGTCTGTGTTCGGAGCCTGCTTACCAGAAGGAGATGCGTGAATTGGCCTAGAAGAAAACTGCCCGCTGCTTCATGCTACAGAAGTAATTTGAGAGTTTCAGAATGTTCCTGGAGTCTCTGGACTCAGTGAGAATGTTAGATCTGTTGTGGATTTGTTAGTTAATATGTGAGCTTGCATTGTTTTGTTTGAAACAGCATCTTCCTCTGTAACCCTAGCTAACCTCAAACTCAATATGTTTGGGGCCAGGCTGGCCCAAATTGTGTAGATCCTCTTGCCTGTGCCTCAAGAGGCTGGGATTGTATGTGAACACCACCATGCCAGGCTAGTGTGTTTGCTTGTTTGTTTTCATGGGCAATTAATAAGATAAGATATGCATTATGAATGGAAATATTGTTCTAGAAAAATCCTTATATGAATTTCTATGTCTCTGAACATGGCCCAATTTAAATGGTCCTTTTCCTTAAGTGTGGTACTATGAGACCCCACTTGAGGACTCAACCTAGTAACTTAGGCTATAACCCAGCTACTCAGGAGGTTAGTGAGGGAGGGTCACAAGTTCAAGGCCAGCTTGAAAAACTATGGAGACCCTGTCTTAGAAGAACATGGAGTGTGGGGATTGGGAATGACTCTGTGGTAGAACGTTTGCCTATGATGTATAGAAACGGGTTCAGTTCCCAGGTCAAAAGACGGACAGCCTATGTGTCTTTCTTTTTACATAAAAGAACTTATGTGGGGGCCTCCTTCCCTCTTGGTGTTGGCCTCAGTCTGAGAGGGGAAAGAGGCAGAAGGGGAGACAGAAAGTTTTGTATGCGGCCCATGAGCACAAACGGAGACAGCCCTCCGGGAGACAGATTTCAGTGAATCAGCTCAACTTAATTCCAGACTATAAGGAGCAAATAGGATTGGGAGCCTGGGGACAGACTTCACTTACATTAGGTGGCACGCTCCTGTCTCAAGGCTTTGTCCGTGGCAGTGGGGTCCTGGAGCAGAGCCTCCTAGCACAAGTCTTCCAGCAGGGATCCGGGTCAAAGGTCAAGCCAAAGATGAGTCAGGAATCTGGTTTCGAGACAACTTTCAGATAAGGTCAGGCCTCCAGACCCAGGAGCATTCTCCAGATAAGGGCAGGGAGAGGGCAGGAAGCCTTGAGGGAGTTTCCATACTGTTGAGTTTAGAGAAAGAGGCCAGACTATGGGAGACCTGTAACCAGCCAGCAATGTATTCCAACAAACTTGACACATACTCATAAGAAACTTAGAATGACTACAGCGTGGGGAGGGGCGTGGCATGGGGGCAGGGAGGTGTATATAGGCTTTCCACCAGTGTTCCAAGCTCGTCGGACATTGACGTTCAAGTCTATGCATAGTGGTTGAGCTCTTGTGGGAAGAAAACAGATGTGGACAGATGATTCAAAGGCTTGTGACCAGTATTTAGGGATCTGTAAACAAACAGCTCACTATCACTGTAATGTGTGTGTCAAGGGGTTTAGGCCACTGTGACAGAAGAGACAAGAAACACCTGCCTGGTGTTCAGCTGCAGGGACGGGTCCTTGGGGTATGGGAGGACTCCTGAGAAAGGCCAGGCCCCTTCCAAGGTGGCAATCCTCGGCTCTGTCAGAAACTCACATGCTCTACTGGCCATGACCACCAACCCAAGTGAGGGAGACCTTAGCAGTCGCGGTCCTTATTGCCACATTGTCCTGTGTCTGAAAAGACCTTCTGATACTGTCAACTAAAACCCTGCGAGAAATGCAAGTCCGAAGAGCTCTGGGTCTGTGGCAGGTCTGAGTGGCTTTGGTGTCAGGGTGAGGCGTCCCTGTGGGTGCTCTATGGTCAACATGGGCCCTCTCTGGATGCCCTTTCTGTTGTTAGTTCACCCAAACTAGAAATTTCAGCAGTTGTTTAAAATATGTCTTCATTTTCTTATAGTAATTTGCTTTTTTAAATTGTATCCATTTGGAAATGTCACAGCAGACCCCCATTTGTTTGTACAATAATTTTTAAAGTTTTTAAATGAATGAGTCAACAAGTCTAATGATGCTAATAAACAGGAAAATTAAGAGTGCAGTGTGCTGAGTGCCTCTCTGCTAGAGAATAACGCGGCTCGCCTCTGCTCTTCCAGGGAAAGAGAAACGGTGGCTTCAGACAGTGTTTCTTTGGGAACCAGAAGCATTGCAAGCTGACAAAACTCTGTCCAGCCATGGGCTACACGTTCAGGCTTGCTGCTCGGAATGACATCGGCACCAGGTATGGCGTCTCTTCTTCTTCTGGCCCTTCAGCTTCAAGGCCTCTGAGGTCGACAGAGCACTCTGACCGTACTCAGCCTCGGCTGTGCTGTGAGGCCCACTGGAGGTTCCGGGGACCAAGAGGAAGGTGGCAGTAGAGCTTTGTGAAGGAGGTCATCCTCTTGGGCGTCCGCCCAGCCCAGCACCTGCTCCTTGTTCTGTGTCACGCGGCAATGTGTCTGTCCTCCAGGCCTTTCCTTTTCATTTGTGTGACTGATACGAAGAAAATGTGGCAGAGCGACCATTGTCCTCAGGTCACAGCATCAGGGAAACCGGGCCGCCTGTCTGCAGGTGTCTCCAGGGTCACAGCATCAGGGAAACCAGGCTGCCTGTCTGCAGGTGTCTCCAGGGTCACAGCATCAGGGAAACCGGGCTGCCTGTCTGCAGGTGTCTCCAGGGTCACAGCAGCATCAGGGAAACCGGGCTGCCTGTCTGCAGGTGTCTCCAGGGTCACAGCATCCAGGTGTCTCCAGGGTCACAGCATCCAGGTGTCTCCAGGGTCACAGCATCAGGGAAACGGGCGCTGTCTGCAGGTGTCTCCAGGGTCACAGCATCAGGGAAACCGGGCTGCCTGTCTGCAGGTGTCTCCAGGGTCACAGCATCCAGGTGTCTCCAGGGTCACAGCATCAGGGAAACCGGGCTGCCTGTCTGCAGGTGTCTCCAGGGTCACAGCATCCAGGTGTCTCCAGGGTCACAGCATCCAGGTGTCTCCAGGGTCACAGCAGCATCAGGGAAACCGGGCTGCCTGTCTGCAGGTGTCTCCAGGGTCACAGCATCAGGGAAAACCGGGCTGCCTGTCTGCAGGTGTCTCCAGGCTGCAGGAGGAGGGGAAGAGGGGGGCCTAACCAAGGAGCCTGTTGATTAAGGGGCTTTGAAAAAAGACCATGTCTCAGTTCTTGCTGGGTAACTCTCGATCAAGGGAAAAGTCTTCATTTCCTGGCGGCACCTTAGACTAAGTGGTTAGCTGCCCAGCCTGGAGAACCCCTCTGTAACATCACAGACTTTTAGAACCACTCCCGGTGCCTAAGAAGCAGTAGCTTCAGAGTTTTCTAACCAGAAAAGTTGGAGCGATACAGGCTCCTATTGTTCAGGAATTTTTAAATGAGTTAGGAGCACCGCAGACTTGGAAAACAGTTTGTAGAACTCATGATCCTGCAACAACATGACTTGTTTGTACACACATTCGTGTGAAGTCTTTTGGTAGCCGCTGCTCTTACCTTGATAAATGTGGTGCTGTGCTATATTTTTGAGGGAGATGAAATCAGAAGCCAGTTTTGTTACAGCTGGAGTGCCTTTGTGAAATGCAGGCAATGCGGGCACAGCAGGACAGTTGAGAGCTGCGGTGGGAAATGTCCTGTGTACAGGATCCTTTTCCACCACACACCAGTGGGGCTAGGTAGAGGCATACTATCCCACTTCTAAAATGCGGGGACTCCTGACACAGTCCTGATGGGAGGTGGTGTTCTCTACACTGGGAAACATCTCACTGATGTCTCCTCTGTTCATTCCTCTGCAGTGGTTACAGCCAGGAGGTGGTGTGCTATACACTGGGTAACATCCCACAGATGCCTTCAGCACCCAGGCTCGTCCGAGCTGGCGTCACCTGGATCACACTGCAATGGAACAGGCCAGAAGGCTGCTCACCTGAGGAAGTAATTACCTACACCCTGGACATCCAGGAGGATGAAAATGTGAGTTGTGCAGCCTCTGGACCTACAGAGCATCATGGCACTTTCCTACCCAAAGTCAAGGCCACTCTGTTTCTACCACGGCCATCATTGCTGTGCACGTCAAAGTGCCCTTCTGCAGCTCAGCAAATGGCTTCTGGTCCTTTCAGCTGGACTCATCCCATGACCCCAGATATAATCAACAGCAAATCTTTTCAAACTTTCCTTCAAAATTATCCAGAAATCTAGCAACTGTTCACCGTCTCCACAGCTAAGAAGGCCTCCTGGGCACAGCCTTCCCCTTGCCTTGAGCGAGCGCAGAGGCCCCTCAGCGGGGCCCCAGCAGCATCCTCGTGTTCTTTGATCGCTGTCCAGAGCACATGCCACCCGGCCACCCTCTTGCAGAGGGGCCACAGCTCTCCTGATGCCCACCCCCACTGGCCCTGTGTGCTTGGGTTTTGTCTCTGCCCTTGTTACTTACCCGCTGTGCCCCGGTGTTGTGGACTTGTGTTTCCTGTGTCTTCCTGCAGGGAGCTCCTTGAAGATACTGTCCTCACTTTCCTGGTTTCCTTTGGGTCTCTTCTCACAGCTCAGCAAATATCCTCCTAGGACAGCCTTGCCTGACCACTCTGGAACGTCTCTGTTGTGTAGAACTCTGTGCAGTGGTAGACACATCCCATAGTTTATGTAGGACATGTGCTGTGAGCATTTGAAATATGGCTACTGACCAAAGCAGCTGTATTTTTAATTGTATTGAGTTTGAATCCCAAGAGCCACATGTGGCTACTGTACTTGGTCAACCCCTTCTGCTGTGGCGTCATCTCAGGAGCTCCAGCAGCCTGCCTCTTGCCTTCATATGCCTTCACAGCCCACAACACCATGTGGTGTGCATGCCTGCTGTGTGTGTAGGGTTTTATTTTTTCGATTGTCTTCTTTAGATAACATGTAAGTGTCTTGTGGACCAGGTTCTGTATGCCTTTTCACAAGGCTGATTCTCTTGAGCCGGAAGGGATCCTGATACACAGAAGCTGCTTGGGAGGGAGGGACAGAGGGAGAGAGGATGGAGAACACTATGGAATGAATTCAGTGTATTCACCTACAGCAGGAAGGTCTACCCTTAAAGGAGAATGTCCTTCCCCACCCAAGCTGTGCTTCCTCCCTTAGCCAGAAGAGAGCGCTGTAGCTCAGGAACCTTGCCTGCCTGCTATTGCACAGCCGTTTGCAATGTCAGCCTCCCAATCAACAGGCTTTTCTCAGGACAAATTAATTGTTAAATGAAAATATTTCAAGCGCTAACTGCTCTGTCATACACAGTTGGCCAGAGCCAGGCTACACTGCCGGGTGACAGATGAGACCTGAATTTAGAAAGCTGTCCACGGCACGGTGGACCCTGATGCTCCGTTAACAGTGGCTGCCAGCCTCCAGGCTCACTGGTGGAGATAGGAAGCCACAGTAAAAAGCTCTGGGTCCTTTGGAATTTGAGGCCCCGATGTTATGATTCTGATGACTCTTTCTGGCTTTGCCTTTTCAGGATAACCATTTCCACCCAAAGTACAGTGGAGAAGATCTAACCTGTACTGTGAAAAATCTCAAAAGAAGCACGCAGTACAAATTCAGGGTGAGTCTTACTGCCTGGGTGCGAACACTGACTGTTTAGTGTTTCTCCACTTCCGTTTCCAGTGCCGTCTGCCGGCCAGAAAGGGGCTGAAATGGACAGCACCTTCAGAGTAGCACACACCTCCCAGCACCCACCGTATTTAAATTTGAGAGTCTGGTTTCTAGACAGAAAACCGCACGAGAAGATGCTGTTACAGCGAGGGCGGTGTCCAGCCGGGAGGCCCCTGACCTGCGGCTGTGTGTCCCTGCCCTCCCTGGCGATTGCTGCCTGCCTGTGCCACTTGTCCTCAAACGCCCTGGCTGTCCAGTGCCCTCCGCTCGCTCTGTGCCTGTTGTTTCTCTCCTTTTTCCAACCCCTTCCGCGGCTTAGGCCAGGGGTTCTCAACCTTCCTGATGCCGCGACCACTTAGCACAGTTCCACATGCTGTGCTGACCCCCAACCATAAAATTATTTCATTGCTACTTCATGGCTGTAATTTTGCTACTGTTATGAATCGTAATGTAAACGTGTGATATGCAGGATATCTGATGTGACCTACAGGTTGAGAACTGCCACCACTAATGTTCCCATAGTGATCTGGGAAGGCTGCTTTGTGTCGCTCATGAGTGCCTCCTCCTATCCCACAGCATCCTGTGTTGGCCCTGTGCATGGCACCCTTCTTCCTCATATGCCCTGAGGTTTCTCCGCCCTCCCATCTCTAATTTTAGGGCTAAGTAATTTAATTTGGCATGTAGTCACTCCAGTATTTGTCAAATTATCAAGCAGAATGTTGTGACTGACTATTTGAGGAATATAATTGCTTTTGGTATGCTAAAAATACCAATGTTGGCTCCCGGAGCATAGCTGTACTGCTGACGTTCTCCACCAGGTGGCACTGTCTGACTCTTCATAAGTAAGTTTTTGTCAGGTTTATCCATGTTTTTTCACCAGACCGCACAGAAGGGTGGGAACAAACTGATTTTATATATGCTGCCACTACAGTCTCCTCTTCCTGCTCCTTTATTGAAACGTGGCCTTACTCTGTATTCCAGACTTGCCTGGAACTTGCTACGTAGCCTAGAATGGTTTCAAATTCGCAGTTATCTTACCTCCACCTCCCACGTGCTAGGATTACAGGCGTGTACCATTAACCTAGGCTTGTATTTCCTCTTGTAAGGACATACAAATATCTTTAGCTAAAACCTACCTTATAGTTTTATTTTTAATTGTTAATAACCAAATTATAAACAAAATAAGTGATCACAAACAGTTAAATCGTCGGTCTGAAGAAAGAAAGCATGAATGGATGGATAGTGGATGTATCAGAGTATGTATCTGACCTTGCAATGTTACAAAGACACGATTGACCTAATTGTAGCCTGTAACCTGGGTGTGCTCTCTTCTCACGGCTGCGTTCCAGCTGACTGCCTCTAACATGGAAGGGAGGAGCTGCCCCAGCGAGGTCCTGGTGTGCACAACCAGCCCTGACAGACCTGGACCCCCGACCAGACCCCTCCTTAAAGGGCCCGTCACGTCTCATGGCTTCAGTGTCAAGTGGGGTACGTACTCTTCTGCTCTGACAGCTGCTGCTGTTCCCTTGTGACTCATTTTAACTTCAGTAGTGACAAATCAAACACAGAGACATGATACCATGTGTGAGGGCGTCACGCATGTGTTACACGTGTGTGAGAAGCATGCTGAGGACTGGAGAATGCAATGGTTCTAATGTATGGCCAGACTTTAGGGGACTGACTCTCTAAATGAACAATTTTAAGAATATTTAATTTGTTCCATAATTTTCTTATATTACAGTTTTCCTCCTTATTTAAATGCATTGTTGATTTGAGTCTCAGGATTCATGATTAGATAATTCATTCTTTAATGACTCACCTTGAAAAATTTATTAGAAAAATATTTTTCAATTAATACTGAGATTTCAAATTTAGGTATGTAATTTTTTTAACTTGCAAAGTGTTACAATAAAATAGGAAGAATTCTGTTTTTTTGTTGTTTGTTATGTGACCACCACCCTGAGCTTCAGGATATTTCACTTGGTCTGAGATAACCTGGGAGGACATTGAAGTTCATCTCTACAGTGTGGGTCATTTCAGGGAGATGCATATTACTGCGTGGTTGTAACATTTGTGATTATATGTAAAGTGGTTAAGACATGTGTTTTGCACTAATGTCATGTAAGAATATGCATAAATAGAAAGTGAAAGACAAAACAGAAAAATTTAGAGTTCTAAAGGTACTGTCTGTGGGGTGTGTTTAATGCATAGACCATCACCAGAGACCAAGCTCAGGCATACTATTTTGAGTTACCAAAGAACTCTGAGGCCCGCTTTCCCTGGGAGACAGGTATGGTTAAAAGAAAGTGGGGGATTCTGGGTTGCTTGTGGTCCTTTCTCCGAGGAGCCTGCCCCCGAGCTCTCCCCTTGCTCACCTCAGCACTCTGCTGGGTTTGTCCTTATCACTATTGTTGTGAATGTTGTTATGGAAGGATGTGTGAGCAATGCAAAGGCCTGGGTAGTGAGCTTCCTCAGTCCGTGTGAGTGAAGTCAAGACCTTGGAAAGTCTCCCCTGCGACCAAGGATATAGAGGTGGCAGGCTGCTGACAGACATGAATTCTTCACAGTTTGGCAAAATTATTCTGCCTCACATTCTCATACTCCAAAAAAAAAAAAAAAAGCTCTTGCAGCAGAGACTGTGAGCGTTTATCCAGGGTGACAGAGGGGACCCCGGTAAATGACAGAGTGTGCTCCCCACACTGCCTGGTGCACATGGTGATCACAGCTCTGGGGCTGGACTGGTTCCCTGGGTGGGGATAGAATGTTCCCTTGGTAGAAGGTGTGACAGAGTGAATGTATTCCATTCCAACATTTTATTCATTTTGTCAATACCTTTTTTTTTCTCTCCCCTTCTCATTTTTCAAAAGAATCTAATTGCTCATAAAATATATGAAGTAAAAATAATAAAACAAGATCAATATCTGAACATTTCAGCTTTGCATAAAAATCACCAATTCTTAAAGAGCCACTTCAGAATTCTCTGGAATAACCATCCCACTCGTCAAGTTGCATGCATGTTTCACTAAATAAATGCCAACTCTTACCTTCCATTCTGCATTTCAACAACCTCAAATAGAAGCCTGATAGAACTCAGTTTCTTGACACTGAGGAGCCATTGTGTGTTGGGGACTCATACCTGTAATCACAGTACTGGGATAGGGTGTTGAGGCAGGAGAATTGCTGAAGCTTTGAGGCCAGCCTGAAGTATGAGATGCTGTTTCAAGAAAAAAAATCAAGGGGCAGGGGTCATGAAAACAATGAACCGTGCCTTTTGGTCAGTCCAGACTGAAGGCCACGTAGTGGTGAGTTCTGCTGTTCTTTGTGAGGATGTTTCCCAGTACCACCCTGTCCTCTCCTGACTAACAATGTTTGCCTACTCTCCAGATGCTCCAAAGGACAGCGGTGGCTCAGAAATCCTAAAGTATCTGCTGGAAATCACAGATGGAACTTCAGAAGGTGACACTTTGGGAACTTTTGTACAGTGCATTCACACCCTGAGTTCTTGGCCTGATGTGGTCAGAGCTTCACAGTAGCAGCAGCAGGCAGCCATTGGTTCTCATGAGAGAGTTAGCAGTGTGGTCAGGCCTGCCAAGCATTGGCATATCCATCTACATGTCTGCCTGCCTATCTATCTATCTATCTATCTATCTATCTATCTATCTATCTATCTATCTATCTATCTATCTATCCATCCATCCATCCATCCATCCATCCATCCATCCATCCATCCATCTATCTATCCATCTATCCACTTACCTACCTAGCTATCATCTCCCTTCCCTCCTTCTCACTAGAGTTTGGTCTTGAGTTTGTTTTTCTTTCAAGCACCCTACCTCGGCAAGCCCTCTACACCAAACTGTACCCCTGAGTACAGTTTTCTCTTTCAGACACCACAGTTCATTCTGTTTGAAGTTCCCGTTTTTTGACATGTTGGAGGTTTTTGTTTTTGTTTTTCTATGTCAATTATGAAACTACAGGGTAAATAAATTTGGGGCTTTCTCCCCTAACCTGCCACACTTCTGGACACTGTGGGCAGGGTCAGGAGCAGTCTACCTGTCCAGTGACAGGACGTCAGTGTGACCAGCGATCGGTCAGACTGTCATGACATGTTTGGTCTCCATTGTGACTAGAGTTAGAACTCTCATCGGAAGTCTCACTACAAGGATTGAAGTAGGGCCATGGGGCTTGTCACCAGGTCACATGACCTGACTTCAGTCCCTGGAACCCGTGTCAAAGTGGATAGAGAACCAGCTTCACAGAGTCGTCCTCCTACACCCCATGTGTGCTCTGACATACATGAGTGTGCGCGTGCGCCCCACCCCCGCACACGTGCGCCTCCCACCTCCGCACACGTGCCCCCCACCCACCGCACACGTGCGCCCCCCACCCACCGCACACGTGCCCCCCACCCACCGCACACGTGCGCCCCCCACCCACCGCACACGTGCGCCCCTACCACACACAATAACTTTAGTGGGACAGTGTAAGAAGTGAAAATCTAATTTAGAGTTCCTAGAAATGCTCTTGCCTTTCTTTCCGATAAAACTCATTGGGCGCCAATAGGAAAAGATAGAGTTGTCAGAACTTTCAAACATGGCCTAATAAGGCTGCCGTCATTGCTCTTTAAAGTATGCATGCCTATGACAAAAGAGAGAACCCTGAGTCACGGGGAACAAGTGATTCTCTTTGCTTTTGTTCTGAATGCCACAACCGCTTGGAGTTGTTGTTTTTAAGCCTGTCAAGTACCATTTTAAGCTGAAAATAGAGTTCTTGGAGATGGGCACAGCTGTTCTTAACATGAAATCAGTTTCTGTACTGAAGAGCTTACTTAGTGCTTACATTAAGACTGAGAGAGACGTCAGGGCCTGACAGTCACTTATTGCGAAAGTGTGAGTCTGCTTTCCTTGTCCTGGCTCCCTCGGGTACTGAGTCAGTGCAAGAGTGGGTGCTATTTTACGTTAGCATCAGCAGCTGGCCAGTACCTGGGGGTGAGTAATAGAATCTCTTCATCTGTCCTTGTTCCAGCTGTCCCTCAGTGCAGGGTGTCTCCCCGTAACTCAAGCACCACTGTCTAAATTCCCAGTTCCCATGGGGCTTTATCCTAACTCTGACCTAATACGGCCCAGTGCCACAGGTAGGGGATAGAAGTCTGACATAATAGGCAGCTGAAGGGATCTGTGGCAGTTCATTTATAAAACACCGTAGAATAGCGTGAGCATATTTTCCCTAAAACAACTTGTGGAGAAATGGACTTGTGTAGATGGGCAACTAGAAACCACATTATAGAAACAAAACAGAGAGAAGACATCCCTGCCGCCTGAGGCTGAAGCAGGCCATGGTGGGGTGGCTTCCAGGTACTTCTTCCCAGTGGGCGTCAGCCTGGGGGACACACCCCAGCCACCCCATCTGCTTCCTTCAGTCTCAGAACCTGGGACAACCCGAGTCACTCCAAGTGTCCCCCTTTGATTTCTCACCACTGGGCACATCTTCAGAACTGGGCTCCTTGAAGACAGCAGGCCTTTGCCAAGACCTCGGTCTGTAAGGAACAGCGTGGCTGACTGCGCCTCAGCAGCACCCAGACTCTTGGAAGCCCGGGCCATGTGGACAGCACCGGCAGAGCTGGTCCTGTGGCCTCCTCACTGTGGCATTTCACAGCTGTTCCACACTGTCTCTGTCCCCTCCTCCTGTGCCAACTCTGTGTCCTGTGCCTTCCCACAGCCCGACCCCATAGTCCACAGTGTTACAGCGGTCATGAAAAGTGACCATGTGAATCGGTGTCAGGGATGCTGGGTTTCCGTGGAAGGCGCTCGGTGTTTGCCCCAGACACTGTTTCTAACGGGGACTGTGTTACAGAAGGCTTGAGCTCACACCCGTCTCGTTTTACAGCTGGTCAGTGGGAAGTGGCCTACAGCGGGTCTGCTACGGAGTATGTCTTCACCCACTTGAAACCGGGCACTTTGTACAAACTGCGCGTCTGCTGCATCAGCACCGGTGGGCACAGTCAGGTTGGTTCATCAGTGTGACGGCAGGCCCCTTGATCAGACCGTGACACCAGAATACGCTGCAGTTTAAATGTGTCTTGTTGACGCTGCCTGCCCAGTGTCTCGTCTGGATGCGGAAATCGTCTTTCCACTTACACTTACCCAGATGATTCTCTGCAGCATTCTGATGCATTCGGGTCATTTGTCACTTGGATGACTGAGATAGTTACATCTGGGAGATGAAACTTGTTAGGATTTGCATTAACTAAATAAGGGAGACCCCAGTCATTTCAAGGAGGAAAATATATAGACCAGAGTCAAGACCTGCAGGGCTGTGCTGGTCTGTTAGCACAGCTCTGCAGGTTCTTGACTGCCACCTGCTGGGAGACGACTGCAAAAACAATAGAAATCTGGTGATTGCATTTCTGCTGTTGAGTGATTAATTTCCAGTGCAGGTCTGCAGGCAGCAGCCTTGTCTCATCTCTGTCTGTTTGACTGTAGAAGAGCCAGGTGGCATGTCAGAAGACTCAGTTTCTACCACACACAGTGCTCAGAGGTTCAATATAATCTAATAAATGCATACAAAGTACTCTTGAAATAAGAGTGTGGGTGTAATGTTGACATTCACGAAAGAGGCACTGTGATAAAAGTGTTTTCACTGTAGATTATGTAAAAACCATTAATGATAAGAAAGAAACATGGTACCTAGTCACCCAGTAGCAGATTAATTATTAAATATAAGGCTTATCACTTTCCTGAATTTTACACACACACACACACACACACACACACACACACACACACTGCCCATGTATAGCGTAGCAGTTCCTCAGTGTCTAGAGCTCCAATCTAGACATACTCCCTCCAATTAGAACACTCTTATACAGTGCTGGGGCTGCCCGGAATGCATCCTTCGGAGTATATGCAGACCAGAGCCGTAGAGCATCAGGGATACCTCCATGTGAGGGGCTGTGTGAGTCAGCATATGCATTCCTTGAAGGCAGAGAGGTCATTCCCACACATCACTGCTCTGGGAAGAATTGGAGCTATCTGGCCCTGCCGCCAGCCTTACACAGCCAGATCCCACAAAGGGGAGGCCTAGTTACTTTAGCGTTGATAGAACTGCTGTGAACATCAGTCTTGGTGGGCGCGTGCTCCCTTTGACCGCTCCTCTGCCATTTCTGTGACTGGCTGGCCATTTAGGGTACCATTCTTAACTTTATCCAGCTGCTGTTTTGTGTTCTCTTGCATCCTCATGAAGGGTCTTTCTAATGTTGGTGTAACGGGAAATAAGTGTGCTTAGGGTGATCTGACATGAGAGAGAGCCACGCTTGTTATAACCAGCATTGTATGCGATGAGAGCGAGCCCATCCTTAGACGTTCAGCCAGGCGTGGCCCCTCCTGAAGAGTTCAATCCATGGCTGGCACACATCTGCTGTGTAACTCCTTTTGGTCCCATTTCCAGTTGTGACATAGAATTAGCCTGGTAGATAAGATGTGAGCACTTCACAGTAACTAAGCAATGGTCTCTCCGGTGTTTCTCCCACAGTGTTCTGAAAGTCTCCCTGTTCGCACACTAAGCCTTGCGCCAGGTCAGTGCCGACCACCGAGGGTTTTGGGTAGACCAAAGCACAAGGAAGTCCACTTAGAGTGGGGTGAGTGAATGAATCTTCATGTTGGCCTCAACCAGGACAGTGGGAGATAGAGACACGGTGCTTCGTCTCTGGGCTCCAGCGCTTCCTTCTAAAGCTGTGCTCCCTGTTGGCATACCTGTGTTCTCTGTGACCTGGGCACCTCGGGGCTCCCTCACCCCACACCCTTCAACTGCTCATGCTCCCATTCCCGCGGGTGCTGCACATCCTGTTGCTACTCTGCCTTTCAGAGGTCACCTTTCTAGAGGAAGTTCCAGAAGAGCTGCCTTGTCCTGGATTGTTCAGCACGTGAAGAAAATGTGCAAATTTAGAGACTGAACTAAGAAATGGTTCAGAGTAGCATCAGATTCCTCAGCGGGGCCTGGTGTTTTCATAGCATTGCCTCGCACTGTTCCGTGTGCACATTGCAAGTGTAGATGTGGAGAACATTAGCAGACATTTGGGTCACCACTTATGTCTAGAGTGTAATAAAATAACAGGCCAGTTTGGGGTCCTGCAGACCTAGTGTGACATCTGACATTGAAGAGATTTTCTCTTCCCTCCTTCCTATCCTTTTCTCTGTGGAAGTGTGAAGGTTTGCCAAGTGCTCCTGTTACTCCTGGGTTCTTTTTAATGTAATGGAACATTTAAATGAATTTGCTTTGGATAGTTTGATCATTCAAAAGCTCTTTCATTGTTTTGATTGGGAGGCTGCTCTTGTCATAGAAACTCAAAGGACACACCGCCTACATACTTGAAAAGTAATGACAGAAAATCAAATGTAACTCAGTCAGCTGGAAATCCAGAAAATTCAGGCTGAAGAGATGGTTCAGTGGTTGAGAGAACACTTGCTGCTATTGCAGAGGACCCGGGTTCAGTTCCCAGCACCAGCATTGTGTCTCACAACCACCTGTAGCTCCAGTTTCAGAGGTTTCACTGCCCTCTTCTGGCCTCTATACACAGTGCACACTCATACACACACACACACACACACACACACACACACACACACACACATAAAAATGAAATAAAGTTAAAAAAGGACTCCAAAAAAATGCTCAAAGATGAAAAAATGTTTACATCCTCAGATGTCCCTGCATCTGAACGTGGCTGCGAGGTCTCCGAGTACAGCGTGGAGATGACGGAGCCTGAAGACGTAGCTTCAGAGGTGTACCACGGGCCCGAGCTGGAGTGCACTGTCGGCAACCTGCTCCCTGGAACTGTGTATCGCTTCAGAGTGCGGGCTCTGAATGATGGAGGGGTGAGTGTGAGGTGACCCCCACCTGGAGTTCCTCAGGAGTGTGTCCCAGGCTGACAGTCGCTGCACTGTGTATAAGATCCTGTCTGAGAAGCCATGCTGTCACGGTTTCCTGCTGGCCCAGCACTACAGAGTTTCTGATTCTCTCAATCTTTCCATGAAGATTGTGTGTGTGTGTGTGTGTGTGTGTGTGTGTGTGTGTGTGTGTGTATTTGCGCATGTGTTTGATAATTCATGAAAGAATTTCCATTCTCTCAGAAACTTCATCAGTTGTAGGAATTAGTCCTAGTAAAAGTTCTCTAGGGGAACTGGGGAGACTGAGTCAGGAGAGCATTCGTACACACTGAGTTAGAGCCCGAGACCTCCATTTTAAAAAGCTAGGCATGAGGGAGCACACTTGTAATCTCTGCACTGGGAAAGCAGAAGCAGGAGGATCCCTGGGGCTGGCTGGCCAGACAGTCTAGCCTGCCTAGTGGGGTCCAGCCCTGTCTCAGAAAGCCAGGTGGAAGCAGAGGTTGTCTCCTGTCCTCCACACATACACACATGTGCATGGACTGTACACACGTGAATGTACACACACCCCAGAAACATTGTCTATGCCTCGAGGTGCTTAGTTCTGGACAAGTAGGGTGGGGCCTGAGGAGGGGGCAGCTTACTGGTTTTTTATTTGATTCCTCTGCAAACTCTACAAGTCTCCTCCTCCTGCCCTTTTGTTCATCTGGTATAGGGGGGCGCTTGGAGTGGGGGTCAGAAGTTGAAAGGATATGTCTCTGTATTAAATCCACAGAGGTATTGTTCTTTTTTTTTTCTTGAAGTGGTAGAGTGATGTGGATTTTAAGAACATATAGGAGGAGTAGGTGGCCCACAAAGAGTGTCAGAGATGAGCACAGATGTAAAAGGATAAGGTGATGCCAGAGGTCCCGAAGCCTCAGTGGTACGTGCAGATGAGTTCCATGAAAGTCGTTGCACTTCATTAATTGATGAAATTTATTTAAAAAGAAAAAAAGGCCAATTCACAATATATGTTGATCATTGACAATACGAAGAAAAGACATGTCACATGAGGCCCAAGGACATTCAGAAAATACATTACAGCAGTGTTACTTTTCAAAATGGAAAATACGAGTAACCAGCTGAGCGTGGTAGGCATACCTGTAAATCCCAGCATTCAGAAGACTGAGGCAGGAGCATCATGGGTTCAAGGCTAACCATGTATGGCAAGATCTTGTCTGAAAAAAGGAGGGGGATGCCAGCAGCCAGGACACAGAACATTAGGTAGAATTTGTATTCAATTGTATTATGATACTGTTGGCTTCCTTTATTGTAAGGTTTTAGATCCACACCCATGCAGAGACCATCCTCTCATGCAAACATATGTTTTCTTCTCTTTCAGTACGGGCCCTACTCTGATGTGTCAGAAATCACCACGGCTGCAGGGCCCCCAGGGCAGTGCAGAGCACCCTGTCTGTCCTTCACGCCTGACGGATGCGTGTTGGTGGGTTGGGAGGTGAGTTGGGTACATCGCTTCCGTGGCTTCTGCCTTCACCCCCAAACACTAAGTTGACAGTTGGTTGCACCATTTCCAGTTGTGGAGGTGGTCAGAGGTGAGAGGAAGCTGTGTCACCCTCTCCTTTATGTGCATTGGACCACCCTGGGGCGTGTTGGCTCCTCTCAGTGAAATGACTGACTTCAAACGTGTGCCTTGCAGAGTCCTGAAAGCCCTGGAGCCGACATCTCTGAGTACAGGTTGGAATGGGGCGAAGATGAAGAATCCTTAGAAGTCATTTACCATGGTCCAGATACCTGCTTTGAGATACAAGATCTCTTGCCTGCTGCACAGTATTGCTGCAGACTACAGGTAGGTGACTATTCAGGGATTCCCTGACAGGTACTTCAGGAACCCAACCAAAGGCTGTAGGGGAGGGCTCACAAGGAAAAAGAATCCTATGTGCACTGGGAGATGATGCCCTTGGAACAGTACTTGCCACACAGACAAGGAGGCGTGAGTTCAGACTCCCCATAGGCACATAACAGCCAGGTGTTAATAGTACTTGTCTGTGACCCCAGCATTGGGGTAGATAGGCAAGATACAGGTGAGCTCCAGAGACCTTGTTGGGCAACCACTAGCCAAACTAGTGAGCTCCACTTCAGTGAAAGACTGTCTCAGAAAATAAGATGGAGAACAGAGGAAAAGACACCTGATATTGACCTGTACCCTACACACACACACACACACACACACACACACACACACACACACACACAGTGGGCACATCTGCACATATAAACAGCTCCATACACACATACCGAGTGCTTGCTTTGGTGGTTTACAGTTGATTTCACTTTCCTAGGAGGTTATAACCTGTAAGAGCAAAACCAGATTCTTCTCTGCTCTCCTCAGTAGCAGGATCTTCCACGCTGGTTTCCAACACACTGGACAAGTGGCCTAGACCCACGGGGCAGCTCCCCAATTCCTCAAGAAAGACGCACTTTCTTGAATTCCACTTGTGTGTGAAGTGGCCTGGGACTGGTACACAGACAGGAAATTCAGATAGACCAGCTGTTAGCTGAGCTATAAACACAAAACCAGTATTTCAGTCATTTGAGCTAGTCTCCTGCCTTAGTTTCTTTCCTGTTGCCGATGGAAGGGAGAAGGAGTTAATCTGGCCCACGGCTTAGGTGCAGTGAGGGCAGCCTGGCAGGAAATGGAGGCAGCAGGGCCTTGAAGCAGCGGGTCATAGTCGCATCCAGTCAGAAAGCAGAGTGGTGATGGCCACGCTGATACTCAGTTCCCTTTCTCTGTGTACACAGTCTAGGGTAGCACCAGGGGATGGCACCACGCAGGCCTTCCCACCTCGCTTGTTAACGTAAATCTGCCCTCACAGACATGCCAGAGGCCATTTCCCAGGGGAGGTAGCCTTTCACGTTGACCATCATAGGAAGACCAGACACAAGGCTGCTCACCTCCAAGCTTCCGTTTGGGAGCACAAGCAGAGTTAGGCAGGAGCCAAGGGTCCTAGCCTGCCACTAGGAGTGTTGATTGTCACAGAGTCCCAGATCAGGAGACAAAGAAGGTTCAACAGCTGCACTTGTGGCCCTTAAGGCAGCCCGTCTCCGAGCACATTTAGATTTCAGCAGATAAAGAAAAAGATGGCAAGCTTACGTTTCCGCCTATGTTGGGCTCTGCAGCAGATGGCCTGGTAGACATACCTTAACATCCCTGGCCTTGTTATGGAAGATAATCCTTTTGTAAATTAATTTTCCAGATCAACCGGGGCTTTTCCCTTGATTTTGGAAGCCTGCCTCGTCTTAAACATTTCTCATTAAACACCTTCCTTGGCGGTGCCCTTCATTCCTGTGTGAATGGACCACCACCACGTCATTAGCGCTTTGTCAATGAATCTGTGCCATACCACATCATCTGGTCTTCGTGTCGGTGAGGCTGAGGCACAGGAAGAGGGTACACTGAGGACACATGGGACCAGGCCAGGTCCTCATGCAGAGCTGTCTGCTGTCCCGTTAGAGCTCGCGCCCGCCCTGTGCTTCTTCAGCTTAGCTGTCTATTAATGTGTCCTCCCTTTTTCCTGGAGGATACATGTTGCCACTCAGTATTGGCTTCCCCAGACTGTTTTTAAGAGTGATCAAAATAGAAGCTGCATAGTAGCCCCGTTTCTCTGTTAGCAGCCGGGGGTAGAAAATGTTTTTAAATGTCTGAGCTTGTCATGGAATGAACAGACCCTTTGAAAGGAGTCTCGGCACTTCTCACAATGCCACCCCTCTCTTCCAGCATTACTTAGTTCTTGGTATCTGTGGACCACATACAAATTGCTAATTCCAGCCACTTGACATTACTGTGTGGTCAAGCCAGCCCTGGATATTCTTTTGAATATTTGACATTCCAAAAAATCATTTTTCATAAATTCTCTTTTTTTCTTAAAAGTTTAAAACATTGGTTTGTTTTGCTCAGGAATGTTTGTCTTGTTCCTTGGGGATATGTTAGTTAAGTGTCTTGGTTAGTGGTAGAACCATCCTCGCTAGGCCTTGAATTCAGTCCCAAATGTCCCCAAACATGAGCACACACAAAAGAATTACCAAATAAATATTCACAAGAGGTATTTGTGCTTCATGGCTGTAGTATTGCTTAGTAAATGATGCCTTTAAGTTTCCTTTGAAAACTTCGACTCAGAAGTGTGTGAACCAAGAAAGAGTACAGCTGAGCCTGCATAGGGAAGTAGGGCACTGGACAGAATCCTGAGATGGAAGAGAGCATTGTTGGGAAACGTGGTGAGGTTTGTATTAGGCCTTGGGTGGTTAGTAGTTCAGTACCAAAGATAGTTTCTAGATTGGTTTTTCTTTTTAATTTTTTTATTTATTTTTGTTTTATATGAATGGGTGTTTGCCTGAATGCTTATCTGTGTATCACATGCATGCAATGCTCACATAGGCCCAAAGAGGTTCTATAGTTACAGATGGTTGTGAGCTGTCATGTGGGTCCTGGGAATTGAACTCAGCACTTAACTGCTGAGCCATCTCTCCAGCTCCAAGTGCCTGTTTTGATCATTAGTTTCTGGTGTGTGAAATGAGGGTATTAGGGGAGGCATGGTAAGAGCTGTGCAGTAGTTAGCTTTCCTGTAGCTCTCCTGTGAGTCCAAAGCTAGCTCAGAATAAAGAGTGTAGAAAAGGTTGGGAACTGTTGCTCTGTTTGTGGTTTTCGCAGCTGGAAGTTAAGATGCCTACTGTTGGCCTATGTGACTTTACCACCGCTTCACCGGTACGGTCTGGCCAGTCATTCAGTGGCTTGGCATTGCCAACCCATGTGACCGCTGAGGCGGTTAAATGATGGACTCAAAGTCTGAGCAGAACTCCGACTCTAAAAGCCATCTTGCTTCCCTTCTGCTACGTGGTGATGCAAAGCCCTTGCAGAAAGGACCCCTGGCTTTCACTGATCTTAATTCTTCAAGTCTTTGTGATAAATTTATGTCTAAATAAACTCTGTGGTTCTGTTCAAGTGTTCTCAGAGATGTTACATTGAACCAGGCACACACACAAATGAGCTCTGTCTGTGATAAGTGGGGTGATGAAGTAGGATGCTCAGCAAGGGCGTGCAGAGAGGCCTGAGATGAACAGGGTCTGGGAGAAAGGACACAAGGGTACAGGTCCTGAGGTAGATGTCTGTGAGGACCAGCAAGGAGGTCGGCTGAGCCGATGAAAGTGTCAGCGACCGAGGAAGTGCAAGTGCTAACGGCGCTTTTGAAGTGCAGTAGGAGCACCAAACAGGGTCTCTGTGTGCATCTAAAGAAGATGGAGGCTATTGAAGGCTTCAAACTAAAAGTCCTGGAGGGAGAACAGTGCTAAAAGCACTTGTTCTTCCAGAGAACCCAAGTTCGACTCCCACCACCCATGTCAGATTGCTCACAGCCACCTGTAACTCCAGCTCCAAGACCGCATGAGTCACCTGTACATGTGACATATACTCAGACACATACACATGAAGAAAAATAAACTAAAAACAAAGTAGGTCCTGACTTGTGTATTACCATGTCCTTCTAATCACTGTGGGTCCAGACTTGTGGGGTAGGGTCAGTGCAGTACCAGGGAGGGTATTCACATTAAGTGGAGAGAAGGTGCTTGGGCTAGGGAGACTTCAGAGAGTCTGATGAGCAGGACATCGGTGATTTGGAAGCAGATGTTCCCAGGAACTCTGGATGTACCCTGGACAGCTTGCAGGCTGGGGAGGATGGCAGGAAATATGGTGAGGTTTTAAAGGAGGAATAGGGTGGGACTGAGGAACCTACTGGATGTTCACGTGCCACCCTAGACATCAGGGCAGAGGTGGAGAACAGTTAAGGATGACCCCTGACCTCCTCATGCAAATGCATGTACACATATGAGTGTACACAGACACACACACACAAAGTTAAGATTTGCTATATGGAGGTGTTGGCATGTGCTGATGGTGTCATGTGACTTGGCTGCACTCTTCTGTTTTCCAGGCCTTTAATCCAGCAGGTGCAGGGCCGTATAGTGAGCTTGTCCATTGCCAGACACCTGCCTCTGCCCCTGACCCTGTGTCCACGCTGTGTGTCCTGGAGGAGGAGCCCCTCGTTGCCCACCTGGACTCGCCCTCCGTGTGCCTTGTACTGAACTGGGAAGAGCCGTGCAATAATGGATCTGAAATCATCGCTTACAACATCGATCTCGGAGACACTAGCATTACTGTGGGCAATACTACCACACACGTGATAAAGGACCTCCTTCCAGAAACTACATACCGGTGAGTGCACAAAGCTCGTGTAAAGACCTGGTCCACAGTGTCAGTTCCAGGGCTGAAAATCCTTGCAGAGACTCCACACTGGCAAGTGTAAAAAGGGGGTGTGAAAGACTAGCCCATGGTGCCATCCCAGAACTGAAAATCCTTCCAAAGCTATGCTCCAGCCCTTCCTCTTCAACGGATTTGAAATAGACTAAATGAAATATAGCTTAAAGCTCATATTGCTCTAATAGGATAAAGTGATTAAATTCCCTTAATTCCACCTCACACATGAAATCACTTTCCCTTCCTATCCCCTTGGTTTCCATCTTCCTTCATGTAATTTTTCTGTGATTCATCTGGCTGCATACTCCATCCGCAACCACATTCCTGACAACCTTAAAGCCAGGCACCCCCATTCTGCTGGCTCCCCAGAGCAGACACAGGGGTCCCAGAGCGCATGTCATAGAGTTCACTCTGAATTCCACAATGGGACAGAGAAAAGTGACATCACATACCATGTGTAACATCAGCTAACATGGGTAATCCTTCTCCCTCTGAGTTCCTCATGCTGGGGGGAAAGACTTCCACTTGCCCACTGTCTCTCCTGCCTGGCCCTTCAGACTTTCAAAACACTTTGCACTCTCTCCAAGTCAACATAAGTCAGGCAAAGCCTCAAGTGCAGCCAGCAGGACATCTCACTGGGAGAGATCCAGAGAGCAAGTCTTGATAATCACGTGTGGCCCCACGGGGCTCCTGCTCTCAGACTCTGGATTGGCAGGTGGGGATGCCGACTCAGGCCAGGTCTCCTCTGTGTCCTGTTCCCCTGTAAGAAGAGGAAAACAGGATGATTTCCCAGGCAGGTATCTGGTAAGGACTAAATAAGCAAATAATTCCAATGCTTACAATTGAGCCAGGAGTGGCACAGTTGGTGTCCAACAATCTGTCACGTTGAAATCCTCTTCCAACAAAATTGCTGCTTCCTGGGGGCTGGGATGGCGGAAGGGAGCAGCCAGACTGCTCATATTCTGCACTGCTTTCTCATTCTCTAGTCTGAGATTGTGAGCACATGTGGGTACACTTGTATGTATATGCGTGCATGTATGTGCATGCGTACATATCGTGTGTGTGTGTGTGTGTGTGTGTGTGTGTGTGTGTGTGTATGTACACATGTATGTGCCTATGTGTGCATGCTTATAGAAACCAGAGGGATCTTTGAAGTTATTCTTCCTCGGGTGGTCCCACCTTGGTTCGTTTGGCTTTGAATGGTTTGTTTTTTGTTTGTTGTTTTGGTTTTAGTTTGATTTGGTTTAGTTTGAGACTGTGTAGCCCTGGCTGGTCTGGAACTCAATATGCAGACCTGTTGGCCTTGAATTCAGACATCCGCCTGCCTCTGCCTCCCAAGTGCTGGCTCCTCCCCCCACCTGGGGCTGGCTGCTTAGTCTCAGGTGGCTGGCCTGTAGTTGTAAGTTTTCTCCAGTCCCACCTGGCCCCACGGTCCCTTGGCTGCTTATAAAATAATTATTCAGAGGCTTCTTGCTGGCTACCTCTATCATCTTAAATTACTGCTGGCATCTCCCCAGACTCCTCCTTGCCATAGGCCAAAGCAGCTTATTTATTAACCAATGGGAGCAGCATATATTCACAGCATACAGAAAGACATCCCCCAGCACTGGCCAGTGAGTCTAAGTCCACGCCCATCTCTACCTCCCCATTGCTGGGATTACAAGACACAGCCATCACTTGGCTTTTTTTACATAAGTTCTGAGACTCGAACTCAGTTCCTGATGCTGCAGGACAAGCCATGTGCTCGACTCTCCTTGCTATCCCAGAAGCTGAAGAAGGAGGCAGCTCAGCAGCTGTAAGGTCCAGATGCTCCATCCTGGCGTTTCCGATCATCCATCTCTCATTTTCCAAATATCTCTTTTCTACGTAATTCAAAAGCCTGTTTTGCTTTTCAGAACAGCGACAGCATTTTCCTTGTTTGTTTTATACATGCTCACTGCTGAGCGTCCTCTTGGCCAGTGTGCCTGGCAGGTTTAGAGAGCACTTGAAGATCTCAAGGACACTTAAGTGACAGCTTTGGAGAACAGGTGGTCAGCAATGAAAGGAGCATTGCACACACGGAGGTCTGTGATTCACTATAGTAACACTAATGGAAGCAGGTGGCACTAGTGAGGTCTGGGCTGTGGCTCAGTCCTTGCTTAGAGTGTATGCAGCCATGGGTTCCATGCTTAACCCTTAGACACACACAAAAGTAGGACCTCGGGTCAGAAGTGAGCAAAAGGGAATATGGCTGGTGAGGGGCTCAGCTGGTGAGGTGGTTGCCTCTGGAGTACATCTGCATACTGTATACAGAAGTCTAGTCAACACCTAGCTGTCCGATTCTACGTTTCAGAAACAGTTATAGCAATTATAGTGAGCCCTGGCAATGACTGTTTCAGAACAAATCTAAGAGCTTAATTTTGATCTGGTCAACTTTCCCTCACCTTTTTCTATCCCATAAGTTGGTTAAAATACAGGCAAGATGATCACCATGTATGAGGTGTAGATAAAGAACTTGCGTCTTTATTTTTATATGTGTCTTGCCTACATGTATGTCTGCACAATGTACATGCAATGCCCACCAATCCGCTGAAGTTTTAGACAGTTTTAATCCTGAGACTAGAACCTGGGTCCTCTGGAAGAGCAGCCAGTGCTCTTAACCACCAAGCCATCTCTCCAGCCCCCTGTGTTTATCTGTGAGTATAGGAGTTGCCTGTCATTCTCTCTAGACTGTGCATCTGTAGTGACCCCTTGGGACAGAGAGCAGAGTTCCAGCAGACCTGTCTCCTGGTGCTGTGAGCACTGCCCAGTAAGGGTTTGCTGGCACAACCTGTATTAGAAATTGGACTGGAATTAAAAAGCAATTGTTAAAAGTATTATATTTACATTTAGAACTGTATCAGAAATTAAATTTGTGCTTTGGATTGAAGAGAAAAAATGGAAAACAGATTTCCTTTGCATGTGTCCTGCCAAGTAGAGTCACAGACCATAAGCAGAGAGCGGCTTGGGGTCAGCTGGTGACACCCATCTTGTCCTGGACATGAGCAGTTCCATGACAGGGCAGTGGTCCAGCTTCGGCTGGCCAGGCAGTCCAGCTCGCCCCTTGAACTTCATCAGAACCTGCTCAGATCTAAAGGCACTTTTCAAGCAGTGCTTCTCAGGAGTGCTGTCCAGGGTTAGCAGCACCGGTGGAGCTCCTGGAGAAGGTGCAGAAGATCAGGTCTCACCCCGGGCCTGGGAAATCAGTGAGGTAACCCAGGCTCAGAAAAGTAGACAGGAGGCCCCGCTCAGGAGTGGGTCTTGGCTTCTCCGGCTTATGTGGGGGTGAGTGGGCAGATGCCAGCACACTGGATAGGGGAGAAACTGCCCGTATGGGAGGGGACTAGAACACATAACAAAAGTAAAGGGGAAGATACTGGGGGTACGGAAGTTTGGGCAGGAAGATGGACAAGCAAAAGCAAGTGTGTATGAAAATGTCCTAGGGAAACATGCTGCTTTGCATGCAGAGAAAGGATAAGCTCGGAATGGTGGCACATGCCTTTCATCCCAGCACTCTAGAGTTGGAGACAAGTGGATCTCTCTGAGTTGGAGGCCAGCCTGCTCTACATAGCAAGTTCCAGGCCAGCCAGGGCTACCTCGTGAGTCTCTGCCCAAATAAATAAATCAATAAAGAGTGAAATAAAATTGCTGCTGAAGAAGTGGCTCAGCAGTTATCAGTGTGTACTGTTGTTGCAGAGGACCCAAGTTCAGCTCCAGTACCCACATCAGGTGGCTCACAGCCATCTGTCCTCTGTAATTCAGCTTCAGTATACCCAGTGCCCTCTTCTGGACTCTGCAGGCACCCACAGACATGTGGCATACACATAAGTTAACAAATAAATTACAAGAGTAAAAGAATTTTAGATAAAAGTTAGGGCCAGTAATATGGCTCAGCAGGTAAAGGTGCCTGCTGCCAAAGCTGTGGACCTGACCTTAACCCCAGAACTGACGTAGAGGAAGAAAGGAACCGACTCTGTGAATGGTTCTCTGACGTGTGCTGTGACATATTTGCAAACACACACACACACACGCACACACACACACACACACAAATTGATTAGGTAAAAAAAAAATGTAAGGAAGAGAGAAAAAATGCATCTTGGATATGAAGCTTGGCCCTGAGAAGGAACACCATCTTTTACAGACTGCAGAGTAAGTGCCATTATTGCCATTTTAGCAAGTACACCAAGGTGCACAGATCCCCGGCAGCAGGAAGTAGAGGCAGATTTGAAACTAGAATCCAAACTCCTTTCTTCCATGTACGAACACTTTCCTGTTGTCCAACTCTTTATGCCAAACACAACTTCAGGACTCATGACTGGTTGTCAGTGGGTCATGGATAAAACTTGGTGGCAGTTATTAATGAGAGTAGTATCCTATAAAAAGTCCTATAGTATCCTATAAAAAGTGAGTCTAGGGGTAGGACCTGGACTCTAGTTTAACTAGCCTTCCATGAGAAGCATGTTTAAGTGTGAAAACCTCTGCCCGGAAGTGTCAGTGCATATGCAGGGTGAGAAGATAGGTGTCTGAGCCCCACTTCTGAACCGTGGCCTAGTGGGCCCCGTCGGGGAGCCTCGTAATGGCAGCCACCTTAGTCCCACCGCCCTGGTCAGCCCACTCTTGCCAGCGTGGCTTCCATGGCCTCCTTCATTATCCTGACAGTCTGTCTCCTGGTGGCCTCTCTTTGCACAGCAGTGATCTGTCTTGCCTTGGTGGTGTTTGGGGTGATGTGGGGAACTGCAGCTGCCTCTCTCCATCCCGATCTGGTAGTGAGGTCACCTAAGATTACAACCTCATTATATGTCTGACTCACACTGATCTGCTGAACAACGAAAAATTAAAATAGGTTTGTTTGTACGCTCACTTATGCCCATTTTTGCTAAGTAGAAGGGGGTGAAAATAGCGTTTATTGAGTTCTTACTAGGTAATGAGCACCACGCTCACTGCTGAAAGTGAATCATAAAGACCTTCCCCGTCACGAGATGGGTGGTGTCTGTGGGAAGAGCCACGTTCTGAGTCATCGGCTGTGGCTGCAGCCCCTCGCTCGTGTCTCCCACCTGCAGAAGTAGCTGAATCTCCTCATGCCTCTGCTGCCTCGTCTGTGAAATGGGGCTAAAGCTACAGCCACCTGGCAGTGTTGCCGTGGTAGACGAGGTCTCCGCTACCTTCTTGGATAGACATATGCACGCGATAGCACTGGCTGTTGATGGGTCGGGTCAGAAGGAAAGGAGCCAGGAATGCGGCAGTCGCCGTGTTCTAGGCTGGTGTGTGTGCAGGTGGGCTGGTGGAGTGGCTAGTGTGTGTGCAGGTAGGCTGGTGGAGGAGAGGCTGGTGTGTGTGGAGGTAGGCTGGTGGAGAGGGGGGGGGGGTGGCTGGTGGGAGGCTGGTGTGTGCAGGTAGGCTGGTGGAGAGGCTGGTGTGTGTGCAGGTAGGCTGGTGGAGAGGCTGGTGTGTGTGCAGGTAGGCTGGTGGAGTGGCTGGTGTGTGTGCAGGTAGGCTGGTGGAGTGGCTGGTGTGTGTGCAGGTAGGCTGGTGGAGAGGCTGGTGTGTGTGCAGGTAGGCTGGTGGAGTGGCTGGTGTGTGTGCAGGTAGGCTGGTGGAGTGGCTGGTGTGTGTGCAGGTAGGCTGGTGGAGTGGCTGGTGTGTGTGCAGGTAGGCTGGTGTGTGTGCAGGTAGGCTGGTGGAGTGGCTGGTGTGTGTGCAGGTAGGCTGGTGGAGAGGCTGGTGTGTGTACAGGTAGGCTGGTGGAGAGGCTGGTGTGTGTGCAGGTAGGCTGGTGGAGTGGCTGTGTGTGTGCAGGTAGGCTGGTGGAGTGGCTGGTGTGTGTGCAGGTAGGCTGGGGAAGAGGCTGGTGTGTGTGCAGGTAGGCTGGGGAAGAGGCTGGTGTCACTGAGGCATTGGGGCGTGGCCTAGGCTGGCCCAGCTTCCATTCACGAGAGACCTCTCCAAACAGCTGTTCTAAGTCCATTTTTCCTCACAAAAAGGAATGTTCTGTTTGCTCTGTTGTCTTTTCAGAAGATTCTCTCTAGCCACAGTTGTCTTCTCTTAGTTAGAGGGTAGGTGGTAGGGCATCTTGTGAGAAGCCTAGCCTTGCTTCTGGGGTCCCAGCCACCCCTGGCTTCCCGGCCCTGACCACAGTCACCCTGTCCCACACTTGCACCACCATGAGGCCTGGGTGACTGATCCATTAAGGACAGTCACCTTCTCCCTGAAGGACAATTTGTTTTGAACGTCATTCTCCTTTTAATATAGTTACTATCGGAAGTTTGACCGTGTGAGTCTAAAGTACATTGTGGAAGGCTGTATGACCTTCTGAAGCAAGGAAATATTTGGCATCTAGAAGAAAGATACTATAATAGTGTCTTCCCAATCCAGTCTAAAAGGCATGCTTCTTAACTTGACTTAATCAGTAATATTAGCATACTGATGAATATTATAGACTTGTGGAAAGTTAAAATGTTTCACAGTAATCTGGCCAAGATACTGTTAGATCAGTATTACATCACTTTCCTAATTTGGAAGCAATATTCTGCTTCCCTTGTATTTCATTTTAATTACTCTAAGTTGCAAAACCTGATCTAATGCGCATTTATTGAAGATAAATCTGTAGATCCTACCTGAGTTTCAGGGTTACTGTTGCTTCAGAATAGATCTTACTAATTTAATAAAACTTGAAGCTCATTCCTCTAATTCTCTGAAGTGAATTCTTTGTGTTGTTAGCCAGTGTATGGTGTTCACTATTCTTCCCAGGAACTTAGAAAGTGGGAATTATTTCCATGTCCCTAAAACAACGGAGTAGCTGCATGGTCCTTCCCTGGCTCCGGCCACCTCTGCTCCTCATGTAGCACTGGAGAAGAAGACAGCTCGCTTCCTTTTAGTAGCTGGTCGGCTCAGTTTCCACGCCAGTGTTCTCTGTCTTTAGGACTAATTAATGTCCGCTCGATGCATCAGTGATGTGGAGAGTTGTTTTCATGACACACAGTGTGTTCTTGTAAAGGTGTGGATAGTTGGAGTGTTCTGAAGTCGAGGTCGATCATTTCAGAATCAAATGCTGAATAAAGTGAAAAGAAACATACTCCTACTTGTTGGCAGAGAGCAATCGGTGATCGGAATGTGTGGTTTAAATAAAAATTATCCTTTTATTGGCTTCATAGCCATTTTAGGTCCAAATTTTGACAAGAAAATATGGAATGCAGGAAGATTCTGAATCAAAGGGACCCAGTATACACCCATATCTGAGCACACTCCACGTGTCTGTCTGTGTGAGCCAGTGAACACAGCTCAGCACACCCCACATGTCAGTGTGAGCCACTGAACACAGCTCAGCACACCCCACATGTCAGTCAGTGTGAGCCAGTGAACACAGCTCTGAGCACGACACACTCCACACATGTCGGTCAATGTGAGCCACTGAACACAGCTCAGCACACCCCACATGTCGGTCAGTGTGAGCCACTGAACACAGCTCAGCACACCCCACATGTCGGTCAGTGTGAGCCACTGAACACAGCTCAGCACACCCCACATGTCGGTCAGTGTGAGACACTGAACACAGCTCAGCACACCCCACATGTCGGTCAGTGTGAGACACTGAACACAGCTCAGCACACCCCACATGTCAGTCAGTGTGAGCCACTGAACACAGCTGAGCACACCCCACATGTCGGTCAGTGTGAGCCACTGAACACAGCTGCAGCACACCCCCACATGTCCACTGAACACAGCTGAGCACACCCCACATGTCGGTCAGTGTGAGCCACTGAACAGTCAAATAGACAGAGGTTCTGGCCTTGTGGTTAGAATGAGACGTGGCATCGTGATATGAAGTCTAGGCTTGTGGTGGTGTAGCCACTGTGTCAAGAACTCCATAAAGTATCACTTTGGAGTTCACCAATGTGCTTTTGGCCACTTCAGATACTTTTCAGGTTGAATCAGACTGGAAGATATTGAAAATTAAGAAATATGCCCCATTTCCCTCATCTTAGTTAATCGTTAATCAGTTCATCGAACATGGTGCCATCGCCTTTTACTGATGAGGATACCATTGCTTACATGTGTTAGATGACTTCTCAAAGAAACCTATCACCACAGAATTCCTGCTGGTGACTGATGTCAGTGTTTTCAAGGGGAGAAGCATGCCCAGCCAGGGAGAGTCATGTGCCACCACAGTATTCTTGCTGGCACTGGTGGCTGATGGTGTGTTACACAAAAGGAAGATTAAATGCCAGCAAGTAACCGGTTAGAGAGCCATAGGACTAGAGATGTGAAGTACTATAGAGCAGTGCTTCTCAGCCTTCCTAACGCTGCCACCCCTTGATACAGTTCCTCATGTTGGGTGACCCCCACACCAGAAAATTAGTTTCATTGCTACCATCATAAGTGTAATGTTGCTGCTGTTATGAATCGTAATGTAGATATCTGATATGCAGGGCATCTGATTTGTGACCTCTGTAGATATCTGATATGCAGGGTTTCTGATTTGTGACCTCTGTAGATATCTGATATGCAGGGTATCTGATTTGTGACCTCTGTAGATATCTGATATGCAGGGTATCTGATTTGTGACCTCTGTAGATATCTGATATGCAGGGTATCTGATTTGTGACCTCTGTAGATATCTGATATGCAGGTTTTGATTTGTATCTGTGATTTTTTTTTGTTTGACCTCTGTAGATATCTGATATGCAGGGTATCTGATTTGTGACCTCTGTAGATATCTGATATGCAGGGTTTCTGATTTGTGACCTCTGTAGATATCTGATATGCAGGGTTTCTGATTTGTGACCTCTGTAAGATATCTGATATGATGCCGGGTTTCTGATTTGTGACCTCTGTAGATATCTGATATGCAGGGTATCTGATTTGTGACCTCTGTAGATATCTGATATGCAGGGTTTCTGATTTGTGACCTCTGTAGATATCTGATATGTAGGGTATCTGATTTGTGACCTCTGTAGATATCTGATATGCAGGGTATTCTGATTTGTGACCTCTGTAGATATCTGATATGCAGGGTATCTGATTTGTGACCTCTGTAGATATCTGATATGCAGAGGGTTTCTGATTTGTGACCTCCGTAGATATCAGATATGCAGGGTATCTGATTTGTGACCTCCGTAGATATCTGATATGTAGGGTATCTGATTTGTGACCTCTGTGAAAGGGCCATCTGGACCCTCCCCTCAAAGGGGTCACGACCCACAGGTTGAGAACCACTGCTATGGAGGCTTTGAGGAAGTAAGTGAATTCAAACTATCTAAAACTTTAATTTTTTAAACCATCTTTATTCTATAAATGATTCTCATCTCTTAGGTTTTGTCTCATTTCATCTTGTGTTGAGCACAGCAGGAAGCAGCCCAAAGCAACCCAATACCTTTTGTGTGCTGAGGACTGCTGGGCTGCACAAGTCACAAGAAAGGATAAAGAGCTTCCTGGTATACAGGGTGAGCTTAGCCCCGAAGGACTGTGGGCCAGCAATGGCAGGAAACATCTTGGCCTGGGGCTGGAGATGTACCCTGTCCTCAACGAAAGGGAAGGGATGATGGCTTGGACACTGCAGAGACCTTCAGATAAATCTTGTCTGCGAAAGTGCAGGCTGTGCATTGATGAGGAGCTAGACCTAACGTCTGCTTCTCTTTTCCTGAGAAGGGGGGCTCATCGTAGCTTCTCAGCATGGCGGCTTGCTTTGCAAGGCTCTCCTCCCTGGTTGCAAAAGCATTTATTGCCCTTCAGGCCTGGGTGTAGAGAAGGGTACAGCCACTAATTCTGTGCAGCATTTGTAGGGCCTGTGAAAAGCAAAGGCAAGTTTTAGACTTTGTTATTTTTGGTGACTTCTCCATGTATAATAGAAATCCTTCCTGATGTCTGGTGGCCTTTCTTTCTGCCATCTACTGGGGATAAGGATTTGCTCTGCCTCAGACCTCACCTAGTTGCAGAAGTGATGAATAAAACTGTTGTAAACTGCTTGCATTTTCTCCAGAGTAAACACCTAAGAGCATAAATGTTTGATATATGTCTCTGGAATAAACACCTAAGACCATAAATGTTTGATATATGTTTGGATTTTTCAAGAAGCAATGTAGCTCATTGGTTTGTTCATGCACACATTTTATAGGCACACAAATGTTCATGCAAATATGTATAAACATACGAATTTATAATAGTATCTTGGTGTTTTGATTTACATTTTTTTTCAAATGACCAATGTGGAGCATTTCCTTGCTTATTATCAGCCATATGTCCTCCTTGGTGTCTGTTCTAGATGTCAGTTTGTTTTGTATTGTTTGGTGTTTTCTTCCTCCCTGCCTCCCGCTTGCTCTCTCCCCCCATTACCGTGTGTGTGTGTGTGTGTGTGTGTGTGTGTGTGTGTGTGTGTGTGTGTGTGTTAGGGATGGGGGACAGAGATTGAGAGGTTGGGAAGGCATGTGTGGTCCTGGGACTCTGCCTGAAGTACATCTTCCACCCTTCCTTTTGAGCTCTGAGGAGGTCACTGTGTGTTCTGATTATAGATTCTTTGTCAGATGTCCGATGTGCTGTCTTCTTTCCTGGTCTAGCTCATCTCCATCCTCTTAACATGGAAAAGATTTTAATTTCAATCAGACCCAGATTTTCCTTTCTCTGTCCCTCGTCACACTCATGCCTTTTGTGTCACAGATGAGAACTCTTTTCCAAGTTCTCGATAATTGCAATGTCTCCTGTGTCTTCTTCTAAAAGTTCCGTATTCTACATTTAGATCTTCGGCCAGTGTATCAGGTGTGAAGTTTAAGTTGATGTTTTTATTTTTTTTCTTTTGACATCCAATTGCTCCCGGAACCGTTGGCTGAGAAGACTGTCCTTCCTCCCCTGAGCTGCCTTCACACTTTGCCAGAAAAATCGATTGGCCGTATTTGTGTGGGTCTATTTCTGGAGCCTCTCTTCAGTTCCGCTGATCTGTGTCTCTCTCTTTACCACACTCTCTTGAGCGCTGTAGCTCTGTAGTGAGTCCTAAAGTCAGATGGTACCTACTCTTTCTTCCACATTTACTGTCTTTCACATCTGTGGTGCCCAGTTTCCTTCCTTCCATGTAACTTTTAGAATTAGCTTGTCTTTATCTCCTTATGTATTTATTTATTTTGGGAGACAAGGCCTTACACTTGAGCCCAGGCTGGCCCTCAATCCTCCCGCTTCAGCTTCTCAGGGGCCAGGGTGGATTTTAACCACATTATGGCTCTAGGTCAATTCTAGGAAAGCAGACACTTTTGCTGTGAAGCGTCCTGTCCATGACTACTCCAGGTCTCTCTGTTTGGGTAGGTTCTCTGTGATGTTTTCATTGGCATCCTGTGGATTCCATTTCTTTTTTCTCTAATTCTCTAGACCTTTTGCTCTCAGAACTGGTTGGTATTCTTAACAAATGCTGCTGAATAGGACGGTGAGCACACCAGGCATCCTTGCCAACCCTTGCTCCTGGTCTTAACGGGAAAGTATTTCCTCTCTCACAGCTCTCAGGGTAGTTGTGGCCCTGTGTCTTAGATGTCCCTTTTCAGATCAAAGAGGCTCTCTTCTGTTTGCAGAGCATTTTGATTGCAATGTTGGATTGTGTTAGATAATCTGTCAGTTGATATGATCATCTGTTTTTTCTTCTTTAGGCTGTAAGCAAGATGGAATTGCTTAAGGTCTAGGAAATGGGGGAATAGGGAAAAGAGATTTCCCACCCCATTCAGAGCCATACATATCCTGGGGACTGATCTTTCTCTGCAGCTCTTTCCACACAGAGGCCCACTTTTAAGCTTAGTTCAGCCCCCCGGGATGATAAAGGGGGGAAATGGAAAACTCACTGTTGGTTTGTGAGAGTACAGAGTCTAACTCTGTACTTCCCGACGTGTGCCAGCTGGTACTTAACTTTTCAGAGTCCTGAAGTAGCTGTGTCCTTTACCCAAGATGAATAAGAGGGGTGGAGTGTTGTGCTCTGTCTCACGTAAAAGAAAACTTTCTTTTCTAATAATTACAGGTATTCTAGGTTGACTTATATACTCTCTAAGTTTGAAGAATTTGCCTCACATGTGATGTTTAAGTGGTACTTTGTATTTAAGTACAAGCAATAGAAGCTCTAAGTGAGAACCAGGCCAGGAGTGGTGGTGCACGCCTTTTTCCCAGCACTGGGGAGCAGAGGCAGGTAGAGTTGTGTGAGTTTGAGGCCAACCTGGTTTATAGAGCGAGTTTTAGGACAGCTAAGGCTACACAAAGAAATCCTGTCTAGGAAAAAAAAAAAAAACAAGCAAACGCTATTAAGTGAGAATTACATAAAAGTAATTAAGTCATAGAAATATGTAAAAGTGAACTGCTCCCTAAATATTTCTCCTTAGACTATATTATTTATTATAAATTCAAAACACATTTAAATATTGAAATTTTTTGAGCTGTTAGCATTACCCTTCTCTGTCAACTCAGTGATTTTTGAGTTCAGATTTCTATGAACTTAGCAAGGAATCCAGGGAGAGAGCCCCACTGGATGGAGAGGTGGAGGAAGCTAGAAGCCGTAGACCTGAATGACTTCACATGCGTGATGCTGTGGAGACATAAGGTTAACTGGAGAATTCTGTTAATAAAGCGGAACTGTATCAAGCCTCGTATTTATAGAAAAAGAGGAGGGAGGAGTCGGAACGGAGAATCCCCTGTTCCGAGCATTAGGAGAGAAATGTCCCTGGGGTGGGAGCAGGCCTCAGGAACACACCGTGCACAGAGGTGTTCAGGGTGGGGAGCACCAGGCAGGTGTGGGTCGGTGACTCTGGAAAACTGTGGCTGAGCAGCAAGTTGAGAAGTAGAAGAAATGGAAAATAGGGATTGTATCCCACTGTGTAAGGTTTCGTGTATACATTTTAACTCTATTAGATTTTAGATTCTGGCAGGATTGATACATCTTTACCACACACAGTAAGCATCCAGTTAAGAGCTCTGTATACCTAGAGATACCCTGGTACTACCAGCAGGTGATCTCTTGGCTCTGGCTAAGGACTTGCAGAGTCATTGGTAAGGGGAGAAGAGGCCAAAGGTCCTGTTGAAGGTTGTTGGGAATGTGTTCTTTTAATGAATTCTTCATGCATAGTCTAATGCCAAAACTGGCCTTGAGCTACAGCATAAGAGCGTGTCTGTGGGAGTCCTTCAGACAGCAACCTGCTTCTTTCCAGTTAAAATCCTAAGGAACGTTTGCTAATGCACTGTTTTGCTATGTTTAGAAACAGCGCATATAACTTCTCCTGAGCTGCCCAGGGTCTGCTCGAGCTGTTCTTCCACAGCATCGCTTTAGGGAATTGCTTTAGTAAATGTCCCAGCAAATGTTTGTTTTGAATGAAGAAAATCCAACTTCCTAGACCTACATTGTCTTTTTTTTTCTCTCACCTCTAGGATCAGAATTCAGGCTATCAATGAAATTGGAGTTGGACCATTTAGTCAGTTCATTAAAGCAAAAACTCGGCCATTACCACCCTCGCCTCCTAGGCTGGAATGTGCTGCATCTGGTCCACAGAGCCTGAAGCTGAAGTGGGGAGACAGCAACTCCAAGATCCATGCTGCTGAGGACATGGTGTACACGCTGCAGCTGGAGGACAGGAACAAGAGGTGAGGCCCAGCAAGTGCAGCCTGGTGCCCCCGGCTTTGGCGTCCGGCTGCTGCTGCTCCTTCCTCCTTGTTTAAAGAAGGAACATAGGTGTTGCCTCTTGCATTTTACCCAGCGTTGTGCCCTCTGTACTCCCTCTGGAGTTCTTATGCATTTGAAAGATCCCAGGCTCCCTACGTGACAATGGATGCATGTTTTTCCCTTTATAAAGTCAGATGATGGAGAGAAATTATTGAAATAGAAATTTGTCAGATTCAAGTCCCCACTGTATAATAACATTATATTAGTCACGAGTTCAGAGGAAAATGGGACCTGGGAGAAATGGTACCTCTTTAAATATTCAGTAACCATCAGGACAAACATGTTTACCAATCTGAAATTGCTGTGGGTGATGTACAGATGGGAATGTACTCTCCAACTATGGGTGCTGTGATATCAAATTAACCAGAGCAAATAAGAGATTTGTTTTTTATAAGACTCCGTGCCCAGAAGACACTTGGAGATGTTGAAATCAAATCCAGGCTTTCACATCATGCTTACTTAACCTAACTTTATTTCCTCAGAAAATGGCCAATCAGAAGACAGGCAGCCAAATGGTATTCAGGAATAATTAGATGCTGAGCAGAAGTTAGTGGTGACAGAATATTCTGTTAGCAAAGGTTCTGATCAGAATCGGGTGAAAGGGAGGGTCATCATAAAACCAAGGCAGTGGTGAAATACTAGGTGTGTCCAACTTGTTGACAATATGACATGATGTTAGTATGCAAATGTGTTGGGCCACACTGACTGCTACCATGGAACACATGTATGCTGCAAGTTGGACACACCTAGACTAGACAGAATGTTCCTGGAGCATGAAACCAGTGCTACCCTGGGGGTTGCCTCTGTTGTATCCCTGTCTACATTACCACATTCTGTTCCAGTGCATGGGGTTTCCCCTCCCCCACACACATTCTTGGCCCACTGCTCTGCAGTCAGGAGGTGACGATCCAGAGAAGTTCCGGGGAGAAGGCGCCATGGCTGTACACTGGGCTCTGTAGAGACAGTATCGGCCAGTGACAACTGATAGGCAGTGAGTGGACGCTTGGCTGAGGAAAAGCAGCCAAACCTAGGCCAAGGAGACCCTGAAACCCGGGACAAATACTGTCCTGTGCGTCTACTTTGCAGAGCTGCCAGGAAGAGCAGGGAAAAGCACCCATGTGCTTCTTTCAGCTTCTTAGAGGTTGGCAGAGCTGAGAGGCCATGTCTGCTAAGAAGAAAGAAACATGTAAAGACATGGGAAAGACAGACATTTAAGGATCCAGAGCATCCATGATGCCTCTTTTGGCCTTCCTGTCCTGTTCTGAATGTCCTCACACAGCCTGCCTACCTATTGATAATGTCCCAGAGACGCTGGGGACATGGGAACAGCACAAGGGCAGGTGACAGCAGCTTGAACAAGGAGTCCTTGACCTGAGGACAGAAGCGTGCAAAGGACATAGCTGAGCATGAAGCTGGAGGAGAGCCTGGGCAGCAGAATAGGGCGACTGAGGCCACTAACAGTGAGAAACAGACAAGGGAAGATGAAGGGAAGCAGGATGATAATGGCGACCAAGACGATGGTGATGAGTCGGGGCCAGCAGTTTCTATAGTGGTTAGCCTCTCTGCACACCTCAGTCCCTAAGGAAAGTTGAAGAGTGAGGCTGCATAAGACATGTTTTCAAACTGTACAGCACCTTGTTTAGTACAGTAAACAAGTAAACATCTTGTAGGTATCCCCAGGAGCTGCCACATTAATCCCCCTGATGCAAGCAGGGGGTAGGATTTGATGTGGAGACTGAAATCGAGATCTTGGCCCTCAACACAGTTGGCTCTACCAGGGGATGGTAGTGTCTGTCTCTGATGCAGCTTAACAAAATAATAGCCCTGTTACACTTCATAATGCCAACCCCCCCCCAAAAAAAAAAACAAAAACAGGAGAGAGTTCCAGCTGTTTTGTTGACCTTTGAATGTAAATAAATACAATATTCATAGAAAGAGGGAAGGAGATAGAGAGACAAGCCGAGAATTTAGTGCCCCTGGGGAAAAGTGTGATGGGAGTTTGGGCCATATGCATGCAAACCACACATTTGAACTTGACTTGCCTTCCCAGGAAGACCAGGTGGAAAGAAAATAAAGCAGCCATTGTCCTGTTGGAAACATGGCCAGGCCAAGAAGCACAGAGACAGTGATGTTGATTTTGAGAAGGTTGTTGAAGATCAAAAATGTCTTTTAGATGCTAAAGCATTCATTCTATTAGATATGTTTCTTTGGATCTGTTTTTAATGGATCATTATTCTACCTTGAAGGAAGTTCTCAGCCACAGAGGACTAGCAAAAACAAGCATTCTGAACTACCAAAAGTTGTGAGAGAGCCAGTATTAGGGAATATTTCCAAACCTTTACATTTTCTCCAGGCCTTTGCATCTGTTAGCAATAGAAAGAACCTTCCTTAGGGATATTTTCTATTTCCCCAAGAACACAAAGCACAGAAGGGCAGGAGACTGCACTTTACCTGTCCGTGAACCTGGAGTGCCTGGGCAGCAAGGCTCCCTATTCTCTGTAGCTCTGCCCTGTTGGGACAGCCCCCCGAGAGTGCCTCATATGGAAAATGTGCAGATGGCGGTCTCACCTTTGGCACAGAGCAAATGCTCTAGAAGCATTTGTACAACCAAGTGTGGCTATCATGAGACACCTAAATATGACAGACAGGAAATAATGCATAATCTCTAGGAGCCAATGTGTGCTTGCCCCTTTGAGAGAAGAGGAGAGGTGGGGAGAGGGGAGGAAGCAGAGATGTGCTAAGGCTCGCCTTGTTCGTCAAATAAATCACTTGCCTAAATAGAACTGGCAATTTAAGAAATTTGACCATTAGGAACAATATTTTTCTTAATTTTATGAGCTGGAATCCAAATTTATCTTTTCTAAATTAAATTTGTTGGTGCTCTCAGAAAGTTATTAAAGTGATGTGAGTCCTGGGCATAATCCATTCTTATTCTATTTGTGGAATGGTTTTCCTGGGATTTAACAGATGAGGACAGCCTGACTTTAGTTTGAAGATGACCTTCCTTAGTGTCTGGAAGTCAGCACTCCTGAATGGCCCTTTGAGTCCAAGCCTTTAATGCCAACTCTTAACTCAGGATCAAGGACAAAACACTGGACTTGAATATATCACAGTTCTGTTAGCATAATGTCTGTCTGTCCATCTGTCTTCCTGTCCTTCTGTCCATTCTTCCTTTCCTCTTTCTTTCCTCCCTTCCCTCCTTCCCTCCCCCATTCCTCACTTTCTTCCATGTAGCCCAGGCTGACCTTCAATTCCTTGTGTGGCCAGGATGACCCTCCACTTCCGGTCTTCCTGCCTCAACCTCCCAATGGCTGAGATTATAGGCATGTACACCACACTTGGATTTATGCAATACTGGGGGGGGGGTGTAGAGACCAGAGGCCCCTAGAGCTCAGCGTCCAGCAAATCTAGCCTTCTGAAGTCCCAGTGACAGACCTTGTGGTAAAAAAAGAAGGTTGACAGCTGTTCTGAGGACAGCACCAATGTTGACTTCTGGCCCCGACATGAGCGCGCGCGCACACACACACACACACACACACACACACACACACACACACACACCTCCCTGTGTGTGCACAAAGTGACCCAGGGATTCAAATATATATTTTAAGCTTTCTGAAGGAAAATTTTATATGTTGAGATCATGCAAAGAACATGCCAGGCGCTAGAAGCTTGGTTTACATTTAGTTCCTTGAATAAAAAGTGAAATATGCTTCTCTGTCCCCCACCCTCCCTTTTTCCCTCCCTCTCTCCCTTTCTCCTTCCCCTTTTGGGCCCTTTTCCTATAAACAGAAGGCATCCTACAGGTCATCATGGCCCAAAGCCTACCTCAGGGTAAACGCATCAAGAATTCTTGCAGCTCAGCTGCCTGGAAGTTGGTTCCCTCTTCATTAAGACATGTATTTCTCTGTATTCAAGCTTTTGATCGGCAAGATTCCAGGGCTGTATTCATAGAGCAGCCATGCTCCCTCTGAAGGACTAAGTTCGTGCCTAGTGTTTAGGATGCTCAACTCCCAGAATTCTTTCTTGAATTACTGCTGTGTGCCAGGCCTTAGGAGGTATGTGACATATCTGGAGGAGCTGATCTTGCTGAGAAAATGAATTAGCATTCAACAGTGAACAGAACGTATAAGAGACTTTAATTTCAACAGAAAAGCAGAAATTAGATTAGTTTGCCCTTGTGGTGATTAGGTGCATTACTCCTAACAGATCCAGCACAGAAAATCGGAATGGTTCTAGTTCCCGTGTTGTGCCAGAAAAATGCACACCCTGAGCAAACATTCTCATAAAGCCAAGTTAACCTAATGCGCTCGCCGGACGGAGTCCAAGGACCAGCTCGTAGGCTCCAGGTCATAGCGCTGCGCTGGCAGTTTGGGAGATGTCTTTGTCTGTTTCTAAATGAAATGTTGCCTCTTCTAATGGAATTGGAGTTGATGCTGAGCCCCACC
Source organism: Peromyscus leucopus (assembly GCF_004664715.2). Taxonomy (NCBI): domain Eukaryota; kingdom Metazoa; phylum Chordata; class Mammalia; order Rodentia; family Cricetidae; genus Peromyscus; species Peromyscus leucopus. Next base: position 7,453,183 of record NC_051068.1, on the reverse strand, counting down.
CTCATCGGACCGTGTTCTGGGTAGTTGTGCACAGTCCTGAAGCAGAAGGACTTAAATTCCAAGAGTGTATTCATGTTTAATCTGTTGCTTGGGGTTTGGGTCAGACAGCCAGTGTTTTTCAAAGTGAGGCTCCAGGGAGATTAGGCAGGGGGAGGCATCTAATGGAATGAATAGTCACTGCCTGCCCTCCCTGGACAGCCTTTGTAACTGGGACACTTCCCCAGCAGCGAGGGGCTGTGGAGCTTGGTGATGCTTCCAGAATCACTAGCTATTGACCATTACTGGGGGGGGGGACAGTGGGGGGGGGGAAATACCTGTGTTTTTATGGCCTCAAGGTTTCTTTAAACTCCAGAAGATCACACTGTAGGGAGCTAATGAAAGGGACAGAGAGCGTGAATGAACTGTCTCCGTGTTTCTCTGGCCTCCATTCTCAAACCTATTGCTGATTTAAGTGACCAGCCAAGAGGTTCAGAACCCTCAGGTTTCCAGTGCACTTGGTCATCCTTGCTGGGGAATGGCTACTTCCCGCAATCCCCAGGCCGCAGCTGCAGCTCTCAACACTCCTGTCAGACCTCTGTCCCAGCCCTAGACCTGCTGATGACTTTTCAGATGACCAGAGGTGCGTGCCTGGACTGCTTGTTACCTAAGTTTCCCAGGCTACAGAGTGCAGAATGATGCTTGGGGCTCCAGTCCCTGATTAATAGAGGAAAATTATTTTAGACACATTTTAATGTCTTAGAATAAAATCATAAAGATTCATCCTAAAAGATAAAAAGTATTGCTAGCTTGCTCAACTTCAGGCCAAATACCTTGGAGCAGTCAGGGCTGAGGGGTGGCAAGGGACGACTTGAGATCTGACTGGACACGAAGTAGAATCCAGATAATGGGTTTTACCTCTGATTTACTCTATAAGTAGATAGCATGAAAACGGTTAGTACTTTCCTGCACTGAAGCAAGGCACTGCTGCAGAAGTGGACAGCCATCTGGAAAACTCGGGAACTCGTGTCCTCGGGCGAGACTCAGTCCACACAGAAACCTGCAGGTGGCCAGCCTCTCCGAACCTTGAAGCTGGGGAGGGGCTTGCTATGGCTGCAAAGGAGTTTCTTTTTGATCTGTCAATGACTGAAATGCAGTTTAGGCAATACAAAGTGAGCATAGGATTCTGTCCATTCCTTTCCTTATAAAAAGGGCTGGAAAGATGGCTCAGCAGTTAAAGCTGCTGGGTTGATTCCCAGCACCCACATGGCAGTTTGCAACAGTCCTGGGGATCTGGCGCACCCTCTTCTGGACACCAACCATGGAGGTGATGTGCATTCAAAACATAAAATAAGTCTGAAAAAATTAAATTGATGTCATTTATCAATAATAATGAAATTTTATTTCTTGGGGGAGGAAACATAAAAATCCAGCTCATTAACTAAAAAATTGTTACAGTCTAATTAATTCACAAGCCCAAAGATCAGTAGACAACTGGGAACAGCAGGCAGGAAGGTAATTAGCGCTTTTCCCATCAGTCCTCCTGGGAATAGCTTCTGGCACTTTCATATAAACAGGGACTCTGACCAGTGTCGTCTGGCATCAGTCTAGGAAATGGATTCCCTGCCCGAGGTGTCCCCACACAGTGCCATCTGCGTCCATCTGCTCCTACACAGAAATGGTAGGACTCTGTGTTCCTGGCACAGTGGGGCATTTACTGTCCATGTCTTTAATATCTTCAATTTCTAAACATGATTTGAGTGACATAGGAAACACACACACACACACACACACACACACACACACACACACACACACACACACACGGAGCCCAGAGAAAATAAGAAAAAGAGAGGGAAAGACGATAAGATGATATAATGTTCATGAATATGCCACGCTGGATCTGTGGGCAGCTGTTGATTTATGCTGTTGTGAAATGTGTTTTGAAGGGTACCACTTGAAGCCTTTTGTGAACTGCAGGCCATTTTAGGCCAGCAGGTTAGTCATATTGAGTAGTTAATATATATGAGCTGGAGTGAGCCTAAGATTACATGAGCAGTGCCGTGGGGGGTGGGGACGACACACAACCCTTAGCATTAAGTCTTGTTTGCACAAAGAATTTAGTAAGCTATTCAGAGCATTCTTGGTTTTCTTTCTATATTGTTTTCTCTTGCCCCCAATGGTTTCAAATGAAAGAACACATAAATATGTGATGTGGCCGAACTTACTCCATCAGATGCCCTTGGTGCAAACACATCACCTTTCTCAGTGAATGTTAAAGGTGAAGACCCCGGGTAGAAGAGCGTGGCTCTTGCTGGGGCTTTGCTGAGACTGTCCAGAACCTGCTGCTTTGTTCATGGTGTGTTTTCTATCAGAGACTTTTCTTGATTCTTTCATTTAGATCTCATAAAAATTCCTGTCAAGTAAACCTGATTGTTAGTTGGACAGTCTGGAAATGGAGCTCTTAGTCTGACTTGTAGAATCCGTGGTGCAGGTCACCAGTTCTGCACTGAGGCCCAAGGTCTCTGTATGCCTCTGTGCTCCTGAGACAGCCCCTCTCACACCTTAGTCCAGAGGACTGTGACAGACAAACAGAAAAGCAGAAATATCTTATGTTCGCAGGAGTGGAGAACTTTCTCAGAGTACCTTTTCGTAGTCTTTATTTTCAGAACTCTTAGGTTCCTGCAAAACTGAAAAGGCAGTGCAGAGAGCTTGCAGACCCACTCCCCACATCCACAGCCTCCCCCCTTCTCGGCCCGCCAGAAGAAGTCTAGCCTGCCTTTGGTCTAGCCGCACTGCTGTTCACGTGTCTCCCTGGTTTGGGTGACGGATGAGGCCATGGATCCACCATATACTGCCCAGAGTCGTATCATTGGCACATTGGCAACTGTCGGTCCCAAACGTGTTTGTCAACATCTGGCTGCTGTGTTTCAAGAAGCCCTGACAGGGCTGGAGACAGAACTGCTACAGAGTCACTTAGATCATAACCTGTTAACGACCCAGCTAAACTGCTTCCTTTCCAAATGTGTATTTTTAATATTGGAGACACTGCTCCCTAGTGTTCTCCCTCCTCAGTCAAATTACCCAGTCTAGGCCTGGGTGTCCAAATCTGGAATCCCAGCACTTGGGAGCCTAAAGTCGTAGGGTCATGAGGTCATGAGGCAATAAGACCCTGTCTCGAAATGGTGAGCTGCCCCAAGATCCCAGAGTGGCCTCTGGCTCTCACCTTGGCTGCTTTGGTTGGGTTTGCCAAGAATAGGGTGCAGGGTGTTTACCTGCTCCTCTCCAGAAGCCTCAGAGAATCGAGGAGACAGGAGTGCCCTTGCGGGGACATCTTTCGTTTCTCCAGCTTTGGAAAATAAGGTGAATCATTCATGAGCTTTGGTGCCTTGCCACCAACAGTATTAGTGGTGGTAATACTAAATAGTTTTCAACACTAGTATTCATTGAATACTTCATAACTACAAGGCAATGTGTAATGCAGTATCCATTACCTCATTTCTTTCTCACAGCAACCCCACAAGATGAATTCTTTTGCCCTCCTTTCCCAAAGGAGGAAATAGCTTACCTGGTTAGATAGCCCAAGCTGGCCAATAGAACTCCATCCTTGTTATCCATTCTGTTTGACAGGGGGGGGGGGGGGGGGGGGAGAGACTAATAGACCAGCATAGCAGTACAGTAGAGGCCCACATGTGTTTCCACCCTGGCGAGTCCTTGGGCTTGCTATCTGTGGGGCTTCATGGCCACAAAGTCTGGCGGTGGAGTGTAGATGCCTTAGAGATACGGCCAGTATAAGACTAGGACTTCTGGGACTCCTTTGAGGAGCTGTGATTCGGAAGCCGATGCTTGGGTTATGTATGCCTGTGCCATGGTTGAGAACATCATAGAGACATAACTGCACTGCAGGAACCATGCCACCTGCTTGCAGCTCAGTGCATTTAAACTGGGGCGTCTTCAGTCTTTGTCTCTTGGGATGTTGGGATTGGTCAATTCTTTTTTTCCCCCCTATTTAGAGCTGAGGAACGAACCCAGGGCCTTGCGCTTACTAGGCAAGCACTCTGCCACTGAGCTAAATCCCCAACCCCAGGCATGGTGAATTCTATCACGGGGGCTCTGGCTTGTTTAATCAATGAAGTTAGCCTTTTACAAGAAGATTGAAAAGAAAGAAGATGAGGTCAGTCTGCTAGAACAAATACTTGCTGAGTATTTTAAATTTTCCAGAATGGCTCCAGCCATGGGTTTGATGTCCTACCCTAACTCCCAGCATGGCCACATAAGTCCCTGGCTCTGAAAAAGTCTGACATCTCCCACCTCCTTGAGTGAGAAACTGAGGGGTGACAGCAAGCGAGGATTGCCATTTGTGTGTCGGTGTGTGTGCGTCTTCTGGTTGGTGTGTCCCGCTTGGTGTTTGAGGAGCGTGCTACTTACGCAGTTTGGATCCTAGTATGAAATCAGGTTACTGAATTTGCTTCCGTGAATTTCTTGGTGGCTGTGCGTACTTCTACCTTGGTATGTAATTGAACTTTGGCACAAATATGTATCAAACCTATTTTCTAAAGGAAGTGCCATCCTTGGAGTGTGGCAGGGCTGGAAACAGCTCTCCAGACTTAAACACTGAGCTTGCTGCCCCTGTAATGGAGATTGAAGAGTGGCCCTCCTAAACGAGGGCTTCCGTCTGTGACACAGTTAAGGGCAGCCCCTCCCCCTCCCGCTGGCGGCGAGTCTGGCCCAGGTGAGCTGGGTTAATAAGTACCCACTTGCCTCTACGTTAGCCGGCCATCTTCATTAAGCAGGCATGTGTTGAGCGTGCTGAGTGGGTTGCCATGGTTATTTGTGGGTTTCAACCTGGACTCTGGCTTTCCTTGAAATTAATGATGTTCAACCTTCAATAAAAGGCACTTCCTCCTGAAGCAGAACAGGCAGGACCGTAAGTGAACCTGCCAGGGCTTGGGAACTCAGTTAAGGCTGATGAGTGGCAGGACATTACACACTGAGGATTGGCTGGCGGGGTTTTCTCTTCAAGCTCTTCAGTCTATCCACATCTTACTACCTGGATCCACCACACCTTGCCATCTAGAACTGTTCCACACAGAGCAACGCTGCTACTGCCCTTCAGAACTCCCTACCCTCACATAGGCCCAACACCCTCAGGGTGGTTCTCAGGCTACCCGGAGCCCAGCACACACCCGGTTGTTAGGAGTGCTTGCCAAATGAATGCAAGAATTCTCCTCCCTGAGCCAAACTAGCCCTGGTCAGACATTTTGAATGATGATTCCATCACTGAGTACCTTACAGTAGTTTCTGAAGATAGTGGAGTATCTACCTTGGATGCTGAGGGAACTCTGGGCCCTGATAGCCAGGTATGGCATGTGTGGACCAAGACCGTGTGTTTGGAGTTACTCAGGGTTGGTTCTCAGGGTGTTCCTGGGCCACTGAGGTTTAAGTACTGAAGAACGTTTGGAGAATTACATTGTTTTCAAAAATCATACAGTTACGAAGTGATAAAAGTATATTTGTAGCTTTAGGTAATCCAGTTTCCCTAGAGGGGAAGAGTTAAGTTTTCAAGGTACACTGAGGAAATCTCTAAAGTACAAGGCTTATTTTATTAATTCATAGTTTAGGTAATTATGGTTCACAGTCTTTCCAGAGGGCTCAGTCAGTAGGCAGACTTGCTGAGCAACTTACATAAAGGAGGGTGTGGAGCGCCATCTGTACAGAAGTGAGGATTGCTTTGGTTTCTGTGTGTGCTCCCATACACATGAAGCACACACACAAATAATAAATTAAGATTGAAAAGATACTTTAATTAGCAGAGAAGTATAAAATAGTTTCAGACCAAATGATAGAAGAAACCAAAATCTGCCAGTCAAAACTGCCCAGCTGGTCCTTGCCATATTTTCTGTTATTTTAATGACCCTAGTGATAATTCTGAACAGTACTTTTTGTCTTTTTGTGTATTTTCTCAAAGATACATAATCATAGATGTCTTTTTGCCAGCTTAGGAAAGGGCTTTATGAGGTCTTGTATAAATAAAGATCAACATTTAAAGGATTTCCTAAACTTCTGTTATTTGAAAAATCTGAGTAAATAGGCATCTTATTTCTCAAGTGACCAGTGGACAGTAACTTCATTGCTAAGAACATAATCAAAGGTGAGTTACCACTAACCATAATGAAACACTTGAAGATTCTGTTTTTTCTCAGGAAGTAAAAACATGAACAACTAATGTTTCTGAACCGTGGTTGTACTCTTTGCATGTGCTTTGCTGTTTTCTGTCTATAAACATCCTTGAACAGTGAACTGAAGCATTACATACAGCTGTCATTTCAGGTGGGAAGAGGATTTCTCAAGTAGCCCCGACTTGAGTCTTCCTCACAGTTTATCAAAACAAGAAACTCACATGACTAATGGGTTCCACTCCTTTCTCCACCTAGGTTTGTTTCCATCTACAGAGGACCCAGCCACACCTACAAGGTCCAGAGACTGACAGAGTTCACCTGCTACTCCTTCCGAATCCAGGCAGCAAGTGAGGCCGGGGAAGGACCTTTCTCAGAAACCTACACCTTCAGCACAACCAAAAGTGTCCCTCCCACGCTCAAAGGTGTGTGCAAACAGACTCTGCTGCACTGTCCCGGGAGGATAGAAATGCATTGAAATCACATGCAGGAAAGTCAGTTATAACCATAAATGCATTCTTTATATTTCTAATAGCAAGATGAAATCAAAATTTCTCAAAAAAGAAAGCTGTGTGAGGGGGTCTGGAGTAAATGTCTGTATGTGTGGACTACTGCGTTCTGCATAAATGTTTATTGCAGACACTGTAATAATGAGATAGTCTCGTCCCCTTACATGATAGACAAGGAACTGATATGAGCGACAGCCTTTGTGTTAGCAATGAGTGAGAGGTGGTTTAAGATTGATTGCCCAAAATGGTTTTCATATCTCCTTTCCTGAAGACATTCAGAGGTTGGCACTCATCTCTGGGTGACTTTGGTGCCTGGAAATTAGAGCCTAAATCAGGCAACATCAGCATTTCCCTGTGGGCACATACACTTTCCATGGAGGATGCTCTTAGAAACCTGTGGCAGTGACCTTCAGTGTTTCTCCTGATGTTTTCAAGGTTTTCCCCTGGAGGACTCAGATCCTGCAGAAGTGCCATGACAGCAAATATCTAAACCTCCCTTCTTTCTCAGGAGGGTAGACAGGGCCACTCTTGCTGGGCCACTGCTCCAAGTCTGCCATGTCCCCAGTCCCGGGGTTGTGGGGGAGTGGGGGAGCAGACTTGCGTAGCAGGCCAAGCTTGCACGTGGGCTCCTGAGCCTTGTTCTCTTCACCCAGAAGTTGTGTTCTTACACAGGTCCCTGGAACTTCTCCTTAGCCAAAGCAGCGTTGTCTCGGCCAGCCATTGCCCCAAGTGGCCCTGATGTTGGGGTGTGTCGGGGCAGGGGGTACTCACTAGGGAGAAGGTCCCTCTGTATTTGCCCCTTGGACAGCTTCCATACAAGGGAGTTGAGGCCCCCTACATCCAGAGCATAGAGTCAGTTACAGGAAGTAGGGGGCCCCAAGAACCTGGGTCACTGTCTGGCCTGGGGTCTGCCGGGTTTGTTGTGACTCCTTCCAAGGCTATTTCCTGGCGTGTGCCTTCACCCTGCTCCGACGCCTCGCAGGCACCTTGGCCACTTCTCTGTGTGTCACGTGCCCTGAAGGCATCTGCGTGAGCTGCTGGGCCTCTGGCAGTAAATGCCCAGCCCTGGGGCACACCTTTGCCTTTGGGCTTTAGGAACACAGAACCTGCAGGGTGTGGGGACGCACGCCTTTGATCTCAGCACTCAGGTGGCAGAGGCAGGCGGATCTGTGTGATTTCCACCCCAACCTGGTCTGCAGAGAGAGTTCCAGGATAGTCAGGGCTACACAGAGAAAACGTGTCTTGAAAAAAAAAAAACAAGAAAGAAGAAAGAAAAGAAAAGACAGAACCTGAGGGTGCTGTGGCTTATTGATTGGGGGAGGGGGGTGCAAGTGTTCCAGAGGCAGTTGCTACCAGCCTTGAATCTGTCTGACATCAGGAATGCTCCCTGTTTCTTTCAGAGTGATCCTTGGTAAGAGCCACTCTACAGAAGCTCGGATAGCGCAGGGATCCCATAGTGCTTTTACCTCCCGGGGGCAGGGTCCTTGACACCCCACAACCAGGCTCTTCCTCTGGCTCCTAGGCTGGAGGTCTGTTTAGTGGCCTGGGCAGGGCTTGGGGGTTGTTGATTTTAAGTAACTTACTATAGACTAGCTTAACTTTAAATATTCATGACAGATCAGTAGATGAGCAAACTAAGGACAGTGTTTAAAGCCTCCGGCTGGCTGCGAGCTGCGTCTTCGCTTAGCATCATCTATGGCTCCTGTGTTAGTCGGTCACATGCTCGGTTTCTTCCCGTGCCTGCCCTGTACTGTGTTCTTTCCTTCTTTGCCTAAGCTTAGAGTCCTTAGGAACAGACTTGATCTTTATTTCCCCACCTAGCACATGCTAGTACCTAGCACATGGAAAGTGCTGTAAAAAGGTGACCAACGGCCATGGGAGGGATGGAGGGATGCATGGATGGATGGATGGATGGATGGATGGATGGGTGGGTGGGTGGGTGGTGGATGGATGGATGGATGGATGGATGGATGGTGGATGGGTGGGTGGGTAGATGGGTGGATGGGTGGGTGGATGACAGGTAGGTAGATACTAGATAGATAAATAAATAAGTAAGCTGAGACCCAGACCACTGCCTCATTAATGAGCTAGTGAGATGTTCAGTGAATGGGCTTCCTGGTCCTGGAGTAACTTCCTTCCTTGAAGGTTACCCAGAAGGGTTAGCAGGAAGCTGGACAAATAAAGCTCCCTCTCAGGCTGGACATAAGCACCATGGCATTCTCCCCAAGTCTCACTAACAGTGCTAGAAAATGGACTGCTGGTGTGAGCCTGAGTTTTGAGCTGGTGTGGTTCTGTATTGCAGCCCCTCGAGTGATGCAGTTAGAAGGAAATGCGTGTGAAATCCTGTGGGAGACGGTACCACCAATGAAAGGCGACCCTGTCAACTACATTCTGCAGGTATTGGTCGGAAGAGAATCTGAGTACAAACAGGTAAGGCCCAGTGTCTGCGCGTGGTCCACTCTTCTGCGTCAGGCTGGCTGCTTGCCTTGAGTTTAAGGGAGGTGGCTAGTAGACCCTAGTGCCTCTGACTCAAGCTCGGGGTGCTTCTTGTCACCCTTTAGTATACATACCCATCATGTGGAAACCTGTTGGAGTTCAGATTCTGATTTAAGATGGCTAAACGTGGATTCAGGCTCCGCTCCTGGTGACGTGGCTGCCCACTGTGTCAGAGTCAATAGACACAGTCAGCCCTATTCAAGAGAAGACACAGTCCTCCCAGCCAGACAGTGAACTGGGTTTTACTGTTTTCACACCTCTTCCAGAATAACCCCTTAGCAGGTCACTGACTGTGATGGGTTCAGAGACTAGGGTTTCTATGAAATCCCCTGGAACATAGCGACTGCTGGGTGAAGCTGGGACATGATTGTTTACTCCAGAAGCGTAAGGTCTGTTCTTCAAGCGCTTGGCACTCTTCATAATCCATTGGTATTGAACTCAGGAGGGTGAAGGTGGAGGTTGCCTGTCCTGGGAAATGTTGGCATTGTTTGTAAAGGCTGCTGGGTTTAGCTTTTGAGTCTTCAAATGCACACAAGAGAAGAAAATCTGATTCAGTGAGCGTTTCACTTAAATTGTTTGCTGGTGTTTTGTGTGATAATTTTTAAAATGCTTGTAAACCAAGTGTGCTTAAAATGTCAAAGAAGTTATTGGACATTGTGATACATTTTGTTAATAGGAGCATCAGACAATGACTGAGTTGTTTTAACCACATCTTGCACAAACTTTCTTCAGTCTGGCATCTGCCAATATTGGTTCCCATGAGCCAGTGATGACATCATCCCTCTCACAAGGGAGCCAAGCCACTGGGCCTCCCTTCCCCTTCCTGTCTCCTTCTGATCCTGTTGCTGTCCCAGAGTCAGTCAGCTCACAGTGATAAGCTCAGCTGAAGGAAAGAATTCTGTCAGCTAGATTTAGCTGTTAGCCTTGTTCCGTTCCACAGTGCCACGGGCGCTAAGAAATGGCTCCCTTTCTAGTTTGACATGTGGCAGCAGTTCATTTCTCACAGGCCATCATCATATGTTCACTGCTGTGTTTTGAGAACCTTTTGTTCCGGGTGCCATGCTTTTCCACGTATTCTTGGAAAAAATGTTCCGCACAGTTCTCACCCACAGCGAGCGCTGCTTTGCAGCGGAAGGGCGGCATTCAGTGTTCGGTTTCTGTCCCTGTCCACCATCTTCAGAATGAAGACTGATCTGTGCAGTAATTTAGATTTCATCCGTTCAGTGCTACATGTTTAGACCCACAGATATATGAATGCTGAGTCTGCTATGATGTACAATCATATATTTGCCATGGAGTATTTTCTTACCATCAGTGCCATAGACAATTATTATCGAGAACGTAGGACACTTTTGTCGATAGAGATGTCCGCACATTTCCCACATTTACCAAGAAGTGAGTAAGGGCAGCAGTGGCGTGAGGAGCCACAGCTGACACAGCTGGTCAGGGACAGTGTGTACTGGATTCGGGGGCTTTGTTGTTTTTCTTCTTCCCCCCTTCCCTTTCCCTATTCAGGAAGCATTAGCGTGAATGTGGTGTTCTGAGTGTTGCCTTCCCTCGTCCTGACACGAGAGAGGGAAAGAGGGCTGTTTGTCTAGTGCGTGGGATAATAGACAGCAGGCTTTGGATTCACAGCGGTGCCGCCGCCGAAGCAAATGGGAGGTAATTGTTAGGGCGCAGCAGGCTCGCCAAGCCAGGGCTCTCGTGCCGCACCACACACACCTCCATCCCAGCGCTAATCACAGGATCCGCTAACAAGAGGGCTTGGCTGATTCAATTTTCGTTTTCTGAGTCTGGCACACAGGCACTCAGTAAATGCTTCCTGCATGCATGGAGGAGGCAGTGTCCAGGGAGCGGGTAATTTACGCCTGCAGTGGTATGGAGAACAGTGATGTTGATTCCACTAGACAGGCAGGTCCAGGGCCTTTCCTGTCTTGAGTTGTTTGAGGTCTAGCTTCTCTTTGGTTTGGCTGTCCTTTGTTACCACTGTGATGGGGGCTGGCAGCCTGTTTTAATAACTGCACAGGCATCTGTTAACTGCCTACCAAATCCTTACTGACGCTCACTCTGCATTCAAATGCATGTATATGGCTGTCTTTCTGCCACGTCAACATTCCAAGCTCAAACTGTTTTTCAAGAATCTTGCATTTTTTTTTTTTGATGGCATTACTAGAAAACATTCTTGAAAGGGTGAAAAGTTCTCTATATACATGCAACTCATTTTCGTTTTTGCACAGTGCACAGACACACAAAAATGCAGAATTCAATCCTACAGCAATTCAGCATGCTCTGTGCTCAGTGCCCTCCCTAATAGCTATTGTTTAAGGGATTTCAGCAATGCAGCTTGTTATTCTGAAGCAAAACTCTTGGATTCTTCACTGCAGTTATCTGGGTATTACTTTATGTCCTCCTGTTTGGAATGAACATTTCAAAATGAGTTTAAAATATAGCACCAAATCAAGAACGAAAATAACCTTTGTAAAAAATAAGTAATTCCACATGTGTACTTATTTTTGCAAAATTATGATTGGTGACTTCAATAAGAAAATCTTCAATGGACCGTTGCCTCTTAAATTGAGTTGAGGCAGGAGAAGGGGCCATAATGAGGCCCCTGTCAGAATGAATGAGAGGAGAGGGATTGAGCCATGGCCAGCCAGTGCCACCTGTGCAGTCTCAAGGCCCCTTGGGAAATCACCCTGCACAGGCATCGCCTGGGGCCCCGGTGAATTTACGGCAGCCGTAAGAACCGCTGGCGTTGGTGGCCACGGACTGCTGTGCTCAGTGGCTGCTGTGCTCACTCACAGGCTGCAGTGCTCACTCACAGGCTGCAGTGCTCACAGGCTGCAGTGCTCACTCACAGGCTGCAGTGCTCACTCACAGGCTGCAGTGCTCACTCACAGGCTGCAGTGCTCACAGGCTGCAGTGCTCACTCACAGGCTGCAGTGCTCACTCACAGGCTGCAGTGCTCACTCACAGGCTGCAGTGCTCACTCACAGGCTGCAGTGCTCACTCACAGGCTGCAGTGCTCACAGGCTGCAGTGCTCACTCACAGGCTGCAGTGCTCACAGGCTGCAGTGCTCACTCACAGGCTGCAGTGCTCACTCACAGGCTGCAGTGCTCACAGCTGCATCTCACTCACAGGCTGCAGTGCTCACAGGCTGCAGTGCTCACTCACAGGCTGCAGTGCTCACTCACAGGCTCGTGCTCACTCACAGGCTGCAGTGCTCCAGCTGCACTCACAGGCTGCAGTGCTCACTCACAGGCTGCAGTGCTCACTCACAGGCTGCAGTGCTCACTCACAGGCTGCAGTGCTCACTCACAGGCTGCAGTGCTCACTCACAGGCTGCAGTGCTCACTCACAGGCTGCAGTGCTCACTCACAGGCTGCAGTGCTCACTCACAGGCTGCAGTGCTCACAGGCTGCAGTGCTCACTCACAGGCTGCAGTGCTCACTCACAGGCTGCAGTGCTCACTCACAGGCTGCAGTGCTCACTCACAGGCTGCAGTGCTCACTCACAGGCTGCAGTGCTCACTCACAGGCTGCAGTGCTCACTCACAGGCTGCAGTGCTCACTCACAGGCTGCAGTGCTCACTCACAGGCTGCAGTGCTCACTCACAGGCTGCAGTGCTCACTCACAGGCTGCAGTGCTCACCGCTGCACTCACAGGCTGCAGTGCTCACCCAGGCTGCAGTGCTCACTCACAGGCTGCAGTGCTCACTCACAGGCTGCAGTGCTCACCAGGCTGCAGTGCTCACTCACAGGCTGCAGTGCTCATGCTCACTCACAGGCTGCAGTGCTCACTCACAGGCTGCAGTGCTCACAGGCTGCAGTGCTCACTCACAGGCTGCAGTGCTCACTCACAGGCTGCAGTGCTCACTCACAGGCTGCAGTGCTCACTCACAGGCTGCAGTGCTCACCGGCTGCAGTGCTCACTCACAGGCTGCAGTGCTCACCCAGCTGCAGGCTCACGGCTGCAGTGCTCACTCACAGGCTGCAGTGCTCACTCACAGCTGCAGTGCTCACTCACAGGCTGCAGTGCTCACAGGCTGCAGTGCTCACTCACAGGCTGCAGTGCTCACCGGCTGCAGTGCTCACTCACAGGCTGCAGTGCTCACTCACAGGCTGCAGTGCTCACGGCTGCAGTGCTCACTCACAGGCTGCAGTGCTCACCCAGGCTGCAGTGCTCACTCACAGGCTGCAGTGCTCACAGCTGCAGTGCTCACACAGGCTGCAGTGCTCACAGGCTGCAGTGCTCACAGGCTGCAGTGCTCACTCACAGGCTGCAGTGCTCACTCACAGGCTGCAGTGCTCACTCACAGGCTGCTGCGCTCACTCACAGGCTGCAGTGCTCACTCACAGGCTGCAGTGCTCACTCACAGGCTGCAGTGCTCACTCACAGGCTGCAGTGTCACTCACAGGCTGCAGTGCTCACTCACAGGCTGCAGTGCTCACTCACAGCTGCACTCACAGGCTGCAGTGCTCACTCACAGGCTGCAGTGCTCACTCACAGGCTGCAGTGCTCACTCACAGGCTGCAGTGCTCAGCGGCTGCAGTGCTCAGCGGCTGCAGTGCTCACAGGCTGCAGTGTTCACAGGCTGCTGTTCTCACCCGTGTCTTTGAGCTAGCTTTCCTTCAGCTAATTGCTCAAGTGCTGTGAACTAGATCCTCTATAGCTCTCTGAGCAAATGGTTGTCCTGTAGGATCAGGGGAGACACAAGGTGACCTAGCAAGGGTCAGTTAGTGCCACTTCCTTTTTAAATCACTCATAACCAAACATGTCACCAGCTGGGTTTAGTTGCAGCTCCCCACCCCGATCTGTATTTGTTAAACCTAATTTTCATGTCATTTGAATGTATTATTTCCTTGACATTTTCAGAAATGGCTCTCCACGAAGCCTCCTTCCTTGGCTGCCTCAGCCTCCTGTTAGTTCAGCCTGTTCGAAGCATGGTCATTTCTAAGTAAACTGAATTTCAAATCCTTAAAATAGTAACCCTCTTCATGACTATATTAAGGGTCTAAGAAGCGGGGTGTATCTCAGAATCCTAGGTCCTTAATGGGCGAGAGCAGGCTGATTACACTAATGAAATACTAAAAACACCACTCATCACTTACATTTTTGTCTGTTTGTGTTTGGTTGTATGTTTGAGCATTTGTTTGTTTATTTGGGACAGCCTATCACTATGTAACTCTGGTGTCTGGAACTGCCTATGTAGATCAGGCTGGCCCCAAACTCACAGAGACCCACCCACCTGCCTCCACCTGATGGATGGCTAGGACTGAAGGTGTGTCCCAGCACATTTGACTTCAGTATTAATTTTTAATGTTGAACTGCATCGAAGAATATCTTCAAGATAGACAGAACACAAAACTGCTGAGAAGTCGATCTACACAAAAATATCCATAACATCCAAAAAAACAAACAAACCAACAAAAAACAAAACAAAAACCTCCAAACTAGGAGCCAATGTCCATGAAAAAGAAAACCAATGCAATGCAGAGTCTAGGAAGACTCCTAAGTCCGTCCGTCTGTGTTCCTGTCTCTCGCTGTCTCTGTCCATGCGTGTATGAATCTCTCTGTGCATGTGTATGTGTGAACTCATACCACAGACAAATCAAGTTGCAGACCCGGAAGTCAGTGAGGTGCTCCCCTCAGGGGATGTATCTTGACTGGGGCTGCAGTGCATGTGTGAGCTGCAGATGAGGTGAACCGGTGGCCTGGGGCAGAGGACAGCGGGAGAGAGGCGCACCGCACCCAGACTTCCTTCATACTTTATAGGGGGGGCGCTTTTTGTTTTGTTTCGCTTTTTGACACTTGAGTGTGAACTCCATAGATCACGTGTCACAGTGTCCAAAGATTAGGTGTGTCTGATCGCCAGTTGTCAAAAAGAAAGGGAGTGAGAGGCGTGGTGTTTTGTTACCGGGGTCGGTGGTTATTACTTCAGTTTACAGTGTGAATTTGTCGAGATGGTCGAGCTGTGAGTGCTAAGCCTCTTCTAGTGGGCAACCTGCACTGTAGAAACATAGCTTTGTATATCTGTATCACTTAACACATTAGGTACATCCACTTCTGGCAAAGTCAGGTCATTGATTTTATACTGCACTTTGTTCCAAGTAAGGGGGGGTTCCATAAGAACATAATTGCTGTTGTTAAGGGTTTATTTGAACAGGTATCCGTAAGGCTCCGGGTGTACACGGTATTTTCTGTGGCAGTCACAATGTTCTGAGTTCCTCATGTTTAATTTTCCTTTTTTTGAAGGTGTACAAGGGAGAAGAATCCACATTCCAAATCTCAGGCCTCCAGAGCAACACAGACTACAGATTCCGTGTGTGTGCATGTCGCCGCTGTGTGGACACCTCCCAGGAGCTCAGTGGAGCCTTCAGCCCCTCTGTGGCCTTTGTGTTACAGCGACATGAGGTCATGCTGGCAGGCGACACAGGGAACATGGACGATCCCAGGATGAAGGGCATGATGCCTACTGATGAACAGTTTGCCGCCCTCATAGTGCTTGGCTTCGCAACCTTATCCATTTTGTTTGCCTTTATATTACAGTACTTCTTAATGAAGTAAATCCAGCAGACTGGAGTCGGAGTGGAATGCCACATTTTAATACACATTTACTCAGAGCCTTCCTTTTTAAGCCTTTTGTTCTTTGATTTATATACTTCTCTTGTTTTACAGATTTAACTAGGGGAAACAGTCAGTGTTTGCCTGCACCAATTTGAGATGCAAAGCTAGAAAGAGGTTAAACTGGATTTAAAAAAATAATAATAAATAAATAAAAGAAGAAATAAGAAGAGGAGAAGGGAGCAGAGGAAAGCACCAGCCACCAAGAGCTAGTGTGCCCAGTGAGTGCAGTGTGCCCTGTGCCCAGTGAACACAGTGTGCCCTGTGCCCAGTGAACACAGTGTGCCCTGTGCCCAGTGAGTGCAGTGTGCCCAGTGTGCCCTGTGCCCAGTGAACACAGTGTGCCCTGTGCCCAGTGAGTGCAGTGTGCCCTGTGCCCAGTGCGCCCAGTGAGTGCAGTGTGCCCTGTGCCCAGTGAGCGCAGTGTGCCCAGTGTGCCCTGTGCCCAGTGAACTTATGTTTTCAAGCTTTCCACTATGCTTCTATTCTGTTTCCACAGACATCTTTTGCAAGCCTTGATTTTTTGTGTGTTCCAGTTTAGTAATTTATATTCACAGTCACTTCTTGATCGTCTCTATCTGTAACAGAATCACAGTGTATGGGGTTCAGGGCTGGGATTTTGCTGTTGTCAGAGTGGTACCACACAAGAACATACAGAACATGTGTGCCTTCGGCTGAGGCCACCTAGACCATCCTATCCTCACTCAGTTATGTAACTGTTTAGCTCATTGAAATCACAGTGTGTACTTTAATCTAAATGTGTTACTACTCTGTATCCCATATGATTTTAACACTATGAGTTGCCTGTCTAGGAAATCACATAACCAAATTTGCACCTATAAATGATGGAGTATTGTAGATCCCCACATGGTCCATAGCAGTAACTTTACGAGGGCATTGTGCAATAGTTAGTTGTTTCCTGTCCAGCTACTTTAAAAGCTGCTTTAACTTGCCTGTCTGTCTTTGTATATAACTACTTCTAATCTAATCACTAGAGTTATTATATTCTGTTATGTTTGACGTCAGAATTGTGTGACGAGAACTCATGGCAGTTGAATGCCTCACAGTTGTGAGCTGTCTCCTTACATGCTGGCCCATTCTTTTTGACAGATTTGCCTTTGGCTGTCCTTCGGGGTATAAGTGAAGTGGATGAAGTTCCACACCTTAGTTCAGTGCCCGTATGACTAATGCAGCAGTAGATACATTCTCACTGATAGAGCCCACAAGGGAACGCCTGCATTTGTCCTTCTGTTTCTGGGGGCTTGATCTGGCCACATGTAGAGAGGGAGTGCTAACTGGCTGTAAGCACAGTGTGTTTGGGGGCGAAGAGCCTACAAGATTCTCTCCTGGGTCTGTCACTCACTTGCTTTGTGACCTCTCAGTGCCTGTTTTCCCATGCATGAGAAATCAGATCAGATCAGATCAAATCAAATGGGGATTCAGTATCTGTAAGTGCTTTGAGACCTTGGATCCACCGGTGCTAATGGAGTGCAAGTGTTATCTCGCATGTTCATGTAGAGTTATGAGATAATCAGTTCTAACCCAAAGTCATTGGATTACTCATATGAAGTCCACAATGTTGAGTACCTCAGGGACACTTAAGAGTTGGAGGTGCAACTGTATTCCAAAAGGGTGCAACAGACACAGCCGATCCCCCTGTTCCTGGTTGTTTGTATATTTTTGCTCCTTGGTTTTCCTTGGTCTTAGCTGTTTTGTTCTTGGTCTGTGTTGTCTGTGATGCAGTAAGTACCCTGTACTAGCTTATGATATTCCCATACCAAAGTCATGGGGAAACCAACATTATTTTGTTTGGGGTTTATTTATACTATATTCTGCATACAGTACTTTAAATGCCAATTACAGTGCAATCTTTATTTATTGTAAAAATCTTTAAATGTACTTATGTACTAATTTGCCCTCATAGCATGTTATATTTTGTGTGTTTTATACTTTTGTAATTTTAGGTCAGTTTTGTTCCCTGGCAGCATCTGTAGTATTAACCTTCTGACATTTTCTTGTGTTTTTAAAGATAAGAAGAGCATCTAACTCATTAAATGCACAAAAAAAAAAAAGAAAAAAGAAAAAAAATCCCATTATCAGTGACTGAAAGGTTTACATGTACCCAGAAAACCATAGTCATCTCTCGGAAGAGTGCTAAGGTCAATGCATTATTGTGTGCCTATATCGATGTAGTTAAGTACTAGAGAGCTCTGTATTTTGTTATTGACTATAATAATTAGTGTAATTAGACTTGTAAACTGATGGTATCAAGGTAAATATATTTTTGCCAAAGTTCTGGCCTTCAGAAACTCATCTTTCATCTAAATGTGTCGTGTGACCCACTGTGACATTACATCTGCATTTCTGAGACAATCGTAAGCAGGTGAAGCAAACTCAGTGGACTGACTTTTCAAGCTATTTGTGGGGAGAGTCTTCTGGGACCCTTCAGCACTGCTGCTGTAAAGGATCCCTGGATTGGTTGAATGATTTTAAAGGAAATAATATTTCCAGCCAAAATCTCTGTGAACATTTGCTCTTCCAGAGAGTTCCATGCCCCGTGACCACCAGAACAGCTGAAGTGTGGCACACGAGCAGACAGCACTTTATTCTATCGCTCTCCACTACTTTGTTTTCATTCTGGTCTCTTCAGTCAGGAAGTTATTCCTCCACATGGCACTATTTTGTATCACGAGTCTGTGTATGTGCTGTGGATGGACAGCTCTGTGCATCGATGTCACAAAGGATCAGTTAGAGAAAGTTCTGGTGACCTCCCTCCACCCTCTGCATCTGTAGGATGAGCGAGCAGCTTCTGATGCTCTGATGCCTCTCTGTATGTCACACACATCCCTGACACAAGAAATCCAGTCATCTGAAGCAAACTGCCCTTTGTCCTCAAAGAAAATGTTTAACAAGGAAACTTTTTTAAAGGATATTTTGCATACTATCTGCCTTGTTCTTATCAAACTTGAGATATTGACATTTTCTAACCGTTTCTTTGGCTACAATCATGCAGTATTTGTGTCAAATTGAAAAGTGCCCTAATAGATGTGTTTGAATGTTACCTTGCACAGTTCTTTAAATTGAAAGACAAAATGTTTTACCTCACTGTTGGACATACATTCCAAGCTTTTCAACTTTAGGAGAAAAAAATAATCATGTTTTCCTGTCTTGTAAATTTTAGATTATTTCATATACGTTGTATTAAAACTGCCATATCAATTTTAATGTATAGATTTTGCAAATACTATGCTATATGTAATACCTAACTGTATCTGTAGTGTATATGTAATATATTTATGCCCAATAAATGTTTTAATTCTTTGATTTAAGTAGGGTTATTCAGCCTTGAATAAGATTACTTTTATTGTTGCTCCTTTTAAATACTTAACATCCCCCAAAGGTCCAGTTTAAGTGTCCTGAGCAGCCAGGCAGGCGAGGCCAAGCAGGTAACATAGCACAAGATACTTTCTGACGCCTGTCTCGTGGGTGAGGTCTTGCGGGAGCACCTGCTTCAGTCTCATCCCTGCTATCCCAAAGTAACTCAGATTCCAGGATACTTCTTTAGTCGGTCTCCTGCCTTAATACTTCATCTGCAGCCAGAAGTCAGGAGTACAGGTCTGCCTACAGCACGCAGTCCTGCCTGGTTCCCGCCCCATGATGAACTCACAGTTTGAACTCCTTCCTTCTCTGGGTCTCACTCAGCAGCAGCAAGAAGCTGGTGTTGTCCTTCAGGAGGCTACAGGAAAGAAGAAACCACAGTAAGGGGTTAAGCTGGTGAGGAACAGAGCCTGGTGATGTATTCATCGTTATGGTTAAGTTGTTTCACTAGTAATCCCCCGGCCCCGGGGGAGAGTGTGCAAAACCTCCCATTCTGTGTCATGACTGAAAAGTGACAAGTTGAACAAGCCATCAAATGTTACATGGACCTGACTGACACTGCAGAAAATACAGTAAAGGAGTTCTTTTTCATAAGAACAAGAGCATGGATAAAAAAGTTACTGATACTAGAAGTTTGGAAACCAGACCAGGGAATGCAAAATCTCTATTCGTCAAATGGAAAATGAGTACCAATGGAAAATCAGTGCTGAATTCTCGGTGCAGAATGTCCTGAAGGCAAAAAAACTGATGGCTGTGTCTCCCCACGGAAGTGAGGGTAAAGAATAGAATGGGTTGAAAGCTACTTAGCTCTATAATATCTCTACCCCCTTTACATTGCCTCTTCCTTACCCTCACCACAGCCTGGAAGTTTATCCTCAAGAGTCCCTGCCTGGGGAGTAATGACCTAGAGCTGAGAGGGCGGGGCCATGCAAAATGAAACCTGGTGAGCAAAGCCATGCAGAGTCGGGGGGGATCTAAGTTCTTCAGGTAAAGTGCCTCGGTGGCTTCTAAATCTCACGTGCATGACGACATTGCCTGGAAAGCTTTTCACGATCTCTGCACTCACAGATTAAAAGAAGTCCTGACTGGAGTCCAGTGGTTTTGAAGATCTCCAGCTGATTTGGCTGCATGGAAGCCCACTTCCCATTTCAGTGGCCAGTTGTGCCAGTATTTAGTCTTCTGTCTTAATCAGGGGCAACCTGACAGCTGGCAGAAGCTTCTAGCATGAATGAACAAACCCCAAAGCAGCAACTCATAAGAACCCGCTAGGGAGAAGATTGAAAAACTAAATGTCTGTAACCTAAAGATGAACAGCAGCAAAAGTGAACTGAAGAACAAGAAAAATCCCCTTGGGGATGAGAATTTTTGGAGGGAAAAAGAAAGCTGAAAGTGGAAGCTTCCAAAAAATAGAGAAGGGTCCGACCAGGACACTGCAGGTGCACATTCCAGTCTCCGGAGTGGGAAGTGAAAGGGCAGGGACTCTTTCCATGAGTTTCCATAATGAGACATGAGGCCTTCGTTACAGAGACAAGGGAGGCTTCCCTCAAACTGTGGCATCCAGAAATTTCAAAACTCTAGAGCCAGAGAAATCTCCAACAATGCAGAAAACCAGGCCACGTGGAGGGGTTAGGATCAGGATGGCTTTAGACTTCTCCAGAACTGTGCTGGAAGCCAGACGGCAGAGCCACCATTAATTCAAGACTGTAGGATGGCCCACCTTAACGAAACAGTATGAAGTGTGAAGATGGCATTTTAGAAATGCAAGGTCTCACAGACTTGCTCCAATGTACCCTTCTTCTGGGAGTTTCTGCAGCATGTGGCCTGCCCTGTAATTGAAGGAAG
Source organism: Peromyscus leucopus (assembly GCF_004664715.2). Lineage (NCBI taxonomy): Eukaryota > Metazoa > Chordata > Mammalia > Rodentia > Cricetidae > Peromyscus > Peromyscus leucopus. The sequence continues at coordinate 7,432,181 of NC_051068.1, read as the reverse complement.
CAGGAAAAGAGGATCATAGGATTTCACTCCATGCTTTTCCTTAGGGCCCATACTTGCTCTCTGGCCTTTGCTGCAAATAGATTTATACACTTTCCACTCCCAGCCACCCCAACTATGACTGTAAATGTCAACACTTTCACGTTGGAGCTGTAGGCTGCAGGGTCAGATTCAAGGCCATTGGAGGCTGTGTGTGCCTCGAGCTGGGGAGGAGGGCAATGGACAGGCCTTGAGCCCTCTGTTAACTGCAGCATAGGCCATGTTATCTGGCCACGTGATAGAAGGCACACGAGCCTTGTTGACTTGAATTCCACTAATTTGACAGGAAAAGTTTATGTAACAAAAACATGGTCCGTACATTTTCTAACATAGCCCATATTGTTTTGCCATGGTGTGTTTATTATTTGGGGAGCTTGTTTTTTGTTTGTTTCAGTAAAAGGAATTTTTTTTCTTTAGTATTTTTAGTGTAAAAAGGCTGGATGTGTTAGTTACACGTCTCACTGCTGTGATGAAATTCCTAATAAAGCCAGTTAGCAAGGAAGGGTGAAGACTCGACTTTAACTCTTAGATCTACAGCAAGGAACCTTCTAGTGGCTGGGAAGGCATGCGGCCGAACACAGCAGCAGGGGCTCACATTGCATCTGCAGTCAGGAAGCAGAGAGATGTCTGCTGGTGCTCAGCTCACTTGGTCATTTTTTATTCATTTTTACCCAGCGCATGCATGGCATGGTGCTGCCCACATTTGGGGTGGGTCTCCCCTGCCCCCCGCCCCCCCTCCCCCGCACTGTTAAAGCTCTCTGGAAACACCCTCGGAAACTTACCCAGGGATTTGCCTTCTGAGTGATCCTGTCACCTTGACAATGAAGATTAGCATCACAAAATGAATAGATTTTTTTTTGTACAACTCCCCAGGAAAGTCATGCTATATTAATAGAACAGATGATCTTTTTAAAAACATGACCACCTCTACAGGCATATAGTATTTGACAAAAATTCAAGTAATTCACAATAATATTAAGCTAGAAAACCTTTATAGTCAACCTGATAAAGAACATCTCTCTAATACTCACAATAAACATGGTACTAGAGACCCACCCCACTCCCAGGGAACAAAAAGGAGGTCAGGACTACTGACTCTTGCTTCCTATTCAGCATTGTACAGTGTCCTAGTGGAGGCGATTAAACAAGACGTAAAGGCACAGGTGCGCATTCGGGAGTTCAAGCAGCAGCACCAAAAAAAGGAAAAGGTTACATACTGGAGAGGATACAGAGATGGTGTTTACTGTGGACATGAATGTAGCAAATCTTAAAGAACGTACGAAGAGTGTCAAATAAGTTGTACTAAGGTTTCAAGACATGATTTTCATAAAAAAAAAGAATTACATTTCTCCTAGGCTAGTAATGAGCTATACAAAAATATGAAGCTAAGTAAATAAATCCATTTACAGTAGTGTGAAAGACTAAAATGCTTGGCAATATGTTAAATAAAAGAAAGGCAATACTTCCATAGCAAAACTGAAGAAAATTTAGAGCTCTATGGAAATGGAAACTTTTGTTCATAAGTTAAAAATCTTAAGATCACAAAGATACTTCCTAAATTGACTGAAACCCAGTCCCTGTGAGAATGCCATGTGGAAAAATGATAATCTGATTTTAAAATCCCTGTTGATAGTCATGAACCTCAAAGCTGCAAGAGTTGACACTTCCTAATTTTGAAACACACTACAAAAATACAATAATAGAGATAGCCTGATGCTATCATAAAAACAAAAACTTAGGTAACTGGAATGGAACTGGGAGTCCAGAAATTAACCCCTGTAATTCCAACAGCTTTTTTTTATAAGGTTGCTAAGAAAATGAGTCTAGAAAAAAGGACAACTTTCAACGATGTTGGGTCAACCAGATGGCCACTTGCAAAAGAGAACCTCAATCCCTGCTTTTTACTGTAAACAAAGGACATTAATTTAAAGTGAGTCAAAGATGTCAATGTATGAGCTAAAGCACCAAAATATTTAGTATTCAAAAAGACAAAACTTTGTGAAAATGTGCATTGGTGCCCTCATTCCTTGTAATGGAAAAGCCAAGTAGAGCCACTGCTTTGGAAAATAACTGGACAAATCTTTAACATGTTAATCATATTTCACCTAGCCATTCCATTCCTAGCTTTATCCCCAAAAGAGATCATCTGTAAATACAAAACACATTCACAGATGTCAAATAGTGTCATAATACCTAAATTTCCACTAGCAAATGAATAAACAAAATGGTGTATTTGTTGTATGAATGAGTACACCATATGGCAAAGTTCTGTTACAGGCTACCATGAAGATGAAACTTGAAAACAGTATGCTAAATGAAAGAAGCCAGATAAAAATCTATATATTGCATAATTCTATCTATATGAAATGCTTAGAATGGGACACTCAAGAAACAAAAAGATTAGAAGTTGCCAGGCCCTGGGTGGGGGTAAATTAGAGTGGGTGCTGTGTGGGTGCATGGTTTCTTTGGGAGTGATGAAAACATGCTAGAATCAGATAAACAAGGGGGACTCCAGGCCTTGTGGATATACTAAAAGCCACAACGTATGCTTGTATAATGACTTTTTCTGTCCTGCCAGCCAGCTCCCAAATAATGACACAGAAACTTATTATTTATGAAAGCTTGGACTTAGCTTAGGCTTGTTCCTAACAGTTCTTATAACTTAAATCAACCCATGTCTATTAATCTGCACTTTTATGTGGCTCAGATATTTTTACTCTGTGCTCCCCATCCTGCTTCCTCCGTGTCTAGCTGAGGACTCCATCTTTCTTCTTTCCAGTGCTCCCTGTCCCCAGAAGTCCTGCCTGACCTCTTCCTGCCTGGCTAATGGCCATTCAGCTTTTTATTAAACCAATCACAGCGGTACATCTTCACACAGTGAAGGGATATTCCACATTTCCCCCTTTTTGTCTAAATAAAAAGGAAAGGTTTAAACTCTAACACAGTAATACTATATACAATAGGAACAATTATCAGGTAAGAATTGCATTTATAATGTCCACTCCATTTGTATCAGCCAAATTCAAAGAAAACACTCTGTTAACTACCCTCTCTTGGTGAGTCCAGAGTTTTGTACCTCGTTTACTTTCTATCATGACTAAGGAAAACTGTAACTATAACTATCTAGTCTTCAACCCCATCAAAGACCTGAGAAGAATACAATATTATCTGAGTAAACAGGAAATGCAGAGCAAGCAACTTCCAAAACTGTAAGAAATGACAGAGACATCTGGCTGCCTGGACAGTCACCCCAAGGTTCCTCTGTAGTGCTGGGGCGTCCAATCTTTGGCCTATGGGCCTAGGATATCTGATAGACTTTTCTGTGAAGCAGGCATTTTTGAAGGACTGTTCTACCCTGTCTTGGCAAAGTTCAGCAGTTGCTTTCTTTTGTGTCCTGCTTGTCCAGTTTGAACAGCAGAGTGTCAGCAGTTGAGGCAAGGGCAATTTCTTGCCCAAATGACTAGTTTTTGCCACAAAGAAAGCAAACTCCATATAGAGATTCTTTGATGCCCACCATCCTTTTTTGAAGTAAATGGGTGCTGCCAGGAGCAGACATGTCTTGCTGTCATGAAAAACCTTATGTTATTATAGCATTTTAAATGTCACATTCTGTAGGTCTTTGAAGTGCTTGAAGATTTCCTATCTATCTAAAATATATCTCTATGACCTTGAAAGCATACCTAACATGACTATAAGCTTGATTGTTATAGATGACTATTAACCTGTATTTTTTTATTATCCTAAATAGCTTTCAGGGACTAAAACAACACATTACATTTTTAAATGATATGTATAGGTACAATCAAGAATAGAAACATATGTACAGTATAACAAAAATAACCTTAAATTTGTATCAATATACATAAATCCATACCAATGTAAAATATTTCAGACTATTGGTTGCTCAAAAGTAGACTAAACAATCCACTCGTTTATCCCATCATTTCTATACTATATACATGATATATCTTTTTCTCTTCAGAAAGATATCCCTGAATATAATCTCCTTTTTAGGTTTTTTTCCTGACCATGACCAATAACAATTTGTAAACAACCCTCCTAAGTGATGACAAACATCCATAACCCATTGAATTACCAAAATTACCCATTCCACCTCCTGGGAATGTGGGCATCATATTTTCTAGACTGCTTCTTATTGTCTGGAGACAATGACATCTCTAGGGAATCCTGAGAAAATTGGGATAATGGTCCAGTCCTGGGAGAGCTAGCCATAACATTTGTTGTCCAGTCTCTGTGCAATGGGAAAGCACAAAGCTTATCTGTAGACCTGGCTAGAAGAGTCTGTGAGGCTGGCCCATCTCAGCTAGCAGCCTTGAAACTGTTCTGAATACAAAACTTTGAGGAAACTGCAAAAAGGCACTCTGAGAGCCTGGATCACCTATGACACTTGTTCATTGGTGCCTGGTCCTCTTGCTCTGAAACATAAACTTTCAAAGGTAACATACATATTTGTATTAACACAATATGGATTGTGTGTTATACACAATTCAGCCAAAGGTGATTTGTTTTGTTTTATGTTTGAGCAGGTAAACTGTGTTACCTGTCTTGTAGTTTTTTTAGTTTTATTTCTTATTTTTAGGTATATTCTGTCTGTATACAGGATTTTCAGGGGGTTTTCCCTGATCAAACCTGATCCTCTTTAACCTGGTACAAATCCACAGCCTTTTCTTTTCTGTGGAAAGTATAACCTCTTCCCCAAAGCAATACATTTTCTGACTTCCACTTTAAAGTTAAGGCATTCCAAAGTATCTAGGCTGGTTTAATTCAGCAGTCTCTTCCACAATCCAATGTCTCTCAGCAGCTGTCATTCTCCTCATTAGCATTCAAAACATTCAAAATCAGCAAGACACCATTGCTGTAGGATGGTCTGTATGTCAAATTACTCTGATTGGTCAATAAATAAAACACTGATTGGCCAGTGGCTAGGCAGGAAGTATAGGCAGGACTAACAAAGAGGAGAATTAAGGGAACAGGAAGGGGAAGGGAGTCACTTCCAGCCACTGCCATGACAAGCAGCATGTGAAGACGCCGGCAAGCCACAAGCCATGTAGCAAGGTATAGATTTATGGGAATGGATTAATTTAAGCTATAAGAGCAGTTAGCAAGAAGCCTGCCATGGCCATACAGTTTGTAAGCAATATAAGTCTGTGTTTACTTGGTTGGGTCTGAGCGGCTGTGGGACTGGCGGGTGGCAGAGATTTGTCCTGACTGTGGGCAAGGCAGAAAAACTCAAGCTACACACCATAAAGGAAAATACACCTGTGTATTTTCCATCTTTACATGGCTTATCTTTTTCATGTTATTTTATTTTCTCTTTAAATAATTCATCTTATCATTTGTAAACTATTTACTTTTTCTGTGACTTCTATACCCATTTACTTTTTTAAGTCTATGCACATTTTGAAAACACACTCGAAGCTGTTTAGAAGTTTCTTCCACCTGGAGCTTTCTTTACTGAGCATCTGCAGTGTTCTCTGATCATGGGAGACAAATCTTACACTGCTAAGTCAGCGACCCATGGCTCAGCTCACCACATGGTGCCCGCACATGGCCCTGGCAGCTGGCTCCAGCCCACAGGCAGCAACCAGTAGCCTCTGTGTGCTGAGCACCAGCCCACCCGAGAGACTGCAGGACTAGAAAGGCACATCCGGCTCATTATCCAGAACTTTTCTTAGCTTTCTCATGCCCTATGTTTGGATATTTGAGCTCCCATGTTGGATGCCATATGTAAGTGGATTTTTCTTTGGGCCGCTAACTCACAAAACATGACACAGAAACTTATTATTAATTATGAAAGCTTGTCATAGCTTAAGCTTGTTCCTAACTAGTTTTTATAACAAATTAACCCATATCTATTAATCTACTTACTTTTATGTGGCTTGGTCTCCTTTACTCTATACGCCCCATCCTGCTTCTTCTCCATCTGGCTGGTGACTCCACCTCTCTTCTTCCCAGAGCTCTCTGTCCCCAGGAGTCCTGCCTGACCTCTTCCTGCCTAGATGATGGCCATTCAGCTTTTTATTAAACCAATCACAGTGACACATCTTCACACAGTGTAAAGGAATATTCCCCAACACACTTGTGTGATATCAGACAGGCGCAGAGTTAGCCATAACCAGGAAAAGCAACAGTTCTGCCCCGGCAGCTGTGACTGCAGCTGGTCAGAAGTCCCCTTTGCAGTGAAACATCCCCGAAGCCGGGCTCTTCCCTCCATGTCAGAAATTCGAGTGTTAGGGCACTCCCCAGTTGTCACCTGGATGAACTAATGGAGCATCTGCATCTTCAGGCCGTGCTGACTTCATTATCAAATCACGTACATTGTAGCTTCAGCTCTGTCTCCTTGTAGACTTTTCTCAGGGATCACAGGAAGAAATGCCTTAACAGAGGAATCTGGTTCACCATGATTCAGGAGGAGGGGGGGCACCTTAACCCAGGAATATGCCACCCACTTCATAAATACCCATTTAAACTTCTTTTAAATGCACACCATAACCACCAACTGCTTCTGCTTTCACGGCAGCCATGGAACCTCCCTTGAGTATGCGCTTTGCTTTCTCTGCTTGCCAAATAACCCAGTAAAGCTGTCTGTGTGCCTTGACCGAGTTCTCTCCTGAAGATGAGAACCGAGAGATCTGTAACATGTTTCAAGGGTTCATTTCAAAGTATATTAGCTATGTGTTGGAAAAAAACCAGAAAATTAGACCATCTTTACCCGCTGGAAATATATCCCAAACTTCCTGTAAAGTAAAAACAGCTCCTAGCACATAAAAGTATGGAAGGATCATAAATCCACCAGTACTTATCATCTCTATAAGATAAAGTAGAGAAGAACATGCTAGATACTTCTCCATTTCCGGATTCAACATAGGGAAGGTTTATTTTGTCTCGTGATCTGAGGGTTTTTTAGTCTGGCATGGTAGAGGTCATAGCAAGAGGCATGTGTGATAAAGGCTCCTCATCACAGAGGGCCAGAAAGCAAAGAAAGAGAATCTAACATTCTCTGGCCTTCTCCTTTTCCCCTTCTGTGCCACCTGGGTCCCCAGCCTGCAGGGTGGCACTTGCCACATTCAGAGTAGGCCTTCCCCTCATGAGTTAAATCTCTCTGGAGATACCCTCACAGGCACGCAGAAGTGTATCCCACTCACCCCGTGGGTGTTTCCTATGTGAGGAAGAAAAATACAGTAGCTGAAGAGGAAGACAAGGTTTGGTTGAAGAGAAGGTGTGATTGGCTGGTGTTTAGACTAACCCAGGAGAGGGATAGGCATTTGGTGGACTCTTGGGGAGCAATTGAAGATGCAGGAGACAGTGCAGTCGGTGTAGCTATGGTCCACAGAAAATGGAACGAATGGGAACTGGTGAACAGCCCAAGAACTTAGCCTTAGAAACAGATGAGAAGACAATGGCTGCTGAGCAAAGACATGGAGAAAGTGATGAGAAATTCCATGCTTAAGGAGGGAAAGAATGAGTTGTTGAGTCATCCCTGAATAACAAAAGGCTTTGAGGAGCTGGGAGATGGTGGAGAGCTGCTGGAGAAAGGGAAAGGTTTAAGAGCAGGGAAAGATGTCTTAGGAAGGGCTGAGCAACCTTTGATGGCATGCCAACCAGCCATGAGCAATTGCCTTCAGCAAAGATGAGGCTGGCAAGCAGCGTGAAAAAGAACGATGTTCAGAGTGAGTGACCAGGACTTAGTGAGGGGTTTAGCATTATCAGAGGAGGTCAGACCCTAGAAGGGAAAACAAAACAAAATAAAACAGTATCTCAAAAGATATGTAGGAGGGGAGTCCAAGACGTTTGTAATTTGAAGATCACAAACAGATCTGACATAGTTTTGAATACTATGCCTATAAAGTAGAAACAAAAGTAGGCTGCTTAAGACTTAATAGTAAACAATTCTCAAGCTACTTGTTGAGTTCCCGTGCAGCCACACCTCTCATGAGCATGATTTCATTTGTCATAGCAATCCTTTATAGCATGATTCTTCTCATTTTATAGACAGGGAAAGTGAGCTCCAGAGAAGTTATTTCCTCTTGGTGTTTTGGTTGGGAGCCTAGCTTTTAATGGCTAACTTAGCCAGAGAAGTCATTTTCTCAAGATCACTATGGCCTATATTTCCCAAAGATGGCTGTGATACATCTCCTATCCTATCCTGTACAACGTGGCCTCCCACTCTCTTCTCAAAGGATAGTCAAATTTCCCTACTCTTCAGTCTAGCTGGAGTTGTAACTGCTTTAAGCAATAAATGTGTCCAAAGTATCTCTATGTTGTTTTTGAGGCTGTTGTGAAATGCCATGTGTTTCTGTTGGACATTTCTCTATCCTAAGGTAAGTACCATCTAGGGTTTTTGGCATACCTAAGGCCACCATGATGAAGCACAGGCTACACATTTATTCCCACCTCTGGTTCAACACAGTTGAGCTCTCTTACCCAGCCTATGAAATCTCACTGCAGGCCCCCAAAAGACTCCCATGTAAAAACTTCCCAGCTCAGCCCATCCTGAGATTTGGATCCACATTGTCAGAGAAATTAACTGATTACTGCTTGACCTAATTTTGATAGTGAATCTTTTCTGTCATCTAGACTGGCTTTAGAATCACTTAGGAGACATACTTCCTGACATGTGAGCAGGGTAGCATTTCAGGAAAGGTTTAGCTGAAAAAGTCAGACATAGCCTGGATGTGGGCAGCACCATTCCATGGCCTCGGGGCTCAGGTGGGAGAAAAAGGGAAAAGACGGGGTAAGCACCAGCGTTCTTTGTGGATAAAATGTGACCAGCTGCCTCTAGCGCCAACCAACACACCTTCCCGGCCATGATGCTCAAATCATGAGCCAAAATACAACCTTCCTTCCTAAGACTGCCCTTGTCTGGCATTTTGTCACAACAATGAAGAAAATAACTAACACAAACATTTTGGGGGTTATGTGTAACGCAGCAAATATATGCACAATAGTCTCATAGCAACAGAGAAGAAATGCCCAGGGGCTGGCAGCATGGCTCATCTGAGAAGGTGGTTCAGTGTACTGACCTGGGTTTGGTCCACAGCACCCACGTCAGGCAGCTCACAGCCACCTATAACTACAGCTGCAGGAGAGCTGATGCCTCTGGACTCCAAGGTACCCACATTGATGTGAACTCATATACCCACACACTCAAGTACATATAATATGTAAAAGTTAAAATAATACACATGAATTTTTTTTAAAAGAATAAGCCAGGATTCATGAAAGCTGTGTGACCTGGCAGACCAGCTTTATTTGTTTTCATTTTTTTTTTGAGACAAGGTTTCTGTTTATTTTTTTACTTCTCTCTCTCTCTCTCTCTCTCTCTGTGTCTCTCTCTCTCTCTGTCTCTCTTTGTCTCTCTGTCTCTGTTTCTCTCTCTCTCTCTCTCTCTCTCTCTCTCTCTCTCTCTCTCTCTCTCTCGTGTGTGTGTGTGTGTGTGTGTGTGTGTGTGTGTGTGTGTGTGTATGTGTGTGAGCGCCCATGGATATCAGGGTGTCGGTTAAGAGGTAGGTCTCTGCACTGCTCTCTAGGATTTTTTGACAGCCACATTAAACTTAAGGAGGCCCAAACCACGATAGACATTGAGAGCACAAACAGCCTGTTACATTCAGAAACCTTCAAATTAGAATTCAGTGTTTCGGTGTTCACAGAGCTAAACCATGCATTCGTTCTGTGCTTTGTCCCACTGTGACCTCTTGAAATAAGAAGGCCCTACTCACCCAGGAAGCCATGCAACAACAGGCAGCAGAGCACACTAGGAACCGTGAGGCCAATTAAATGTCCAGCAGACATGAGGAGTGTCGCCCTGTTTCATCAGCACCGGCCAGCCAAGTGGCAAACGCATCTAAATTGAAACCTAAGCCACTCCAAGCTCAAGAGGCCTGTGCCTGGTGGGCGTTTTCTTCCTGAATTCTAACTAAAGGACTGCACTGTTGTTACTGCTGAACTAATAAAAAGGTTATCCTTGTGCCACACATGGTGTGTAAATGTCATTTGTAACAAACTGCTTGCTTGTTACTCCTTATCACCAGCCAACATTGCTACCTTCTCACTGGCTAGAGTCCAGTCTGGGGAAGTCCGTATGAGGAACAAGAGTCAAGAGCTCAAAGTCTCCACCATCTTGACACCATTTCATTGCTAGTTTTTTTTCTGCAGTGATCCTGAACTAGATCCTAATCTTGACATCAGTGATTGGCAGTTTTCACGAAAGTCCTCTTTCACGGCATCACCCACAGGAGTCCCTTTTTGACGGCTTGGTGTGGGCAGACACTGTTTTCTTCCCTGCAGTAGTTACTCCTGAAGAGACGAGGCTCTGGTGACCCAGGAGTCACTAGAGGCCAGGGAAATGGCCTTAGCAAGTCAGCCGCAGCATCCAGCTTCTCCCCGCATCCTCCAAGATTCCTCTTTCACTTTTCTCTTCTCTAACTTGTCCTGTGCTTTCTGAGTTTCCTAAGATGAGTGGAATAGGAGATTTGCAGATGAGCTAGTAGAGCTATGAGATAGTTTATAAGCTAGCAAGCAGACATCATGTGATGACCATCAGCAGAGCAGATCTCAGGACTGTCAGACAATTGTAAATCTCACGTTTTTATGACCTGAGGTTTATTGTCCTGACTGAAGGTTTGGGCATAGAATATCACAGTGCGAATTCTGTCAAAGGCTAACACTCCTCTCACTTGGGTTGAGACCTGTCTGGTTCTCGCTTTCATCCCCCCAAAGTGTTCTTGGTGGCTGTTTGTCAAAGCTCCTGTTTTACTGCTGGAACTCTAGGTTTTAGGAGAATTGGGGGTGAGTCACACTGCTCTGCCTTTGCTGATGTTACTTGAGGAGATGCCTTAGGGCAGAGAGAGGCACTCCGGTCCTGCTGCTCCGGACAACAGTACAAGTAGCCGAAGCCCTGTGGCAGGCCACTTGGAGGCAGTAAGAAGTGGTGGGTCCCTGCCAGGCCTGGCAATGGGGCTTGCCTGTAAACCTATTGAGTCTCTTTAGCTGATGGCTGGCTAAGAGAAGGGGGTTCCTGGAAAACCAGTGGCTCTCAGAAAGTGGCATCTCTGTGTTATCATTTAGAGGATAGCCAGCAAGAACCACCTGATTTGGAAAACTCAGCGACAGAATTTTCATGTTTTGTCCTAGCAAACCACTGAATGATGTGGGTGGTTGAAGACCCTCTGATGGTTCCTGAGTTCAGATGAAGGAACTGGACACACTAGCAGGTCAAGACGTGTTGTGTTGCAGAAAATAGTAACGGTAGAGGGTAGGGGAGATGCAGGTCCATCGGTGGCTCATGATCAACGGAGAGCAAGCCTCCACACGTCAGCCATGGCCAAGGGATAGATCTTGTAATGACTGCTGCTGAGAGGAGACAACGCATTCCTACAGTCCTCGAAGGACTTGAGAGCTGGATATACTGTTATCCCACGATTGGTGATGAGATTATTTTTAGAGATAAACCCCCATTTTAGATTATTTCTCTTACTTTATGAAGTTTGTTCTTAGATCCCTGGCTGATTTGAGGACACTGACCATATGAAAAATCTGGTCCTACAATTTTGAGTAAATGTCAGTAAGCTTTATAACCATACGTTAATGTTTCAACAAAGTTCACTTAGCATATCCGCTGACAACTGGAATCCTAATCAATGTTTAATGTCTGTTTCCAGCTCCTAATTACAACGGGAGAGAGAAATCCCACACGGCAGTTGTTTTCCCCACGTGGCAGTGGTGAGCCGGGCATGACAAGCTCTTCAAGCTGTGCCTGTCAAACAGCACACAACTTCAACCTCCATCATGCAGGTGTGGAGGAGGGTCCCAAGCTTCCGTTTGTCCTCCAGGACATAGCCAGAGGCATTCTCGAACATGCGGCTAATATCCCTCCAGCTGAACACGGTCTCTTTTTCTTGCCCAGCTGTGGTTTGTTTGGCTGGCTGTTGGTTGGTTGGTTTTGAGAAGCTCTGTCTATGGATGTAGTGAGAGCAGACAGTCCTTGCCCTGTTCTGATACTGGGCGCGAATCATCAACTTCACCAAAACTTTTAAAGTTATACATAGGTTCTTCAAAGAAAGGCTTTATAAAGTGGATAAAGTTCTCTTCTCTTTCTTTCTTTGTTTAATATGTGTTAAGATGATCATTGGAATTTTCCCCCTTTTTTTTTAGGAAGGATTTCACTATATAATCCCAGCTGGCCTGGCCTGGGTATCACTATGTGTAGACCAGGCTGAACTCGAACTCATAAAGATCTGCTTAATTCTGCCTCAGAGTGCTGGGGCTAAAGGTGTGTGCTACCACACCCACCTCAGAGTTTTTCTTGTTTTAATTGGTTAACTTTTAAAGTCAATGCGACTTTGCATTCCTTCAGATAGGTACCATCTGGTTGCAAATATATTTCACTGGATCAACTTGCTGAAAACAATTTAGCAATAATGTTAATGATAGATATTGAAAGGTAAGGTTTTATTTCTCTCTTAAAATACCTTTGCTTGGTGTTAGAATTGAGTAGCACAGACTTTAAGGGATGAGAATTATTCTGTTCTCTTGTCTCTCTGGAAGAAACTGTGTAAAAATGGTATTTGTTAAATATTATCTAAGCTAAAAGCATTTATACCTGCAAATTTCTTTTTAAAATTAGCTTTTAAGTCTAGTTTTCTTTATTAACTATGTGTCTGTCCTGCCTGTTTCTTATCTAGTTACCTTTAGTAAAGTGTCTTTGTGAGACCTTTGCCTAATGCGTCTAAGTTGAAGTTACTGACATGAAGACATTCATAATTTCTTACGATTCCCATATTAATGATTGTAAAGCTGTAACAATGCCATCTCTCTCCTTCTTAACATCGGCAACTTGTTCTCTCGGTTCCTTTTTTTCTAATCAGTATGGCTAGGAGCTTTTCAGTGTTTTTATTTTTATTCTTCTGACTTCTGTCTCACTGTTCTCTGTTGGGATCTTTGCTGTATGATTTCTTCTACTGTGGATTCCATTTGCCCTTTGTTCTGGCTTCGGAAGCAGAGAATATGACTTGGAATTCTGATGGTCTCGCCTGTGAATTTTACTGACTTAGTTTCTCCCTGGACACTACTATAGTGGCACCCCAGAAACTTTAAATGTGCCTTGAATTTTTATTAAAGATTTGTCCATTTTTATTTATGTGTATGGGTTTTTAGCCTACATGTCTGTCTGTGTACCACGTGTGCCTGGTGCCCATGGAGACCAAAAGAAGGAATCGTTGCAGGTGGTTTTGAGCAGGTTCTCTTCAAGAGCAGCAAGGGCTCTTAATCACTGAGTCCAATATGCCTTGAATTTCACTTAATTTAAGATACTTGGTGCGTTTCCTTTTGACTTCTTTGAACCATGAGTTATTCAGATGTATTTCTGGGTAGCTTTATGCAATTGATTCCTAGTTTAATTTCATTATGATAGAGAACAGTCTCTGTACAACTTGAATTGTTTCATAAACTGTGTTTTCATTTTCACTCATTTCCAAGTACATTTCTTCTTCAGCCCATTGTTCATTTAAGAATGTTTTAGTTAATTTCCATGTTTTTGTGGATTTCTCAAACTTCCTAGTAAATGACTTATGATTTCTCATTAATTTCATCAATAGCCAAATAACTTGCATTGCATTATGTCATTCTAATCTAGTTTTTTTTTTCCTTCTTCAGGACCTTTTTCATGAAGCAAAGCATGATAATATACTTCTTGTAATGCCACCATGTGGAAGGCTGAGGAGGGAGAAGCTAGAGTTTAGGTCTAACCTGGGCTACAGTGAAGTGTGTAGCCCAGGCTAGCCTTAAATGCTCAGTTCTCTGTGCTTCTACATTCCAAGTGCTAGGATTGCAGGCAAGTGTCACTATGTATACCACATACAATCATCTGAATCTGCGCTATCTATCATCTGTGTCATTATCCTCTCCATTAAAGTGGAAGAGCCACGAGGGCAGGGATGAAACAGAGGGCTTTGATCACTGTGCGTTCTGTACTCAGAACACTGCCTAGGACATAGTGGACACTCAGTAGCCAATGAATACGAACATCTATAGATGAGCACTGATTCCTGTGTGATAATTCCTGTACATCATCTAATCACCAACTATCTTTACTAAAGATTGAGGTCCACGTTGGTAGATAATACCCCCTCAGCTTGTTTTGGTTCTAACCTGGGCTTTTGGAATGAGGGAATGGCATCAAGGTTTATGAATTTGGTGAACTTGAACTGCAGTACAGCACTGAATGACTGGAGCATCTTTCGCTTCCTTCGAGGTGGACAGCAGAGTTACGGGAGTCAGGGGAAAGAACGGCATGGCAGTAACAGCAGCTCTCTCCCCTTGCTGCTGGTTCTCGTTTCTAGATTCTTCCCCTGCCTGGGGTTGCTTTTCCCTCGAATAACCTGCTTCTAAGTCAACAAAACTGGTCCCAAGATGATGATGAGCATCTTTTATAACAACTGAGCTCTAATCCCAGATTCTAATCCTGGCTCCTCGGTCACACCTGTAGACCCTGCAGTCAGTCACCTTGCCTTGCAGAGCTGTGCTGGCTTTCACTTTCACTGTAGGGAGGCATCCTGCTTCCCCAGGTCACTGTGGGACAGAGAGGAAGTGAGACAGTGCTGTGAAAATGATGACGTAGGTAGCAATGCTCAATTTTTAATTAAGAGATGAAACTAGAGACTCATTCTTTATGAGATTCTGGCTACAACAGTGATGGCAACCATTACAGGCACTCTTAGACTGCGCTGCACAGGCTATCAGAGATGCTTCCAGCACTGTAAAACTGTTCAAAAATAATGACGGGCGTGTGGCTCAGCTGGGAGAGTGCCTACCCAGTATGCATGAGACTCTAGGTTCAATCCTCAGGACTACATACAAATGCTATGAGGCATGGCAGTGCAAGCCTGTACAGAAGATAAAGAATGGTAAGAAGTTCAAAGCCAGCTTTGGCTACATACTAAGTTCAAACCAGCCTGGTATACATGAGATTCTGTCTTGAAAAAAAAAAGTCATGATGTCATAAGTAAATGTTCTGTCAATCATTTCACAAACACAAGTGAAGCACTCTCGTTGTACAAAGCACCATTCTTACTATACAAGAAAAAACTAAGGAGGAGAACCCCTGATCGCCTAGGTTCCATTCTGCTGGTCAAGGCAAACATGTGCAGTGAAGGAGAAATTATCCAGAAATGTGTAGCATAGTATTTACCATGGAGGTGGGGAAATTGGGTTGTAATGGAATATTAGGAAGTAATAGCTGAAGTGTGTCCCGAGGAATCAATAAAAAGTCAACAAATAATGAAGGAATAAATGGTGCCTATCCAGTACTTAATATTAAAGCCCCTGAAAGCCGGAAGTCCAGCAAGGAATTGAAGAAGGAAAGGAAGGAGTCTGTAGAGGAATTACCATCATTTGATTTTGAGGGTGCCAAGAAGGAATCTATTAGGAATGGAGAGAATATGGTAAAGTTAACTCTGGGGATTTGTGTGACCATGGCTATCCTGGGATTTGGTATGTAGTCCAGGCTGACCCTGAACTCACAGAGATCCACCTCCCAAGTGCTGAGATTAAAGATGTGTGCCACCATGTCCTGCCCTTTCCTAGCTTTTGACACAGAGTCTGGCTATGTGGCCCATGCTGGCATTGAACCCTTGCTCTTCTGTCTCTGCCTCTCAATGGCTGGGTTACAGGTGTGCTTCACACCTGGCCTCCATGTGTACTTATGAACCACCTTTTCCTCTGGTTACAGATGTGCTACTTATGTGGACACATCTTTCATTGTAGCATTTAGTCATAATTTCTGCATGCTATAATTTGGCTTATACATGACTTAATTTTTTAACTCCACCCCGAATGTGATTCCAAATGTCTAGTGCTCTTAATATCAACTCACCTTTGTTTTTGAGTTTTATTAATAGAGTATGTAATTGGCCCAAACCACATATCTGCTCTTCAGTCAAATAACTATCTCTTCTTCATCTACCTGTAACTAGGAAGAACAGATTCTCATAGGATAAAATTGGCCACAAATCTCATTGTTCTTAGAGTGGTCGTTTGATTGGGAGAGTTCCTCCCTACGCATAACACATCCAGATGCTCTATGACATGTTGTCTACATGCTTAATTTGAATTCTTTTATATGTTAAGAAAATTTGAATTATCTCCCAATAAAAGTATTATTTTCTCCTTTTTTGCATATTTATCAAAGTAAGATTATATAATAAATTATTTCAAAGTATGCAACTCAATGGTACTTCATACATTATAAGATAGTTTTAAGCCTTCTATAACTAAGTTAGCATACAGATTTTCCAGTTATTTAATTTTTTCTTAAGAAATAAGTAGTTGATATAGTCTTGGAATCTAAATGAGAAATAAAATAAATCAACTGTACTAGAGTACTTGTAATTTCGAAGAAGTTCAATGTGAGATACTTCAGCTAGAATTGGTGAATCATCTAGAATTAGCACTTTGACTGCATAAGAGAATCCCTGGGTAATGTTATATACTTACACCTGGGCTCTGCCTTCAGAAGGTGCAGCTGGTTTGGCACATGACCCTGGTATCAAAGACTTTGACTGTATCTCGAGGTGATGCTGATGTGAGGCTGGGGTGCAGCTTGTAGTTGGAGATGACGGTATTGTCATAAATGGGTTTCTGGAAAGGACACATAGGAGCAAACTCTGACCCAGGGACAGAAGCCACTTCAATGGAAAGAGGAGACTCTGAGGTAGCGGAAGCATGGCGATGCTGGGAGCTGTGGATGGGGAAAGGCACACACACCTGCTGCTCCCAAGTGATCCATGACCAGCAGTCTCCAATGGCTGAGGGGTCTTGTTAGAAATGTGCGCTTCTTGCCCACCCCAGACCTGACTACTGCTCTTAATAACACATGCAGGAAGCTCACGTGCACGTCAGAGTCTAGGTTCTCAGAGAAAGACAACAGAGTAATTGATAAGAACAAACTCCCTCCTGTGGAAGGATGTGTCAATGGCAGAGGAGACCTGGTCTGCCTCAGCTCCTCCCCAAGCCTGCTCTGTGGCTGTTCAGCTCTCCTTCCTCCATGGTTTTTCAGTCTGTGGTGACTGTCACTCACAACAGTCATATGGCTTGAACTCTACTCTGTCCAGGTCTGTAGTTTGAAGAATGTAAGCACAACAAGGGTGGACAGGGACATAGTCCCCAGGGTGCTGCTCCAGGACAGCTTTTCTTTTTTATTTTTAATAGGACATTGACAAGTTAGAACTGCATATTGGACAAAGTGATACATGATATGTGTGTCAAACCATGCTATGATGTCTCAGCAAAACTGGTTCCAGGACCTTCAAAGATGCCCAAATCCAGATGTCCAATTCCCTTATATAAAGTGATGCAGCCTGCATATAACCCATGCATATTCACCCTATGCTGTAAACCAACTCCAGATTGCTTGGATTGCTTGTAACACTTACAACAATGTAAACTCTATGTTCATACTTGTTGTATACTGTGTTGGTTAAGGGCTGGGGACCTAGGCCAGGTGTAAAGTGCTTGCCAAACATGCACAAAGCCCTGAGCTTGTGCCCCAGTACCACACACGTGTTGTAGAATATTAGTTTAAGATGTGTTATATTTGTTAATGCCGTGGAATGTTTGCTTAATGATGCAAAGATGTGTCACAATGTTTTATGTTGCATTTGTTTAACTGTGTGAAGCTGTGTTATTTTACCTGTCTAAAATACCTGATGGTTTAAAAAAAAAAAAAAAAAAAGAGCTGAACGGCCAATAGCAAAACATGAGAAAGATAGGCAGAACTGGCAGGCAGAGAGAATAAATAAGAGAAGGAATCTGGGAGGAGCAAGAAGGATTAAGAAAGAGCAAGAGAACAAGGAGAAGAGGACTTCAGGGGCCAGCCACCCAGCCACCCAGCCACTCAGCCACCCAGCCAGACTCTGAGTAAAAAGGAAAGAAAAGGTATACAGAAACAGAGAAAGATAAAAGTCCTGAGGCCAAAGATAGATGGGATAATTAAAGTTAGGAAAATCTGGTAAGAAACAAGCCAAGCTAAGGCCAAGCATTTATAATTAAGAATAAGCCTCTGTGTGTGCTTTATTTGTGAGCTGGCTGGCAGGCCCCCCAAAAGAACAAAAGAGCAAAAAAGTAAAAAAACGACCAACACAAACACACACATACACACAAACACAACACACACACACACACACACACACACACACAAAGGCTGTCCTCATGCTGTGTAGCTGCAAATGACCTTGAACATCTGATCTTCCTGCCTCCACCTCCCTATCAGCTTTTTCTTTTATTACCTGAATTTTTAGGTCAAAATTCAAAACCTGTTTACCAGATGGTATATATTTAGAGAAAGCTTTTCTTTCTATTAATTTTTTAAAATTACCTTTATTAGGGCAGGCATGGAGGCACACACCCTTAATCCCAGCACTCAGCAGGCAGATCCAGGCAGATCTCCATGCACATTTATTTACACATATATGTATACCGTTGACTAACTTCCACATGTGAGGGAGACCAGGCAGGTTTTTTCTTTTTGCAATTGTGTGACCACACTTAACATTATACATTCTAAGTCCATCCATTTTCCTGCAAATTTAGTGATTGCATTTTTTTCTTTAGAGCTGATTGGTATTCATATACATAGACATTAATTTTTCATTACCCATCCATCCATCATCTGTTGGGCGTCCCGGTTGATTCCAGTTCCTCACCATGGTGAATATCTTTATAGAAGCGTGTGGAGTTTTCTGGGTAGGTAGCCAGTGTTTAAATAGCCAGGGTTTATGGCAGTTCTATTCTTTTTTTTTTTTTTTTTTTTTTTTTTTTTTTTTTTTTTTTTTTAGGAATCTCCACACATTTTGTAGGCTAGTATGCAAAGTAATGAGTCTCCTCATGGAATCTTCACACAGGTGAGTCATTATGCTTGTTCTTCTCCTTTCCTCCCACTCTCCTCTGCTCTCCCCCACTCTCCTCTGCTCTCCCCCACTCTCCTCTGCTCTCCCCCACTCTCCTCTGCTCTCCCCCACTCTCCTCTGCTCTCCTCCCCCACTCTCCTCTGCTCTCCCCCACTCTCCTCTGCTCTCCCCCACTGTCCTCTGCTCTCCCCCACTCTCCTCTGCTCTCCCCCACTCTCCTCTGCTCTCCCCCACTCTCCTCTGCTCTCCCCCACTCTCCTCTGCTCTCCCCCACTCTCCTCTGCTCTCCCCCACTCTCCTCTCTCTCCCCCACTCTCCTCTCCTCCCCACTCTCCTCTGCTCTCCCCCACTCTCCTCTGCTCTCCCCCACTCTCCTCTGCTCTCCCCCACTCTCCTCTGCTCTCCCCACTGTCCTCTGCTCTCCCCCACTCTCCTCTGCTCTCCCCCACTCTCCTCTGCTCTCCCCCACTCTCCTCTGCTCTCCCCACTCTCCTCTGCTCTCCCCCACTCTCCTCTGCTCTCCCCCACTCTCCTCTGCTCTCCCCCCCCCCCCCCCCCCCCTCTCCCCCACTGCTCCTCTGCTCTCTCCCCACTGTCCTCTGCTCTCCCCCACTCTCCTCTGCTCTCCCCCCACTCTCCTCTGCTCTCCCCCACTCTCCTCTGCTCTCCCCCACTCTCCTCTGCTCTCCCCCACTCTCCTCTGCTCTCCCCCACTCTCCTCTGCTCTCCTCCCCCACTCTCCTCTGCTCTCCCCCACTGTCCTCTGCTCTCCCCCACTCTCCTCTGCTCTCCCCCACTCTCCTCTGCTCTCCCCCACTCTCCTCTGCTCTCCCCCACTCTCCTCTGCTCTCCCCCACTCTCCTCTGCTCTCCCCCACTCTCCTCTCTCTCCCCCACTCTCCTCTGCTCTCCCCCACTCTCCTCTGCTCTCCCCCCACTCTCCTCTGCTCTCCCCCACTCTCCTCTCCTCCCCCACTCTCCTCTCCTCCCCCACTCTCCTCTGCTCTCCCCCACTCTCCTCTGCTCTCCCCCACTCTCCTCTCTCCCCCCACTCTCCTCTGCTCTCCCCCACTCTCCTCTGCTCTCCCCCACTCTCCTCTGCTCTCCCCCACTCTCCTCTGCTCTCCCCCCCACTCTCTCCTCTCTCTCTCCCCCACTCTCCTCTGCTCTCCCCCACTCTCCTCTGCTCTCCCCCACTCTCCTCTGCTCTCCCCCACTCTCCTCTGCTCTCCCCCACTCTCCTCTGCTCTCTCTCCTCTCTCTCCCCCACTCTCCTCTGCTCTCCCCCACTCTCCTCTGCTCTCCCCCCACTCTCCTCTGCTCTCCCCCACTCTCCTCTGCTCTCCCCCCCTCTCCTCTGCTCTCCCCCACTCTCCTCTGCTCTCCCCCACTTCCTCTGCTCTCTCCTCTCTCCCCCACTCTCCTCTGCTCTCCCCCACTCTCCTCTGCTCTCCCCCACTCTCCTCTGCTCTCCCCCACTCTCCTCTCCTCCCCCACTCTCCTCTGCTCTCCCCACTGCCCTCTGCTCTCCCCACACTGTCCTCTTCTCCCCCCCCCACTGTCCTTTTCTTCCTGCTTAGCCTCCTCTGCTTGCTGCATTTGGCCCACTCCACACCCTATTCTCTCCTCCCTTGAGACTGCTACCTCCTTTCTCACTTTCCAGTTTCATGACTGTGTACATGTAAAAGCACACAAATATATGTAAGGGAAAGTATTCAGTGTTCATCTTTCTAATTCTGTCTTTTTACTTACTAAAGTGATTTGCATTTGTACCCATTTTGTAGCAAATATCATGATTTCACTTTTCTTTGTGGCTCCAAGGATTCTGTTATGTATCTGTCTTGCATTTTCATTATTGACTCAGCAGCTGATGGACATCTGGGCTGGTTCTACTTTCTCACTACTGTGAAGAGAGGTGCAACACACAGGAGCACATGTATCTCCAGCATGAGGTATGGAGGCCTTTGCTCTCTGCCCAGGAGTGATATGGCTGGGTCATATGATGGCTGCATTTTCAGCTTTTTGAGGAACCTCCACACTGATTTCCTACTGAGGCTACACATGTTTACCCTCCCACCAACAGTAAATAAGGCTTCCTTGGCAGAACTTGTCTTATATTTGAACACACACATAAAGCAAGTGAGGTTTAAGGGCCTGTGGATGTCTGTTTACAACTGAAAGAGCTGGGAAAAGAAAACAGGAAAGAAAATAATGTACAGGCTCATCAGAGAAGGTTAAGTACATTTTAGCCAGTGAATTCACAAGATAAATATTCTTGACATTAGCTTAATTTCTGATAGGACTCAAATACTGGGAAGATTTCCTTAATAACGTCTTGAGTTGAAACAGGGCAAATGTTTAATTTTATTGTTATAAACATTTGTGTGGAGGGGCAATGTGTATAAAGATAAATATGTAGGATGGTGGTCACAGAACCTTCACAGTGGTGTTTTTTCAGATAGACACTCTAATAAATTAACTGGGGATATGTATTGCCTTTCCCAGCACAACGTAAACATTATAAAAGAAGGGACTTAATGTTGCTTACAACTTCATTCCTATCTGGTGAGTGTGCACCGCTCACACATGTGTATTGAAGGAATGAGTGAATGAGCAAAAGAAAGAAGTGCAGTGTCTATGCCGGACTAAGCCACAGTTCAGACCCATGGAGCTCAGGGGTGTCTGGGGAGCAAGTCACCTGAGCAGATGGGAATGCACACAGAGTTGAGTCTCAGCATTCTCCAGTACCGAGGTAGCCCCTGCTTATGATGAAATAGATGATGAGTATTGTGTGATTTCACACTGCTTCCGAGCCTAGAGGATGCTTCCGTCCACCTCCTGCTATAATAACTACGATAAATAACAATGATAGTGCTCTAGTGAATAAACAAGATATGCAGGCATCTTCCTTCCCACAGGATCTTAATTAAAGGTTTTAAACCAGCTGAGACTCTAGAGCAGCAGTTCTCAACCTATGGGTCACGACTCCTTTGGGGTCAAATAACCCTTTCACAGGGGTCACCTAAGACCATAGGAAAACACAGATATTTATAGTTATGAAAATAATTTTATGTTTGGGGGTCACCACAACAGGAGGAACTGTGTTAAAGGGTCGCAGCATTAGGAAGGTTGAGGTCCACTGCTCTAGGGTTTAAAGCTCACTTGCTGGTGATGGAGGCCCAGAAAAGAGAGCAGAAAGGCTTCTGCTTTCCCATTGCAGTGCTGACTCCAGGGTGGCTGTCCTGGGAAACATTCAAGAAGGATGGCATAGGAAGCCAGAGGCTCGTGGATACCAACACAAGATAGATTCGGAGACCCTGATGTGAGGAGGAATCCTCCCATCATTCAGCAATTCTGGAACTTTCCACTCTTCATGCTGAGGACTAATGTGTGCAAGCACAGGCTGCTAAATGACTTCCTTTGCCCAGCATGTGATTTCCCACTGCTTCTGAGCCTAGAGGATGCTTCTGTCCTCTAGGTCAGGCATTATGGTACTGTTGTCTCAAAGATTTCTCTGGAGAAACCCTTAATTACTATTGATGAGGTATTCTATTGTCTGCTCCATTCTCTTCAACCTCACCCCATTGACAGATGGAGGTTAGTCTTTATATGCAAATGCTATCTCTTAAGCCTTTGTTGGCTCTACACTGAGCTTAAGATAATGACCAGACCAGGTATCATGGCGCACATTTTTAATTCCAGCGCTTGGGAGGCAGAGGCAGGAGGATCTCAGTAAGTTTGAGATCATTCTTGTCTAAATAGTGAGTTCCAGGCCTGCCAGGACTGCATAGTGAGATCCTGGAGAGGGGTGGTGGTGATCAAAGTCGACAGCATTACCTTTTGGGCTCTGCCCATCTGGGACAGTGTCCACCTTCAACCACTCCTACCTTGCTCCAGCCTTGTGATATCTCAACAACTCAGAAATATGTTCCTTTCCAACTCAAACCTTTTATGCTGTAGGTCAATTCTGGAATTGTACTCATCCTTCAGTCACCCACACTTCACATTGTGGTAGAGTGTCACCTCTCAAAGGACACCCTTCTATTTTGTGCTTTAAACAAGCTGGGTGTCCTAGTTAGGGTAACTATCGCTGTGATGAAACACTGTGACCAAAAGCTTCAGGAGGAAAGAGTTAATTTGGCTACACTTCCCCATCATAGTCCATCCCTGAAGGAATCAGGACTGGAACTCAAGCAGCGTAGGAACCTAGAGGCAGGAGCTGGCAGAGGCCATGGAAAGGTGCTGCTAACTGGCTTTCTCCTCATGGCTTACTCAGCCTGCTTTCTTATAGAACCCAGGACCACCAGCCCAGGGATGGCACCACCCACAATGGGCTGGGTTCTACCCCATCAATCACTAATTAAGAAAATGCCTATGGGCTTGTCTACAAGGGATCTTACGCAGGCATTTTCTCAATTGAGGCTCCTTCCTCTCTGATAACTCTGGCTTATGCCAAATTGACATAAAACTAGCCAGCAGACTTGAGTAAATGTAAGTTTCTCAATATTCACCTGGCTATTCTCTATTATGGCACACAATTCCATTATAATTAAATAACTATTGAGCAATTATTTGTGTAACATTAGTTTTCCTCACTGGAAAGACCATATCAGTCATAGAACTGTGATGGCTGGTGTGACTGACTTACAATTTCTTCTTCAGGACTATTTTTATTTTACAATATTGGGGGAATTATATGTGTGTGGAGTGAAAGGGGAGACTACATATCTTAACTGGTTTATTTATAAAGGGTAACAAGAACTAGGGCAGAAGTTGGAGGGATTTGGGGGTTATATTGGCAAGCATGTGCTGATATAACTGAGTAACAAGGCAGACTGGATAAAACCACAGAAATATGGTTCTTACTCTTGAGGCCATATGGCCCAGACCCACAGTGCCAGGGAGACTGACCTCCATGAGATCTCTCTTCCTAACTTGGAGATGATTTCTTGTTATGTCCCCTCAGTATTGATGGGAAGGCTCTGGTTCTTCTTCTTCTTCTTCTTCTTCTTCTTCTTCTTCTTCTTCTTCTTCTTCTTCTTCTTCTTCTTCTTCCTCCTCCTCCTCCTCCTCCTCCTCCTCCTCCTCCTCCTCCTCCTCTTTCTTCTTCCTCCTTTTGTTCTAAGTTACATTGATTTAGTGTATGTGTGTTTGCACATGTGCACACACATGACCAAGCAGGCAGAGGACAACTTACAGGAGTCGGTTTTCTCCTACCATGTGGGTTCCAGGGATCCAACTCAAGTGCTCAGGCTTAGCAATAGGTGCCTTTATCCACTAAGCCATTTCTCCAGCCCCCTCCTTCTTTTCTTATCAATGGCACTAATCCTACCATGTGAGCCCCACCCTCAGGACCCTTAATTACCACTTCCGAGGCACATTTCTAAATGCCATGGCATCGGAGGTTAGCACTTGGTACACAATGGGGGTGGGGTGTCCCGGTCACAATTCAGTCCATGGTAGGACTATGAAAAGATTTCTTATGGTGGGAAGTTTAAACAGTGATGGTAGACCCCATGAGAAAGGGCCAATATAAAATGCCAGAAGAGAGGGGACAATTGTAGGAGTCCAAAAGAGAAAGAGGGCATAAGGTAGCCACTGCCATTTTAGTCAGAGTGGTGTTGGTTTCCCATAGGAGACCCTCAACAAGATCGGGCCTGCTGATAGTCCCTCGTAGAAGGGAGCGAGAGTCATTAGAATATCATCTAAGAGTTCCACTAGTAACAGCCTTCTGTAAACACACCCCAACTGTA
This sequence comes from Peromyscus leucopus, assembly GCF_004664715.2. Lineage (NCBI taxonomy): Eukaryota > Metazoa > Chordata > Mammalia > Rodentia > Cricetidae > Peromyscus > Peromyscus leucopus. The sequence continues at coordinate 7,407,470 of NC_051068.1, read as the reverse complement.
TGCAGCCTTCCCGGCTGTTCTTGGTCTCAGGAAGTGTCTTTTCAGAGGCACTCCTCCCAGATAAGAGAGGAGAGGACATGGTCAGCTCCCTGTGGCTTCTTCCACACAGTAGCAACAAGCTGAGAGGATAATCTCTGATGGTACTTTATTCCTGTTAGAAAGTACGAGGCACGTGTGTCCGCTGAGGCCAGGGAGTTGTTTAGATTATTACATGAAGACCAAGAAAGAGCTGCTACAGTGTGCTCCTTTCCCTCAAGTTCTTCGCTCAGATCCAACACCCAAGGTGACTGCGTGATGACACAAGGTCCTTGGTAAGTGATTATGGGATGCATTCGCCATGATTGAGACTAGAGACCACTTACTGACCACAAAGAGCTAACATCCTGGTTCATAGGGAAGAAGTAAAGAGGCTGAAGAACTTCTATGTGGAAGGAATGGCAGTTGAAAGCTCTAGAATGAGAGAGAGTTGTGGTCTTAGAATGAGACACTGAAATGAAAACGTTTAGAAGAGCTGCTTCTGGTAAAGCCCAAGTGCGTCACACAGGCGTGAGTAGCTGACATGCAGTAGAGGGAAAGGTACCTGGAAACAGGAAACAAGTCAATCCGCTAACCTGCCTCAAGGTTCTAGCTACTCAGGCATGTCCAGTCTTCTTGCATCCCAGGACAGCTATGAATGTAGCCGTAATACAATTGTGGGTGACAGTGGTATTTCCTACTACCAAAAGGCTGGCTGGACACACCCTGGTGGTGCTGAGAAGGTGCTGTGCCTGGTAACCAGCCTCGCTTATAACTCTGTCTTAAGAGAGCTGATCCTCTCACCCCGGGCTTCCTGTGCCCCAGCACTGTTCCCTTTTAGCTTTCAGAGGTGGAAAATGGCCAGTTTCTCACTCTCCTCTGCTCTTTCTCCTCCTATCAAGGCTTCATATCTGGAAGCTATTTGGGACAGATACAAAGATAAAAAAGACAGAGGAAGCAAGAAATGATAACAAGTCATCACAGGAGCCACGGAAATCACAGACGACAGTTGGCATTTATCTGATATCTGAGGCTTATTCTTGGATCCTGAGACTAAATGAAATCCTTGCTCTGTAAGAACTCCACTAGGGAAAGATGGCCCTGGGAGCCAGCCACTGCCAACACTGCCTCATGAGTGGTTTCCTGAAGAAGAGGCTGGGATTAATAATTGTAGTAATTAGTGTCTTTATGAAGAACTACTAAGACTAGGAAACTGTTAAATCAGGAAACACCCATCATTCAGAGAAGACATTACTAACAGATTGTTGGTGGTGGCAGTGATATTGGTCATGGTGATGGTGGTGATAGTGGTGGTGAGGATGGTAATGGTGGCGGTGACAGAGGTAATGATAATGGTGATGATGACGATGGTGGTAATGGTGATGGTGTTGGTGATGATGGTATAGTGGTGATGGTGATGATGGTGTTGATGGTTATGGTAGTGGTGGTAGTGATGATGGTGGTGGTTATGGTAGTAGTGGTGGTGATGGTGTTGGTGGTTATGGTAGTGGTGATGGTGGTGGCAATGACATTGGTGGTGGTGGTGGTGGTGATGGTGATGATGGTGGTAGTGATAATGGTGGTGGTAGTGATGGTGGTGGTGATGGTGGTGGTGATGGCAGTGGTGATGGCGGTGGTTATGGTGGTGGTTGTGGTGGTGGTGGTGGTGGTGGCAGTGGTAACAGTGGTGGTAATGATGGGTGAAAAAGACCATCTCCATGTAGCACTGTAAGTCTTCCTATGATCTTCCTGGGCCTGCTTGAACATCGGTTCTGTCACTGCTGTAGATTGTCCCTGTGCCTGCAACTCCCCAGACATACGACACCTTCCTCTGCCTACGTCTCCTTAGTCCCCAGAGCCTAACCAGCTCGTTAGGACTTCACTTACGGAGTCAGATGGTCACTTTTTTAACCATGATCACTTTTATGTGAAGACACAACTTTTCTTCTCTTTAGATGACCTTTCTCAGCCCAACAGCTGTCTTCCTCTATACCCTGACTAAATTCTCAGCATTGTCACCATAGGATATACGTTCAGACATCTTCTTGTGTGTCTTCCTTTCTGGGTACTGTTAGCTAAAGGGCCAAGACTGCATCTTGTGTGCTGTTTATTCCCATAATCCTCAATCTGCAACTGATAGAGTCAAGAACACCCCTGAAGTCCTTTGGTAACAATCTGGCAGGACTGTCTACAAGAAATGTTAACACTCCCAGCTTTTCTCCAAGCCTGTCAGGTGGCATTGAAGGATTTATCTCTGTGTTTTACTCAAGAGGGATGATTAGCTCAGATGCCTGTTCATAGTCTTACACACTCCGCCTTTCAAAAGTTCTCCCCGAGTGTGGTAGAGGATGGATGGCCTCTGATAGCCTGCGTTTGCGTGCTAGTGTCCAGTGACTGTCTTTTGGTGTCACATTAAGCTGCCCTGTCCACAACAGGGAAATGGGATAGTCAAAGCATTGAGAGCAGGAGATCTAGTTAAATCTCTGCTCACCACAGTCTCTGGCTATTACAGCTTTGGACAACTCAAAATGTGTTTCCTCAAATTAACCTATGAAATAGTCTGGTAATTCCCCACTAACACTCTGGCGGTCCCTAACCCCAGTTAGGAGCCAGGAAAATGTCTTCCACTCTAGTGAGGAATTAGGACACACCAAGTGGTTTCTGACCATGTGAGTGCCATAGCCGTTTGATTTATTCTGCCTTGTCCCCTTTCAAGCCCTGCAGCCCATGCTTTTCATTGTTTTTTGGGTTTTTTTTTTTTTTTGCCTCTACACAGTATTAGTTCCATGAGGGCAAAGTTTTTATTTCTTTGAGGTGGGAAGCCATAGCACCTAGTATTGTGTAAGTTAGGCCCTCTGTAAATATTTGCTGACTTTTGTAAAGTATGAAAAGAAAAATATAGTTTTGAAATAATAAAAATATAAATGAATGAGCCTATAATGGATGATTTCCAATTCTGTATTTTAAAACACCACATTATAATAAAAACATAAAAAATTCATTGTGGCCCAACTACAGCTGGGGTCCGTGTTGAAGTCTGTGGCTCAGGTTGCCACTAGGGCTCACACAGAGGCCCAGGATCTGGGCTGGAGCCTGTGGTTTTTTGGAGTCTGAGGGCCATGCCATAGCAGGGACCATATAGATATGGGTATCCTGTACTGCCACCCTGGGCCATGAGGTTATCCAGGTCCAGGCTGCTGTCAAAGATCATGTCTGGGTCCATAGCCCTATAATGGCCAGAGTCAGGGTTCGTGTATCCTTGAATATTATTAATGGACCAGCCTTAATAATATTCTTCCCAGTGGCCCAGAGAAATTACAAACAGTGAGAATTGTTTTCAGGAAAAGAATCTAAGTACACCACACTCTTTGTCCATTTACTTTATTTCTCTTTGACAAAATTCTATCATTACAGCTTCAGCTCCGTCCTCACATTTAGCTCCTCTCTGTGCCCCTTTTCCTGTCCTAATAGTTTTACTAAACTCCTATGCTTTTGACCTAATCTTCGTCCTCTGTTCCTTTGGCCTGCATCTTTCTTTCCTTGCTTTTTACTCTGAGGAAACTCTACAAGAGATCTGCCTTACCACCTACAGAATCTCTGGCCATGCGGCTCTGTCTACCCTCTAAAAAAAAAAAAAAAAAAAAAAAAAAAACTGCCTTGTTCTTCCTCTTCTCACCATGCAACTCTCTATCTTAGGAATTCTGCCTCACTCTTCACTCCACTTGGATATGCAAAAACCTCCTTTGTTCTGAGTCAATTGCTCTGGAATGCCACTAGGCCTGAAGGCAAGGGATAGACTGAGCTTTATTTGCACAAAAAACAAAGCTATGCATCTACAGCCTGCTTGTCTCCTGGGCTCTGCAGGGAGTTAGTTACTTAGAGAGAGGATCAGCAACTGAGAAGCTTCCACTGTTTGCCAATATGGTCTAGCAGTATGTGGGCCCACAGAATTTCATAGCAGAAGAAATATTAAAAACTGAATAACACCAAATATTCCATGATAAATGGCTTCCTCTAGAAAAATGCCTTGAAATTTCTAGGCATAGCTTTAACACACAACTGAATCTCTGTGATATGTTCCTGAGGCCCACAAGAGCAGATGTGGTTCCTGTCTCCACCAAGGGCCATGATACCCAGGGCAGATTAGCTACCTGAATCCAGGTTGGTATCTCAGGGCCAGGATGCATGCAGATCTAAATGGCCTGTGCTATTTAATGTCATGGTGATGCCTGGCCAGAGCTGCAGCTGAAGATCATGCCAGGGTTCTGGGTTGATGTCCGAGGCTCCTGTTACCATCGAAGGCCATGCAGACAGTCTAGATCGAGGGACATGTTAGTGTCTGAGAGCCATACTGCCACTGAGGCCTGTGCCGATCTGAGTGGCCTGCATTGCCACCTCGGGCAGTGGTGACATCCAGAGACAGCTGCTGCTGAGGCTGGGGTCTGTGCTGAAGTCTGAGTCCCATATTGCCACCAAAGGTCAGACCTTAGGGTTGGGGCCACAACCTGAGGCCTTGTTGGTATCTGGTGGCCATGTGACTGCCAGAACCATCCCAACCTGAGTGGCCTGTGCTTCCACCCAAAGCCAGGATATCATCCAGCCCCAAGCTGCTAGCAAGGACTGTGTCTGGGTCCGTGGTCCAGCTGAAGCTGGGGTCTGTGTTGATGTCTGTGGCCTGTGTCACCTCAGGAGGCCTTAGGTATCATGCAAGATGAAATCAGAGGGCCATGCTGAGCAGGCTCCGCCCTTCACTGTCTGAGGGAAAGCCCGCCTTGCCTCTCACTGGACACTGCAGCATGAGAGTTGGCCCCTGCACTCAAGAGACGTGGTCCCCACCCCTCATCACAGGCAAGGCTGAACTGACCCTGAGGGCATGGATTTAGGGGACCTGATTCTGCCCCCTCACCTGAGGGTGGCCCCAGTGGCTCAGACTGGCCAACTCAGCTACCACCCAGGCCCACAGCCGGGCCTCGGGTTGGCCTGTGCTGACATCTACCCCATCTAGACCTATGGAAGCTTGTGAAGGGACTGGTCCTGTGGAACAATACCCACATGATCTCCATGACTCAGGGCAGCTGCGGGATATCTCAGAGGGGTTCAGGTGAGGATCCAGTGATGATGGTGTACCAGAACCCAGAGGCCTGGACCAGACAGTGCCTCTTTGCAGTGACCATTTGCAAGCAACACAGCTGATGGACAAAAGGGTCTGCTGTGTGACACACCGCAGCCCCCAGTGCCAGCTGGACGAGGGCAGAGGTGTTGGAGGGGCAGGAAAGCAGAAGGGGAGAGGTTTCTGTTTTGTTTTGGGGTTTGGGAGGTTGTTCGTGTTCTTGGTTGTTTGCTTGCTTTGTTTTGTTTTCTTTTGTGGGGGGTGCCACAGGAGTGAGGAGAGGATATGGGGGCACTGGGAGGTGAGCCAACTTGGGGTGAATGATGTGAAACTCCCAAAGAATCAATAAAGAAGTTAAAAAAAGGAAAATTCATGATGTGATCATTATTCTTAGTTGTCAACTTGCCCAAGCAGCTGGGTACAGGTGTGAGGGATTTTTGTTGTTGTTGTTGCTTGAATTTCAAATGGTCTTTTATTTAAAAAAAAAACAAAAACAAAAAAAAAAAAAAAAAAAAAAAAAACAAAAACTGGAGCCAGATATTGAGGTAAATGCTGAAAGATCAGAGAGACAAAGGAACAAGCTACTGCTACGTCTCACCTCGCCAACTCCATGAATCCTCTGAATGTCTCGGAGTCCTCACCAAAAGCTCTCCAGCCAAGAAGCTTCCAGCTGAAAAGACTTTAGTTCCTGTCTCCTCACGCCTTATATACTTTTCTCCACCCTGTCATATTATTTCCTTCTTAGTGCTGGGATTAAAGGTGTGTGCCACCACTGCCTGGCTCTGTTTCTGTCCTAGACTGAATCAATCTCATATAGTCCAGGGTGGCTTTGAACTCACAGAGATCCAGATGATCTCTGCCTCCTGAGTGCTAGGATTAAAGGTGTGTGTGCCACCACTGCCTGGAATCTATGTTTAACCTAGTTTAATAGTTTAATCTAGGGGCTTGCTCTGTTCTCTGATCTTCAGGCAAATTTTATTAGGGTACACAATATATCACCACAATTTTTCTTGATAGAATCATTTGAGGTGGGAAGACCCACCCTAAGTCCATATCTTTTTAGGTAAGAGGATATGCTTTGAATCGGGGCACAGCTCCTGCTGGCATCCTGTATAAAGGACACAGAAGAAGAAAGCTAGCTCTCTTTGCCTGCTTCCCTCGCTCTGACTGGATAGTTCAATCCTTCGCTGGCATTACAGCCTACCTCTTTGGGACTCCAGGGTATACTGAAGACCAGCTGAGACATCCAGCCTCAGGGACTGAATAACTATGGGATTGGATTTTCCATCAGGAGATAGACATTGTTAGAGTAGTCAGACCATAGCCTATTGACCATTCTAATACACTGTGCGTGTGCGTGTGCGTGTGTGTATGTGTGTGTGTGTGTGTGTGCGTGCGCGCATGGCACACACATTCTGTCAGTTTTGCTTCTCTAGAGAACCCTGACTGATACACATGAGTTATGAGTTATGCAGGCTCCCACTATTAGTTTTTAAGCTCTGCTGACTGTTCCACAGATTCAAAATCTAGTAAGAACATTGTTTTTAACCTTGACAGTATGTCCAGCCAAAGGATTTTTATATTATCACTCCAGAATGAATATATTTAAACTTTACTGGAGAACTTTTTATCCAAAATTACTACATTCTCAATCATGTAAACTTTCACTATAGAAGAACAACCTCACTATGACGTGAACTTTCTAAGTACCTACTTCAGTTCTGTCAGTTAGACGGAAAAACAAAAAGACCCAACCCATTAGTGAGATGAGCTGATCTGTTATTTAAATGTGTCTGATGACACTAATACAAAATTCACCCCAATCATCCGTGTCCCAGATCCTCTAACAATGGAGCCAGCACAGCAGCAGCTGTGAGCTTTTTGTATAGGTGTGAACATCCAACACAAGTAAGATTAGTTTGAAAGGACAGTTGCTTAAGTGAAAAACCACATTTGGCACACTGGATTGAAAACTCACTCCGTGTGGCACTCCATGTTAAAGGGCCATCTTAAAGCACAGCTTTCTTGAAAGGATTCTTCAAATGATTAAAGCTGGGCATGGCACATGCCTTTAATCCCAGCGGAGACAAGCATTCTCTGTGAGTTTGAGGCCAGCTTGGTCTACAGAGTGAGTTCCAGGACAGCCAGGGCTACACTGTGAAAGCTTGTCTCAGAAAGAGAGAGAGAGAGACAGAGACAGAGACACAGAGACACAGAGAGAGAGACAGACAGACACAGACACACAGAGAGAGAGAGAGACACAGAGAGAGATGATTAGATTTATCAGAAAAATTAAAAGCCTGTTGCCATTGTAACAGATTTTCTTCCTGAGCAAGGCTGTCCAAGTTCTGTTTCCTGCTATTACTCCATAGATACACTAGCTACAATTTTCCCATTGACCCTAGTGTCTGCCAGCCTGCTGATGTCATCCTGTCTAAAGGGAGCAGTAACACCATCACACATAAGCCCTAGCTGGGATGAAGCAAGCATTGCCCAGTCACACGCCTCGGAGTCACTTGTAAGGGCCTCCCCCCCTGTCCTTAGAGAAGACTTAATTTCCCTGAGACACAGAGAGATGGGGTTCAGCTGATGGGTTAAAGAGAGAACCCCGAACACGAGTGAACCTCTTGGGCTGCTAGATTTGTTGTGGGGTATTCACCAGAGAAGACAGCGTGTACAGGGGTTAAGCCAATAGAAACTCTCTATCAGCCAGCCAGTGACTACACTGTGTGTTCAGGATCCTAGTGTAGCCCCGAGCCTTTCTTGGGATCAGCTTCTAAGCACAAAATCCATATTCTGGGTTGATACATTTCAGTTAAAAAGAAGTTAGCCAGAATTGGAACCACAAAAGCTAAAAAGCAAGGTTAGTACCTTTTGAGACTTTCCCAGGACTCTATGGGCTTTGATAGATGAGGCCTTTGTTTTAGTTTTGGCAAGTGGTGCTGTCCACATGCTGAGTTTTACAGCCTGAATGGTACTTCCATCATGGAGTCAGAGGTGCTAAGATCTGAGGCCCTGGTACAGATGTAGCAGAAGCCAGAAACAACTCAGTGGTGATGTAAAGGCCTTACCCCAGCTTGTTCCAGATTGATGCTCTGTCCTCTAACATTGAGAGGGTCCAAGCCCAATGCAAACTGGATGGGGTGCCTGGACATCAGGGGTCCCCAGTCACATGCAGAGTGGATTCCCTGTCACCCTGTTAAAAACTGTCTCAGCTCAGCATGTCCAAAAGCAGATCCACAGTATGAAGCTGCCAAGACTTCTGGCTAGTTTAGGCAGTATCTAACACAATTATTCTTTTCTTTATTTCCTTTCTTTATTTGTTTTGTTTTTAAAAGACACATTCTTGTGTAATTCAAGCTGGCCTCATACCTACTCTGAACCCCCAAATAACCTTGAGCTTCTGACCCTCTGGCCTCTAGCACCCCAGTTCTGAGATTACAGATGATTACCACCAAAGTGGGTTTGTGCAACACTGGGTACCAAATCCAGGGCGTTTTCCAAGCTAGGCAAACCATCTACCAACTGAGCTACATTTCCAGTGCCAGATTTATTCTCTTCAACAGTTTTACTTGGTCTACTTTTAACTGACATGTAAGAATTGTACATATTAACGGGGGTGCAGCATGATAATCTGAGGCATGTATGCAACATGTAATAACCGAATTGAGCTAAGCAGCATTTGTCTCCCCTTAGGAACGAACACTTAGCATCTCTTTGTGTTGGGAAGCATCACACTCCTCTCTTTCAGCATTTATAAAGTATATAGTAGTTTGTTATGGACTTGGATTTATTCATTTCTAGAGACCAACCATTTTCTGCTCTCAGTGCTCATGCATAGGGATAAGAAGCACTCTGACGCAGGCCGCAGGTGTTTAACACTTTCTGTCCAGCATCTCAGGGACTCTAGCAGATGTTCAGGCCATGCTATGCCATGTGTCACAAGCCCACACTGTAGCACGCCCAAACACTTCTCCACCAACCTGGAGAGCCAAACCATACTCATTATTGTGACTACTTAAAATACATTATGGTGATATTTTATTTGTACTGAAATGTGATTTTATTTGTATGTTAATAAAGTTGCCTGGGGGTCAGAGCTATTAGAGCCATAGCAGAGCAGGGCGGTGGTGGTGCACACCTTTAATCCCAGCTCTTGGGAGGCAGAGCTAGGCGGATCTCTGTGTGTTCAAGGATACAGCCAACATTGGAGACACACGCCTTTAATCTCAATACCAACCATAGAAGACCTGGAGGTCTGTACAGACGGGCAGTGACAAGGAGGTCATGTGGTTGGGTTTACAACCAATGAGAAGGCAGAACAGAAAGTCTATATAAAGACAAACACACAGGAAATAGGTCTCTTGCTGAAGAGGATCGCTGTAGCAGTGACGGGTAAGGCTCTTAGCTTTGACCTCTTGGGCTTTCATCTTTGCATTGACTCTGTGTTTCTTAGTTAATAAGATGGTTACTTCTACAATGCACCTAAATGATAAACCTAATTGCAATACCAAATTCAGTTTCTCTCAAAACTGCTGAATTCTTTGGAAAGAGTCCACAAATACAAGCCACTGAATAGTCCACTGACAGATGGAGGTGAAGTTACTGTAAACATTGGGATGAGGAAGGTTCAAAAACCGTGGGAGAATTCTGCACACATGGCTTAGAGTTTTGATCTTCTATAAAGAAGATTGAAATTGCAAACTGGCTCAGCATGATGGTTTACTCCTGCAGTCCCAGAACTTAGGAGGCTGAGTTTGAGATAAAGGTAGGCTACATAGTGTGACTGTCTAAAAACAAAGCAAAACACCAAAGTGGAAATAATGTATTGGAGACAACATAATAAATGGTTAGGAAAAAGAGTCAGTATGGATGTGGCTAGATTTCTGGATTAAGATGTTTGACTCTGGTAACACTGGCACTTTAGGCATTCCCACTGTGCCCTCAAGTAGTCTGGGGCATGGAGAGTCTGGTGTTAAGTGATTGTGTTGTGGTGGTATTGTGTTCCCCAAAATATTGTGCACCCTAATAAACTTACCTGGGGTCAGAGACAGAACAGCCACTAGATACAGAGGCTAGAAAATGGTGGCACTCACACCTTTAATCCTAGCACTCCAGAGGTAGAAATCTCTCTGGATCTCTGTGAGTTCAAGGCCACATTGGAAACAGCCAGGCATGGTGACACACGCCTTTAATCCCAGAAAGCGAGCCTTTAATCCCAGGGAGTGATGGTAGAAAGCAGAAAGATATAAAGCGTGAGGACCAGAAACTAGAAGCATTTGGCTGGTTAAGCTTTCAGGCTTCTAGCAGCACAGTTCAGCTGAGAGTCATTCAGATATGAGGACACAGAGACCTCCAGTCTGAGGAAACAAGACCAGCTGAGGATCCAGAAAGGTGAGGTTAGCTGTGGCCTGTTCTGGTTGTCTGATCTTCCAGTTCACCCCAATACCTGGCTCAGGTTTGTTTTATTAATAAGAACTTTTAAGGTTCCTGCTACAATTCTGTAGTTGTGTGGTTGGTTGTCCGTAGTGAAGCTGCAGATAGAATCAACTGTCTTCTTCAAAGTCAGTGCACACTACACGAGCCATTTCTGAAGGTCAGACTCCAAGTGGAAGAAATTGTTCAAGACAGGTTCTAAAGCATTCATCAGGCTACGTAGTGAACAAGGGGATGTGCACAGAGATGTGCTGCCAAGGATCCAGGATGTTCACAAGGTTCCTTCCTCTTCCACATCCTCCTGAGCCTAAAATTATATTTTCATCCAGAAGTAAAGGTAATTGTGTCTACTGGTAGAGGATGCAAATGATTTCTGAAAGGTATATCTGTATGCAAGTGCATATGTACCACTGTTTCTGTCTCTCTCTCTGTGTCTGTGTCTGTGTCTGTCTCTGTTTGTCTGTCTGTCTGTCTGTCTCTGTCTCTGTCTCTCTGTCTCTGTCTCTGTGTGTGTGTGTGCGCGCGCGCGCATAAGCCAAAGGTCAATCCCAGGTGTCCTTCTTCAGGTGACATCCACTTATTTTTGAGACAGGGTCACTCATTGGCCTGGAGCTCACTGGTTATTCTAGGCTGGCTAGTCGGGGAGCCCCAGGGAGCCTTCTCTCTCACCTCCTCTATCTGCTACGTTTTGGCAAGCTTGCCAGCACGTGGTCAATATCTCAGCCAGAGCAATTACCAGGCCTGGCTGAGCCTGCAGCCACTTTCACTTGCCTCTCTCAAGTGCCACAACCCATCAATAAAGTGGCCGGGGAGCCTCTGCCTGGCTGGGGTCAGTTAGAAATCTAGATGGTTAGTGAAATGTTCTAGGTACCAGAGCATGGACAGAGATGGGGCTCAAATGGAGCTACCTTGTCCTTTGCTAAGTGGCAAAATAGTAACTGTGACTATGTAATGAATACTGATAGGTGACTGCTGCTTCCATGAGGAGCAGAAGGCTAAGGAGTTTGCTGGAGCTGTACAGTTACGTCAGGGAATGAAACAAGTCTGGCTGTAGGGAACAGCTGGTATCTCACGGAGAATACTGCAGTGCCCCAGGCTCTGAGTTCCAGTTGAGACTAGAAGACACTTCCCTGGGCCTGTGCTCCTCACTGAAACCAGGCACCTCAGAGTCCTAGAAGATGTCTGAGGCTGAGATCCAAGAACAGGGCCTGGAGCAGGGAAAAGACGCCGTCTCTACATTATGACAACTCACTTATCATTTGTCATTGCTTCTGGGCAGATATGTTGGGTCCAGTAAAGCACGATGATAGGTCTAACTAAAACAAGTATGTGCGTGTGTGTGTGTGTGTGTGTGTGTGTGTGTGTGTGTGTGTGTGTGAGAGAGAGAGAGAGAGAGAGAGAGAGAGAGAGAGAGAGAGAGAGAGAGAGAGAGAGAGAGAGAGGAGGCCAGAAGAGGATGTTGAGTGTCCTTCTCTATCCTCAGTTATTTTCAGATAGAGTCTCTCACTGACTTACTGTTTTGGACTAGGCCCACTGACCAGTAAGCTCCTAGGATCTGCTTATCTTTGTTTTTGTTACAACTTTTTGTTACGCATGCGTGTGTCTACGGCTGTCTTTTAAATGGGTGCTGGGGAGTTGAACTTATGTCTTCTTGCCTTCACAGCAAGCATCTCACCCACTGAGGCATTCCCTTAGTATAATAGTTAGAATTTCTATTGCTGTGATGAAACACCATGACCGAAGGCACTTGGGGAGGAAAGGGTTGATTTGGCTCATGCTTCCATATCACTGTTTATCAATGGAGAAGTCAGGACAAGAATTCAAACAGGGTAGGAACCGAGAGGCAGGAGCTGATGCAGAGGCCATGGAGAAGGGCTGCCTTCTTGTTTGCTCAGCCTGCTTTCTTATAGAATCGTAGACCACCATCCCAGGGTGGTATCATTCATAATGGGCTAGGCTTTTTCCCATCAATCACTAATTAATAAAATGCCCTACAGGTTTGCCTATAGCTAGATCTTATGGAGCATTTTCTTGATTGAAGCTCCTTCCTCTCTGATGACTCTAGATTATATCAAGTTGACATAAAACCAGCCAGCACAAGGGTTCATTTATCTATATTTCCACATCCCAGTCCATCATCCAGAGAAGTCAGGGCAGAAACTCAAGGCAAGAACTTGGAAGCAGGAACTGATACAGAGGCCATGGAGGAACACTGTTAACTGACTTGCTCAGCTGCTTTCTTATAGATCCCAGGACCATCAGCTCAGAGACGGCACTGCCCACAGTGATCTGGGCCCTCTCACATCAGGTATCAATCAAGAAATATCCTACAAATGTGCTTACAAGCCAATCCTCTGGAGACATTTTTCTCAACTAAGATTCTTTCTTCCCAGATGACCCTAGTTTATGTCAAGTTGATATAAAATCTAGCCAGTACAACTAGCCTCCAAATTTAATTTTAACAACCCTGAACTTGTGATGGGAAAAAAATTAGAAAGAAATGTTGGGAACCATGAGAAAACAGAAGACATTTTCCACCAAATGTCATACAAAGCATTAACATGTTAGTATATTTTTTTTCAGTCCTATTGCTCTTCAAATATATTTTTCTTTAAGATGAGACAATATGCTTACTCATGTTGTGAAAATTATTTTACAATATCATTTTTTGTTTGTTTGTTTTTCATGTCTATGAGATACTCTAACCTGGGAAATAGGGTGTGCTGGAGAGATGATGTCTCAGCAGTTAAGAGTGATTGTTGACCTCTCAGAGGACGTTAAGTTCTCTGCACACAGAGATGCCATACAACTACCTGTAATCCAGCTACAGGATCTCTGACAGCCTCTTCTAGCCTTTATGGGAACCTGCACTTGAGTGCATATACCCACTCCCCCCCACACATATGCATAAGTAAGAATAAATTTAAATAAAATGACATGAGGAAAATGAGGGGACTCAAGTCTTACCAATCTGGGATCCAATTGCAGATTTGCTATACTGCTATTCCTGGCAGTATGTCAAAACTCTTGTCTCAGTGGCTGCAGTCACATCTCCTCCAGTCTTAATCTCATCCTCCTCTCCCTTCACCTCTTCCTCCTCCCCCCTCCCCTCCTTCTGGTAGGGATAAGAGAAGAATTTCTTCCTGTGTATGTTGGGGAAATTATAAGAAAATTAATTTCAGACCTTTAGCACAGTGTCTCATAAATGAAGACATTCACCATTGCTCTAAATTGTTGATTCTTATTTGCAGACAGATTGGTTTTCCAGGTACTCTGATGTATCCACCCCTGTCTGCTTCCTCTATAGATTAGGTTTTGTGTTTCTCCACAATCCTGTGTTGATGAGAAATGACCATCAGAGGAAATGCACAGTTTGGAAGCTTGTTGCACAGACTCACAAGCTGTTCTAGGAGCTGGGTACTGATTTGTGATGCGTTTTGGGACTCCTTGAAGGACATTAGATCATAGCTCCTTGCGAGCTATGATCCAGCAAGCAAGGGATGCTTGGCACTTATAGATCACCCTAGAATCTGTTCTGGAAAGAGACAAACTAAGGATGGTCACTATTGGGGTAGTAGACTACTCCAATAGCTTGTAATTAGCAAATGAAAATTGATGATGTTAATGAGTTCTCTAATTTTAGCTCTGTTTTCTGGCTCCTGGGATCCATATGTCTGGAATCCAGTGCCTGGCTGGTGCAGACTCAGCCTTTGAATTCCCATCTGACCAACATAAGTGAGTAGCTGCTGAGTGAAAGAGGGCTGGGGGGTCTGGCCCTGCCTGGAAGGGCTTGAGGTCTTTGGCTCACAGGTCAGCACCACACAGGGCACATGGCTTTTGGGGACAAGCTGGAAGAGCCTGAAAAGGGGTGAGTGTGGAATCACAAGTCCTTCTCAAGGTCCTCTGCTCTTCTGAATGTTACACAAATTGGATCCAAGGCTTCTTATCAAACACTAAGACCCTGAGAGGAAACACTCCACTACAACAGACAGCTCCTTAAAGTTGCCATCTGAGAAATGTAAAAGACAAAACAGAAGCAAACCAGGACCAGCAGGCAGGAGAGTGACTCACAGGCTCATAACTGTTAACGAACAAACTCCATGCTTTAAAAAGATATTTTATTAAGCAATTATTGGTTATTACATCCACGGAAAGGGATTGCAAATTCTGTGAGACAGATATATGAGAGCTACAGCGAAGTCTTAGCTAACATGTACAAAAACCTTCGAAGAAAGAAGCCAAAATACCCCCAGTGACATTTCTAGTATGCTGTGGTGACATACAGGGACCAAGTACAGTAGTGCCTAGGACATCATATTTTAGTGATAATGCTACAGTGTTTAGCAATATTCACACCAACAAATGTTCTCTAGTACATTAAATCCACTACACTAAATGTGAAGAATACAAATACTTTTTGTGGATTGAGCTACATCTGTGATTTGGGTTTGAATTGTTATAACCATGGGTATCTTTCAAGCTATTTCCCCCAAGTGCTTTCTGTGTCTGGTGGGGGGCAGGGAGAGGGGTCTAGAGAGGACATTTGTCATATATTGGCGGAACTTTCTGGCCATTTTCATGAGGAATGTTTTCTTATGGTAGAGGTTTTTTCCCTTTTTGCCAGATTTGGGAGTAGCTGGCAGTCAGTCCTTTGAGCAAAGGTGTGCACCATAAAGGCATGACATATTTACGGAAATTCCAGTAAGTGGGTAAACAATAGCAGAGGCATAAACACAGACCATGTAAAACAAGATGATGATGTTGGCCTCATTAGCCTCCAGCATCCTGAAAAGGTCTGAGTTCAGTAGGAAATCCACAGAAATCAGCCCCAGCAGAACCCTCCTCCTCAACTGCTTCACATTTAGATTATTGCAAAGAACTGGATGACTGGGTCAGAGGAAGTCTAACTGGGAAGTGACTTGAGCTTAATCCTGGGAGTCTGTGTTGCTCAGGACACAGACTGTGCAGCTTTCTGTTGATTTGAATAGCAGTTTGTTTTCTGCTAAAAATAAGTAAATAAATGAAAATTAGGTTCCCAATTGACTCAACTACCATTTGTCACTAATCATTTATGCAACTTATCATTGTACGTGCCAGCCACTGTCACAGTTTAAGATGAAGAGAAATCACAGGTGACCCATTAGCTAATACACCATGTTAGACATGGTGTGTCTTCAAGGACATCATCTCTTTCTTTGAATGCTATTATTCACACTAGATACAGTGTTTCTGAAAACAGAAGACTCTATTAGCTTACACATGGTGACAAGAACATCTTGTATATGTAAATATTATGCAATGTTTTAAAGAGGTACACACTGTTCTTTAAAAGACAAAAGAGTGTAGGCACCAATCTTGCACAAAATCTCACAGTTTTTTAAAATATTAAATTCAAGTATATGGATAAATAAAAAAAGATGAGCTAAAACTGTTTATGTTGAACCCAAAACTGTAACTATATTAAGTAGTTAACAAAAGTATTTGCATGAAGAAAAAAACAGCAGACTTGAGTGTGATCTCGTCACCTCAGCCACCTCTGCACCAGAAGGTCACTGTAGAGTGCTTTTCCTAGCTGGAGGCTACACTAGTGTTTCTAAACTTCCTCATCACAGATTTTAAACCTTAATATTTGTTTGTTTGTTGAAATGCATCACTCTGCATCCCAGGCTGTGATGGAACTCACTAGACAACTCTGGCAGAACTTGAACTAGCAGTAATCCTCCTGCTTCCTGGTGCTGTGGTTATGAATATGCACCCTGATAGAACTCCCAATTTAAAATAATTGATGGGCATGGATGTTTAAAGTGATTGTTTAGAAAGCTCCTGCTCATATAGCAATTTCATTCTATACTAAAGACTATGACTTTGACTTTGACACTGCCCAAGTGTGACAGAAACCTGACAGCTGGATAGCCAGGGCCATGGAAACCAGGACCAAAAAGAGAAGTATGCTTCTTGCCTTTCTGAATGCCTCAGTGTGGTTCCCACCAGCAGACACATCAGCTCTATCTACAAATATTGCAGTGACGGCCCATTCAAATGTATTTGGAGTCAAGAACACAGCACCTCAGTGCAATGAATGACCCATTGCAGTCCCCAGGGTGGGGGGTTTGATATTTCCCTACTAGAGATATCTACTTCATAATTCAAATCCCTTTATCCATTACCCACAGCACAACACACAGGTGATTGTGAGATCACTAAGAATAAAAAAATCTTTGGCTTGTTAATTACTCAGAGCTCAGACAGAGCAGGCGCATACCAAATGTCGAGAAATGGTAGGCTTTCCCATACAACTTTCTCCAGGGTAATTTTCTTTTGCCCTGAGTCTTGAACAATACATAGAATATAATAATGTAAAGAACTTGCAAGTAATAAAAGAAAGTAATGATTGGAGTGGACAAATCAAAGATTCCTTTCTCTAAATAAAGGATTTTCACTTCCCAGGTCAATCAGTGGGAAACATAGTGGCCCTTGCTCTGTAGTCTACTCCCCAGATGTGAGTTGAAGACGACCATCATAGAGCACAGAGATGGGACCACTGAAGAAACTAAGCAACTAATCAGGCTTGTTTCACTCCAAAACAGTGATAAACATTCTTTTTTGAAAACTTGTTTCCTCTCAAGTGTGTTGTATTTATAGAGAAACTGCATCAGGAAGCTGAAATCCCTCTTTTTAATTTACTGGGCGCTATTGAGGAGATGGGTGCTAAATGCACTAATCAGTATCTCATGGAACTGAATGCATCAGTGTGTGCTCACTGATGCACTCCTAAGAATTAACTCAACAGTCAACTTGGTAACATGAGGTGTTTAGAGTGAATTGCATGTCCACATGGGTTTCAGAAATATTTCTTTAAAAGTAATTCTAATTATGCTTGTTTTTTGATGTTTCCAAAGCAAATAGGCACTCCATTACTTCATCATAATAACCTTTCCTTTTAAGTGCAAGACATTAACTTCCTTAAATGGCCTAACCAGTCCTTTCCGTAGGAGCTGCTCACTTGACAGCAGTCCCAGAAGAATGGAAGCAATCATTCTGGAAGGATAGACTGAGATCATCCAGGTGACCATATAGAAAGTAGTGCCTTTAGAAATGAAACTTAATTGTTATAGCTAAAATGCACAGTATTTACTGGAAGGTGTACTCATTCATAATTAGACTGAGTGAAACTAGAAACACCTCGACTATGTCTGTCACTGAGGTGTTAATAGCAAGACCACCTTGGAGATAGGACATGGCAGGAACAAGTTGAAAGAAACGACTGAAGTTTTAAAATAAATTTTTAGTAGAAATAGGTATAAATGTTGGGGGAAATTATGAGCCTGCCTTCGCCATTTGAAACTTTTTTATACTCTTTAGGTTACTATAAGCTGGCCAAAATAAATAATAATTACCTATCCACAAATGAAAGGCTTATGATTAGCTTACATAGTAAGTCAAAAAAGGTGGTCTATAGTTTTTTTACAATATTTCACTTCCTGAATTGATGCATGCAATTAAACTTATTTTTAAAATATGTGACTTAATTTTAAGATGTATTCCACTCTCTTCCACCACGAAGATGGAACATTAGGTGTGACCTTAACATTTGTTACTCTAAAATCCTGCTATACTAATATACTATTTAAAAAACATTTGAAAGGGACAGGTGCTTATTTTTAAACATTTTATATGAGATTAATAATTATGTTTCATGCACTTTGGAGTGTCTGCTTGGTATGATAACCACTACTTGAAATGTTCCTACTACAACTGAGGAACTGAATTGCTTATTTTAATTAACTTTGAATTTAAAAAAAAACAGTAAATTATGTTACTTAAAAGCTTTGATTGTACTCATGGAATTTCAGCTGTTGAATCAGTTTTTCTACGATCAATTAAATACATCAAATATTACTAATGGAACTAACTGTTCAACTTCAAGCGGGCTGCTTTGTGGGGAGTATACTAGGTTTCAGAATTACTGTGAGGGCGGGGAGAATGGAGATTTCTCAATCGTTTCATATTGAACACATGTGTGCCTTATGTTATGGTGCTTTGGATGAATGTTGTGGAGCTTTGTGGAGATTGCTAGCTTCGAAAAGTCATATCTAAAGTTGTGTGTGATGTTATTTCATTTTTATGATGATGAGAAAAGCAAATGAGGTTAGTGTTTACCCACTAAGAAGGAAAGCCGGTGCCCAGTGTGCCTCCTCCTTCCTCTGAGTGGAAAAGCTGTCAAAATCATAGACACAGTGTGCAGGGATGGTGCATGAGCACTCTGATGAGCGCACAGTCAGATCAAACCGCACAGACCCTACCCTTCTGGCTTTACTGCCCGCCCCCAATTGTTTCCAGATCCGTGTCTCTAATCCTAAACTGACTTTCCGCTTCCTCCCAAGTCCTGCTTGGCCATGGCTTCTGGTGTGGAGCAGCAAGCGATGACTGGATGACTGAGTGCTTCGATGTGCTGTCATGTGTTGGTGCTCGACTTTGCCCAGGCCCGGGAGCTTTCATCCTTCAGAGTGGAGAGCTTTCTCGGCGAGAAGGACTCAAACCCCAGAAGCTTGAACACCGCCACCCGGTACTTCTTGGACATGATGTTGTACAGGATGGGGTTGATGGCAGCACTGAGGTAGAAGAGGACGAAGGACACAAGGTTGCAGTACTGGCTGATTTGAGCAATCTCTAGAGAGCCGGGCTCGAAGGACTTGGAAAACAGGTACCTTCCCACATGGAAGGGCAGCCAGCAGAGGATGAAGGCAAACACCACCACAGCTGAAAGCACAGAGCAAGAGACCATCAGTGCGAGGCATGTCACCAACCACTTCACAATCTTAAGTCTCTACAGCTGAAGGCACAGAGCAAGAGAGACCATCAGTGCGAGGCATGTCACCAACCACTTCACATTCTTAAGTCTTGGCTTTGTTTTTTCTATGAGTAGCATGCCCACTGACAAACATCCTGTGTTACTGTTACCGTGGGAAACATGACACCCTGCTCCTCACTGCTCTGCCCCCCACTCTCCACCCCCAACCTCCATCTATCCTGACACTTTGACATTCAGTGAGTCTGTCAGACCAATGGCTAAACAATCTTCACCCATCCTCCCAGTCTTCCTACTTGATAACTACTCAACTTTGTGCCTGCCTTGATATAACGACTCAACTAAACAACTGATTAAAGATTACCCTCCATTTATATGCATTACACAGAACACAAATATAAATAAGACAAGGCGTCTGTACTCAACCACAGCATGGGTCAGAATTCCCTTCTTTTTCTTTTCCTATCTTCCTCTTTCTTTTTTCCATTTTTAGGACAAGGTTTTGTTATGTTTTGTGGACTATTGTGCCCAGATTTTTAAAATAAGTTTTACAGGGGACTGGATATGCAATCGGGATTAGTAACCACTGAGAAAACAAGTTTATGTCATCTATAATAGATATAAATAAAGCATAAGGGGTTGTTAAGCCAACCAATATTAATTACCACCCATTCAAGGCTTCATTTTGCACATGAAGATACTTTCTTCAAGAATTCTAAATTTTTAGATTAAGTTTTTAAATTCAGAAATGAGAGAAAATAATATTGTGGTCCTTGTGCCCCTTTAGTGATCCCCTTCGAATTGTCCTGAAAGAAGACAATGGGCATTGACATCAAGATACCAATGGGGAAATGAAGAGCTTACAAAATTGGAGGGAGCTGGTAGCTTCACCTTAGGACTAAGTCACACAAGAAGAGCTACCATGCCGTAGCAGCACTGTGGCCCACTCTTCAGTGAGAGTGAACTGGCAGTCCCATGGAGGACACAGGAGACTTACTGATAATCTATCCTCCCTATCAGCACAATCCTGGTCTGGGAAACAAAACATCCCTGGAGAAATCGCTATCATTTTGATATGTAAAATTTGAGAATAATAAAATTGCAAATAGGAAATCATTCTGCAAAAACTAAGAAATGTAAAATGCAAATAAACATGAAATGTCTTGAGAAAGCGAGAGATGTTCCTCTTGGACATGAGCAGTCTTCAAGACTTCACTGTACCAAGTGCCTTTAGGGAGATGGACTCTATGTGAATCATTCAGTACACCCAGCCGTGAGCCTATGACCAGAGGTTCCTGAGGTACAACTTGAGGAAAGGTAGGGAGACAGGTAATCAGAACAGCAGAAGGAGGCCCCAGCACTCCCCCTTTCAAAGCCTTAGAGAGGCTGAATTAACGGAGTTGATGCAATTATCTGAGAAAGATGCAGGGCAGAAAACAAACACCAGTACTGAAAGCAAACAAAACACATCTATAAACAGTCTTTAACAGAGTGATCCAACTTTTTGGTTAAACTCACCACGGAGTAATTTCTAAATCTGATGCCTACCTGCTGGTTGTAATGTTACTTTGATAGCCACAAATTCTATGTGAGGCAGGAAGCTGAACCTCACCTCCAACACTTAGGGACCTTAAAAAAAGGTGATGAGGTATTTCCATCTTGAAGCAAGTTTCTCGAGTAATAATCATTTTAAGGAATTGCCGATGTGAGCTTTTTTGTGGAGAAGATACAGGAAGAGGAAGAGGAAGAAAGAGGAAAACAGTAACTCAGACCAAGAACTGGGGGGCAGAGAGAGACTTGAGAGGCGTGGGGACACGGAGATGGCGAGAAACAGAAAATACAGGGCCCTGCAGAAGGGGAAGCAAGGGAGGAAGAAAGGCCTCCTGGTGCAGGACTCACCAAGCATCTTCACCGTCTGCTTGTGGTTCTGGTCCCTGAGTGAGGCGCCCACCGCCGCATCGCCGCGCCTCCGCCACAGCTTCCTCCCGATGAGACTGTAGAGCACGGTGAGGCAGAAGACCGGCAGGAAGAAGAAGACGCTGGACACCCACACCATGACCGTGAGCAGCCCAGAGCGCACTGCGAACTCAGTGGCGCGGCACTCGTTGGTGTCCCGAGGGTCGGTCCCGTTCTCGTGCTCCACCCCCACCAGCACGAAGATGGGCCCCGCGCTGCAGAAGGCCACGGCCCAGATGACAAGGATGACCAGCTTCACGCGGCCCTTGGTGACCACCACCTTGGCCCGCAGCGGGAAGCAGATGGCGAAGTAGCGCTCGACGCTCAGCGCGGTGATGGTGAGGACCGTGGCGTAGGTGCAGCTCTCGCTGACGAACTGGAAGAGTTTGCAGAGCAGGTCGCCAAAGTTCCAGGGCCGGTACTGCCAGAGGCGGACGAGGTCCAGCGGCATGCACAGGAAGATGAGCAGGTCGGAGAAGGCCATGCTGGACAGGTAGAGGTTGGTGGTGGTGCGCAGCTCGCGGAAGCGGGACACCACCAGCATGGTGAGCAGGTTGCCCGAGATGCCCACCACAAAGAGCGCCACGCAGGTGGCGGTGACGCCCGCCAGCAGCGGCGCGGGGAACAGCGGCAGCAGCTCGTCCGTCATCGAGTCGTTGCCGGGGGAAGCGTCCCAGTCCAGGTCCAGAGTGACGTTAGGCTCCGGCTCCTCGCTGGGCGTCGCGTTCCACATGCTGCTAAGGCTTGGGGTCGCAACCTCGCGCAGATCTGGTCTCCGAGGAGGAGGTCCCCTTACCCGCGGGAGAGTGCGAGGGAGAAATAGGCGACAGCAGAGCGCAGGAAGGATGCTTGGAGAGGAAAAAGAATGGGAAGCCTAGGGAGAAGGTGGGATGGGGTGGGGGAATTAGAGGTGAAAGAAAGTGACCAACTGCGCGCCTCTACCACTTTCCCTCCTTCCCTCACTCTCTCCCTTTTTTCCTCCCTCCCTCCCTCCTCACCTCTCCTTTCTTCCCCTTCCCACTCTCTTCCCTACAGTCCCTGTCTCCCAAACCAGCCTCAGACCGCGCACACAGTCACTTACCTGTCACCCGAGCAGAGCCGGCAGCACTGCCTGGCACTGGAGATCTCGCCCCAGCCGCATGTCGTACGCCCCACAGCGTCCCAGTGCGTGGGCTCTGCAGAAGACAGGCTCTGCAAAGCCCGGAGTGAGGACTCCTTTCCCCAGCCCTGGGCGCTAGGGTGGCCGGGAAGGACAGGTCATTCGGGTAGAGTGGTGAAGGGTGGAGGAGACCTTAGTGGCGTAAAGAAGGATGCCTTCCACAGCGGGATCAAGTCCTTCCTCCACAGGGGGTCGAATTGGTTATGCTCCGGGTGGGGAGAAAAAAGGAGCGTGCCTCTGATGGAGAAGGGAGGGTAGAGGGGGAAACAAGCTATTCGTGTTCAAATCAGAAGAGACAGCGCGCACCTGGGAAGAGCCTCTCGCAATCTTAAACACGCCTTCGTGTTCGCCCGGATTTTAAAACCAGAAGCGTGTTCCCAAGTCTGAGGTCATAGAACAAGACCAGAGCTGGTTCACTCCACAAGTGTGCAAAAGCCCGGGTCCTAAATCCCATCCCTCTGAGTGGGTGTGGGGAAGGGGCATGCTGAATAAGCACGAGTGTCACCTTCACCAGATGTAAACGAGGGGCAGGACGGGAATAGGGCCCCGCACAGGGGAAAGTGGGTAGCAAGTGCAGGAACAGAAGCAGCTAATGCTGCCAGGCTGGCGCATGTCGATTGTGCCCAGTAAACTTAAGTGTTTTTTAAAAGCATGATTTGGAGAGATCAGCTATTCAGAAGCTGTGATTTTTTTTTTTTTTCTGGCAAGATCTCCAACCTCCGGAACTTTAGTTTGCTGTTGTTTCTTTGTAAAATTATAGACAGCATGAGGATCATTGTGAGTGGAAGCGAAGCTTTAGAGGTACATGAACCATTCAATAAATTAATAAGGGCTGCTTTACTTCGTAGTTGCTGCGCGCTCGGGGGAGGGGGTGTCCTTATCCGATAGGAATGAATCTCAGGGAATTCCTATAGTATAAAGATTCTTCTGAGAACGGCCCGTGCATCTGCTGTCCAGATCTGGGAACCTACATCTAAAAAACTGAGAAGACAGTTTTGAGAGCATAGAAGCCTCTGGCTGCTTCCCACGCTCTTACGGGGACGTTTTCAGCACCTCGGTCAGCTCCTGGGGGCCTCTTTTCTACATTCCCAAGCCTGAAGCCTTTTCCAACAGCTCAGTCCTGCAGTCTTGGTGAGGAGGGAGACCACCCACCAAAATACAGATCAGCCGCTAAGCCCCTATCTAACCGCGTCCCTATACCCCTGTATAAAATATTCCATCAACTACAATTGAAAGACTTTTACATACTGGAGTGTGATACCGCGTGACTTTACTAGATGACTTACCACCTTCTCTTATTACCTAAACTGTTGGCACACAAGTCCATAAGATAAGAAACTGGATGTATGCACATGTTGATAAGAGATTCACAGTGAAAAAGAGGCTGTGTGGGAGAATTTGGCCTCACAGTTTGCCTGTGAGTGTGCTGCATCAGGTTTCATTGTACTGTAGCATTACAGACTTTGGACCAAAGTGACCTAGAATTTATCTAAAATGTTGACAAATCCGGAGTAAATAAGATAGCTCAGCAAGAAGAACTTGCCTCCAAACCTGATGACCAGAGTTCCAACCTCGGAACCCATATGATGGTGAGAAAGCAAACTGTGGCAAGTTGTCCTCTGACTTCCACATGTGCATGCCACTCCACATGACACAATAAATAATAAATAAGTCAATAAATGTAAAAAATAGGTAAGATACAGATAAATCTGTATTGTGTTATCAAGAAGCAGCAGAGGGTTTTATTGAAATTGATCCATTTCTTCACAATGATAACCTACATAACACTGTCTTTAGATGTTTATCAAGCATTGCTCAAAACAAAATAGAAACAATCCAGACAGTTTCTGCATGTATAAACCTCTAATCTAGAGATGAAAACACAGCGAGGCAAGCCATCTAAGTACAGTACTGACAGGCATGTTTAAGAGGGATCTACAGGGGCTGGAGAGATGGCTCAGAGGTTAAGAACACTGGCTGTTCTTCCAGAGGTCCTGAGTTCAATTCCTAGCACCCATATGGTGGCTCACAACCATCTGTAATAAGATCTGGCTCCCTCTTCTGGCCTGCAGGGATACATGCAAACAGAACACTGTATACATAATAAATAAATAAATGAATAAATAAATAAATAAGGCATCTACAATGAATGAGCCTATAATTAAGAATACCCCGTGCTTGCTGGGCAGTGGTATGCACACCTTTAATCCCAGCACTCAGGAGGCAGAGGTGGGTGGATCTCTGTGAGTTTGAGGCCAGCTGGGCTATAGAGTGAGTTCCAGGAGAGGCTCCAAAGCTACACAGAGAAACCCTGTCTCAAAAAAAAAAAAAACCCAAACAAACAAAAAATAAAAAAGAATACCCCATTCTTGAGAAAAGACTTCTCAGGGGATCAGGCGTCTGAACTGGATCTTGAAGAGGCTGAGTTCTTTCAGAAAGGCAAAACTTGCTCAACTGTTCAGGAAAAGGGTACAAAGCAGGCTGGACCTCCCTCAAACAGCACCCCATACTGTTGCGCTGGGATGGGGAGAGGCATAATGCTGCGGTCCATGGATCCGTACAGTCAATGAATAGTGAGAAATCACAGGTGTTTTTCTTTTGCCGTGAGAGCTGGCTACCCCAGCGGGTTCTCCTTCACGTTGTTCAGAATCTTTCTTATGTGGCTAAGATTTTGAGAGCTGTATTGTGCTGTGGAGCATCAGAAGCTGTTGTAAAGTTTTACTCTAGATGGGAAGAAAATAGTACTCAAAAACTCTCTGGTATTTGTAATGGGGAGTAGAATTGGGTGGGGAGGACTCTATTTAGGCAAGAGGAGTCATTTCTATTGTCCCTGGAGCCTTATGGACTAGCACTTTCTGCAGAGAAGCATGTAAGTACACATGTGCATGTGTGTGTGTTTCATATTCTAGCCAGGAATGCAAAATCTTAAATGTAATCACAAGGAGCATCAAACTCCACATAAGAAGTAATTGATTTAACAGTTCCTCAAAGACTGTGTTATGTGTGACAAAATAAAGCTAAAGCCCAGTGTTTTATAAGTGGAAGACACAAAGCAAACAGTGTAGGAGAGGAGCTGATCATTCTTGGCCATCACTGTGAATCAGAAAATGCTCAGGATCCAGAGACATAATGACTAAATGCTGCTGCTTGTTTGCCACAGGATCAAAACTACCCAAGAGGACATTCTTGTGCCAACTGACACACTTAGCTATGAGTGGTAGAACAAATAGAATTATTAGGTTAACATCAAGTTTATGAGCCTGATAACTCTATGAAAAGAATAATTTGATGCTTAGAAGTACACACTTAACTGTGATGTATGCATCTTACTATCAATTGCTTAAGAAAAATTGTGTATGCACACACACTCAAGCCCACATATGTGGGCTTGAGTGTGTGTGTGTGTGTGTGTGTGTGTGTGTGTGTGTGTGTGTGTGTCCCCATTTGTGGATAGACCCAACAAATGATGAGGCTGCCAAATGTTGAAGGTAATCTGGGGCTGGGGAAATGGCTCACTGAGTAAGAACTATTGCTTAGCAATTATGGAGAGCTGGGCTTGAACCCCTACTACCCAAGTAAGAAACTGAGCACTTCTGCCCATGTCTACGACCCACCCCAGCTTTTGGGGTGGAAACAGACAGATCTCAACAGCTCATTAACCAGCAAGCCTAGCATAAAAGGCAAGCTTGCGGTTCAGCGGTTCAGTGAGAGATCTTGTCTCAAGGAAATAAGGCAGACATCCTGCTCTGGCCTGCACATATGAATACAGAGGCATATGAACAAACCTGGACACTCATGTGAAGATAACACACACACACACACACACACACACAACACACACAACATTAATCTAGAAAATGGTAGAATTAATTTAACTTGTATTATCTTACAACTTTTCTGTAACTTTGAAATAGATTTTAAATAAGAGGTGTGAATGCCATATTTCTGTAGACACTCTCAATTAAATTTGCAATTAGACATTTAACTTCTTTGATGTTGTATTTAGATTCAACAGCTTGATTCCTAACAACATAAATATAAACATTTAACTTATTAATACAATACTCATTAAGTTATTTCAATCTAATAACATTGAAATCACTACTAGTAAAATTGACAATGAAGCTTGGGATTTTCTTGCAATTCTATTCTGTCCTTATAATAAATATCCCCCATGTGTGTGCAGTTACTGTGCTCTAAAGTTATACAGGTTAGTGCTTTGGTATGTGTTATCAATCATCTTATCAATTTAGTGTATGATGCACCTTCCAGTTACCTTCAAGTTTAGTAGTTATTTTTAACTTTGTCTTCAAGTACATAACACACATATATTCTAGAGAATTTTAAAATTATTTATTTATTTATCCTATGTGTATGGGTGTTTTACCTGCTTGTATGTGTGTGCAGCAGGTGCATGCAATGCCCATGGAGGCCAAAAGAGGGCGTGAGATGCCCCGGAACTGGAGCTAGTGATGGCTATGAGCCTCCGCCATGGGTTCTGTGAATAGAGACAGGTCCTCTGGAAGAGCACTCAGAGCTCTTAACTCTTGAGCCATTTCTCTAGCCTCTCAACTAGATCTTTAAACACAGCATGATTTAAATGTAAAGCTCTAAAATAAAACACATCCAGAAAAATGTTTCTGTTCATACTCACCAATAGATGAATTAAAAAAAAAAAACTTTATGCCTGAAATGGTGGCACATGCCTTTAATCTTAGTACTCTGGAAACCCAGAATATAACTAAAAAAATCTTGAGGGGAAATGGCAAAATAAAATAAATAAATAAAGTTGAGGGCATCATGATACCAGACTTTAGAATGCACTCCAGGGACTGTGGGTGTAATCAGTGATAGAGAGTTTGTCTAGTATGCACAAGGCTCTGAGCTGACTTCCAGCATCTAAAAACAAAAACAAAAGCCAGAGAGAAATGCTACAAAACCATAGCAATTCAAGCATCGACACTAAACCAGTGGAACAAAATAAAGAAACTAGCCAGGGACAGAGAGTGGAGAAAGAGTAGTGTAGCTTTGTTTCTGAAGGTCACAACACTTGACATACATATGCAGAGGACAAAACTAGATCCTCTTCTATCCACAAAAGCCAATTCAAAATGCATAAGACCTGAAACTACAAATTACTACACATCAGTATAGGCAAAGAATTTTTAGATAAGATCTCCTCCCACCAACCCCACTCCCCAAAAAAAACCAGACAACAAAAATGAAAATAGATGAAACTCTACTAAAGAAAGCTACTTCACATTAAAGAAAGATGGGATGGGAAAAGTCCAAAGAATGAGAGGAAATATAGATTCCCATACAGAGTTCACACACAAAGTAATAGTATCCAAAATGTATAAGGAACACTAAAAACTTTACATCAAAGAACCCCATCCAATAATCCAATTAAATGGACTACCGACAGCAGACATTTTTCAAAGAAAGATATGCCCAGTCCTGCTAATCATGATCCTTGCAAATCAACACCACGAGGTTATCACAGCAGATAAGTTACTGTCATCCAAAAGTTACCTATGACAAATGCTGGCAAGGAAAGCGTGTGGAGAAAGGGGAACTCACATACTGTTGGTGGACACATAGGTTAGCCTAGCCACAGTGGGAAACGGTGTGGAGATTCCTTAGAAATAAACAATGGAGCCAGAAGGATGACTCACTGAGAAAGAGCACTTGTTGCATAAGCCTACGGGTGGGAGTTTGGATCGCAAGGACCACATAACAAGCTCAGCATGATCCTGCTCACACCTGTGACCCCAGCGCTAAGAGGGATGGGAACAGGGGGCTCACTACCCACCAGCCAAATGTAGCTCCAGGTTAAGGAAGAGACCATGACTCAAACGAGTTCTGTGGAGAGTGATGGAGGAGAACAAGCCCCCTTTAGCTTCTGTGTGCACACAGGCACACACACAGATGTGCGACCTGCACACACACATGTACACAGACACACAATCTGAGATGGGAGCTACCGTTTAACCCAGCAATTCCACTGCTGGCACATGGCAGCAACAATTCATTAAACAGTATACAGCCAAAACAAATGAAATAATTACATCAGAGACATTTGCACTCCCTAGCACTCTTATTTATCACAACACTATTCACAATATCCAAGATATAAAATCAATCAAGGTATTCATCAACTGCTGAATATATAAGGAAAATGTGGTATAAAAAACACACAATGGAATATCACTCAATAAAAAGGGCTACATGTTTTTATCTGCAGCAAGACTGATGAAAACAGAGGTTGTTGTGTGTTAAGTGAAATAAGCCAGGTACAGAAGTGAAAGTGCCTCATGTTCTTCCTTGATTTTTAGAAACAGAAGCTGCTCTCATTGGACAGCAAGAAGAGTGATCACTGGAGACTGGGCAAGGCCAGGGAGAAGAGGGGCAGAAATCTCTCCAGTATGGTCATTAAAACATAGATAGGAGAAATCGCTTCACTATTGGTTGCAACAACCTATGATGTATTTTATTTTAAATTTTTTTAAATTTTACTTATAACTGTGTGTGTAAATGTATGATCGTGTGTGAGAACAGGCATGCATGTGACATGTCATATGTGTGGAGGTCAGAGGACAACTTCCAGGACTTGGTTCTCTCCTTCCACCAAGGGTTCCAGAGATGGAACAATGTGGTCAGGCTTGTGTAGTAAGGGCTTTTACCTGTTGAACCTTGTCATCAGCACGATATGTTTCAAAATAGGTAGATAAAGATAAAATTTCCCAACACATAGAAAGAATTAATGTTTAAAGAGATGGAAATGTACATTACTCTAATTTGATCATTGCATATTATATAATATATACATATATATATACATATATTTATCACACATGATTTGTACAGTATACTCATAACAATATCAAATATTGCTGTGGGGTGTTCTGTATGCTCTGAATGTGTTGCTCTGATTGGTTATAAATAAAGTTCTGATTGGCCAGTAGCCAGGCAGGAAGTATAGGCGGGACAAAGAGAGAGGAGAATTCTCGGAGGAGGAAGGCTGAGTCAGGAGAAGGAAGGCTGAGTCGCTGCCAGCTGCTGCGATGAGAAGCAACATGTAAGATACTGGTAAGCCACAAGCCATGTGGCAAGGTATAGATTTATAGAAATGGATTAATTTAAGATATAAGAACAGTTAGCAAGAAGCCTGCCACAGCTATACAGTTTATAAGTAATATAAGTCTCTGTGTGTTTACTTGGCTGTGGGACTGGCAGGTGAGAGAGATTTGTCCTGACCATGGGCCAGGCAGGACCAGGAAAACTTCAGCTACAGAATATCAGCAATGAAAAAGAAAGAAAATAAATAAAATAAAATTTGCCCGACCTGCATGTGTTTCTTTGTCTAGATATTTGAGTGTGTTTGTGTGTGTAGCCCACATAAAAATAGTCCATCCAGCCTTCAACATTTGTGGGTTTTATATGGGCAGGCTCAATCAATTCTTTAAAATATAATTGTATTGAGCATGTAAGATATTTTTTCTTGTCAGTGTTCCCAACACAATTTTGTATAGTAAATATTTATATGGTATTCAATATTGTAAATAATATAGAAATGATTTATTGAAAACAAACATTACATGTAGATCCTGTACCCATTTATGAAAGGGACTTGAGCATCTACTAGTTTTGGTTATGTGAAGTCTTGAAAAAACAAAACCACTCGTGGACAAGGGCTGACTGTATACAATATACCGTGGTCTTTTTGCTGTCCTATCGATCTCAACAGTATATCCTGGATTCTCTTGTGTTAATATTATTCTAAAAAAGATTTGTTGACTTCCATCTACAGAAAGTTATAGGGCTTCCTCTATGGCTTTACTTCTAGCCACATCTTTGATATATTGTCTTTTAAAATTGTTATTTCAGTTATTATTGTGTGAGCCCCCATGAGTGTCTATGCACCCATGTATAAGTGTGGATGTATGTTGTGTGTCTTGATAATCTTTTATTGCTGCCTATGATAGTTTATACATGTACAGATGTAGTAAAATGACATTAAAAGTAAGAATTTAATTAACAACAATGACAAACATTAGCATACAATCTTTCAAATTGTGCAAATAAGGCCAGGTAAAACATGAGTTGCCTGGAAACTGAGTGTGAGCTTTGAGAACACTTAAGCAAATTCAGCATAGAGTAGCATCAGAACCCCACATCCTATTTTGAGGAGGGAGACTGTTGAATCACGGGATACAAGCAGACAGACTAGCTACAGTCACAGTGCACATTTCTCCATCAGACGCGTCTTCACTAGCAATGGATATGAGGACAGGGATGTCAACACTTGGCCAATTTGTTAGATGAAACACTGGTTTCAGTGTGCTTTAAATGTGCATTCATTTATTTTGAGTGAGAATGAACATAATTCCATACCCATGAGAGAAATTTGCTGATTATCATGTGAGCCACTGGGTGATGACGTCAGCCTGTTTTCCCATGGGGCTATTGTTCTTCTTGGTTGAATTTCTAAGAGCCTGTGTTGAGGAGCTTCTTAGAAATGTGGATATTAAAATACTTCCTCAAATTTTTATTTGTTTTATTATTTCGGTCCTGCTTATATTCTTTTTTCCTCTTTATTGACATGGAAATGTCTTAATGCCTATTTCTTCATGTTGTGACTCCCGGATCGTGTCCACATTTATGAACACTAGTCTCCTTGGCAGTTTATAAAGATAGCCATCTGTTTGATTCTATTATTTTGATGTTTTATTTTGACACTTTCATTTCTGAATCTATTTGCAGTTCATCTTGGTATATGATGTGTCGGATGGATCCAGTTTTATTTTCCCCCAATAACTATCCAATTGTTTCAACATCATCTCTTTAAACACTTGTTTTTCCATCTGTTGATTAGAGGTGGGTTTTTTTCAGGTATGACATTTCTATGTGTGTTTTCAGAGCCTAAACTCAAACCTTGAGCTCCACAAACTACTTCTGCAGCATTTATTTGTGCATCCAATAAACTGTTTGCTCTTGGGCCACATTTCTTCCACTAAAGGCTAATTATAGATTGGGGAAATCGCTCAGTCAGTAAAACGCTTGCCTTGCAAGGATGAGGACCCAAGTCTGATGCCTAGAACCCACTTTTTAAAAGGCAGGCATAATGGCATGCATTTTTAATCCCAGCACTGAGACTGCAGAGACAGGCAGCTTTCCCAGGCTTCACGGGCCAGCCAACTCAGCTGAATTGGCAACTTCCAGGTCAATGAGAGACTTTCTCTCAAAAAAAGTATTCCAAGTGAGTGGAACCTGAGAAATGACACTCAGAGTTGACCTCTGCCCTCCATACACATGTGCACATGTGTTTGCACATGCAAAATGCTAATTTTATTTTTAAATATTTATTTTATTCTTATTTAGGGGTGCGTGCCTGCGTGTGTGCCTTCAGAAGCTAGAAGAGGATCTCCTGTAGCAGGAGTTACAGACAGAGTCATCCAGTGCGGGCTGTAGGAACCAAACTCTGGTCTTCTTAAGCTATTTAGGAGGCCCCCAGGCAGTGGGGCCGGGACCTGTCCTTAATGCATGAGCTGGCTTTTTGGAACCTAGGGACTATTCTGAGACATTTTGCTCAGCCTTAGTGTAGGGAGGAGGGGACTGGACCTGCCTCAACTGAATCTACCAGGCTGAGCTGAATTCCCAGGGGAGACCTTGCCTTGGAGGAGGTGGGAATGGGGAGTGAACTGAGGGGGAAGGCTGGTGGGTGGGAGGAGGGAGGACAGGGGAACCCATGGCTGATATGTAAAATTAAATTAATTATAAAATAAAATAATAATTTAAAAAAGAGCAGCAAGCACTTTTAACTGCTGAACCATCTCTTCAGTACCCCCAATACTAATTATCTTTCACTTCATTTTTTAACCTTTCCATACATTTATCGTATCACCCATATTAATAAGGAGTAGGACTGAACAAACACCCAAGAAGTCGAAAAAGAGACAGAAACAAGACAAAAGTTTATCAGTCAGAATGTAGAATATTCCTGGCTGATACTAGGAACTCATGGTCCTTTTGCCTTTCTGCTCTGTCAGTCCTCAAGAGTGGCTTCCAATGTCAAGGTTGCTTCATAGCTCAAGGTTGTTAAGGGGATCTAGTCATATAAATAAATTCTGAGCAAGAAGGAGCAGAAGAGGAAGGGAAAGACAATGTTCTTAAGCTCTAACTCAAATCTCTCACCTACATTGCATTAGCCAACCACATATCTCTGAGGGACAAGGAAGTTGTTGTAGAGACTCTTTTCCTGTAAGCATAGCAAGATGCCATCTTGGACTTTTCTGTGGCCATGGCAACTTGAGCAGAACAAGACAGTGGTACCAGGTCTATGGCAATGATGATGGTGATGAAGCTATTGACCCTTCTACTGATGGTTGGGAGACCCTCACCTGGGATTCCAGCTGTTCTGCCCTCCCCCAGCTGCAGGTGATCTTGGGAGATGCTGCAGTATAGAAGTAAAGGTTGACTAAAGGTGGGACTCTGTGGTGCAGCTTCTATGAGGCTACCATCCGTGGTGGGTGGGATTTGGCAGTGGTGAAGCTGTTTGGGGGGGTTGTCACTCACTCACGTAAGTATGACATCATCCACATCCTGTAAAGTCCAATAAACCCGTTGACGCCACCTAGTTGGACTTCGGTGAAATTGTCCTTTGGTCCCTGGTGCCCACCTGGGGTGATTGGCCACTCACAACAGAAGTATCCCAGGAACTGAGGGTTCCTATGCTGTGACAGGACACACACCAAGCAGGGCATAAGGTTGCCCCCAGGGTTCTGAAGTAGGAAGAAACAAGTTATGTTCTTTGCTAGGTTTCTCCAAGGCAGACTGTAAATGATTTGAAAGCAAAGATATTCTGGGAAATTTATATGACCCATGAGACCTAGAACAGTGTGTGTGTGAAGGCAATGGAGCACCCAAAATAAACATTTACTAATTCGATTAAATTTATCTTTCATTTAAATTACATGTTTAAACATAGGACACAGAGTAGAACTCAGGAAATGTTGTTGTTGTGTCTCCCATAAAATACATCATTTGCTTTAATGTTCAATTCAAGCTTTGGACATAATGTACTGACACATTTGGCTTTGCCTCCTGTACTCTTTCTACCATATCTTATAGCCTCATTTAAATAATCTCATGCACATATTTTAGAGTAAAAAACACACATCTCTCTTTCCAGATCAGGAAGCTGTAAGAATCCAAATTTAATATCAAGTACATCAATATAAGATTATATTTATAGAAAAAATTTATTCCTAGTACCCAAAACAAGTGTTCTTATTTAGCAAATAAGATGTAGTATCATCAGCAAGTATTTTGAATAATTAATTACACAGTTTGCAAATTCATTTAAAAATATTTATGATTCTCTAATCAGAGCAGTAATATATTTCTTAAAACTCAGCATATTGGAGACTGGGGAGATGGCTCGGCAGTTTTAGCTCTTGCAAGCACAGAGACCAGAGTTTGGATTCCCCAGGACCCAAGTAAATTCAAGGTGGGCATGGTGGCCAGCCTGCCATTTCAGCTTCAGAAGGTGGAGACAGGAGCCTTAAAGTGCGGCGGCTGGGGAGACTGGCCATGTTGGTGAACACTGTTTGATTTAGAGACTCTGCCTCACTGTATAGAGGGGAAGAAGGGTCAGAGTGATTGCTGCCACTAAGGAAGAAGAGACAAATGAACACTGGTTTAGCTTGCCTTTTCCTTTTCCTTTTTACTCAGCCTGGGATCGCTGTCTCTTGTCCACAGAGGCCTTCCACGCTCAGATCAGCCTCTCTGGGAAGATCCTCACAGACATGTCCAGAAGTGCGTCTCTTAGGTGATACTAAATCGGGTAAATGGACTCTGTGGTCACTTTGATTAATAACCATAATTTTCTATTAATAGTTACCCATTAAAAGCCGCACACAGGGCTGAAGAGACAGCTCAGCAGCTGAGGACCCTTGCTGCTCCTACAGGGGACCTAAGTCTGGTCATCAGCACCCAAGTTAGGTGGCTCACAACCACTGTGACTCCAACTCCAGGGCACTGATGCCCTCTTCTGGCTTCCATGGGCACTCACACACATGTGCACACTCACACCCACACACATAAATAAATATTTAAATATTTAAAATGTATGAATAGGTTTATAATTTTACAAAGATATGTTGGCTTATTAAATGATTATGAGACTGATTTATTCATTATTATCTATTGACAGATATAAATAAAACTAAATAAAAAGTTTTAGTTATTTAGTTATTTTGCCTTCTTTCTCTTTTGGTTTTTCAAGACAGAGTCTCTCTGTGTGTAGTGTCAATATTGTGAAAGGGCACATGAGAGGCCTTGGTGGGCTTGGACCAAGGTGCCCCACAGCAGATGAGGCAGGCCGTGTGGACTCCGTGAGCGGCGGCATGGCATGGTGGAAAGTTACTCACACCATGCAGGCATGGCATCCATGATGAAATTTTATTAAAGGGGAGAGAGAGAGAGAAAAGGGGAGAAAGGAAAGCAGTGCTCACAGACCTGTGGAGAGAGAGAGAGAAGGGGAGAAGGAACGGTCCAGACGTATGAGAGAGAGAGGGGGAGAAAGGAAAGCGGTGCTCACAGACTTGTGGAGAGAGAGAGAGAAGGGAAGAAGGGGCGGCTCTTAGAGGACTTTTACATAAAATGACATCAGGATGCTGGTTGGCCCCAAGGGGCCGTTCAGAATGCTAACATCCTTCCGTTTTGAATACTATGAAAAGGTGAGTTATGGATAACAATGGGGGAGAATGAGTATGCCAAATCCTAGCAGAAACCCAAGGTCTCACGGTATCCCCGTCTGGATATGGCAATGCTGACCTCTGGGCAAGATGTCCCAATATGACATCTGCCACCAGGACCTGGCCCAGACTGTGGACAAACAGCAGGACATCGGAGAACTGACTGTACCCCTTTTGCTTAGACAAGTAAGATCAGTCTTCTCCATGCTCCTCTTCTATGGGAGAAACTCTCACATTATGGCCCTAGTGGCCAAAGACTGATGCGCTTCTGATACTTCTGCCTCCAACAATGTGGAGCCCTGGGTACGGCTGACTGGGTATGGACTGGTCCCTGTCATTTTTAAGAGATTCTAAAGCTGCTTGGTCTGCATCCAGATATGATTTATCCTTCTCAGATCTCTGATTCCATTTGATGATCAGGCTTTGCTTCATCTGCCTTCTCAGTTCTCTATATAAAATTGACAGGTCTCCCTTTCCTAGGGCTACTACTGGGTCTCAGCATAATTTATCTAGTTACCAGATCAGATACACTCACAGAACAGACTTTAATGTAACATTTTACTATTGATTGCTCTCAGTATCACCTGGTGAATTAGATAAAAAAGAAACTGTTTTAAGGTTTGTTTATATGAAGATAGAAAAGCTGTCTCACTTCTGTTCACTTACATATCCTTCTCAGATCTGATGATGTTTAGGGAAGTCTCCCTCCTTCTTCATTCACTCAACCACTTGCATTCAATAAATTTCCTCTGGTTATAGATTTAAAGATATGTTTCATTGGGCTAAATCCAGGAAATTTTCATACCTTTTAACCCAAAGCCATAGCTTTTGCTATGACACCAAGATGTAGGTCTGTTCCAGTTGTTTTACAGACACTTACAGGTCCCTGCACAGATCCACCCCTCCTGCCAGACTCCTGCCAAGGCCAGAGCCTCAGAGGCCCTCCAGATACACCACCAGCTGCTGTACCAACCGAGGATAACAGCCGGGTGAATACTGGCAGGATGGATGGGAGCATTTCCCACCTCCAGAGAAATAGCAGATGTGATAGCTCCTGCACCCTAAAGAACACATCATCCCTCAATTCACTGCTGACACCTCCTCCCTAGGCTCAAGAGGGCACCTACCCAGCAACCAGAACCTGGTTTTCCAAGATGTCCCAGTAAAGGGCATATCCTCTCTCGTGTCTCCCTCATTCACTCTTGCCTCTTCTCTGTTCTAGTCTTTCTGGTAGTTATCATTCTTCCCATGGCTAGTCCGCTCATGAGGCCAATGATAACAACCTATTTTTTCCCTAGCCTTCTCAGCTCCCTCAAGGGGAGGATGACAGCTAACTGAATGCTTCTTCACCCACACCTCTCACTGTGAGTGACTCCCAACGTCCCCTCCCCACTTTGCTTGAAAGTCAGCAGGAAGCAAGCTCAAGAATTTGGTACCTCACCCCCCACACACACACACACTTGCTATCCATAACTCACCTTTTTATAATGATCAAAAACGGAGGAATGTTGGCATTCTGGCCCACCCCTTGGGGACCGCCCTGCGTCCTGATGTAAAGCCGCCTTTAAGAGGAAAAAATTCTTCCACTCCATCTTCTTCCCTTTCCCTCCTTCTCTTCACGAGGCTGCGTGCACCTCTCCTTTCTTTCTTTCTCTTTCTCTCTCTTTCTCTCCATTCTCCTTTACAGAACTTTCCATGTGGATGCCATGTCTGCATGATGTGAGTGACTTTCCACTGCTCCATGCTGCAGCCTGCCACTGTGTCTGCACGGCGTGTCTCCCTCACCCGCTGGGGCACCTTGGCCCAACCCACCTCACACACACACATGCCATATCATAACATATCTGAAACTCGCTCGGTAGGCCGGACTGGCCTTGAACTCACAGAGATCCGCCTGCCTCTGCCTCTGGAGTGCTGCGGTTAAAGGTGTGCGCCACCTCTATCCATGCATCACCATGTGAAGGTGCGCACACACACACAGGTACACACGCCCTCTTCCATCATATTCCAATGCAACCATACTGTGAACTCAGGCCAGAGTCACCCTTAACGCCTTATACCATTGTAAGTCTCACTGTACCCAGATTACATAGTTTAAAGCGGTAACATTTTCCTTTCCTGAAATACTTTTCATTTTCTTTGGTATTAAAACAACCTCCTTGAATGGATTGCATGATTTCTCAGTAACTCAGTAATCTCAGTGAATTCTCTTCTGTGTATTCCTCAAGTTACGTTAAGAATTTGACACATCAGGTCAGTGCTTGGCTCAGGGGGTGAAAACACAACCTAATGACCTGAATTTAGTTGTTGGGTCCCAGATGGTGGAAGGAGAGAATTGGCCCACAGGAATTGTCCCCTGACTTCCACTTGTATGACCTGGCACATACATATGGACACATACAGACTCACAGACACACACACAGACACAGACACACAGACACACACGTGCGCAAGAATGGATGAGTGAACAAAGGAATAAATAAAGAACGTGCTGTTTTGTGGAGACAACCACCCTTTTCCTCTCCTCTTTACAAATACCTCTTACTTAGGTACTTCCTCTGAACAGCGATTTTACTGAGCTATTTTTTCTCTTTGAGTCTTTTTCTTTCTTGGTTTGCCTTATATGAGGAAGAACACATTCATGAACACCTTCCCGAGCAAAGACATACAGAAGACCGGGTTTTGAGACTCTCTGGTCCTCACCTCTTTTATGAGAGCAGTGTATTGAACCAAGCGTCTGCTTGCTGGTTTTTAAATCATTTGTGTCTTTTTGGAATGCTGTAACAGAACTAGAGACAAGGTGGCTTTACAGATAACAGAAATTCATTTCTCACAATTATGGATGCTGTGAAGTCCCAGACCAAGGCAAATGTGATGTCAGGTGAGGGTCTACGGTCTCATCCTAAGTAAGCTGTGTTCTTGCTGCCCCTCAATAGCAGAAAGGGGCAGGGAAGCCAGCTCTTTGGGTCCCCTTCAAAGAACTCTGCCTCATTCACAAAGACCAGACCCTCACCATCAGCCGAGCCTCTCAGACTCCTGCTGTGCATTAAGTGTATAAATGGGGTGATTACAAAAGCTGTAACAGTTACAGAGATTTAGTTTAAACACCATTTCCCCTAGAGAATTTCTTCTCCCTCCTATGTCCCTATGACTGACATAGAAACCATTACACTGCCCTTTTTGGCTCAAATTCACAATTTTCCTGTCTCCACCTCCTAAATGCTGGGGTTATAGGTGTTCGCCACCCTGCTCAGCTTCCCCCCAACATAATTTCAAAAGAATTGTTCCATGGGATTTAATTAGTGAAAATATGAACATTTAAACAAAGTAGCCAGGGAAGATGATTTCTCAGCAAAGCCTTGAAGAATAGGTGAGCATTGGCGGTGAGGGCGGTTACTTGCAGGCCAGGCAAAACAAATGCGAAGGCTGGGGGTGGGGGTGGGGTGGGGCTTTGTACTGGGCCGGCCTGGCTAAGCTGCTTTTCAGACAGCCTCCTCATGTGGCCTTGCATAGGTTTGGAAAGGAGAAATTTGTTCAAAATTGGTGATGTTCACATGAAGTAGCAGTCATTTTTGTTCAAAAAGTTCCTGAGATTGGTGATATACACAGTTACCAAAGCTCCGTGGAGCCAAGTCTGTCAAGGCAGCAGCCAGGTCCTTTGAGATGACCTCCTTCAGTCTCTCTGGCTGCTGAGCCAGGCTCACACTTGGCTTCACAAGGAAAGGCACCAGCTTCTGCAGCCTGAGGCTCGAGTCAGGAGGGATGTGAGCCCACCATTCACTCTGAAGAAAGACCTTGGGTTCCAGTGTGCCATTGATTCCAGCTCCTCATCAGAGGCTCCGTGTTATATTTTATATCCTCCACTTTATATCTGTCTGCTCTTTATAACTTCCTACCCTGCTGATTTTAGAGTTAACACCATGGGTAAAAGCAAAGCCGTGTGTAAACTGGATTGTATGGCAATGACCTCAGCTTCATAAAGCTTAACACCAAAATCGCATTTCCTACTCTGTATCACCACTGGTAAGTGCTTCTGTGATCAAGACTGACAGTATGGAAGAATGTGATGGAAAAGGAGTAAGAAACCCAACAAAGCCTCAGTGGAGTGAGCAAACGGGAGAGTGACAAGGAGCTGAGACAAGAGAGGTGATGGGACCAAATGGGCTTCGATGGTCATAGCTACGATTTTCTTCTCCTCTTATTGATATGGAAAGTTACTGGACGGTAACAGAAATGATGATCTGACTTACATTGTAGCAATTTAGTTCTGGTGGTCACTTAGAGAGATGGAAAGGATGGAGGCATGGAGGCTTCTTAAAGAAGCAATTTAAAAAGTTGAGGCAAGATGTTATGGTGATAAGAAGCATTGAGGACTTACTTCAGGATAGTGTCATGGAAGTGATGAAGAAAATCACCAGGGTTTGTACTTCTGAAGGGTAGAACCGGTGTGCTATGTGTGCCCGGGCTATGTGAGACTTGGCCTTTGCAACAAAGGATGAACTCGCCGTTAATATGAAAAGTGGAAAAGAGCTTACTTTCAGAGGTATTAAATTAGAGCCTTAGAAAGAGAACTTGGGGGGGGGCAGCTGGTTATACTGGTATGGAGGTCAAAGCTAGAGATTGAACTAGGGAGTGGTCAGCTGTGGATATGTATGTCAGGATGCCAATCTAGGTGACTGAGCAAGCAGGTATGGCTGGAAAAGAAAAGGGACCCAAAGGCCTTGAGATGTGAAGCCTACTCACCCTACAGTTCAGACAAAGAGCACAAGCAGCCAGTGGAGTGGAACCAATGCCCGAGAGTGTGATGTGCTCAAGCACAGCACAGGAAGGATAACAGAGTCCCACCTCATCTACCAGGTGGTATACCAAGAGCAGACTGGGTGCAGGGCATTTACCCACCAAGCCCACAGGTCCCCAGAGTTTTCTTGAGTGTGAGCAGCAGGAAATATTAGATAGAAGGATTTCGATTGTGGAGATAAACAGAGGAAAAATAAAGGATAGCCTCGAGAGAGCCTGGAACCTATTCCAAGGAGCCCCAACTGTCTCTGCCCCAGGGCATTTATAGAGACACCAAGGGATGAAGCAAAAGATCTCCCCCACAGCACAGCC
This sequence comes from Peromyscus leucopus, assembly GCF_004664715.2. Taxonomy (NCBI): domain Eukaryota; kingdom Metazoa; phylum Chordata; class Mammalia; order Rodentia; family Cricetidae; genus Peromyscus; species Peromyscus leucopus. Next base: position 7,367,118 of record NC_051068.1, on the reverse strand, counting down.
AAGTGCATACCATTTCAAACACCTGCACTCAGGCCCGTGGTCCAATCATCCTCTCTATGAGGACTTGCTGGGTAAAGTCACGAGGACTCTGAAAACGGATTCCCATGATTGGGTGATGTCTGATTGATCAGCAGCAGAGCCCACCTGAAACCAGACCAGATCCTGCTATGAGTCAGTAAGATGCACAGTAACCTTCACAGCTATGTGGAGGTAGTTATTGATGATTGTGGTGGCATGTGGGAAGTTAACCTCATTTCACGTGAGCATAGAACCAGACAATTTGAAGACTGAGCATAAACAACAGTGGGGTAGCAACTCCAGAATGGTGTAGAGTTGTAGCAGAAGTTGATGGTGAGGCAGATGGAGATGGCTACAGAAGCATTCTTACAGCGCAGGGTGATGTGGCCTAAAGCATAGCAAAAGATGGGCTCTGTAGGCACAGGTACAGGGGTACAGCACAAATAGCACATTAGGTTTGTGGGAATTCTCTCGGGTGGCTTCTGTTCTCTTAGCAATATAGGAAGCTGAGGCTGTGTCTGGGATTTAGAGGATAAAAACACTGTAAAATAGAGGGGGGGGGAGGCAGCAGGTGATGCTATCTAATTACTCGGCAGTAAAAGACCCACCTTAATGATCATGAATTTAAAATCACACCAATTAGTAGGCTGTCTCCTTGTTTTTATGTTCAGATGTAGAAATGGAGTGGAAGGGACATGTAATGAGTTGTAATTTTGCTCAGAACAGACAACAGAGTGTAAGAGGGGCACAGACATAAAAGTTCTATCCAAGGGATTAATTAGAATTCTTGTCCACTGAGTTTAAACTGGAGGAGAGGACATGAAAGGTGAGGAGCAGATGAAAGATGCCGAGGTCGGGGATCTCCACTTTGCTTCTGATGGTTCCTGCATCTCCAGATGAACCTTCGAGTCTGTTCTTTTCCCGTTCATGTAGTTTGATCCTCTTTGACTTTCAAGCAGTGAGTGTCCTTTCATACCAGGAAGTTCTGTTGAATTATGTGTTTGGTATTTGCCCTTCTCTCTACTTTTCCTCTTCTCTCTTTGGAAACATCTTGTTCATATATTGGATCTTTAATTTTGAAGGATGATTGGAAGGCACCTTTGGGGTGGAGCATCTCCAGTGGATCTTCACTTTCTGATAACTCATGTGTGTGCGCTCACACGCACACACGCGCCACACACACACACACACACACGACATGTATATACTTACATGCATGCATCATAACATATTAATAATAATAAAGTTAAAAATAATAAATAAAATGAAAAATTAAAGACAATTTTTAATGAGGAAGAATGGTGTTATCAGTTACCTTTCTGTTTTCTATGGCAAGATAGCAGACAAAATTAACTTAAAGAGATTACAGTTTCTTATGGAACACAGTGTGCCACCAGTCCAGCGTGATCAGCGGCACCAAGCTGGACTGGTGACACACAGCTCTGCGGAACTGGGTTTTCTCCTTCCACCTTTACCTGGTTTTCGGGACTGAACTTAGGCTGTGACCAAACTTAAGTCTCAGGCATACACTTTGCTGAGCCATCTTGCCCACCCCTCCCCCATTTTAAATTATGCCTGCCTTTACGCACCTAACAGGTATACTCTCATTTGGATCCTTCCTGTCGATTTTAAAAAATTTCAAGACTGTCCAATTTAAAAATAAAGAAATGACTCTTCCTTCACTCTCCATCTATGCCACCTCTTCCCACAAAATCTACCGACACCCTGGGCTATTCTCACCTCACATCTGTCTCTAACCCTTCACTAAATTCTTGCTCAAGTCATCAGATCTCAGGACACTAATATTTTTTTATCCCTCACACAGTGATTCTTAGCACCTCATTTTTGTACATGCTTGATTTTTGTGACATAGCACTCTGTTTTTACATTAACTTTTCACTTTTCTCGTGAGTCCTCTCTCTCTTTTCTTGCTTGCTTATTTATTTATTTATTTATTTATTTATTTATTTATTTATTTATTTATTTAGTAATGATCAAGCCCAGGGGCTTGCACACACTAAGGAAGCTCTCTGGCACTGAGCTACACCCCCAGCTATGATTTCCTTAAAACATCCAAACTTTAAGTGTTAGACTTCTTTGATTTTAAGGATTTTTTAAAAAATTATGTGTACATGTGTGTATGGAGCATTAATCTAATTAATCTTTATCAATAAAAAAATCATGAGTCAAACATTGGGTAAGAATCTGAAAGATCAGAGAACAAGGAGCCTCTGCCAGTTGCTTCCTACCTCGCTCATTCCTCCATCCAAAAGGGCCAAGCGCCTCTCTCAGTCCCATCTTACTGCTCCTGTCCCCTTCTCTGCAGTCCTCCAAACCTCTATGGTCAGCTAGTGGCTAGCTCCGCCCTCTGAATCCAAGCAAGCTTTATTTGTCAGAACACAATCAAAGTATCACACAGCATTTCCCCCTTTTTGTCTAAATAAAAAGCAAAGGTTTTAGCTAACATAGTAAAACTATATACAGTATGTACAATAACTGTATGTAAATATATACAGGCAATAATTACATTAACAACATCTAGTACATTTGCATTTGATGAATTCAGAGAAAATACTCCATTACCTATCCTATCTTGGTGAGTCCAAACTGTTATACCTAATTCACTTTCTATCATAACTTGCATTACCAACCAAAACTATCTTTTGATGTCTTGCAGCCTTAGACACTTCACACCTTTCCTGTGGATTTCTTTTCTGAATTTTTAAACAAGGAAAACTATAACTATCTAGTCTTCAACTCCGTCAGAGATCTGAGAAGAATATAGTATTACCTGAGTAAACAGGAAGTGTAGAGCAAACAATTTCCAAAACTAAGAAATGACAGAAACAACTGGTTGCCTGGAGAGTTACCCAAGGTTCCTCTGTAACACTGGAGCATCCATCTTCAGCCTGCGGGCCTAGAATATCTGACAGATTTTTCTGTGAATCAGGATTTCTGTAAGATGTCTTGGCAAGGTTCAGCAGTCTCTTTCTTTTGTGTCCTGCTTGTCCACTTTGGAGAGCATACTGTCAGCAGTCAAGGCAAGGGCAGTTTCTTGCCCAGTGGCTAACTTTTGCCACAAAGAAAGTAAACTCCAAGTGGAGTTTCTTCCATGCCCATCATCTTCTCTGAAGTAGATTGGTACTGTGGGGAGCAAACACATCTCATTGTCATAAAAAAAGAACCCATGTTATTAAAACATCTTAAATGCCATATTCTGTAGATCTCTGATGTGTTTGAAGACCACCTCTCTATCTAAAATACATCTTTGTTTGACCTTGAAAGCATACCTAACATGACTATAAGTTTAATTTTAATAGATGACTACTAACCTGCATTTCTTTATATCTTAATTAGTTTGTAATAATAACTTTCAAGGACTAGAAAGTTACATTACATTGTTAAGTGAGCTGTAGAAGTACAATATATTGAACAAGAGTAGAAATGTATGTACGGTATGTTCCAATAAAAATAACCTTAAATTTGTATCAATATACAAAAATATCTTTAACAAGAGTAGAAACATATATACAACAAAAATAATCTCAAATTTGTATCAATATACAAAATTCCATATCAATGTAAAATATTTGACTAGTAGTTTCTTTTTTGGTTTAAAAGTAGGTTCAATAATCTACCATTTATGCTATCATTTCTATATCCCCCTTTTTTCCCTTCAGAACAAGATTCCTGAATCTAATCTCCTTTGTTTAGCTTTTTTTCTGATCATTATCAATAACAACTTGTAACCAATCCCCCTAAATGATGACAAATATCCATAACCCACTGAATGACCAAAAATTACCCACCCCACCTCTTGGGAATTTGGGCATTGTGTTCTTAAAATTACTTCCTGTTGTCTGGGGGTTGACAGTATATTTAGGGGATCCTGAAAAAACTTCAATAATTGGCAAGAACTGGGAGAGCTAACTGTTGTCTGGTCTCTGTGTAATGGGAAAATGCAGGGCTTGTTTCAAGTCCTAGCTAGAGTAGTCTGTGAAGCTGGTTCATCTCAGCTAGCCAACTTGAAATTGTCCTGAGCAATTTGTAGGCCAAAGCTGATCTCTGGGTGGTATTTGTCAGCTTACCCAGTGGAATCCTCATTGTGGGGCCCCATCCTCCTTTTAGAGACTTAAAGGTTGCTGTTAGACATGGTCATGGTTCACCACAGAGAACTTAAACATTTTAAGTGTCATATGCAGCAGCTCTCAAAGAGGTTAAAGGACCATAACTTGTTTTGTACATCCAGAGTACAAATTTTAATTCCTAGTTACTGGATAGAGACTCAAATCCACAATTGTGTACAGGAAACAAGATGAAGTCTTTTTCTAGAATTAGTATTCTATATGATCATTAATATCATGACAAAAAATTAAGATATATATATGTGTGTGTGTGTGTGTGTGTGTGTGTGTGTATAAATCCTACAAATTTTGAGATAATATTTATATCTTAAGAAAAGTTTTAAATAATCAAAATAAAACCAAAGGATTATGAGATTAGTGGCAATAGAATAGTCCCTTAATTTTGGTTTGTCTTCTGTCCCATATCAGGTGGATCTTCTGACATGAGACAGAGATTTTTGGATTTTCTTTTAACAAGCATGCTTGGGTTTAGAGAAGGAAAGAGCAACACTCCAACTCCAAAGTCAGCTTTAATTTTTAATTGAACTGGGACTACAAAAGTACCATTTGCATTATATGTCTGTAGAGAACAGCAGGAACAAATATTTGGGAAGATTTATGAAATTTTATCCTGTTGAAAATGTAATATACCAATAGGCCAATTTATTCCTTTTCTTGGGACACTTTCTCTGGATGATTTGTCCTTTTTCTTCAGATGTCTCATTTGTCCAGTGGTCTTTGGATTCATTACCTGGATGCCTTCATTCTCCTGGAAAGACAAAAACAAAACCCTTCCCCAACCCTAATTTTGGGGAGTTTCCCTTTTGGCAAGTTATATCTGATCAAATGAAAAGCATTTGCTAGTCTTACAAGTTAGTTTAGATTGAATGGTCACACAGTTAGATGAATTAGCACCTCTTCTAATCAAGAGGTCTCTTTTGTTCCAATCTAATCTTTATAATATTTGCTTTATGGTTTCTCCTGAAATTTTTGTTTCATCTTCTAAAGCTGTTCTATCATCCAGAGCAGTATTTTTATTTATTTATTTATTTATTTATTTATTTATTTTTACAATAGGCATTCTGTCCTTGAATTGCTCTGCAGAGGAGTTTCCCTCTCAGGAAACAATTGGACCAAATTTGACATGGGGGGCCTGTGAGAGGCTGCCCAAGGCATTTCCCAGTGGTAAAGGGTTACATTGTTTTCCCTTGTTGATCTATATTCATTGGTCAAATGTCAGCCTTTTCCATGCCTTCTGCATACTCCAGAAGGAAGGGGCCTTCTGTTTGGATTATTCCTAGAAAAAAAAAAAAACATTCTTTCTAGAAATGCCATGCCTACAATCCCTTTCTAGGTGACCTTGTTTACCACAATTAAAACATCTGACATTTGGATTTTTCTTCAAGCCTTCGGAAATCACCTTTCTTATCCAAGCATCATCATGGTTATGAAATTCAATATTGACTGTATCTTGGATCCATTCCTCTATTGGTGCTGATCTTGCCTTTAAAGGCCTAATTTACAATTTACCCTTTTGCATTGTGAATTACCATTTTCAAAAGCCAAAGATTCAATTATATCTGATCAAATGAAAAGCTTCTGGATTTGGTATCATTCTATTTACAGCTGAAGTCAATCTTTGTAAAAAATCAGTGAAGGTTTCTGTTGGGGCATGTATAACTTTAGTAAATGACTCAGTTCTCTTCCTGACTTTTTCAACTCTGTCCCAAGCATTCAAAGCTGCTTCATGGCATAGAGCTAAGGTGTGACTATCATATAGAGACTGTCCTTGTACATCAGCATAATTGCCCTCTCCAAGAAGTTGGCCTTGGGACATTTCCATACCTCTAGCCCTACGCTGTTGTTCAATGGTCTTAGCCTCATTTTTCCACCAGGTTCTCCACTGTAATTGAGGACCAGGTTCTAATACTGCTGCAACCAAGTCTTTGCAATCTTGTGGGACAATTCTGAATGTAACATCTGCCTCACAAAAGGTGAATGCATACCATATAAGACTATTGCTCCCTTAAATCTCCTCAGATCTAACATTTCCAGAGGGGTCCAGTCAGCTCTTACATAGCCTTCGGGATGCCTGTCACTTGGCAGTTGTTCCTGCATGGAGACTGGATAAATTAAGGTCAGCTGTTTGATAACCTTGGGCTGTTCCTCTCTAATTTTATAATGTAATAGTGAGGTTGGTTCTCCTTTAAATTCCTCTGTTTTTGTCTGAATGTCTCTATTATTTATTTTAATAAGTTTTTCTAAGACATGTAACTTATCAGTCAAAATTGCACTATTTTCTTTAGTAACATTTCCTAAGGACTGTATCTTGGCACTCATATCGACCAACTTAATGTTTATAACTGACATAATGTAAACCCCTGCTAAGTTAATTGTCCCCTCACTTAATTGTTCCATTTGTTCCATTTTTAAGCCATTCATTATGAAATCATGCAGAGACCTAACTCCCTCCATTGCAGTAGTGTTTCTCATTTTTAGTGTGGGAAAAAACTCTCTCTCTCTCTCTCTCTCTCTCTCTCTCTCTCTCTCTCTCTCTCAACTAATTCCCCCTTTAAGAGTTCCCAGGTGTCTCACCAGATCTGCTGAAGATGACAGTGCAGTGTGAGGCTGGCTGTCACTGCATAGCACAGCTGAGCAGAGAACACAGGTGGTGAACAGCCTGGCTGAGGGCAGCTCCCCTGATCTCATGTCCAGGGAAGGACCACAACCCATGGGGAAAAGGAGCCAAAGAGCTGCCTGAAGGCGGAGCTGGCCGGTGGTGAGGGCTAACTCTGGGGATGTTTGGCGCCCAAGCACCTGTGGAGTTTGGGGCTTGTGGGGATTGCTGTAGAGAGGCTGCAACAGGGAAATCCCAGACTCGCTCAGGGCTTGGGGGGATAAAAAGGAAAAGCCAGCAGCACAGTGATTTCAGCGGGTGCAACTCCCACATGCAGACCCGGAGAGTAATGGTGGCTATAAAGCCATGGCTAAGAGGCTATTTCATGAATTTGTGTCCCACATTGAGTGCCGGTGAAGTGTTAATCTAATTAATCTTCATCAATAAAAAATCAGGAGTCAAATATTGGGATAAGAGCCTGAAAGATCAGAGAACTGGGAGCAGCTGCCAGTTGCTTCCTACCTCGCTCATTCCTCATTCAAGGACAGATCCTCTCTCAGCTACCTTACTTCTGTCTCTCTCTTTACAGTCCTCCAAAGCTTTATGGTCAGCTAGTGGCTAGCTCCACCCTCTGACTCCAAGCAAGCTTTATTTGTCAGAATACAATTAAAACATCACACAACACGTGTATATTATGTGCATATGTGAATGCAGGTGTCTGCAGAGTCCTGAAGAGGGCACCAGATCCCCTGGAGCTGCTTTTCCCTGGTCCCTGTGCAAGAGCAGTATGCAATTTTAACTACTGAGTGTAATCAGATGTTTCCTGTCTTAACTGCCTGTTCCCAAATACCTGGCAGATACTTCCCAAATTACCACACAGAGTTTTAAATTAATTATAAGTGCTCAGCCGATAGATCAGGCTTATTACTGACTAGCTCTTACACTTAAATTAACACATAATTCTTATCTATGTTGAGCCACGTGGCTTGGTACCTTCTTTTCTCAGCATGGCACTCTCATCTTGCTTCTCTGCCTTTGTTGGCAACTCTCTGACTCTGCCCTTCCTCTTCCTAGAATTCTCCTAGTCTGGCTTTCACGATCACTCTCTTCCTGCCCAGCTATTGGCCAATCAGCTTTTTAATTAAACCAATGAAAATAATACATATTCATAGTGTAGAAAAAGATTGTTTAAATATTTTCCCCTTTTTGTCTAATTAAAAAGGAAGTTTTAAACCATAATATATTTAAACTATATACAAAAAAGTTATTACAAATTACAGTTACAATATCCAGTTCATTTGTATTTGACAAAATTAGAAAAAATACTCAATTATCTATCCTATCTTGGTGATTCTAGTTTCACATATAATTTATCTTTTATCATAACTAAGAAAAATTATAACTATGACTATCTAGTCTCCAACACTGTCAAAGACCTCAGAAGGGTGAAATGTTACCCAATGACAAGGACATCTCACTGCATGGACAGTCACCCAAAATTCCTCTGTAATGTTGGGGCATCCAACTCTGGCCTACAGGCCTAGCATGTCACTTCATACTTTCCTGTGAAGCAGGAAATTATGAAGGACTTTCCTACCTTGTCTTGGCAAAGTTCAACAGTTGCCTTTCTTGCATCCTGCTGGTCCAGTTTGGACCTTAACTGTCAACAATTGAGGCAAAGGCAGTTTCTTTGCCTACATGGCTAGCTTTTGCCACAAAGGAAAGAAACTCCATGCAGAGTATCTTCGATGCTCATCATCTTTTCTGGAGTGTATTGGTGTCGCCAGGAGCAGTTGTGTCTCACTGACATGAAAAGTCTAAGTTATTAAAACATTTTAAATGGCATATTATGTAGGTCTTTGAAGTGTTTGAAGATTACCTATCTATCTGAAATATATCTTTGTATACCTAGAAAATCTAACTAACATGACTATAAGTTTGACTATTACTGATGACTATTAATCTGTATTTCTTAACTATACATTATATTTTAATTAAGCTGCATAAACACAATACCTTAAACAAGAGTAGAAATATTCATACAGTATAACAAAATTAACTTTAAATTTTTATCAATAAACTAAAATCCATACCAATATAAAATATGTTGAGATTAACAGTTGTAATTTGGATTAAAGTAGATTCAATAATCTACCCTTTTTTCCCTATCATAATAATCTACCCTTTCCCCCATCATTTCTATATCATATCCCCTTTCTTCTTTTAGAAAGAGATTTGTAACCAATCTTCCTTAAATGAAAGCAAATGTTTATTGTAGCTAGAGTTTTTCTGCCTTGCCCATAGTCAGGACAAATCTTTGTCACCCGCCAGTCCCACAGCTGCTCAGACCCAACCAAGTAAACACAGAGACTTATATTGCTCACAAACTGTATGGCCGTGGCAGGCTTCTTGGTAACTGTTCTTATAGCTTAAATTAACCCATTTCTATAAATCTATACCTTGCCATGTGGCTCATGGCTTACCAGCATCTTCACATGCAGCTTGTCATGGTGGCAGCTGGCAATGTCTCTGACTTAGCCTTCCACTTCCCAGAATTCTTCTCCTCCCTGTCCCGCCTATACTTCCTCCTGCCTGACTACTGGCCAATCAGTGTTTTATTTACTAACCAATCAGAGCAACACATTTGCCATACAGAACATCCCACAGCAGCTTATAACCAATATTTTGGGAATGTGGGTATAGTTTTCTAGACTACATCCTGCTGATTGGTGAGTGCTGGTAAACTTTGAGGGACACTGAGAATATAAGGATAATTGTTAAGTTTTGGGTGGAGTATTCTGTGAGGCTGCATCATCTCAGTCAACCACCTTCAAGCTGTTTTGGATGTTGGATCATCTGGGCTATTTTTATTGATGTCTGGTCTCTTTGTTCTGAAAACACACAAACTTTTAAAGGCAACACACATATCTGTATTAATACAAATATAAACTATGCATTGTATACAAGTCAACCAAAGATGATTTTTTTTGTTATGTGTCTGAGCAGGTAAAATATACATCATGTGTCTTGTAGTTCTTTTAGGTTTAGTTCTTTATGTCTGTTGTCAGGATTTCAGGGGGGGGGGTCTTCCTTGATCAAACCTGATCATCTTTAACTTTGAATGAATTCACTGCCTTTCATTTCCTGTGGAAACAAAAGCAAGGTCTCTCTCCCAAAGCAGCATACCTTCTGACTTAAATTTTGAAGTCAAGATATTTTTAAAATATATAGGTTGGTTTAATTTATTAGCTTTTACAATCAAATGCCTCTCAGCAGCTATCATTCATCCATTAATAGTCAAAAAATCCAAAGACAATACAATAAAATATAGAATCCAGACTCTCTGTGTATTTCTGATCTTTAAGTGTCTTATTATAATTTTTTTATTACCCTATTCCTTTTTTTTTTTTTTTTTTTTTTTTTTTTTTTTTGGTTTTTCGAGACAGGGTTTCTCTGTGTAGCTTTGCACCTTTCCTGGAGCTCACTTGGTAGCCCAGGCTGGCCTCGAACTCACAGAGATCCGCTTGCCTCTGCCTCCCGAGTGCTGGGATTAAAGGCGTGCGCCACCAACGCCCCGCCTACCCTATTCCTTTTTTAAGGACTTTTGGTACCATTTTTCTTTTCTTTCCCAATCCTACACATACTTTTTAACACTCTGTAAACCATTTAGAGGTTTTTTTTTTTTTAATCTGAATATGTCTCTACTGCATATTTCTATGTTTTTCAGATCACATGAGCCTTTAAACTGCTAAGAGGCATGGCTAGGTCCAAAACGGTAGCTTTGGTGGCTGGCTCTGTCCCACTCCTTTTTTCATGGAGCACCTAGCTTCATGGCAGAGGTACCTGCTGGAGCCATGTTTACTACCCCAACTCCTGAAATCCTGAGTCCATGGTGCCACTGAGTTGCATCCTGCCACCCACTGCTCATTAACCCCATTTAAGTGTTTGGTAGCAGGACCTCTTAAACGAGCCACTCAGTTTTTGCTGCTAGCACTGAGTCAGGAAACTGTCTCTTAGAGGAGCTGTGCCTCTGCTAGCTGCTAGCAAACAGAGCCCACCCAGGAAAAAGTGGTTATCAAGAAGCTGAGTTTGACTCCATTTTTGTGTGTTTAGAATCCCTTTTAAAGCTTTTTCAGGCTTTATGTGGAAATTCTTGCCAAAAGTTTGGCAACCATATGTAATTGGACATTTCCTGTACTAACTGCCTGTTCCCAAATATCCAGCAGCTGTATCCCAAATTACCACACAGAAGTTTAAAATAATTATAAATGCCAGGCCAGTAGCTCAGGTTTATTACTAACTAGCTCTTACACTTAAATTAACACATAATTCTTATCTGTTTAGTCATGGGGCATGGTACCTTTTCTCAGTATAGCATTCTCATCTTGCTTCTCTGCATTTGCCGATGACTCTCTGACTCTGCCCTTCCTCTTCCCAGAATTCTCCAAGTCTGGCTCTTGTGCATAATCTCATCCTTGCCCAGCTATCAACCAATCAGCTTTTTAATTAAACCAATAAGAGCAGAAAAGGATTGTTCCACAGTAGCTGAGCGCTCTGGCCCTCAGATGATGATCTCATCTTCCTGTTCCTCTTCTTCTGCCTTCTCTTCATGTTAGGGGCTTAGTTCCTTTTCTTGTTGCTGTGATACAATACCTTGCGGGGGGGGGGGGGGGGGGGGGGCAACTTAATGAGAAAAAGGAAGGTTGTTTGGGCTCATAGTTCAAGGATACAGTCCATTGTAGTAAGGAAAACAAGACAGTAGGGGTTTGAAGCAGCTGGTCACCTCACATCCACAATCAGGAAACAGGAATACTTACCCTTTTCTCAGACCAGTACTCCAGACTTTAAGAAAGGTGACACCCACCTTTATGATGTATCTTCTCATCTAAATCACCTAATCAACACAATCCCTAACACCAGCCCAAAGGCTAGATAAATCCTCACAGGTGTGCCTGGAGGTTTGTCTCCTAGGTGATTTCAGATCCGTCAAGTTGACAGTGACTGTGAACCACCCCAGCAGGTAAACAAATGGGCTTTGTTGTGGTGTTTTCTCATATGGGTCATTCTGCTTTGTTCTCTTCTTTCCTGTGTGTGTCCCTACCCACGTTATTTCTTCCCACCACCGTCCATCCTCTGCTGATTATTACACTTCTTTTCCTTACTGTTTTTCTGTCCTCTCCTGCTTTCCTCTCAAGTTTCATGATTTACATCCTCATGTGTAAATAAATAACACACACACACACACACACACACACACACACACACACACACACACACAACTTTAAATCTAGGTTCTACCTAAGAAAAGATTGTGTTTTGTAACATGAATTCTAAAAAAATCTTTTAATAAAAAAAAAAAAAAAAAAAAAAAAAAACCCTGAACCAGATATTGGGGTAAATGCTGAAAGGTCAGAGAGACAAAGGAACAAGCCACAGCTCACCTCGCCAACTCCACGAATCCTCTGACTGGATGTCTCTGAGTCCTCACTCGAAAGGCTTCGGCCAAGAAAGCCTCTAGCTGAAAGGGACACTTCTACCAAAAGCCTTTAGTTCCGGTCTCCTCACGCCTTATATACCTTTCTCTGCCCAGCCATCACTTCCTGGGATTAAAGGCGTGTGTGCTTCCCAGTGCTAGGATTAAAGGTGTGTGCCACCACTGCCTGCCTCTTTTTTCTCTCCTAGACTGAATAAATCTCATGTAGTCCAGGGTGGCTTTGAACTCACAGAGATCCAGACAGATCTCTGTCTCCTGAGTGCTAGGATTAAAGGTGTGTGCCACCACTGCCTAGCCTCTATGTTTAATCTAGTGGCTTGTTCTGTTCTCTGATCTTCAGGCAAATTTTATTAGGGTACACAGTATATCACCACAGTGGGTTTTTCCCCTTTCTTTGTCTATCTTATTTTGGTTAACACAATAACTTTCATTTCTATGCATTTTCATACAAATATCATGATTTCACTTTTCTTTAGAGCTGCATAAAATTACATTGTGTTTATGTGGTACATTTTTCTGTTCGTCTGCTAATAGTCACCTAAGCTAGTTGAAGGGTTAGACAGTTTTTCAGTGCTGGGGACTGAACTCATGCTTCCTTCATGCTAAGCAGCCGTTAAACCACTGAGCACACACTTACCTGCTAGAATTCTTTTCCTGGGTTCTCTTTCCTTCACTGCTCACCTCTTAGCAGGTGATCTCACCCACACCTTAGAGTTCCTTACAAACATCCATGTGTATTTTAGAGATCTTTTAAGCTCTAATAACATGAACACTGTTAACTTCACTGTACCCAAAACAACATTTCCCAAACTAACGTGGTGAACTGTATAAATCATAAAATCACAGGACCCCAAGCTGAACTATGATGTTTCCCTACCTCTGTGACAGCAATATTCATCCGATGGGCAAGCCAAAGATGGAGGACTCCTCTTTTGCACTTGCCTCCCCTTTTCTACTACAATACCCACATCTAACATGTCACAACACATGCTGATGGGGCCTACACACACTTTGAATTACCTCACTCTCTTTCTTTTCTGCTACCCACAGCTAACACCAAAATCTATCCGGGGCCCTACATTCCCTCTGAACTCTAGTGGTTTGTTGAACATATGGCAGACAGAATGAATTTGTCCCCGTTGGGCCTCCGTCCAACCCAAGCACACTCAGTGGCTCTGGATGACTCTTGTAAGAGAGAAAGGACCTTAAATCTTAAGGTGCTCTGTAAGAGAGGAAACCATTGGCGTTGTCTTGGTAATATTTGTTGCCTTATGGCATGGCATGCAGGGCATTTAATTCCCTGAAAGGTTCTTGGCATTGGACCAATGCCATTTCCTCTGTCTGGGAAGTCCAACAACCCTGCCCCATCGCTCAGCCACTGCTCTCCATTGGCCCCATCCTGCTTTGTCTCCCACTTCCACAGGAAGTCTTCTGTGTCTCAGTCAACTCAGCCTGCACTTCCCATGCGGCTGTCTCACTCATGTGCCTTCTGTGGTTGATACCTGTCTTACATTAGCTCCTATGAAATGTAGCCTCTGAACTACACCAGATGCACAGTATGCACTGAGTGCGTGTTAGCTGAAGAAATTCATCATCAGCATTTGCATTTTTTCTGTAACTCCAACATGGGCAGTTTAAACTTTAAGCAGTATCATGACATATTCTCTAAGTGTGCTGAGAGTGTGTCAGGAAGAGTGTAATGAAACACCCGAGTGAGGGGACCTCTATAAAATGTAGTTTGGGGCTGGAGAGTCATCAGCATGAGTGTGATCCCCAGAACCTGCATAAAGATGGAAAGAGAGAAGCAATTCCACAAAGTTGTCCCGACCTCTACACGAACACACATGCACAGTGGTAAACAACAAAGAAACTAGAAATTGCACTTTTATAATCTAGACTTCATCTTCACATGCAAAGCGGAGCAAGCCCCATGATCTCTTACAGACGTGGTCACCCAGCACTTTTTGAGGCCTACACACTGCGCTATTTTGTCTTGTCAGCCAGTGGATGACACTGTTCCCTTTGCCACTGGACACGTGTCTGAGAATACAGTCAAGGAAATGAAAACTTCATTAAAATGCAAAGATGATCACCATGTAGTGTATAACAGCCCTCAACCCCTGTCAGCGTTCTGTTAGGCAGAGTTTTTAGTTCTTAACAAACATGACTGCAGCTGACACAATCCGAAGAGGAATGTGTTACTATTGAAGCCGGTGTGCTGGCCCTACCCACAACCTCAGCATTTGTGAGGCAGAGGCAGAAGGATCAGGAATTCAAGGCCCAGCCTAGGCTACATGTGACATAAAAATAAATACAAACAGATTAATTAAAATAAGATAATAAAAAGGACAACTTGTAGGATTTCCAGAAAGATAAGAAAACCCAGTTTGGAAATGAGGGAGCATGAGGGAATACTTTGGTCACCACTGGGCCCCTGGAATCTGTTTGGCATGGCCATCACTACTGCTGCCCCCCTATCTGGCCACACTGGCTGCCTTGGAAGCTGATTTGACTACAGCTCCTGCCCCTGAGATCTGACAGGCTCTCTCTCTACCGTCACACTTCTTCGGATCTAAAGAACTACAACCCGGACACACTCTGAAATAGGTGTCTTGTATTTACAGGAAATTTATCTCTCCTCCAGCTGCAAGGAGGCTGGAGAGCAGAGGTTTGGAGTCTACTATGTCTAGGACAGGAGAGCCTTCCTCCCGTCACAGTTCAGATGAAGTGAAATTCCCACGGCACAGAAGGGGGACAGACACTCCATGTCCTCACCAGCTAAATAACAGGAACGTGTTATATAAATTATGGTTCAGCTACATCAGGAAATTCTATAGCCATTGAAATAGCTTTGGGGTAGAAAAAATAGAAAGAAAAGGAAGATGTGTTTGGGGGAGGGGAAGATCCAGAAGGAGTTGGATGTGGGGTAGTGAAGGAGGTTATGATAAAGATACTTTGTATGAGCATGTGAGAGTTTCAAAGAATAAATGAAAATATTATATGTTTTAAAAAATATTATGTGTTTAAAAAAAACCAAGCAAAGGACAGGTGATGAACTTGACTCCTTGTTCTGAAGAGGAGCTGACAGCGACCCAGAGGTGTGGTGCCCCGTGTTGGCCTTAGTCCAGAGAAGGTGGCACACACCAGCCCCCCCCCCCTCCGCCCCTGGCACACACACAGCCTGGGTCACATTCCCTAGGCACACACCAGCCCCCCCCCCACACACACACACACAGGCACACACAGCCTGGGTCACATTTCCTAGGCACACACCAGCCTGAGCACACACCAGCCTGAGCACACACCAGCCTGAGCACACACCAGCCTGAGCACACACCAGCCCCCCCCCCAGGCACACGCAGCCTGGGTCACTAGGCTTGAGAATTATGCAGAAAAAGATGGAGCTGACAGTTCCACATTGTACACAAACATTATATTGTCATGCTCTACTTGGAAATGTGTACAATTTAAAAATAATCCCCATTAATAAAAATTAATTATGCAGAAGAAAAAGTACTCTTGACCAGTGCTTAGTAGTATAGACTACAACATATTAAAATAGTATAAATACTTACAAGCATGAACTTAGACACCTCACTGTATTTGTCATTATGTGTGCTACATACTACATGTAGTTAGCATATTGTGTCATTTATCATGGTATGCAGTCATGTGTCAGTAGACGGTGGGTTGTTTCCTCCTTTGGTATTGTGGGCAGTGCTGTGCTGAATCCTGAGTTACAAATATCTGTTCTGGTCCCTGCTTTGAGTTCTTTCCATTGCTCACTGAGATGTGGAACTGCTGGACCAAATGATAAAAAAAAAATTCTACCGAAGAAGTGAAGTCCATGAGGAATGGGCTGATGGCCACCCAGGAGCAGGGTGACGTCTGGGTCTGGGCTGCTGCCAACAGCCATATCTGGGTCCGTGGTCCTGTCACACTCAGGGTCTGTGATGTCCGTGGCCTGTGGTGCCACCAAAGGTCTCACAGATGCCCAGGGTCTAGGCTGCAGTCTGTGGCCAAGTTAGTGTCCGACAGCCAGGCTGCCACTGGGGCCATGGGTCATCAGGCCAGGGCTACTGCTGAGAGCCATGTTTGGGTCCATGGCCCTCCCACAGCCAAGGTCTGTGTTGAGTCTGTGGCTCCTGATACCATTGAAGGCAATACCAATGCCAGGGGTCTGGACAACCACCTGCGGCCATGTCGGTGTCCAAGGGCCTGGCTGCCACATGGGCCATGCCAATCCAAGTGGCCTACGCAGCCACGCAGGGCCTGACCAGGATGCTGCTGTATGCCATATCTAGGTTCGTGAACCAATGGCAGCTAGGGTCTGGGCTGATCTCTGTAGCTTGTGTTCCTATGGGAGTCATAGGAACCATGTGTGTTGAAATCTGAGGGCTGTGCTGAGCCGGCCCTGTCCCTCCCTGGCCCCAGGATAGCTGGCCCTGCTCCTGACTGAACACTGCAGCAGGAAAGCTGGTGCCCACCCCCCAATTGCAGAGCTGACCCCAGCACTTAGGAGAGACAGACCCACCGCTCACCACAAGCATGGGAGAGCTGGCCCCAATGGCATGGGCCTAGGGGAGCCGGCTCTGCCCCTCACCTAAGGGGGCAGCCCCAATGGCCCACCAGCTCAGCTACCACCCAGCCCCACATCCTGGGCCTCGGGCTGGACACCCTAACATCTACCACTTCTGGGACCTGCTGGAGTGGGTGAAGGGAGCGGCGCCTCGGAACAATATCCACAGGATCTCCATGACTCAGGGCAACCACAGGATGTCTGAGAGGAGTTTCGATCAGGGCCCAGTGGTGATGGCATGTCAGAAACCAGAGGCCCTCAGCCAGATCAACGACTCATTGCAATGAACATTTCGTGGGTGGGGCTGATTGGACAGAAGGGGTGTCCTTGGTGATACACGGAAGCTCCCGATGCCATGAGGATGAATGAAGAGCTGTTGGAAAGATGGAGGAGCTGAGTGGGTTTTTTGTTTGCTTTGTTTCATTTTTAATTAAGTTTGGGGGGAGGAATACTGCAGGAGTGAGGGGCAGATATGGAGAGGACTAGGAGGTGAGCAGCATTGAGGCGCATGATGTGAAGTTTCCAAAGAATCAGTATAGAATTATGTTTAAAATTTTAAAAAAATGTAGGGCTCACCATGCAGTTTTTTAGAGTGGACAGCTTTATGTCTCCAATGCGGGGTCTAAGGCCCAAGTTTCTCCACAACCCTCCAACACTTGTTTCTGTTTTGTTTTTCTCCAAACAACAGTGATCCTAACAGGTGTGAGGTGGTATCACATTGTGCTCTCAATTTGCATTTCCCTGATGCCTAATGATGTGGAGCATCTTTTCAGGTGCTTACTGGCCATTCAAACGTTTTGGGAAGAATTTCCATGTGAATTCTTTGTCCATTTTTAAAAAATCAAGTTGTTTGTTTTGTCATTGAGTTCCTTTGTGCTTGAGATCATATTTTTTCCTCATCAGTTTATCTTCTAATGACTTTGAAATCACACACACACACACACACACACACACACACACACACACACACACAAATACAAAGAAGGGAAGTTAGTCAAAAGTGGTTTTTCAGTTTAGTGGATGCAGTCATTACGTCTGTCTACGTAGGCGATGCAATTCAGATTGCCCAACAGATGGTGCAGAGATGATGAGCTTTTCGGATACAATCACAACACATTCCATTCAATTAAAACTCCTACTTAGCAGATGCCTTCAACAGTTGGTGTCCGCCGAAGCTCATCTGCAGCGGAGACATTAGTCTCTTATATTCGTCATCTGTAGTAGGTTTGGGTCTTTGAAACTTGAGGTCTCTGACAAAGCACTACATTGGTATTTTTAGGAAATCTGAGAAGTTCTGAAGATGGACAGACAGTGTTTTCATTTCTTACAATAAGGCACTACGGAGAGTGAATTGCTTTAAAGTAGAAAAGATTTGTAAATGTAAGTTTCTTCATGAATGTAGACAATGTACCCACAGATGACTTAGCTATAGACTGAAATATATATTAATTTTAATGGAAGTATTGTAAAATATTTTTAGTCTCATGAATCTCATTACAATAGAGATCTATTCACCATTTAAAGAGTGATATTGAGAAAAATCTGACTATTTATCAGAATGGATAAAGAATTCTACATATTTATGACTGCTTAAGCAATTCCATTTTATTTTGTAAAATATTATTCCACATTAAATTGAGAGGGTGTCTCAAAACATTTCATTCCATAAAATCAGACAAATGCTTTAGAAACCAGAACTTCCTTTTGTGCAAACTGTAGACCAGTCCTTGGGGAAGGCTTGGTCACTACGGGCTGATCATGGAGCAGTCCTTGGGGCAGGCTGGAGAGGAAAGACAGAGGGGCTGCCCACGGCATGGGCTGCCCACGGCACGGGCTGCCCACGACACGGGCATGCAGACAAACCATCTGGTCTGCACCACCTCTTGCATCTCTGGGCCTGGAGAACACCTTGTCATTGCCAATCTTCATATATCTAAAGCACATCTTGGACCTCCTGACATCCCTAAGTCACATCTCCATCTCCAGTTGAAGTGTCACAGTTCAGTCCCTTACTTGGTCACCCCAGGTATGGCGAGTTCTCTGCCTACTTAACCACACAGATGTGTTAAAAACTGAACTTTAAAAAACTTGCTGTCAGCTGTATCTCTCCATGTTAAATTATTTTATTTTATTGAGACAGGGTCTAACGTGGCCCAGGCTGACCTCAAACTCCGTAGGTAGAAATGATGACCTTGAACTTTGACTCCCCTGCCTCCACTTCCCGAGTGCTGGGATTATAGGCATTTGCTGTCATACCTTATCTATGCCGCACTGGGGATCAAACCCAGAGCTTCACACACGCTAGACAAGCACTCAATGAACTAAGCTACATCTCTAGCCTTGGGTCAATATTGCTTAAAATCATCATTATCTAGGACTTAGGAACTCTTAATAGACATTTGTTAACTAAATAAATTCATTTCTGACACGAAGAAGCCTCTCCAAGACCTAGTCTTCCTCTGAGATCTCAGGGAACACTGTTCCACACCCCCAAAACCGTGTGAGAATTCACAATGCTGGAGCTGTGTATACTGATGGCTGTACTCTGGCCTCATTCAGACACAGGTGCTTTTTACAAGTTACATGATATAAACATGCTTGTAGTTTCAGCTAGTATAAGGGTGAGATCTTTTTCCCTCATTGATTTCACCTCTATAATCTGAGATAAATATTTTACCTCTAGAAGAAACTTAGATAAGCAAAACTGTATAGCATTTGAAACATAAATTGGACTACTTCATAGATAGATGAATTTCATGGACTGACCATTTCATGGACTGACCATTTTTCAAAATGAAAAAATTCATTTTGAGCCTCAGAAGTGTTTTGACCATGACCCGATGCTGTACAGATGTTGTCTCTTATGCAGTTAAGCAACAGAACAGGCATGCAAGGTATTAGTAATCACTGAAGCCATGGTGTGCTGGTAAACATTTCATTGGGTCTTCAAAGGAAAAAGAAACAAAACATTATTTTGTGATGTAACTACTCCATAACATTGGTCAATTTCACACCACCACGGAAGTTACCCTGGAGGTTACTGGAGGTGGCATTGGAAGGTGGTGCTAATAAGCCTTGTGAGTGTCAACTCTACTAACTGCACTGGGCTCTGACTTGCTGGAGCACGGAATAAACAGCATGAATCTGCTGAAGAAGAAGAGTGAGTTGACTTCGTGTAGCCATCCCACCCTTTGTAGACTATGTTTCTTCAGTTTGGGAATGCTCCAGAGAAATAGGTAGAGAATATCTAATCACACAGCGATGATAAATATAGGACTGGCTGCCCCCAATAATAATAAAATCAAAAGACCTGTTTTTAGAAGGCAATCAAAGGTACTGAGGATACCCCTGTGTGTGTATGTGTGTGTGCCTCCTGTGTGTGTGTGCCTCCTGTGTGTGTGTGTGCTTCTATGTGTGTGTGTGTTTCTGTGTATGTTATATGTATGTGTGTATGTGTGTGTGTATGTGTGTGTGTGTGTATGTGTGTGTGTGTGTGTGTGTGTATGTGTGTGTGCCTCTGTGTGTGTAGGGGAAGAAGGCGGACTAGGGAAGGGGAGGTGAGGGAAGGATGCTCACTGCACAAACAATATATACTTGATCACAATTTTCACATGCTGGAATACTAGAATATGACACCTGATCTCAATGACCTGAGTCTGAGAGATAAAAGGAAATGGTCACAGCAGTCACTGTAACAAGCCTCAGTCAGAACTCTGCCATAGGAGTTCACTGACTCACTTGTCTGTGAAAACACCACTCAAGAGGAGGAGTTCACTAACTCACCTGACTGTGCAAACGCCGACTCAAGAGGAGGTGTTCACTGACTCACCTGTCTGTGCAAATGCCGACTGAAGAGAAGGTGTTCACTGATTCACTTGTCTGTGCAAACACCGACTCAAGAGGAGGTGTTCACTGACTCACCTGTCTGTGCAAACACCGACTCAAGAGGTGTTCACTGACTCACCTGTCTGTGCAAACACCGACTCGGGAGAAGGTGTTCACTGACTCACCTGTCTGTGCAAACGCCGACTCAAGAATGGACTCATGGCTCAGCTCTGGCCCGAGAAACCAGACCTGAAGTGCAATGAGGACCTGTTGGGAAGGCCCTCCCATTCCTGGTGACACACCCTTTGGGGGCTGCATCTTTGGGAAGGCCCTCCCATTCTTGGTGACACACCTTTTGGGGGCAGCATCTTTGGGAAGGCCCTCCCATTCCTGGTAACACACCCTTTGGGGGCAGCATCTTGATGGTTGTGGTAAGTGGAGTCACTATTGAGCCAGTTCTGAGGAAGGCAGGGCCAAGGGATGGAAGAGCTGAATCCATCATCCTGGGAGCAATGCTCTCTCTGGATGTCCTGTGACTAATGATGAATTGTCCTACCATGAGTCCAGCAGAGACGGAGCTTCTGTGAATTGAAGCTGAGCACATCGAGTTGCTTCAATTTATTACATTTTCTCCAAAATTGCCTTGAGTTACAAATATAAAACAGAAGCACTGTTTCTTCCAGGTAGAGTTTCCTGTCTCTTTTAAGAGACATCATAATCCTATTTAACCTTTCCTTGAAAATGCATCAGGGCTTGAAGCTGCAAGAGCAATTCAGAAAAAAAAGGAACACTGTTCTTAAGCTGATTCTCTTCTACAAAGCGGATGACTGGAAGTGCCACCCTGCTTTGGAACCGCCTCCTCTTTGGCTTCCCTCTGAGTTGTGGAATGCTAATGGACTAGACATTGTTAATGCAATTCTTGACTGTATATATTGTATATACTTATTTGCATATACTTTTCTTATATATATATATGAACTACAGTGGAGCACTGTCATGCGGGGACTCCATCCACTTACCTTTCCTGCAACCAGAGCCCCAAGTCTGGTCTTTTCTGAGACAGTACACACTTGTGATGGTTAGTTTTAATTGTCAACTTGATGTGAAGAAGCTTCTGGGAAGAAGTCTCAGTGAGAGATAGCCTAGATCAGGTTGGCTTGTGAGTTGTCTGTGGGGACTGTCTTGGTCACCTTAACTCAAGTGGGAGGACCCAATCTGAGAGGAAACAGCACCATTCCTTGGTGTAGGGCTCTGTAGTGTGTGAGAAGATAATGCTGACTGCCTGCCAAGCATGCATACATTCATTCTCTCTGCTCTTGTAATATGGATGTGATGTGGCCAATTGTCTTAAGTTCCTTCGGCCTTGGGGTTCCTGCTATGATGAGCTGTAACCTGGAATTGTGTGCTAAAATAAACCCTTTCTAAGTTGCTTTTCATCAATATTCTTTGTCACAGCATTGGAAATGCAGCTGGGACAGCACTTGAGAAATGCTTGGCTCTTTCCTCTGCCCCAGGAAGGGTCATCTGGATTCAGCTAAGCCCGTTTCAATGCCACTCTCCTTGCCAATGGAAGGTTAGGGATGGCAGTGTCTGTAATTCTGAATTGCAACTGTTGGGGAAGTTTTTCTCCTTCACAAAAAGCCTTTCAGTGAAGTGAAGTGCTGGAGGCAGAAGTCATCACCCTGCCATCGAAAGCCAACAGAGACAGCAAAGTGCACGGGGAAATGAAGAGCGCCTGCCTCGACGCTGGCAAGGAGCCCTGATGTAGTGAAGCCAGTTGTCCTGCCCTGGGCCTTCTGTGATGTTAGTGCCAGGTGAATTAGGCTTCCTGCTGGTTATGCTGGTTAAGCGCCAACCCGACACACATGCATTCCTAACCTGCTGTGGGCAGACTGCACCTGGGCCTCCACCTGTCCAAGCAGGTTAAGGAGAAACAGCGTGACAACCCTCCTTCTGATCTTTAACAGTCTTGGCAGGAATGAAGACATTCTAAAGAGACACTGGTGCTTGCCCTTTGACAGTCAGATGATAGAGATAATGAACCCCAAGACAGTGGAATTTCCCAAGAAACCCATGCTGGGAAAAGGAAGAGTCTGAGAGCCAGAGGAGGAGCTTGTCTTTGGGGGAAGAAAGTTCACACCTTCTGACTATCTGTCATTACAGGAGACTCTGGAGCCTAGACAGCAATAATGGTCAGGACCTCAGCTTGACCAGGATTGCATAGTTATGCATAATTCTTGCTAAGTTAAACCGTCTCTCTGAACCCCAAAGATGGAACCTGTTCCTCTTCTCAAAGTGACCATATTGAATAAACCTGCTTTCCTCGGTGCTCCATCCATGATTGTGGAGGAGGTGGGGTGGGGAGGTCTTGACTCTAACAACTCCAGTAACTCTCTCTCCACACACAGTGTGCACAGGGGACTAACTGTGGAGGTTCACACAAGACCCATTGGCTACAGACTGACTTTAAGGTATCAGGCACAATTAATGAGTAACCAGATGTTTTGC
This sequence comes from Peromyscus leucopus, assembly GCF_004664715.2. Lineage (NCBI taxonomy): Eukaryota > Metazoa > Chordata > Mammalia > Rodentia > Cricetidae > Peromyscus > Peromyscus leucopus. The sequence continues at coordinate 7,343,953 of NC_051068.1, read as the reverse complement.
ACAAATTAGCTATGGATTGTTAAATCAATCAGTTTAAGACTTAAGCCAAGGATTATTAAAAATATCAGGCACGATGGTGCATGTTTACTATCCTGGCCCTCAGGAATTCATGGCAGAAGGGTTAGGAGCTTGAGCCCAGACTGAGTTATGTGAGATTTGATGGCAATGCCCACTCCCCACCAAATTGATTTAGTTTGATTTAATTAAGTAAAATGTCAGAACCAATTCTAGGTAAAACATCTTATTCTTTATGTCTTATCTTCACAAACAGAAAATATTTAAAGTATTAATATGTTAAAAAGTCTCTGATGATGGGGCTCAGTGAGCAAAGACACTGGCCATACCAGCCCAACAAAGTGAGTTTTGGCTCTGGAAACCACAGTGAGAGCAGAGAATTGACTCAAGCCTCTCGATAATAATAGTAATGATGATGATGATGATTGTAGCTAGAGTTTTCCTGCCTTGCCCATAATCAGGACAAATCTTTGTCACCCGCCAGTCCCAAAGCCGCTCAGGCCCAACCAAGTAAACACAGAGACTTATATTGCTTACAAACTGTATGGCCATTGGCAGGCTTCTTGCTAACTGTTCTTATATCTTAAATTAATCCATTTCTATAAATCTATAACTTCCCACATGGCTCGTGGCTTACCGGCATCTTCACATGCTGTTTGTCATGGCAGCGGCTGGCAGTGTCTCCCTCCGCCTTCCTGTTCTCTCAATTCTCCTCTCTGTTAATCCTGCCTATACTTCCTGCCTGGCCACTGGCCAATCAGTGTTTTATTTATTGACCAATCAGAGCAACACATTTGACATACAGACCATCCCACAGCACTTCCCCTTTTCTTTTCTTTTCTTTTTTTTTTAAAGGAAGGTTTTAACTTTTACACATCTCCAAAGCCAGCTTGGTATATTTGGGAATTTGGGTGTAGCTTCTCTTACTACTTCCTGCTGGAGGGGGGCGCTGTATCTTATGGGGACACAAAGAAAATTTTAGGATTATGGAGTAGTCCGTGAGGGTGTATCGTCTGAGCCAGTTGCCTTGAAATGGTTCTGGATGTTGGATCATCTGGGCCATGGTGTCATCAGAGACCTTTCAGGGGGTCTTGGCTGGTCAAACCTGATGTATCTTAATCTGGAACAAATCCATAGCCTCTGGCTTTCTGTGGAAACAAAAGCAGAGCCTCCTTTCCAAAGCAACATATCCTTAGATCCAAATTTTGAAGTCAAGGTACCTTTAAAATATACATTTTGGCATAACTCAACAGCTTCTGCAATCAAATATTTTTCTTCAGTTATGAATATCAAAGAGAACATAATCTAGATTCTCTGTGTGGTAGCCATCTTTACATGGCTTATTTTTTATATTACCTTGAGCCTATTGATTTAAACTGCAGCATTCCAAGACTGAAACGGTGCTATGGCTGCTGGCTCCATTCACCTCAGCTTTCTAACATGGCGGTGGTGCTTTTACCGCCAGCTCTGGGAGCCATCGTGGGTCTATGCTTTTATCCAAGCAGCGTGTAGCCCAGAAACCTCTTTTTTTAAAATACTAGCAAAGGCTAAATCCACCACACAGCAGCAGCATAATGTGTCGCTTGCAGATACCTCATTCCTGCCATACTGCAGGTCAAGCGCAAACGCCAGGAACACGCCAGTAGCTCAAACCCGCGTTTTGCAGCATCTAGCTGCCGTATGAGACATGAAGCAGGAACCTGGTTTTGGCTCTGTTTAGAATTGCTTATTAAATATTTTCAGGTTTAAGGTGGAAACTCGAGCCATTGGGCGCCATTTGTAGAAGTAACCGTCTTATTAAATAAGAAACACAAAGCCAATGCAGAGATGAAAGCCCAAGAGGTCTTAGCCCAAGAACTAAGAGCCTTACCCTTCACTGCTGCAGCTATCCTCTTCAGCCAAGAGAGCTACTTCATGTGTGTTTGTCTTTATATAGACTTTCTGTTCTACCTTCTCATTGGTTGTAAACCCAACCACATGACTGCCTTGTCACTGCCTGTCTGTACAGACCTCCAGGTCTTTTATGGTTGGTATTGAAATTAAAGGCGTGTGTCTCCATGCTGGCTTTATCCTTGAACACACAGAGATCCGCCTAGCTCTGCCTCCCAAGAGCTGGGATTAAAGGTGTGCACCACCAATGCCTGGCTTTGCAATGGCTTGCTATTAGCTCTGACCCCCAGGCAACTTTATTTATTAATATACAAATAAAATCACATTTCAGTACAAATAAAATATCACCATAGATGAGATAAATTTTTTAATCTCATAAAGAGTGGGGTGAGGTAAGGAGCTTCTAGAGTGTTTCAAAACACAGGCTTAAGCTGGACACAGTGGCACACAATTTTAATCACAGCACTTAATGGTAGAAGCAGGCAGCTGGATCACCGGAAGTTCACGTCCAGCCTGAGCCACATAAAGAGATTCTATCTCCAAATAAAAATGTCTCTGTATTAAATAAGGTCAGTTTAGTGATTTTTTTATTAGAACATAGCTTTGAGACCCCAAAATTATTATATCTATATTTTCTATAATATATGTCTATTAGTATATTTATATTACCTATAACATATATTGTTACATAGAAAATCATTGTAATTTTCTATCATATTATTATAAAGAATAATGTGTTTATTATCTCATGAAGTGTGAAGAATGTAGAAAGCCATCTTCCATAATTTCCCAACAAATACTGCTCATCTAGTAATAACGTATAGAAAATTAGAGAATGTAGTATATTTTTATACTCATTTGGTCTAGTGATTTAAGGAAAGAGCATGTGGGAGGACACATAAATGAGCCTATACTTCTTTTTGTGGCTCCTGTTACCACCAAGGGCTGTGTGGCTGCCCAGGGTCTTGGTCAGCCACCTGAGACCATGTTGGTGTCCAAGAGCCATGCTGCCACCAGAGCCATACAGATCTGGGTGGCCTGTGCTGCCCCAGGGCCATGGTGATGTCTGGGCCTGAGCTGCTGCCAAGTGCCATGTCTGGGTCCATGGTCTTGCTGCATCTGGGGTCTTGTTGATGTCCATGGCCTGTGTTACCACAGGGGGTCATAGGAACCATGCATGTTGAAATCTGAGTGCTGAGCTGAGCCTGCCCCATCCTTCACTGGCTCTGGGACAGCAGGTACTGCCACTTGAAGGACACTGCAGCAGGAGAGCTGGCCCCACCCCTCATGGGAGAGCTGCCTCCCTGTACTCTGAAAAGATGGCCCCACCCCTCTCCACAGGTGTGGCCTGAGTGGGGCTGTCCCAGTGGCCCAGACCAACCAGCTCAGCTACCACCCAGACCCACATCCTGGGCCTTGGGTTGGCCACCCTAACATCTACCCCATCTATGACCTGCTAGAGTGTATGAAGGGATTGGTCCCTCGGAACAATAACCACAGCATCTCCCTGGCTCAGGGCAGCAGCAGGATATTTGAGAGGAGTTTTGGTGAGGGTCCAGTGATGCTGGTACACCAGAGGCCTTGAACCAGACCAATGACTCATTGCAGCGAACATTTACAAGTGGGCTGATTGGACAAAAGGGTGTGATGTGTGACACACCTCGGCTCCCAATGCCACTAGGACAAATGAAGAGGTGTTGGAGAGAAGGGAATTAAAAATCAACATGGAAACAAATTTTTGAGCACAGGTGTGAAAGATCTTTCTAGATTAAGTTAATTGATAGGATGATCCATGCTATGTGGGGGTGGCACCATTCCATAGGCTGGAGTCCCAGACTGAATAAAAAGAAGGAAAGGGCACAGGGCGGTGGTGGCACATGCCTTTAATTCCAGCACTAGGGAGGCAGAGCCAGGCAGATCTCTGTGAGTTTGAGGCCAGTCTGGGCCACCAAGTGAGCTCCAGGAAAGGTGCAAAGCTACACAGAGAAACCCTGTCTCGAAAAACCAAAAGAAGAAGAAGAAGAAGAAGAAGAAGAAGAAGAAGAAGAAGAAGAAGAAGAAGAAGAAGAAGAAGAAGAAGAAGAAGAAGAAGAAGAAGAAAGGGAGCTGGATAGGAGCATCTGTCACCCTCCTCTCCTCCTCTTCCGGACTCTGGGAACAATGCTACAACTGGTCAACCAGGAGCCTCCACGACTTCCTCTCTATGATGGACTCTATCCTCAAACTCGCAGCCACAGGAAGCCCTGCCTGTCCTCCACAGCTTTTGTCAGACTTCCTGCCATAGCAACAAGAAAAGTAACAGAGACAGCATGAATGTTCTGTCTCTTTTGAAGCATCTTCCTAGGTTTAAAGACGACCTGTTCCAGAAAAGATGACATAATAAGGAGAGGAAGGTCTTAGTTATCATCTTCTTAATGAAGTCTGTGTTCATGTTCAAGTACAAGTAATATGTGTAGCAATTTTCTCTTTGAAGTCCGTTATCAGTGAAATATAGGAGAGGGAAATGCACTCCCATTGAACTGCTCCTGTACGATGCATTATATTCCTTAGTCCATTTTGTTTAAAAAAAAATCAAATTACAATTTTAAATAGGAAAGGAAGTGAAGAAGCTTTTTTAATATTTTAGTCATGAATATGACCCTCACCTTTAAAGTCTGCCAGCTACAAATAGTTCAAAACTGCTATAATGAAATAGTTAATGTTTTTCCTCTCTCCAAATTTCTTACCCATTTAAAATTTAAGAGGAAAAGAAATGCCTCTTTATAATGCATCACAGACATTTATGTCATGTGTTTTTTAAGAACGTGCACATGTAGTCTCTCTTGAGTCTACTAATAAGCTGTGGAGAACATAAACTAGATTCACAGTTTCAAACAAGATAGAAGTTAGCACAGACCCCTGATGCTGCCTCGTAATCTGCCACGCCTCGAGGTAGCAAAGAGATTGGTGATATGAACCATGTTCAGAGATCAACAAGAGGGTACGAGGTTGGACGTTGCTCAGGCCTGGGGTAAGAGCACAGGGGGTCACAGATGAGAGGTGGGTTCAAAAGATCTCACATGGATTATCTTTCCCTCTGAATTCAGTGAAAGAAATCTGCAGTGCTAACCCACAGCGAAAGTATAAGATCAGGACAATGGAGAAACCCATTGCTCTTCTTGCAGGAATAACTCATGCACTAAAGCCTAAGTAAGCAGTGCCCCCAACAGCAACAACAGCACTGAAACTGGTGCTTTCAACAGAAATATGGAGATGCTGAAGTGAAAAACAAGAAACTTGTTTAACTTTCCCATTTGTTTGGGGTAGGTAGATAAGAGTGCAATGTAGTGGGTACCTGTTCTACCTATGACCTTGAAATACCAGTCCCTGGGGCGTGGCCTCCTGGCTACCCTTAAGATCTGAGAGGCATGTACGCCGGCTCTCTGTTCTCCCTCGTGGACTTGGATGGTGGGTACTGGCTCAAGCAGAGAAGCAGCGTGGGACAGACCATCCGCCTTCCAGGACCCTACGACAGAATTGCTTTATCTTGTTTTGTGAGTTGTTCTTCCCCCAAAATAATTCCTAAATAAATAGTTTCTTTATCAATATCTGTGGATTATCTGCAATAGTCCAAGATTCAAAGATTAATAACATTTAAATTTAGATAGAAAAATGAACATAACTATTGATCTTGTAAGATAGAATTATCAAATATTAAAAAACGAACCTTAAAATTGTAAAGTTACTGTGACAGTTTTAATTGTCAACTTGAAATAATCTAGAATCACCTGGGAGAAGGGCCTCTGAGAATGTCTGGAAGGGACTATCTTAATTATATCAATTACAGTGGGAAGGAAGACCTGTCCATATGGGTGGCACGATTCCCTTTGCTTAAGATCCTGGATTGTATAAAAATAAAATGAAGGAGAACTTGGTAGTTCTTTATGGATGTTACGTGACCAGTCCTCACAATCTCCTGCCTCTGTGACTTCCCTGCAATGTGGCTGTAACTTGGGACTGTAAACCAAACTCTTCCTCCCTTAAATTGTGGTTGTCAGGGTATTTTTTTAACAGCAAGAGGAAATTAAACCAAGACATTACCTTAAAAGCATTAAGATTATCCTGCAGAAGATCAGAGAACAAGGAAAAGCACACAGTGAAAACTAAACAAGAGCAAAGACACATAAATGAGCTCCTGTTTTACAGTTTTTACAATAAGTGAACGTGGGTTAGATTCAAATACAGAGACCCTCGGATTGATGACAAAGTGTGTCTCCACACTCTATAATTCAGAAGAATACACTGAGCCCACAGCTGACAATAAGATAATAAGAAAAGTATAAGAGGAAAATATAAAACAATAGAAATCAGACAAAAAAAAGAATTACCTTTCAGGGCAGTGCTACATGGCTGAGGGGCATGAGGAAGAAGAAGTGGATGCCTGAACCTCTGTGTTTACTAAGATGACATTCACAGGAACACTGTGAGGTGTGTGTGTGTGTGTGTGTGTGTGTGTGTGTGTGTGTGTGTGTGTGTGTGAAATAAACAACATCATAGTTAATATACTTTCTGGCTTCATTGCTATCAATTCATTGCTATTGGAAGTCAAAAAGGAAAAAGAAAAAGAAATAAAAAGAAAATTCTTTGAGATATTCATGTCTCACAACTGAAAATATCTATTTAAATCTTTGTTTCAAGAACAAATAATAAGGCTGGTGATAGACAATTTCTGACCTTGACAATGAAAGTGTTAAGTGCCGGAATGTATAGTACAGTAAATTAATTAGTTAATTACTAATTAACTAATTAATTAGTTAAGATAATGCTCTGAAGGAAACTGCAGAACTGAATTGACTTGCCAAAAAAGTAGCAGTGAATGGACTGGGAGACGGCCCAGTGGATGGAGCGCTGTGGCAGGAGCCTGAGAACCTCGGCTTCGAGTCTCAGCATCCATGTGCAACCCTGGCACCCCCACAGGTACCTGTCCCCAGCTCTGCATGAAGTGGTGTCAGAGGAATCTCAGGCTCTTCAGGCTGCCAGTAATGCCAACTCTAAGGAGAGACCCTGTCTCAGAGAAATAAAGTAGGCAGTGATAGTCTACAATAAATGGGACAGGCAAGAGCCAAGTCGGCGGGACTCCTCCCTTCACGGAGCCCTGGAGAACAAAGAGAACTTGGAAAAGTCGACTCAAATTCTCTTTCACTTAAAAACAGACAGGCAACAAATAAACACCTCAGATTCTTAATGCAGAACCCAAACTTACTCTTCCAGGAAGCCTGTGGTGAAACTCTCTTCAAAATATCTTTATGCAAGATCTAGAGGTTTTATTTTGTGATCTTGGGTTTTTTGTACATTGATTTTTCACAAAATAAGAAGACTTGGTACCCATTTCTGCCTCCATATCTCTTATAACTCCGTATCCATTATAATCATTTTCAGTGTTGACACACTATGGCTCTCTAGGAGCTTGTAAAAGAAAGACCAGTATGACCTAAACTCGACATAAAAGCAGTTAAAACAAGGCATGGTTTCAATCCCAGCATCCTGGAGGCAGAGTCAGGCAGATCCTCAGAACAAGTTCCAGGACTATACAAAGAAACCTTGTCTTGAAAAACTAAAACCAAACCAAACAAAACCCTCTGGAGGCTGGGTTCTTATTCTGGGGAGCCCACCCTGTTCCCCAGCCTCAGTGTGGAGCTCCATCAAGGTACACAAGCTTATTTCTTGTCTGTAGCTTCGATTGCCTATGGTCCAAAGGTAAGCCACCTACCTAAACCTAAGAATCTGAGGTCTTTAAAGGGATAGATACCTCGAGGAAATGAAGGGGACCTCGCCACCTGGTGGCACTCATGGTATGCCACAATAAGGTGGCTGGCCCCTTTTGGTCTGAAGACAGAAGCTTTTGTCCAGACACTTCTCCAAAACTGTAGAGCTGACCTCTCCTCTGGGATCACTGTCGCTTAAAACGCCATGCTTTGGCCAGGCCCCCCAGTCTGGTTAAGCCGGAATGGCAGTTTTGTCTTTATCCTTCAAGTCAGGAGGTTTGCTGGACTGGAACTCAACAAGGGATGGACAGTCCCTGCCCCCTCTGCCTGCATTTATTTCCTTTTCCAATAGATAAGTATTCGTGCCTTTTAAAAAAGGACTCATGATCGTCCACAAAGCCATCATTCTGGAATATTCTCTCCACTGTTGCTTCCGGCGTCATAAGCTTTAGATTTTAGCAGAGGAAAGAATATGTAGGCATGCTTCTTTAAACAAGTCATGGAGTTTAATGTTGCCCATGAATTGAATCTTTGAACATCTACTCATGAGTGCCTGGGTATGTTGCATTCTTAAATATTTAATTTCTAAATCACAGCATTTGATGTTTTGGTAAATATGTGTCCTCCAGGCTGCCTGCTAATTACTTGAGGAAATTAAAATGCACATACTAAAAGATCCCTGGGCACCATTCCAAGATTCTAATCTTGTTGGTTTGTGGTTGAATCCAGGCATGAACATTATAAAATTCTCCCCAGGAGACTCTGGGGCAGAGTGACCCTGGGGACCGTGGCTTGTGGACCATATGGAAACAGCAAACGAGGAATGACTGTGTTCAACATAAAAAGCAGAACTCAGAGACTGTTTCACTTGGCAGCCCGGCAAACAAGAGGTGGGCTGTGCATTTTCCCTTTGATGGAGACTTGGGGACCAGGAATTAAAATAGTGCTCAGTTGTTTCTGCCACCTAAAACATTAAGGCTGGGGTGTCATCCGCGTCAGGGCACATACCTACTGGAAGCAAGACCCTGGGTTTAGTTCTCAGCCCTGCATCCTCCCAAAGTTAAATTGGATCAATAATCCCAACTTAGGACTCAAAACATAAGGCCCAATGACAAAGATGTCCGTTGTCATTTGGTTTGTAGCGACAGATGACAGGAAGCAGTCTGGTGATCAGATGTTATGATCTAGTCACTCAGGGTACAATGTTCAATGTTTTTATTATTTTAAACCTTTTTGTATGTCATGCTTATATTATTGTTAATTGATGCTTTTAGTTAAGTGGAAAGTAATGGGTTTCTTATGACACCTTCACACATATCATTGCACAGTGCCCTCCACGTTCCTGTTCCAGTCCCTCCTCTCATTGGTCCCTTCTCCCCATCAAATAGTCCTTTTTCATGTTCATGCCATTCACATGTGTGTGTACATATTGTTAAGTCTGACTTGGTATTTGAGGAAAAAAATGTATCTTATTTCCTCCTTTCTTGTTCTTCTTTCCAACCCCATTCTCTTTCTGTGTGAGTGTGTGAGTGTGTGTGTGTGTGTGTGTGTGTATACACGTGTAACGTGCGCATGCACGCATGTGCAGGTCAGAGGACAGCTCGCACGAGTGGAGCCTCTCCTGTCACTGTGTAAGTCGCTGGGATCAAACTCAGGTTCTCAGGATTTTGGGCAAATTCCTTTACCTTCTACCTTGAGTTTTAAATTTTCTCCATTATTATTTCTTTATATTATTAACTTTACCTATATGGCTACTTATTGATTCTATTATTAATTTGTCAATTAACATTAATATACTTAATGTTGACATTCATTACATACAGTACTTTATTAAGTAGTAGGGGTATAATTTTAGGCAAGACTGACTGTGTTTTGCTATTACAATGCTTGTATTCTAACAAGAGGAGGCAAACTTTAAAATGATAGATGTGAAGTCCATTTGCTGGTTTGTAGAGGCTTGACTGGAGTCATGAGAAGAAAAGCTGTCAGAAGTGACAACTATCCATAACCTTAAATTCAAATTAGCTTTAAAAGAAGACATGTTTATTTTATGCGTACGGATTTTTGTCTGAATGTCTGTCTGTACACACGTGCATGCATTGCCTGCAGAGGCCAGGGGAGGGCATCAGATCCCCCGGAACTCAAGTTAGGGTTGTTAGCGGTCACGTGGGTGCTGAGACTTGAACCTGGGTCCTCAGGAAGAGCGACCAGTGCTTTTTGCACCTGAGCCATCTTCCCAGCCCCAAGTAGGCCTAAAAAAACCAAACAAACAAAAACCCTGTTTCGTTAAAACACATTACATGTGTTGATTTTATTCAGTTTTGTGTTACTGTAATGAAACTCCAGGCAGAGACACCTTAAAAAGACCATCTGAAACACGGCCTACACCTAAGGTTCAGGAAACATGTTGGGAGAGGTGGGTGGAAGCTTCCGGACAACACAAGCATGTTGAAACTAGTTCAAACTCATTCCTGAGACTCAAGGCAAATTCTTATCTGAATGTAGTTGGCTTTTTTTTTTCCTTTTTGGGGACCCACTACCCAGCTCCCAAATAAATACACAGAGACTTATTCTTACTTATGAATGCCTGGCCTTAGCTCGGCTTGTTTCCAGCCAGCTTTTCTAACTTGAATTATCCCGTTTCTCTTTAACTACGTCTTGCCTCTGGGCTTTTTACCTTGCTTTATTCTATATGTCTTTCTTCCCTTCTTACTCTGTGGCTGGCTGGGTGGATGGGTGGCTCCTGGTGTCCTCCTCTCCTTCTCCTTTTCTTGTTCCTTGCTCTTCTTCTCCTATTTATTCTCTCTGCCTGGAAGTCCTGCCTATCACTCTCCTGCCTAGTTATTGGCCATTCAGCTCTTTATTAGACCATAGGCAGACACAGTAACACAGCTGTATAGAGTTAAATAAATACATCACAAAACATACATATCTTTGCATCACTAAATATTTCACACCATAAATGAATGTAACACATCTCAAATTAATATTCCACAACATCTGAATGTTGCATACTTTCAAATTATAGGGGCGCAAAGTTCAGAAAAGGAGAGAATGGAGACTGGGAGAGCTCAGCTGTCGAGTGGCTGCTGTCCACCCAGCCTGGTATGCTCCATGAGGAAGGAGAGAGATGACACTTATGGGCTCCAAGGATTTTAATAACTCACCACAGAAGCAGGTCACCATCAGAGTGCAGGACAAGGACTTGGGAGCCTTGTTTCTCCTGACAGCCCTGAGCAGGGGCAGAAGTGGGGTTTATAAACACAAAATTCACAAACATTTGTTGCAAGTTAGAGTTACAATTTACACCAATCAGGATTGAGAGATTAGGGGCTTCCTTGAACGTTCCATCATTGTCGATCAATATACAATGTAAGCCTTTCAGTCCAACCAACCAGATTCTGTTGTTAGGAACAGCCATAGTGTTTCTGAAGAACTAAAGATGCATGATGACTGTCTCTGTGGTTTAGGGAGGAGTAGGTCAGCCACTGGAAAGTTCTCAGCGCCCCTCGGGCTTGGGAACTTGAACTTAAAAGGGCAGTACTTGGGCCAGGGGGCTTTTGCCTGCTCCCTTCAGTTGCTTGCTGGGTATCAAGAAGGCCAGCTCTGCAGGAACAGGGCAGGTTATGTGTGCCTACGCTTTCAGCATATCCGAGAAGCAGGAGGCTGCACCGTTAAAGGTCACCCTTGGCTACATATTGGTTTGAGGCCAGCCCGGGATACGTGATACCCTGTCTCAAAAGCGAAGGAGGACCGGGTGCGTGCCGTGAAGGGAAGAGCTCAAATGAGACTGAGCCCCGGCAACTCTGCATCTGGCTCCCAGGGCATGTAGGGGCAGAATCTGGGCTCCATGGGCCGGGGCGGCTTCTCCAGCCTCTTTCTTGGGCTGCTCTCATTCATCGCCTGCAGTTTTCGTGAGTTCTTTGGGCAAGCTACATCTTCAAGGACATTCCCTCATGGCTGACTTACTCCAACTAGGTCCATTTTCCACAGTTTAACTACCTCTCAAGCAGTTATTCAAATTTTGAATGTGTAGTAGACAAACCCCTGTGACCTAATCCTCTCGGGAAATGCCCTCAGGAGACACACCTAAGGGTGTGCTCTGTTAATCATCACGGTAAAGATTAGTCACCACTGTCAGCGAGGCTGCAGAAAGCTACGACTTCTGGAGACCGGTCTACCTTGAAGCTCTGATGTGTTTCTCAAGAGTGGATCCAATTGTTCTCTTTCCTCCAAAAGTCTGTTTCTCAGCTCTCAGCATCCTTAATTGCTTGTAGCTCTTAGTGTAGAGTTGAGGCCTCCTGGGCTTCCCCCATCCACATTAGCATGTCTGTTATTGTCCTGGTTCAGCTCAAGGGTGACTCTAAACAAGTAATGCTAAACAGACAGAGAATTGTGCGTGCATGTGTGTGTGCGCGCGTGCGTGCGTGCGTGCGTGCATGCGTGCGTGCGTGCGTGTGTGTGTGTGTGTGTGTGTGTGTGTGTGTGTGTGTAGTAATAGCAATTAATGAAAAAAGAGGCCATGAAATTGAAGAACAGTATGGAAGGATTTATGGGATGGGAGGGTTTGGAGGGAGGAAATGATATCATTATAATCTCAAAAAATAAAAGAAACAATTTTATAAAAGAATGTATCCATGGTCTTTCTTCTGGAAACTTCCCAAAGACTAGGCTTCTCTGGACCTCACTGGGTCAAGAGAATTTTCTCGAGCCATACATTAAATTTCAGAGGTGTCCAATCCCTGTTAACTTGTGGATTTTGAGCCATGAACACATATTTTGTATGATCATGGGACACAATGTTGTTATCACAGAGTTCACACTTGAGAACCACATAATAAGTTACCATAGAAAACAGTTACACACACACACACACACACACACACACACAAATCTCCTAATGGTCCAGGTGAGAGATTCTGTGATTTTTTTTCCAACATAATATTTTTATTGATTATTTACTGATTATTTAGACATTTTGCATAAATGTAACATAACCGTAGTCACACTTGCTTCCTGGTCCTCTCAGGCCCACCTCCACTCTCGTGAATTCCCTCCTAAAAGTCCATCTTGTGTTCCCATACACTCACTGCAGTACGGTCAAACTCCCAGGCCAGACCCTTAAGGAGAACCGAGTCCTTCTCTACTCACGCCCGACAGTAGCCATCAGTGTGGTGAGCTACACTTCAGCATCCATATCACAACTTTTAAGAGTTGTCTTTGATGGCCGGGCGGTGGCGGCGCACGCCTTTAATCCCAGCACTCGGGAGGCAGAGGCAGGCGGATCTCTGTGAGTTCCAGGCCAGCCTGGTCTACAGAGCAAGATCCAGGACAGGCGCAAAGCTACACAGAGAAACCCTGTCTCCAAAAAAAAAAGAAGAAGAAGGAAAAAAAGGGTTGTCTTCGATGACTTCCTGTCTAGGCTGCTACTTTTTGGGGATTGGAAGGGGCCTGGAGGTAGAGGTTGTCACAGAAGCCTATTACGTCTCTCAAAACTGAGTTCCACGTGGGACCTGGCAACAGTATAAACCACAGACATCAACCTAGATGACTGGACATTTAGGGCTGTGTGTGATCGCTGCAGGTCATTTAGTTAATTAAAAAGGCTCCAAAAAAACTGGCTTCTTGGTCCAGGTCCACCAAATTCTCGTTTGTCACAGAAACAAAAATCCTGTCATTTTCTTTAAGCTCAAACAGCCCCCCTTGATAGATGGAATAGAGTCCGTATTCTGCATCTCTGGACCAACAGCTGTTTCTGGCACTCTTCATGAGCATTATGGGGTCTGGGTAGCTGGTGTATTTGTAGATGTACTGTACCATTTGTTTGTTTCTCCCTCTGTCCTTTGAGACTGCCTTGGAAGTGTCTTCAGCCTCTTTAAACCGGAAGTACGTCTGGGAATAGATGTAATAAAGGCCCTCTTCCTGGATGATCAGCTCTCCATTTCTCAAATGTACATAGCTGAGGAACGAGTGCCCTTTCTTCGATGACTCCCAGGATTCTATCTTCTGGCCCAAGATCTTTCCATCCTTGGAGACTGCATGAAAATGAGAAACAGTTTGCATCAAAGCGAGGAGATCCCTCACTGCTCAGCTCAGTCAGTGTTCACCGAGCTTGCCAAGATGCCATCCAAAACCAACTGCCTACCATTTCAGTCTGACTCGGGTTACAAAGGCTGTTGTTATCACATCGAAACAGGGAGGCTCCTGTACCACTTGACCTGCTGTAAGAACCTCACCTTTCAGTCCCCCATTGGCCAGCTATCCCCACCCCCACACGGCAAAGGCTGCCAGTCCGGTGGTTCAAAAGTGTCCCCGTGGTGGGAGATCCTAGTGCCTCGTGGTGAAAACAAATGCTGTGAATTTAAACTTTTGAGGAGAAGGAAGAATTGATACAAATGAAGAGAGAGAGAATATTACTTTAAAGTTGAAGGAAAAAGCCTAGGTATAGTGCTGCCTGCCATTCCAGCCCGTGGAGGCCTGAGACAGAAGGATCTGGAGTTCAAAGCCAAGAGGGGGAGGAAGAGAGCCAGGCAGCCGCACCAGCAGCAGTGAAGGCCGCCCAAAGGGAGTCTGGAGCAATGTTCTCTCAGGCCCACTTTTCCTAAGGCCAGCTACGGCAGGAGAGTTACCAAGTGTGTCATTTTGTTTCTCAGAACAGTCATCTGATACTTGATCATTATTGAGCACTTACAGTCATAGAAATATTTCAGATAAAAGTTAAAACTAAACTACTTTGGACAATTCTAGCCTCACAAATGCTAGATGTTGTCCACACCCAACCCAGCTGCCAGCCCCAGCCCCACCCCCTGCCAGCCCCAGACCTACCCCTGCCAGCCCCAAGACCCACCCCCTCCAGCCCCAGACCCACCCCCTGCCAGCCCCAGACCCACCCCCTCCAGCCCCAGACCCACCCCCTCCAGCCCCAGACCCACCCCCTGCCAGCCCCAGACCCACCCCCTCCAGCCCCAGACCCACCCCCTCCAGACCCAGACCCACCCCCTCCAGCCCCAGACCCACCCCCTGCCAGACCCAGATCCACCCCCTGCAAAGCCCCAGACCCACCCCCTCCAGACTCCCTCAGGATCTTACTTGGAATTAAGGCGGAGCTGCTTTTCCGAGTCATTCCAGTAATGTGAGCTGCCACTCTCTGAGGTTTTCCACCTCTGGGTGGGAAATTAATACTTCGCTGCTTTTCTAAAAGACACAAGACAGAGAAACATCAACACTTGTCAAAATAGCTCTCAAATACACTGCCCTGCTCACACCGCTGTGTCTGACCAGGGGTCTCGAGCACAGGGCCTCCCTCCTCAAACTGACCCTATAGTTTCTTAAAACAGCCCACATAGTGGGGCTCGAGGGGCTGCTGGGACCGAAGACCACTGACCTGGGTTTGAGCCCACCACCCGCATGGCAGCTCACAACTGTCTGTAACTCCAGTTCTGGGGCAAACATGAGGATCTGAGTTTGGATTCTCAGCAGCCACCTAAAGACCCAGACACTGCCTCGTGCCTGTGTCCTGAGGTAAGAGCATCGGGGAGGAATGAATGGAGACAGGGTCATTAGGGTTGTCTGGATGCCAGCCAGCCAACGGTCTCTCTGTGAGAGACATATCTAAAGGGAACAGGCAGAAACTTAGAGAAGGACTCGTGACAGCCTCTTCTGGCTTCCCAAAGCAGGCACACACACCTGCACACACATAATAGAAATCCTATACCGTCATGTCTTTTAAAACTTAGCTTCAGAACCCCATTTCTGCTTACATTTAGTTAAGATAAATCATATTCTATCAACACACAAATATTGGCAAGGACAAGAAATTATCCACACTACACAGAGTTGTATAGATTCCGCTGAGTCCTCAAGGAACGTGCTATATTTTATGAAGCTATCAGAAAATAAAATAATTATCCTCCTGCTAGTCCTCCCCCTCCCCCCTCCTGCTGCTGTGTCCTCCCTCCTTCCTCCCCCCTCCTGCTGGTCCTCCCCCTCCCCCCTCCTGCTGTCCTCCCCTCCCCCCTCCTGCTGGTCCTCCCCCTCTTTGTAAACAGTCCTCCCTCTACTTACACATCTTTCTATTGGTGTATATTAACTGTATAAAGTAATGAGTTTCATTATGATACTTATATTAAGTGATAAAACTTAATGTTTATTAGAGAAAATTAGTAAGCGCACAAAGTGGGTCACATGGTCTGGTAAATACAGTGTTATCCCAGTCCTGTGCTGTAATATAGATGCTTCAATCACACTTTCCACAAGAACGTATCCAGGCAAGTGCAACAATATCCTGAAAACACTCCTGTTAACAGTTTTCCAAATCTTATGACCTAAGCTCCCCCTGAATATTTTAGGGTTCTCATATACTGAATAGCACTAAAACCACAGGAACCAATGTCCAATTACCAAAGTATTAGGTCTCAAAGCAGCATCTTCCAAAGTTCTTACAGTAGCTGCTTTGGGACTCTGGCCACTCTGAGTAAATGCTAGCTGCTCAGCCTTCAAAGATAATTTTGCTAAGAAAGTTCTTTGTTGTTGTTGTTTTGGTTTTTGGTTTTTTGGTACAAGATTACTCTATGGGGGGCTGGAGAGATGGCTCAGAGGTTAAGAGCACTGACTGCTCTTCCAGAGGTCCTGAGTTCAATTCCCAGCAACCACATGGTGGCTCACAACCATCTGTAATGAGATCTGATGCCCTCTTCTGGCTTGCAGTCATATATGCTGTATACATAATAAATAAATAAATATTTAAAAAAAAAAAAAAAGATTACTCTATGTAGCCCTGGCTGTCCTGGAACTCGCACTGCAGACCAGGCTGGGCTAATATTCAAGAAAGAAAGCTTCACAACGACAAGAACTTCCTTTTTCTGTTATTTTTACTGTGCCTGGCTAATAGCGAGGGATCCAATACCTGTTGGATGCGTAAGTTCCACATAGATTTCTCTTAAGCCCTAAGATACAACATTATTTAAAATATGTATCATCTGGCTACAATCATATTGATTCAACAGTGACAAACAGGTTTGAAACACATGTTACTGTTTTAGGGAGGTCAAGGGCTTAAACGGGAAAGTTAGCGGTTTGGAACTCGGCTGCTGGAAACCCTATCTTCATCCAAGAAGTCTGTAGTAGTTTTCAGGATTCACTCCGGAAACCACATTCTCAACATCTCAGCCGAGAGTCAGGGCTAGAGGTACACGAAGAAAACCAAGACCAGGCAGACAGGATGAAGGGCCAGAGATCCAGCCAGCAGCCCTCCTGAAGCACTTCTGGTTCATCCCAGACTTGAGGTCTCTCAACTTGGTTCAGCTGGGCTCGCTCCTCCGGGCTCTGCGGGAGGCTCTCCGCTAGCTAGCTCACCTCCGCTCCGGGCTAGCTCACCTCAGCTCTGGCCTTGCTCACCTCTGCTCCCGGCTAGCTCACCTCTGCTCCGGGCTAGGGCTAGCTCACCTTCGCTCCCTGCTGGCTAGCTCACCTCCGCTCCCGGCTAGCTCACCTCCGCTCCCGGCTAGCTCACCTCTGCTCCCGGCTGGCTCACCTCCGTCGCCTTCCTCCTCTCCCTCTCGAAGCTCTGCATACCTGAGAGCCACTGGGCTCCGCATTTAACATGTGTAGAAAATGTCTTGATTATATCCACTCCTCATTGCCCCTGACTGGTCCGCTCTTCCTGGTGAGCCCTTCTTCCCGGGTGTTTTCCCTTCCTTTTCTCACCCCTGTCTGTCTCTCTGTGTCTCTTCCTGTCTCTGTCGCTCTTGCTCTCTCCCTCTCAATCTGGTTTCCACACATGGGGAAAAAAACCTGCGTTTTTTTCTGAGTTTGTTTTATTTTTGCTTAATACAAAGTCTCCGAATCCATCCGTTTTCCTGCAAATGACATAACTCTGTTCTTCATGTGAAGAGTACACTGTGTACATGTGACAATTCTCTTTCTCCACCCACTGATGTGCACCAAGGCTGCTTTGGTGACTTGACTATAGTGAATAGTGCAGCAGTAGACGACATCGATGTGCAGGGATCATTACTGTAGACAGATTTGAGTCCTTGGGGTGTATTTTCAGGAATGGTATAGCTGGTTGTGCAGATGCTCTATTTTTAGATTTTTGAGAACCCTCCATCCTCATTTCCACAGTAGATGGACAAATTTCATTCCTACCAACAGTGTATAGAAGGATCTCCCTGGCACTCTCAGTGTTTATTATTTTTATGATATCCATGATGACTGAGATGGGGGATGAGACCGTGGGACATCTTTCTCTCTCCTTTCTTTGTGTGTGGTGTGTGTGTACACACGGAGGGTGCACGTATCATGCACCCGTGTGCAGAGGTCAGCAGAGGATGTCAGGTGTCTTGCTCTGTCTGATTCCCCACTTGGCAGCCTGGAGTCTTGCTAGCGCTTCTCATCTCTTTCCCTACAGTGCTAACAGATGCAGCCATATGTGTGGTCACGCCCAGCTCTGTGTGTGAGCGAACTCCTACCCTCTCATCTGCACAGCGGGCATGCTTACCTCTGAGCCATCTCTCCAACTCTCTCGAGAGACAGGGTCTCATATAGTTTAAGGTGACCTCACATTTCCTTTGTAGCTGTTAGCTTTGAGTTCCTGACTCTCTTCTTCCACGCCATATGTGCTGTGAGTGCCCAGCTTCTCTTGGATTTTAAAGGCAATTTTGCTGGATATAGTAGTCTGTTTTAGGCATTGTATAAATGTGTGTGTGTGTGTGTGTGTGTGTGTGTGTGTGTGTGTGTGTGTGTGTGTTAGAAATTAACCCTCTGTCCTATGCGAAGCTAGCAATGACTTCCTCCTACTTTGTAGGTTGTCCATCCCTTCAATAAACTCTATCCCTTGCTGTACAGAAGTGCTCTAATTTCATGAAGTCCTTTTTGTCAGTTGACAGCATCTTTGTGAACGGAGTCCTTTCCAGAAAGTCCATACTGGTGTCTGTACCTTCTTTTCTCTGATAGTTCCAGAATTTCAAGTTTTACATCGAGGTCTTCCATCCATTCTAAGCAGTTTGTCTAGTTCCATTCTTCTGTGTGTGGATATGCGCATTCTTTGGTGAAGAGACTTTTATCCACAGTGTATTTTTGGCCTCTTTGTCAAAAATCAAGTATCTGTCGCTCTGTGGGTTATGGCTGCTCTCTCTGTTCTGTTTTTGCATTATTGCCATGCTGGTTTGTTGTGATGGTTCTGTAGTATAACCAGAAATCACCACCAGCATCATTCTTTGTGCTCAGGATTGCTTTGGCTATCTGGGATCTTACGTGCTTCAGAATGAATCTTAAGATCGTCTTTTCTGTGCTGTGAAGAATGCCATTAAGATTTGCAAAGATTTTCTTCACAATTATTTCAATGTGGTAGAAGAGAAGACAGTACATGGATAAAGTTGTATATAAAATACAATGAGACAATAATAAGAAATAATAAGATAATGGAAATAATAAGATGCAGGGGAACTTACTTAGAAATGTTCTGAGAAGAGAAATTTGTGGGCAAAAGAGCCATGAAGTAGTGAGAGGAACGCTGGCCGGGAAGGGAGAGCCAGATGGAAGGTTTGATAAGCCAGCCTGGGGAGGAAGCAATGAGAAGTGGTGTGAAGAACGTCTGCTGGCCGTGAGCAGGATGGTGAGCATGTGGTCTCCAGCCGAAACCACAGCTGAGACCGTGGGAGGTAGATAGGTGTCTGGGGAAGGAGTGACGCAGTGAGGGCCTTCAGGGTAAAGAAAAGCGTTGTGGTCGGAGGCAGAAAAGATGAGTAATTTTTGGAGGATTTTATCTATTTTACTTCCTGCCAAGTTCTAGGTAATACTTAACATGGTTTATTTCTAGCGTATTAGAAAAAAAATAATTAAATAAGTTAAGAAATTGAAGTAAAAGGAAACTTCATATGGAAAAAAATAAGATAAAGAAAGAATAAAGTTCTGACTGTGAGTAGGCCATGAAGTTAATCCCAAGCTCTCCAGTCCTCGGCACAAACAGAGAAAGAGAATCAATAAGCAGTTAAAACAGTGGGCAGAGGTCCTAACTGGTAAGTATGGACGGGAGCAGAGAGGCCAGAGAGCTGTTCAGCTTGTGAAGCAGACACTAGCAAGTAGAAATAACAACAAAATGTTACTACCTGGAACTGTAGAAATGGTTTCCCCAAATGTCCTCAAAGTCACCTGCAAATGGCATGGAAGAAAGCTTGTTAGTGCTGCTAAAACTTCAACAGGATGCATGTGCTTCTAGGTTTTCTCTCTGACGTGGGATGGGATGCTTATACGGTGGTATCAATATAGAACTTCTTTTACCCAAGCATAGGTATCTGTGGGGGATGCCATGACCAAAGGGTGGTCTGCAAGTTCTGATTGACACTTGCAGCAGATGAGAAGGAGGGGCATAGCTTCTGCTTCAGTCAGCCATATCTCCAAGGCATGATTCTCCATGAAGCTGATGATAACCATGTCCCGCCGCTCAGTGTGGAGCGTGTGTGCATATATGTGTGTATGTACGTGTGCGTGCGTGCATGCGTGCGTGCGAGCGTGTGCGTGCATGTGTGTGTGTGTGTGTGTGTGTGTGTGTGTGTGTGTGTGTGTGTGTGTGACAGAGCCCAGCATCTGGAAGTGACTAGCTAGATCTGAACTATAGGATGTAAGCAAGGCACAAGGCACTTGGTGCCCACAGATAGGATCACTCTATGAATGTCTGACTTGGCACCGCCATGTTTTTCTCTACTTTTGATAATGTTAAGTTCATGCCCAAAGAAATAATACCTTGCTAAACATCTCATGACTCCCCATCCCTTTGTGGTAACCAATGGAGAAAACCAGTACAAAGAGAACACCGAGCCTTTCCATGTGGGGAGCAGAGCTGGTTTGAGTCATTATACTTCTGTCACTCATTATACTTCAAGTCACTCTTGATGTCTGTGCTGTCATTGACACATCACTGCAAATGTCACAAACACATCAGCCATGTACCTGTGCTCTCTGTCTCTCCCGTCTCTCTGTCTCTCCCGTCTCTCTGTCTCTCCCGTCTCTCTGTCTCTCCTGTCTCTCTGTCTCTCCCGTCTCTCTGTCTCTCCGGTCTCTCTGTCTCTCCTGTCTCTCTCTGTCTCTCTGTCTCTCCTGTTTCGTCTCTCTGTCTCTCCCGTCTCTCTGTCTCTCTCGTCTCTCTGTCTCTCCCTCTGCTTCAACCCCACCCCAGCTGTGAGCGTTCACTGGAGGACCCCATTGGCTCTGGAGAAGGGACAAGGAAATGGGTTTGAACATTCACCCATTTTTTTCTGTTTTTCTTTCTCTTATTCTAGCACAGGAAACAAGGAAGGAGGAGGGAAAGGAAAAGAAGGGAGAGAGACAGGAGAGGAAATGAAAGGGAGGTAGGGATAGAGAGAGGAAGAAAGCAAGAAACAGAGAAAGGATCATTCTACAATGACTACAAGCAGGTCAGGTGACCATGAGTCAAGACTTCGCTCTACATCGCTTTAAGGAGGTTTAAGTAACTTAACTGATCTGACATTCGATGGCTTTATCTGTTTGAAAATGTGTTTAAAAGCATAACAAAGATTCCTTCTTTGAGAGCTGCTCTCAGAATTCACTGGGATGCTGTTCAATATAGGCAGATGTTTACAGGAAATAGAAGGCGTGTCGTGCCTAAGCAGATGTGGAATCTTCTCACACGCTCACATCCACCTGATCTATGCTCTCTCTCCCAGTTTCTCTCTCTCTGGGTGTGCAGGATGAGTCTGGGAGGATGAGAGGGACTTAGTGGGAAGTGACATGGAAAATTCATCATCATTCCTTTATATCTTCTCCATGGTTGGCCCTTGTGTCTGCCAGCACCCCAGCCTCCGGACACTAGACCCACTCATACCCCGGCCTCCAGACACTAGACCCACTCACACCCCCCAGCCCCAGCCTCACTAGACACTAGACCCACTCACACCCCGGCCTCCAGACATTAGACCCACTCACACCCCGGCCTCCAGACATTAGACCCACTCACACCCCGGCCTCCAGACATTAGACCCACTCACACCCCAGCTTCCAGATTAGTTCAAGTCTCTCTTCTTGATGGCCCACTGAACCCCTTAAGTAAAGGGCTTTGTAAGTCACATCTCTGAGTTTCCTCCAGAGCTGTTCAAAGCCTGGGCTTTTCCTAGATCACATTAATCATCCATGGCGCCAAGTCTGGGAGTGCTCACAGAATGCTCAAGTGGAAAACCACTTAGAAGCCACATTCCAGGTGATGCCTGGACTCTACTGTGAATACTGCTCGAGTTACCCACTGAAGCCTGATCATCAAGACAATACTGTTTCCATGGAACGAACAATAGACTCCCAAGGTTGTCTGGCATACAACCTTCTCCCACACTGGGAATTCCCACCATATCCTTAGATGGTGATGTCATGTATGGGGCCTCTTAGTTTGCAGAGTATTTTTAATATTTGTGCCTCCATCTGACCTTCTCAGAAAGGCAGAAGGCAAATATTTGTAAATGCCAGCTTCCTAAGAAGGAAGCAGGCAGAGAAGAAATTGGTCTGACTTAATCTAAAAGTAAAATCAGCTAACCACATTCAGTAAACTGAACTGTTAGCCAACCTGAGCTTTCTGCCAGAGATCCCAGGGTAGCAACATGCATCAACAAATGCATTTTTCTAACTTGTCATGTGTTGACAATGAATTGAGATAACCTCACCTCCAATTTCTCAAAGTATTCTTTTCATTCACACACAAAAAGCAAATGTGCATTTAATTCACAAAATCAGCCATGTGTGATGAGTAGAAAATACACCATTTGGCCTCTTTTGTCTTCTGAATAAAAGTAAATAAAAACAAACAAAGAGACACCAGGCAACCTTAAACACACGTTGTCTGTGTGTGTGTTCCCATAACAAAACGCAAAGCCCCAGGAGGTGGCTGGCTAACCCAGCCAGGGCTGTCTTTCTCTGCCATCTGATATCAGGTATTGCACCATGTTGGGAGAAATGACTTAAACCCTTTGGGGCTTGGTTTCTTCATTTGCAAAATACAGATTTCCAGACTTGAAGGTTTGAAAACTCTTTCCCCTCTGACCTCAAGTTCCTGCTGAGTACTTACCTCTTCAATAAGCTGATACAGTTCCCTCTTAGCCTGCAAGCAGTATCTGTTTTCTTCCTCAGTGGAGCCCCAGGAGTCCTCTTCCTCCTTTAACAAGCACGATATTCCACTTCTGGAGTATTTGTTCTGCAGCTGGGTGGAGACAGAATATAACTGTAATGAACACATCCTTTTTCCTTTCACCCATTTGGAAGCTAAAAAAAAACCAAAGTGATGAAAATTGACAGGAGTTGGGGTGCCATGAGTAGTTTGTGGTTTAAATGAACATAGGCGTGCTGCCCGTTGCCCATTGATATTAACTAAGCGGTTGGGTGTGGTACAAGGACTACAGGCATCCTGGCTCCCTGTGTTCTTCACTGCCCATCCCTAGCAGCCCTGTGTTGCTCTTGCTCTCCCTCACTTGCGCTTGTTTCTCAGTACCTTAGGTAATGACTAAGGTTTCTTACAGCTCTGGCATTGTGTGGAATGTCACACATTCCTCGAAAGCGGAAACCTGCCTGTGTTCAAATCCACTTAAATGCCCAAGTTCCTGGACTCTAAGCACTGAAAACCTCTATGACAACCACAGATGACAGCTTAGACATTTTTATGACATTCACCACAGAAATTACATAAAATTTGGAAAATTGAAAATGAGAGTCCCACCCTCCAGAGATCACAGTTGTCAGCTTTTGGGTGTTGGCCTTACTAGACATTTCTGTGCATAAGTATTGATTTCTGGACAAAAGAAACAGAAAGGAAGCCTCAGCCCCTGGTCCTCATTCACCTTCAGCACCTGCAGGTGCTGAACCAGTGCTGGTCTCCGAATGCTGAATGACTAATGATGAGCACTTTGCTGTCTCCCTCCACATCCTTACTTCACCACATCCTTTTTTTTTTTTTTTTTTTTTTTTTGGTTTTTCGAGACAGGGTTTCTCTGTGTAGCTTTGCGCCTTTCCTGGAACTCACTTGGTAGCCCAGGCTGGCCTCGAACTCACAGAGATCCGCCTGCCTCTGCCTCCTGAGTGCTGGCATTAAAGGCGTGCACCACCACCGCCCGGCCTCACCACATCCTTTCTACCTCAGGAAACATGCCTAAATGAAAAGATTCTAAGCTTTATTTGAAATTCCTGCAATTTTTTGGTCAGAGTTTTGAAAACCTTAATTATACAGACAACTATATGAGTCAACAGAGGATCAGGTCAATCTGAAAATAAGGTGAACTTGTAATGTGTGCAAATTGATGGAGCCACATGTGCAGAGAGACGCAGTCTCGCTCTGTTTATATTGTAAAGTTAACACACTTTAGTGCGCTGCCTCAGAGCAGTAAATATAGCTGTGCTCCAATCTCTTATGTAAACTTAGAACTAAAGAATGAGTATAGGTACATCCTTTTTTTCCCTCAGAAATATACCAACTTGGGGCCAGCAAGAGAACTCAAAGGACCAAGGTATTTGTCATCCAACCTGAAGACCTGAGTTCAATCCCCAGGACCTACAAGGTACAAGGAGAAAACTAATTCTTCCAAGTTGTCCTCATGTGCCCCCTTATGTGACACACACACAACACAACACATTACTAGCTAGCTAGTAATAAGCCTGAGCCATCAGCCAAGCATTTATAACTAATATAAGCCTCTGAGTGATTATTTAAAAGTGGCTGCAGGGTGGGGTGGGACGGGGGAAAAAAGCTTCTGATTATATAATGTAAATAAGTAAATAAAAATAAATGTAATTTTAAAAAGTTTTTTAAAGAAAGAAATATACAAACTTAGTATGGGGAAATGACTCAGTCAGCACAGTGCTTGTCAGACAGGCACGAGAACTTGAGTTCAGTCTCCAGAGCCCACATGATAAAGTCAGGCCTGGAGGCATAGGCCTGTAGTCCCCATTCTGGAGAGGAGGAGAGAGCTGGATTCCTGGGGTTGGCTGATGAGAGACTAGGGTGAGTTCCAAGTTAATCTGAGACAGTGTCTCAAAAAAACAAAAGCAAAAGAAGGAGGAAGGAAAAGAAAAGAAAGAGGAAAATGTGGATGGTATTCGAGAAATATCAATAGAGGCTGTGCTCTGGCCTACAGTTATATGCATATGCACTTGTGTATTTGCTGGCACACACACACACACACACACAGAGAGAGAGAGAGAGAGAGAGAGAGAGAGAGAGAGAGAGAGAGAGAGAGAGGAACTCTTATAAGCATGCCCTCTAGTTAAAAAAAAATCATTATAAGCCATAATTTTCAAAATTATTTTCAAATAAAAGGAGAGTGCCTCAATTTGAAAAACTTCCAGCTGATTGGGATAATCAAATTCATATTCCCTAGGGTGTACAAACAGCATTGCCCCAACAGACCACTCTATAGATTTTGCTTAGTTCATTTTCCCTGAGACTCTTCCTTGGTCTTGCGCTTCCAAACAAGACACCAAGTTGGATGTAGCAGGGCATCCTGGGCAGGACAATGTGCAAATGTTCAGAGTCCATATGTGCCATGGTGGTCAGGGAAGAGCCATACCTGGCATCCACAGCCCGGGCACTAACCCTACCCTGGCTCCAAAGCCCTGCCTAAGCTTTGCCAATTCATTTCTGTGCCGAGGGTTCTGGACAAGGAGTGTGGTGCTCATAGTCCCTTCCAGTTCTCAAAGTGGGCACAAGAAAGCTAAAGCTGGGTGGTTTATTCTCATCGATTTCACACTCCTAGTCGTGGGGCTTTCTGTGACCAAGAAACGCACAGGGTGAAAGGACACTGACTCTCGTCCTCTGTACTCTCGTCCTCTGTACTCACACCTGTATTTGTGTCTGGGTTCCACTTGGCATAAAATCCAACTGCTTTCTTGTGAGCAGTTAAACCCAAGTAACTTCCTTATTACAGACCATTAGTCAAGACACACCCAGTCCCAGGGAAAAGAATGGCTGAAAGCCAAACCATTGTGTTCTTACTTATTGTCAATACAGGCACTCCACGGGCCTAAACCCAAAACATATTTATTTAAAAAAACAAAAGTGTGTGTGTGTGTGTGTGTGTGTGTGTGTGTGTGTGTGTGTGTGTGTGTGTTATTCCCAGTACTGTCCCTCAAGAGCTATATACCTGCCTTTTTTGATGCAGGGTCTCTGACTGGGACCTGACAAGCCCCAGGAATTCTCCTACACCCTCCTCCAGCACGGGGACTACAGGTACATGCTGGGTAATGGGATTCAAACGCTGGTTCTCACACTTACACAGTAAACACTTCACTTTATGAGCCCCCCAAGACATATTTCAAATATCTGGTTAACATCCACCCCACCCTCAGCCTTGTGGCATTGAGAAATGTGATATTTCAAACTTCTGATTTTAGTTCAGATACATACTACTCTACCTGCCAGCATTTCAAAGTATGACTTTTCTATGTGAGAATTTTTCACTCACTTTAAAAACATTAAAAAAAAAAACAACCAAAGGTGTGGGACCAGAGGCCTCCCTCAAACAATGGGGGAGATTGCCCTTGCTCTCAGTCACGCACCACACTTGGTACTAAGACATGATTGCTGAAGACACCACGCACGTGGTCACAGGGATGTGGAGAAATCAAGCAGGAACTGAAGCTTTCTCACTGCAGACCAGCTCTCACTGCTCACCTCACTGCAGACCAGCTCTCACTGCCCATCTCACTGCAGACCAGCTCTCACTGCTCACCTCACTGCTGACCAGCTCTCACTGCTCACCTCACTGCAGACCAGCTCTCACTGCCCATCTCACTGCTGACCAGCTCTCACTGCTCACCTCACTGCAGACCAGCTCTCACTGCCCATCTCACTGCAGACCAGCTCTCACTGCTCACCTCACTGCTGACCAGCTCTCACTGCCCATCTCACTGCTGACCAGCTCTCACTGCCCATCTCACTGCTGACCAGCTCTCACAGTGTCACCTCACTGCTGACCAGCTCTCACTGCCCATCTCACTGCTGGCGAACTCTCACTGCTGACCAGCTCTCACTGCCCATCTCACTGCAGACCAGCTCTCACTGCTCACCTCACTGCTGACCAGTTCTCACTGCCCATATCACTGCTGACCAGCGCTCACTGCTCACCTCACTGCTAACCAGCTCTCACTGCCCATCTCACTGCAGACCAGTTCTCACTGCCCATCTCACTGCAGACCAGCTCTCACTGCCCATCTCACTGCAGACCAGCTCTCACTGCCCATCTCACTGCTGACCAGCTCTCACTGCCCATCTCACTGCTGACCAGCTCTCACTGCTCATCTCACTGCAGACCAGCTCTCACTGCCCATCTCACTGCTGACCAGCTCTCACTCCTCACCTCACTGCTGGCGAACTCTCACTGCTGACCAGCTCTCACTGCTGACCAGCTCTCACTGCTCACCTCACTGCTGACCAGCTCTCACAGTGCTATAAGGTGCTATGCAGGCTGCTGGGAGAGGAAAGCATCACCAGTTTGATCTAGTTGTCAATCCTGCAAGCTACATTAACAAGTGGCCTGGCGAGCTCTGCCCATGGGTGCAGTCATGGTCTGAGTGTTATGGGGGAACCATTTTCTTCCTTATTAGAGGTAAGTCCCACTTTACAGGGGGAAAACTGGGCCTAGCCTATAAATCTAACAAAGAAGCCATGGCCAGGGAGGTCCTAGGTCCTAGGGGAACACTGCAATTGTTTTGCTAAATAAGCATTGCATCCAACTGTCATCTAAATACATATTTCTGTATCCATAGGTTATTACAGCTCTCATTTCTCATCAGATATGCATCCTTGTATGTAGGACAGCAGTTATTACAGAGATTCACAACTCGTCAAAGTGTGAAGAAGAGATATCCATGGAGCTCTCAGACATAAGTGGGCAGCCTCCATCCTTCCCTGGCCTCAGTGTTCAGGGAACTCCAGAGCAGGGGTCTGAGGACAGCTCAGCCAGCAGAAGGCTTGTTCTGTAAATAGGGTGGCCCAAGTTAGGTCCCCAGAATCCAGGACTGGAGGGGAAAAATCAGAAAGTTCCCAGTGGCTTGCCAAGTCAGGGAGTTCAAGGTTCAGTGAGAGACCCCTTCTCAGAAAAGTAAGGGGGGGGGGAGACTGAGGAAGACAGCTGACTTTGACCTCACACTTCCACATTGCATGCTTCTCTCCCCTCTCTCCCTTCCTCCCCCTCTCCCTCCTCCTCCCTCTCCCTCCCTCTCTCTCCCTCCTCCCCCTCTTTGCCTTTATCCTTCCCTCTCTCCCTCTTTCTCTCTCTCTCCCTCTTCCTTCTCTTCCCCCCTCTCTCCCTCTCTCTCTCTCTCCTCTCCCTCTCTTCCTTTCTCCTTCTTTCTTTCCCTCTTTCTCTTCCCCCTCTTCCTTTCTCTCTCTCTCCCTCTTCCTTCTCTTCCCCCCTCTCTCCCTCTTTCTCTCTTTCTCCCCCCTCTCTCTCCCCCTCTCTTCTTCACTCTCTCCACCTCTCTCTCACACACAAGAAGGTACTCTAGAGCCTTTTGCAGAAATCATGTGTGTGTGGTGGCGATGCTAACTGACATCACCAAATGCAGACACTTTGGAAGCTGCTGACAAAGTCCCTCAGGAGTGCTGTTGCATCTACCGGCAGCTTCTGGAACTTGTTCTCTAACTCCACCTGCTTGGGAGTCTTTCAAACTTGTGCTTTCATAAAGTCCTCTCCTCGTTAGTAGTTAGAGTCTGCGACTGGAAAGGGCACGTTTTAATCCGCAGCTAAGATGTTAAAGAGGAGCAGGCTGAGAGGCAATGAGAGAGAGGAGCTGCTGAGAGCACATGACTACTAACCTGCTTCATCTCGTTAGTGAAGTACACGTAAGTCAAAGCCATAGACAGGGCTTGCAGGAGCACTTGCAGGAGCACCATGCAGATCACCATCGTCCAAAAGAGCTGGCTTAAGCTGGGGCTCTTCACGGTCCTCGTGGAGGGCATGGTCATGTCCAGGTCTGACCTCCCACAGCAGCGGTGCAGCCCAGCAGCAACTGGGAAGCCCTCAGTTCCCTGTAGTTTCTTTTCATTGTTGAGAGCAAAAGTGAAACTGAGTTTACCGCAAGTAGAGTTAATGGAAAAACAAAACAAAACAAAACAGAACAGACTGCATCTACGCAGCTCAGGAACTGAAGAAGGAAGGTTACTCAAAAATTCTCCCCAGTCACCCAATAAAAAACTGCGGCTTGGGTTTCAAGCAAAACACAGTGGTGCTCAGTCTGACTGCCTTCAGGCAGCCCGTGGCAGTTCTCAGTCTGACTGGGGGCAGGTCCCTGCCTTTCCTATACTAGTATGGCTCTGCCAGACTGAAGTCCCAGGCTTTGACACTGGAGAAAACGTGTTTTCAGGAAGGTGAAATGAATCATTCAGGACTGGCTCTCAGGGGGTGCCTAGTAAATACCGACTAAGAGGGCGGAGCCACGGCCTGCTGGTCAACCTAAGATTTGATGGACAGTAGGTATGGATTCCAAAAGAAAAAGAAGCGTATCTGAGTGAATTAGAGGAGTTATACTCACTCCCAAACAAAAACCATCCAGGGGGCCGGAGCGATGGCTCAGCTGCCCAAAGCACTGTGATGCGAGCCTGAGTTCCTGAGATCCACGCCTGGAACCCATGGTAGAGGAGAGGACAGAGCCCCCAAAGTTGACCTCTGACCTCCACACACACACTGTGATGCGAGCCTGAGATCCTGAGAGGACAGACTCCCCAAAGTTGTCCTCTGACCTCCACACACACTCTGTGGTGCATCCAAGCCTGCACACAGACACATTTAAAATAAGAGCATTCACCATAGCCCAAGATGGACAGGAAGAACCAATAAATGCTGTGTCAGAGAAAGAACAACCAGAAACAAGTGGCACTAATCGTATTAATATATGTAATTCAATACATTCGAAATACTACGAATGCCAACATGTAACCAATACATGTGTCTCTATAGTGAGGGTTAGGAATGTAGCATGAGGACCTGGGTTTAATCCCAAGAATTACAAAATAAATACAAATAAAGAAAACAGGAATATATGTGTTTTTATTTTATACTTCAGTGTATTGACATACTTAACTCTAACTCTTCATCTGAAACACTTGATCTGCATTTAGACTTTCTGATTTTCATTTTTTAGTTGTGGCGCATTCCAAAAAATTTTCAATAATTACATCAAATATGAGTCTTTAAATTAAAATTAAAGCTGGAGGATCAGAAGTTAAATGTCATCCGAGGTTACCTAGCAAGTTCAAAACAAACCTGGGAAACATGGCTATCCTCAAAATTTTTTAATTGAATGAAACTAAAAAATTAGTCCCTTAGCCGTCCTAACCACATCTCAAGCGCTCAGTACCTGCCTGTGACTAACACAGGCTGTTTACACAACACAGGCATGAAAGCACAGTGTTGCCCAGTGAGGCCTGACTTGAGAGCCTTTGAGAAGTAGTTCTCCACTGTGGTCCTGGAATTAAACTTCCCCCTTCTCTTCCAGACAGTCTCCCACTGAACCTGGAGCTTGCCTCGGGGACCTTCCTGCCTCTGCCTCCCAGGCACGGGATTACAGCCACATACCACCAGGACCACCTGGGCGTGTCGGGAGTCCACGCTTACACGCAAACCATCTGAACCATCTTCCCAGACCCGACTGTCACCACTTTTCTTCATCTCAGGAGCTTAAAATGACGTTTCCGTTTGCTTTTTACACTTTTTGATTATTGAAATCAAGAGTAACCTTTGTGATGTGTAAAAATAACATAAATCAAATAGCCATATTCCTTTGCTAGTGTATTAATAGCCATATCTGTGTTTTTACTTCTTTTATAATAGTATTTCTATTCTTTGACTGTTTATACAATGACATAGTCAATTTCAGTTGTCAACTTGACATTCCTGAAATGATGGAACCTCAATTAAAGAAGTGGTTCCATTGGACTGCCCTCTGGGAATATCTGTGGGACATTTTCTTGATTGTAATTGACATGGAAAGACTCAGGCCACTGTGAGCAGGTGAGCCTGGGCTGTATAAGAAAGGCAGCTGAGCAAGCTAGGGAAGCAAGCTAATCAGCAACTCCCATCCCTGGTCTCTACTTCAGTTCCAGCCTTGGCTTGCCTCAGAGATGGACTTCAGCCAGAAGCCAGATAAATTCTTTTCTCCTCTGGTCAGCATTTTATCACAGCCAGGAAAGCAAACCAGGGCAGACAGCATATCCTGTGTCCACATGTCCATCTAACACTGCCTCTCTCCTTAGTGCTACCACCACCTCCCCTCCAGCTTCATGTCCTCTTTTTATTTTTTATTAATAACCCTCTGAGTCCAGTTAGTGCTGTGGATATTCACATGCGTGTGTGGCCATGCACTGGGTCGTGTGCAACCTGCCAGCCGCCCCAGCCCCCAAAGAGACTAACTGTGCCTCCTCAGCAGGCATCAACTGCCAATGACTTTCCTGAGGGGTGGGATTTCAACAGCCCCAGCCCCCTCTTTGCTGGATTTTTTTCAGCATAATAGTTTTATTGATTATTTGGGAATTTCACATGATTCACCCTGGTCACTCTTACTTCCCTGTCCTCCCAGGCCTCTCCCAACCCTTGCAACACCCGCCCCCCAAAAAAACCAAACAGAAGTCCAATTTATGTTTCTTATATACTCACTGGAGCATGGTGACACTCCCAGTGGCCAACCCCTTACAGAAAACCGAGTCCTTCCCCACCTGCACCCTGCCAGAAGCCATCAGTTGTGGAGAGCTACACTCCAGCATCCCTGTCACAGTTTGTTTTGGTTTGAGACAGGGTTTCTCTGTGTAGCTCTGGCTGTCCTGGAACTCACTCTGTGCCTACACATGCCACAAGCATTCTGGCTTCCGTAACCAGATGTAATGGGTTTGTATATTGGTATGTGTGAAGCCAAAAAAGCATGACCAGGACACAAGAGTGGAGAATGGTCCGTTTTTCAACACAAGTAAGAACAGTATGGCACTTGTTTCCAAAGCAATGTCCTTTTTCAATAAAGAAAGCATAGGGCTGTTATGTGGGAATGTTATACAGATTCACACAGAAAACTGCTTGGGTGGTGGACACATTCCTGCATGTTCAGCTCAAGACATACAGTACTGGGAATGTTCGGTTAAAGATCATAGTTTAAAAAGAAAAGATAGCAGCTGGAGAGAAGACTTAGCAGTTAAGAATGCTGTGCAATCAGGAAGACGAGAGTTCAGATCCCAGCACCCACGTAACAAGTCAGACACTCACATGTGCCTATAACCCCAGCTCCAGGTAGGGCAGAGACAAAAGGGTTGCTGGGGCTTGCTGCTCCCAGACTTGCTGAGAAAATGAGTCCTGGGTTTAGGGAGAGACCTTGCTTCAAGGGAATAGATGAGGACAAAGACATACACATCCACACATCGTTTTCCCTTTATTTTGTGTTCTTAAAGCAAAGTCTCACTATGTACCACAGGCAAGGCTCAGATTTACAATCCTCCTGCCCCAGCTTCCCTAACTCAGGGATTACAAACACGTGTCTGCATACTGTATATTCTGTAACCTTCTACCTAGCTCCTCTATCAAGTCTTTCCGAAGCATTTAGCTTTGTGTTTTGAGGTTCAACCCCCTGTTTCACTCACTGGCTGCCATAATATTTAACTGAATCATGTGATGCCATCAAGTAGCATATTCAGTATGGGAGTCCTTGAACTTTTGCTAGAAGTGTAGGTTGGTACAGAAAGACATTAGCGTCTAGAGGGTACTTTCAAGCTATCTGTATTCAGGCTTCAGCCTGTATACTGTGCAAACATAAAAGAACTAGTTGTGAGTCAGCTTACCGGAAGTCAGAACAGAGGTCTGTTGGTGAAGTCTATGCTTTTGTATACTTTCCCCTGATGCCCTGTTATAGGAATGTCAGTGACATGAGAGGATGACACATTTGTCACATTTGCTGTAGGCAGCTCCTGGCACAGAGCCTGCCTCACTGTGCACACCATACACGATGAGTACACATGAGACTCTCTGCAATCTCCAGGCTCTTTCCCTGCAGAGTGGTCACAAATGTGGGGCTCTTTAGCCCCCTTTCAAAGTGTAAAAAGAAAGCTCTCACTTACTTCTCTGTGCATGAGTTCCCGTACGTAAGTGCTGAAGCTGAAAACATATACAAAGTAGGATTTCAACCGATTATAACAAAGCTAATACCTGAAAGAAGCCAAGGGCCTTCCAGAGGTCAAGCTGAAGCTCAAGGAGTCTTGGTGATATTTGGCTTTTGATTATCAGCCGTTTCCTGCTATGAGTTTCTTGTGTGCTATTGTAGCTTTTCCATCATTTATTGGGCACCATTTCCCCTCTGCTAAAGGAATATTGAGATAACCTCATGCGCTGACAGCTATGCACAGCCAGAACCCCAGTTCAAGCCTCCCTGTAGTTATCATCATTGGCAGCATCCGGCCAGGTCCATCCCCAGACGGAGGAAAGTATCTTATCAGAGATACCTCTGTACTCTCTAAGAACAGACTTACGCATCCAGACTACCTGTTTGAGAAGGCCTGGCGGATGTGCCAATTAAGCTTAACTTCCTCCTTTCCCAAATCTTACCTCTAGTTCCAGATCTCCCTTTAACTATCACCAGAGGCATCCAGCTGTACACAGGTTGCCTGGTGACCAAGCACACCTTCCCCCACCCTGCAGAAAAAAACTGGCAGATAGCCTGGACAGATAGGAGCCACAGGAAAAAAGAAGACAGTTTTATTTTCTCCCATTGACCTAGCAACTTATAGATTCTTAACATTTTCTACCAATCACATTTAAGATTATAGTTGAACACATAATATCCCTCTTCTTAGATATTACCTGAATTTAGCCTTTAGTTAATTCATTTCCCCATTGGGATGAAAATAATAATTAACAATTATTGCCCCTCTTTGTGATTCTTATCACCCCTCCATTTGACCCTGGAAGCCTGGCTTTGCACTGCCAAGGGATTACTGCTTGTAAGTGTACATATACCGGGACTCCCAGGGCACAGGAGGACAGAGAAGATTTGCAAGAATAAATGACTGAACCTAAGAGTTCGGTGTGCTGAGATTCTATTTCCCGAAAATCGTCCTCGCCATTCACAGTTCTCTCTCCTGAGCCCCTGGGATGCTCAGGAGATGCTCACAGTTTTATTTGTGATTGAACACGAATCAAGTCTCCAGGCTGCTCCCTCTAATATTAGACAAGACGTAAGTAACAGTGTTAGTTCTGCACCCAGGGGTGCGATCTTAAATGTAAATTTCCAAGTAACTCATTAAGCAGAGACAAGAAGGAAAGGTGGTAAAGGAAAGACTTGCTCAATGAACACAGAACTCTATGAATGACAGTTTCAACAAATCCCAACTGTTTCAGTGTCAGTCAGCCAGGAGCGATTCAAGTAAATGGAGACAGAGATGACAAGTGTGAAAAGGGATGCTGCCATCTTGATAGGGAGGGAGGAGATGAAAAACTTACATTTGAGTCTGTCATTTCCAGAGACACCACCACAGTCTGCCCACACACTGTTCAGGTACGTACATCACAGGCACCGCTACACTTGACCTTCAGCGCCGCATCTAGATCCGTTCATACTGCCTTTACTGGAAAGCGAACCAGTGGCTACTGGCCAACCCGCCAGAGCAGAATCTGCTCAGTGTCTGGTTCCTCGTATGACTCATGAGCCTTCGTAACCCACCACTGGTTTCTGTATCATGTGTTTCTGCCCCTGACAGACAGAGCTTAGGTTCAAGGTCCAGAGACGAGCATCTGACATTTTTAGTTGCTCTGGTGATAAGCACACAGTGCTTCATAGGGTAAGGAAAACCCAACACAAAAAATAAGTTGCATGGTAGTTAGTTAGTTCAAGGAAAATCCTTGGGTAGCGAAGAAGAGCTGGGGATGACTTGTGACCCATGGAGTTCATAGTGACTCAGGCACCAGATGTGGACTGTCCCAGGCTTCTGCCCCACTCTGGTGATCTAAAAGCAGCTGCAGAAATGGAGGCTCCAGGACCTCTTACTCCCATTCAATGTAAGCCAGGTAAGCCAGGAAGTCCACAGGACTAGAAGGGACACTGTTCAGTCACAGGAGCACAAAGTTATAATTGTCAGGTCAAGTAATTCAGGGAACACTGCCTTTCTGTGCCAATTTTCCACAAATGTGCTTGTACACACTTCCAGGAAGTAATTCCAGGAAGTAATGTGGAAGAGGTACTAATGCATAAGATATGCTTCCCATCTTGGAAGTATTGGTGGCCGGGCATCTCTTCTTTCTCCCTGAAATGCTTCCTATCCTAACACAGAGTTTGCAATTGTTGCAGACAGTACAAAGAAGGGATTCCTGTAAAAGAGAAGACGATACAGAATTTGAGCCCATGAGGACCGAAGGAAAGCTGGTCTGCCGGCTTAGCGAATACCAAGATGCTGAAGAGTGCATGAGAGCAGCAGAAACATCCCAGCTTTTGAAAATAACTCCTAGTAAAGATCCCCAGAGGCATAGCCAAGCATGCTGCATTCTTACTAGCAAGATGATGCTGAGGACTGGCATGGATGGTGTCGTCACTGAAGATAAGGTGACCTCTGCTGACCTCTTCTCACAGGTTTTATACCGATGAAGAACTGGACTTGACTTGAAAGCCACAAACATTAGTAATTCAGTTTTGTTTGTTTGTTTTTGAAATAAACTAAAACACATGTTCTATTAGAAGGAAAAGTAGGACCATTCACTTGAGAACATGAATCAAATCTCACCATGCAGTTTGCTTCCTCACTGGTCCCTCCCAGAGTCCACTAAACTTGTGGTTGGCATTTTTTTTTCCTAAGAAATCCTCTCGAGACATTGCATGGTCTGTGAAAAGTACAAGGGATAAGGAAACCTTTGAACTTTAGTGCTTGGCCATCTGTGTGCCCCTCAAACTGAAAGTTATGCCTTGATCCTTCAAGTTAAAATAGAAATCAGCATAGACACTGTTTCCAATATTTAAAGATGTACTGCTATGAAAATTATTTTGCTTAAAGTTATGCGTGTATTATGTGCCTACCTCACATTCATGCTTCATTCATTCAGCTTTCATTCGTGGTCTCAAGAAAAGCAAAGAACACAAAAATTAGAAACAACCTCACTTATCATCCCGGTGTCACTGTGGACGTGCACTGGTGTTAAGTGGCCTGTGTACCCCATATCCTCTGTGTCTTACTAGCCAGCCAACCCCTTCCAAAATCACTGAGCTGCTCTTAGGAAAAGGTGTGAGACTGTATATGTATTTCTGCTGCACAATAACACATGGAAACACACAATGCATTATGGGATATCTGCCAGATGTTTTGGCTTCGTATCACTATTGGCAAAACTACACAGTGGGTTCAGGCTATTGTTTTTGTTAGTCCTTACTCCATTTAAATCACAGAATAAATTTTTAGTCAATCACAAGAAAGTAGCGAGGGAAGTGATTTGCTCACCTACGGGTCAAGGCATAAGGCAAGTGCTAGCCTGGGAATCCCATGCCATCTAGATACAGAGTCCAGTGTCCTTACACTCTTCTTCCATGGTTTG
Organism: Peromyscus leucopus; assembly: GCF_004664715.2. Lineage (NCBI taxonomy): Eukaryota > Metazoa > Chordata > Mammalia > Rodentia > Cricetidae > Peromyscus > Peromyscus leucopus. The sequence continues at coordinate 7,307,769 of NC_051068.1, read as the reverse complement.
GCCTCTCTTCAGGCTGCTCACTTTAAAGTTGTGCAACAGAAACTAGAAGTTGGGGCTGGCAGGGGCGGGGCTGTGGCTGGCAGGGGCGGGGCTGTGGCTGGCAGGGCGGGGCTGTGGCTGGCAGGGGGCGGGCTGGGGCTGGCAGGGGTGGGACTGGGCTGGCAGGGGGTGGGGCTGTGGCTGGCAGGGGGCGGGCTGGGGCTGGCAGGGGCGGGGCTGGGGCTGGCAGGGGCTGGGGTGCTATGTGCTGGGAACCAAGCTCTTAACACATGGGCCTCTGGGGAGGGTTGTATTCTGAATCCAAGCACAGGCAGGCAGCACCAAGCAGAGGATGTCGTTCTGTATGCTGTGAATATGTGTTGCTTTCATTGGTTGATAAATAAACGCTGATTGGCCAATAGCCAGGCAGGAAATATAGGCAGGATAGCAGACAAGGAGGATTCTGGGAAGAGGAAGGCTGAGTCAGGAGATGCTGCCAGCCAGACACAAAGGAAGTAACATGTGAAGGCAGAACTGAGAAAAGGTACCAAGCCACCTGGCTGAACATAAATAAGAATTATGGGTTAATTTAAGTGTAAGAGCCTGAGCTAGTGGCCATACAGTTTGTAAATAATATAAGCCTCTGGTTTACTTGGGTCCTAGAGGCTGCAGGACTGGCAGGTAAGAGAGTTTTGTCCTGACTGCGGGCCAGGTGGGAACAGGAAAACTCCAGCTGCAGGGCATCAAGCAAATATGATTGCTTTATATTAGTTCCGAGGGGAGAAGAAAAGGAGAGAGCATAGAAAGTATATTTAACAAAATAGTATTTGAAAACTTCCCAAGTATCAGTACCAAGTACTGATAACCAGATCCATGAAAGTCAAGGAATCCCATTAAACTCAAGCCAAGACCCTTTCCAAAGCATGCTATAATCAAGGTGTCAAAGAGAACATTTCAAATGTAGAAAGAAAAATGCCCAACCACATGTGACAGAATCTTCATTACAGTACCAACAGATTTCTCTGCAGGAAACATAAAGGCCAAGAGATAATGGGGTGATCTAGTCAGGAGTGCTGCCACAATAACAAAATTCCAGCCAAGGACACTGTGGCCCAGCAAGCTGTCCTTTAGGAATGAAGATAAAATGAAGTAATTTTTAGAAAAGCAAAAACTGGGGCTGGAGAGATTGCTCCAAGCATCAGTACTGTGCTGAAGACCCTCAGAATCCACGTGAATGCCAGCTTGGCGCTGTGGTCCCCTGGAATTCCAGCCCCAGGAGATGAAGATGGGGGGGGTCCTCAGAGCAAGCTGGCTAGAGAGATCAGCCATATCAATGCTCTCTGGTTTGATTGTAAGCCCCTGCTTCAATGATCAATGTGGGAGATTGATCAAGAATGATTCCTGACACCAGCCTAGAGCCTTCAGACACACACGCACACACACACACACACACACACACACACACACACCCTTGATGCAAACATACACATATGCACAGGCATATCACACATGCTGGGAATGGGAAAAGCAAAGTAGAAAGCAGAGGGGTCCTGTCAACACCAGCCCTGCTGCTCTTGGCTGAGGGTTTCCCTAAGATTAGCTGTGGATGGGCACGGAGAGACAGATGTCTAGTGAGAGTCCTAGTACGTGGGTGGGGCTGTCCCTGGTGAATACTGGGCGGGATCTGAATATGTGCCTAAATGCCTCAGGACAGCGAGGATGAAGAAAGGAGGGCTCTCTGGGGGAATGAGTTGATAACTGGCTAGCTGTCAGCCAGGTGCAGGTGCACAAATGTCAATGGCTATGCGTCACTCTCAGTTCTGAGCAAGGCCACATGTGTTCTGGAGGAGGAAGCCAGGGTTCTGGGCTCTCTGTTGAGTCATGGTGCTGCCACCAGCCATGTGAACATGGAGGAACTGGCAGCTACGTTGGCTAGCTCTGGGGAAGGATGCATTCTTACAGAATTCCAGTTCCAAGAGCTCATAAAGTCATGGCAGCTTGGGTCACAGGGATCCTGGTCTGCAGTAATACAGATGTAAGAAATCCAGACCACTCTCCAAACGGTGTTCACGGCCTGTGAGGACTGAGTGAGTCTTCTCTGTAATCATCTGCAGGGGTGATGTTAGAAATAGCTAGCTTACTTTTTCCTAACAAGGAGTGTTGAAACTAGGCTGTGCTTGCTCAGAGCTACTCCCGATTGCATAAAACAGTGGCTTTCAGGCTGCATCTTCTTTGGTGAATTCATCTTATAAGCAGCATTTGGCTCCAGTTTGGGTGGAGGGCAGGATGACTCTGCTCCTTGTCATAAACATAACAGTGTCTTCTCTTCATCACCACAGACTGACAATTTATTTCTAAAATGGAAAAGGTGTTGTCTCTGAACTTCTCAAGATAGGCTGGGACCAAGTGAGCACATGGGTACATTAAAACCATATCAGAAAGAAAACAGCCTTGAGAACTTAGCAAACATTGCAGTCCAAGGAACCAGATGATACCCTGACTTGAACCCTAACATTGTGATGCTGAAAATCCCATGCAACTTGTTACCTGGCCACCCGACATGTGGCACCCAACAGAGAACCCTGACTGTCTCTGAAGCATCAGCTCCTCTTGGTCCAGACTGCTGACTCATCCTACTCAAGTGCAACCCATCTGTCATCTTTGGGCTTGTCTGGACCAGGTACTACAACTCTCCTCCATAGTTGCTATTGGAAAGAGGAAATCCAGCTGAAAATACCATCCAGAAGTTCAGTTTTCTCTCTTGCTGACGAGAAGCTAAGCAACCCTGCCTCTACTATGGAGCAGTCCTCACCTGCGGGATATTTTCCCCACAAGGAAATGTAGGAACAAAATTATTTTGAAGGGCTGTTGTTCCAAACACCTTGCTGACTGGTGCCTTAAAAGCTTTTAGCTCATTCATAGTCCCATCAGGGGTAAGTGGGCCTGATTAATTGGCCAGGAAATAAAGGCACACAACCTGTTTGTGCCCCCATTATCTGGCTAATGGAGGTAACTGTGTCTGATTGGAATCAGGTTAATCATTCTGAGAGCTGTGTGAGGAGAACTCCAGATCAGTTGTTTTGTTCATCCTGTAATTACGTTTCTGTCACTGCAGGTAAGGTCACCATCCTGTTACTTTGCACTATATGTGTCTCGCACTTTCTTGTCCCTCTTCTGGACTCTCTCTGGCTTTTCTGTATTAAGGCTCTGCTGTAGAGAGGACAACACCACTGTCATGTGGTCAGGCTCTGTGACTGCTCATGTCACTGCTCTGCAAGCAATGACGTGAAGGCTTCATAAGTGACGACACTTTCATCATCCACAGAGAATCTCCAAGGAGGGCTGAGGATGTGGTTCAGGAGGTGGAAAGTTTATCCACCGAGTCCAAAGCCCAGGCTTGATCTCCAGTGGTGCATAAACCGGGAACAGCGTCGCTCAGCGGCAACCCCATGACTCAGGAGGCGAAGACAGAGGATCAAAACTTCAGAATCATCCTCAGGTCACAGTGGCTCTGAGGCTAGCCTGAGTTATGCAAGATCCAGGCTCAATCAATCAATCAATCAATCAATCAATAGATTCTCTAAGACTTTATAAGATAAAAACAATTCTAGGGTTTAAAAAAAAATCCATCCTGAGGGTGTGGTGATAGAGTACTTGCCTAGCATGGCTAAGTCCCTGAACTCAATTCCCAGCATGGAAAAAATAAATGTATCAACTTTGCTTTTTCTCTCAGAGAAGACGTGTCCTTTGTGACAGTCTGGCTGTGCCGCAGCCACCTGCTGGACTGGCATTCCTGGCTGTCACTTGTGTTTTGTTGTCGTCCACATTTTTAGCTGGGGAAGATGTTGGCATCATGTCTTGGCCTGTCTGACTCAGGCTTCCTTTAGAACATGAACCATATGATACTGACTTTCTTGGGCTGCAGAGCCACCCTCCACTGAATGCGATGCCAGGCTCTGTTTAACATCCTCCAGAACTTCATTAGTTTTCTCATCTTTGAACTAATATTGCTATCGATGTCATACATTGTAGGAATGTTAATTATGACACTGGAGGAAACTGACTAAACATGAAGGCTGACAGGGCTCAGGGCTTGCTCACTGTGCACTACTTTGTCAGGGCCAGCCCACCCAAATAGGCACAGCGAGCCAAGTATCTACGGCTCAGAAAACTTTCTGGAGTCCGTAGATATATTTTCCTTTTAATTTCTCTTAAATTTAGAGGAAAGTGGATGTGAAATGATACGCACACAACAATTATTTCAGCCCAAATTATACTTGTCATTTGGGCACTGCAGTCTTAAAATATAATTGTTCATTTTTATTTGAAATAAGGGGCCTCCACAGCAAAAGTGCTTGCTGGTGCTCCTCTTGCGTCCTGCGGGGATTGCTGGTGATGACTGTTTTTCGGGGTGTGTGTGGGGGTTGCGTTTGTATTCGTTTGTTTTGTTAAGACAGGATCTTACGGTAGCCCCCACTCTCAGCCCTCCTGCCTTAGCCTCCTAAACTCTGGGATTGCGTTGTGCCCCATTCTTCTGCTCTGGAGTTTAGATCTCACCTTTTTTATTCTAACACTTCCATTGACTCTTTTTATCTTTCTAGGGTCCAGGGTCAGCGTTTGGTCACAACATTGGAGAATATGGACAAATATGTACGGTTTTCTCAACACTACCCAAGCAGTTAGCAGGGTAGATAGTACCAGGCAACAGACAGAAAGCTATTATCATTGCCCTAGAAAGACAAACACCCAGGCAAAGCCGGAGTAGGCAGTATGGAGAATATACTCACAGGGCAACATGCACATAGTTTGACCAGTTGGGGAAGCTATTGGCTGAAGAGAGGCCCTTAAGGCCCACACAATCAACTAATCTGGGCTCAGAGGGGCTCACAGAGACTGAACTGACAACCAGGGAGCCTGCATGGTCTTCTGCATATATGTTACAGTTGTGTAGCTTGGTCTTCTTGTGGGACTCCTAACAGCAGGAACAGGGGCTGTCTCTGACTCTTATTGGCTTTTGGGACCCTACTCCTCATACTGGGTTGCCTTGCCCCTCTTAATACAAGGGGAGGTGTTTTGTCTTATGGCAACTTGATATGCCATGTGTTCTTATTCCCAACACCCTCCTAGCTGCTTCTGGAGTCACATGACTTAGTCACTCTAAGCATTCCGTCCTACTAATCCCTGAGCAGCAGGGTCACGTAATCTACGCGCTTGTGTGGCATATACACATTCGCAAGGTGACCCATAAAAGCAGACTCCACCTGTTCCCTCTCTCTCTCCTCATGCTCTTTGATAGGCCTACTCACACCCATCTTTCTCCTTTCCCTAATAAAACTCTCAAATGGGTTTGTTGCGCCTCATGGTTCATTTCTGGTGCCCAGTAAATAATGTCAGTAATAAATAAATAACTCCATGGGAGACCTGCCCTTTTCTAGATGGATACGGAAGTGGGGGTACTGAGGAGCAGGAAGGAGGAATAGGGGAGAGGGACTGGGAGGGAAGGGGGAGGCTGCAGCTGGATGTAAAATAAATAGATGACTAAAAAGAGAGGCCCTTGAACTATGTCAGAGGCAGCTGGTGCCGTTATTGTGGTGACCAAGCATCATATTTGCCCCACTTACATTTGTTTGTGAACCCCAGTGAGTAAAGTCTACCTAGTGTGAGCGATTTCTGCTCATTCAGTCATATATATATATATATATATGAGACAGAGAAATGTAAAAGCCAGAAGCAATGATTATCAAGAACCATATTACATGGGATATTTTTAGTTTTGGGTATATTTCCCTCAAGAATTCTATTATGTTTGTTATGTCTATACTAACAAATGGACAGGGTGAAAGGTACTATACTTGTGTATTTGCATGCACATGTACAGCCTTTGTACTACATACCCTGCTTACCCATTTAACATTTTATTTCCATTTTAGTTATTAAATTTCCTAAACATAACATTTTATGACAATCATATTCTATCAGCCATCATTTTTCCATTCTTCTGACATTTAGATTGCTTCCAAATAAAGCCACAATTAAAACAAAATTATGATAAATCTTTTCTCACATACCTAATTGCTCTTTTAGTTTAGTAGAATGACTAGGTTAAAAGACTAAAAAAAAATATTAGTCTATTAAAAGCACATTTGGGGACTGACTGGTTTGCTCAGTGGTTATCAGCACTTGCTGCTCTTCCAAAGGACCCTTGCTGGGTGACTCACAACCACCGGTAACATTAGCTCAGGGCATTGGACACCCTCTTCTGGCCTCACTGGGCACCTGCACACAAACACATACACATAAAAAAAATCATTTACAATTTTAAAATCTTTAAAAGTATGTTTAGAAGTTATTCTCAGAAAGGTTTTACTAACTCACACTTTCAATTTGAATTTAGCAGCAGAAGATGAGCAGCTGTGCTAGCTCACACTCTCAGCAGCATTTACACAGGCTGACCTCACTATTACACCTGTAAGACACTGGCCTGATGGTTATTATTTCCGTGTTATTTAACATACTTAAGTTATAACTCCGGCTGGAGAGATGGGCTGGTTGATAAAGTGCACACTGAGCAAACATGAAGACCTGGCTTCAGTCTCCTAGAACCCACATGTACTGGCTAGTTTTGTGTCAACTTGACACAAGCTAGAGTCATCAGAGAAGAAGGAGCCTCAGCTGAGGAAATGCCGCCATGAGATTCACCTGTAAGGCATGTTCTCAATTAGTGATAAGTGGGGAAGGGCCCAGCCCATGGTGGGTGGCGCCATCCCTGGGCTGGTGGTCCTGGGTCCTATAAGGAAGCAGGCTGAGCAAACCGTGAGAAGCAAGTCAGTAAGCATCACTCCTCCATGGCCTCTGCATCAGCTCCTGCCTCCAGGTTCCTGCCCTGTTTGAGGTCTTGTCCTGACTTCCTTTGATGATGAACAGCAATATGGAAGTGTAAGCCTAATAAATCCTTTCCTCCCTATTTGTAGCTTGAGTTTTCCTGTGTTGCCCACAGTCAGGACAAATCTTTGTCACCTGCCAGTCCCACAGCCGCTCAGACCCAACCAAGTAAACACAGAGACTTATATTGCTTACAAACTGTATGGCCATGGCAGGCTTCTTGCTAACTGTTCTTATAGCTTAAATTAATCCAGTTCCATAAATCTATACCTTGCCACGTGGCTCGTGGCTTACCGGCATCTTCACATGCTGCTTGTCATGGCGGCGGCTGGCAGTGTCTCCCTCCGCCTTCCTGTTCTCTCAATTCTCCTCTCTGTTAGTCCTGCCTATACTTCCTGCCTAGCCACTGGCCAATCAGTATTTTATTTATTGACCAATCAGAGCAACACATTTGCCATACAGACCATCCCCCAGCACTCCCTAGCTTGCTTTTGGGTCATGGTGTTTTGTCGAAGCAAGGGAAACCCTAACAAAGACACCATGTAAAAAAACAGACAAAATGGAGTCTGCGATAGGAGTGCTGGGGAGGCGGGGCCAAGCTCTCCAGCCAATCAACGAGCTCCGATTTCAGTGAGAGGACCTGTCTCACAAATAAACTGAGAGCAGCTGAGGAAGCCACCCAATGTGGGACCTCTGGCATCCACACACATGCACCAAACATGAACACATACGTACACACAAAATGATACCCTGTTCCTGCTCTGAGGATCATGCTGTCACTTACCTGTTGTTTTGCATTTACAAATGTACAGTTTAGAAGAAGAAAAGATACAGGGCAACTTCATCAGAAAAGTATCTACTATGAGCTAGACAGCTTATTCAAGGAAGGAGAAAGACTGCCTTGACTGAAGTTTCTTAACTTGTGGCCTACTCAAACAATGAACAATATCTGAATAAATCAATAAGGAGCATGTCTGCCATTGACTGGGCAGGCAAATTCTATGTGTATGTTTTCTACCCTGTGGTAAACCTATTTCTGCAGGAGTAACAAAGTTCAGTGGTTTAATATCAGTCTAAAGATCATGGCAGTCTTGTCTTGTCGCCACAAAGTAATTTCTTAAAAGCAATTGCAAGCTGTAAAACTAGCAATTCCTTGATAAGGTCTACTGGAAAAACAAGATGCTGGGGCTGACAATCCACACAGTTTATGGGGAAGGACTTCAGAAAGTGGTGACTCAAGTACCATTGACCCAGACAGTCTGGGGAGAGATTGCTGTTGGGTTTTCTTTCTCCACAAGGATGTTGGTTCTACACTGTCTGGACGGCCTCATAGCAAAAAATATTTTGAATAACATTTTTCAAGTCAAGTACCACCATGGCACTTGCTGCTTTTATTTCCAGTACAATGAGGTTTAAAAGCAATCCTTACACCCCCATTTTTGTTGTTGTTTGTCTGTCTGTTTTTAGTGAATTTATTTTTTATTATCTATTTATTTTACATCCAAGCCACAGCCTCCCCTCCCCTCCTTCCCTCCCAGTCCCTCTCTCCCACCCCCCCACCCTAATCTCTCCCATCTCCATCGAAGAAAGGGCAGGCCTCCTATGAGTATCAACAAAGCATGGTATATCAAGTTGCAGCAAGACTAATCACCTCCCTGTGTATTAAGGCTGGGCAAGGCAGCCCAGTATGAGAAATAAGATTCCAAAAGCCAGAAAAAGAGACAGAGACAGCTGACAGCCCCTGTTCCTGCTGTTAGGGGTCCCATCAGACCAAGGTACACAACAAGGTACATGCAGAGTGCCTAGGTCAGTCCCATGCGGGCCCCCTGGTTGTGGGCTCTGCCAGACCCTGTGAATCCAGGTTAGTTGATTGTGTGAGCCTTCCCATGGTGTCCTTGACCCCTCTGGCTCCTACACTCCTTTGTCCTTACCCTCTGCAGGTTTCCTGAGCTCCCCCTAATGCTTGGCTGTGGGTCTCCGCATCCACCTCCATTAGTCACTTGATGATGCATCTGTGATGACAATTGGGCCAGGCATCAACCTGGTCACAGGAGATGGCCAGTTCAGGCTACTTATCCACTATTGCTAGAAGTCTAAGCTGGGGTCCTCCCCATAGACTTCTGGGAGATTTCCCTGTGTCAGGCTTCTGACTGCCCCGAAATGCCGCCACCCCCAACAGTTCCCCTCAGCACTCCCCCCTCTGTGTGCCTCCAACCTGGTCGCTCATGTTCCCATCCCCACCTGCCTTCAGTCCACTCATGAAACCTCTTCTCTTTCCCCTTCCCAGGGAGAGCTGGGTGTCCCTCCATGAACTCTCCTTGTTACCTAGTCTCTCTGCAGACCCAGGTTTTTTCAACCAAGTTTATGACCCATTGTGGCTGATTCGTGTTATTTTTTTTTTTTAATGCTTTTAGAACTTGGTGCTTTGGGACATTTGACATCCAGTCATTGCCTATGGAAGAGTGGATTGCAGGACTCCCTCATAGCACACCCATAATCTGGCACACGTGCACCCACACTGTGTCTCCTCATCTTTCCTTTGCTGTGTCTCCCTCTCCACGGTAACTCTATCACACTTTATCCTTGTACCTACATTAATTAAGGACTTAGTAAGGTGGTTCACATACAAAAATAATGCTTTCAGAAATATAAACTGAACACTTCACTAAGAAGGAAATAAAAGTCACATGATTTTTATGGTGTTAAAACTGATGTTAGCTGAACAGAATAACTGAGCTAAGGTCAAAAGCTCACAAGTCACTGTTATCCAGAGAGGAAATTGGCATCATGCATCAAAGCCATGAAAATGTCCATTCTTGTTGGACCAGCAGTTCTAACTACTAGGAATTCATCTCAAGAAAACAATTACTTTTGCAGAAAGATTTATGTGCAAAATATTCATTGTGTCTTTGTCTACAAAATTAAAAAATAGAAGTAACTCAAGAACCCAGGAATAAAAAAATATTAGACTGAAGCACATAAAACTGATTACATTCAACTACTTCAGTGCCCATGGAGCAAATATATTACATAAATTGGACATAATTTATAAACCAGATTCATGGATAAAAGAATCATGGGGTGAAAGAATATTTAATGGAGTAAAAAAATCACAATGTATTGGTTATAGAGAAAAAGAGAAACAGTGAATAAAATGTCCTTACAGTGCTAATTGGATACATAATTGTGTGAAAACTTGATTCACATTTGTCACCTATGATGTGGAACTATGAATTTATATATATGCATAGTTGTGTATATATTGCTTTTAACTGGCTATGCTAATTTTGCATTGTTTTGCAATCATAAAACACATGCACGCACACGCGTGCGCACTACAGAAAAGTCACTTTGCTTCTGTCTGAGCCTTTCACAAAATTGTCATTGATCTTTCTTCATCTGCAGCTAGAGATAGCTGGCTATGGAGGTCACACACTGTGCTGTCCACCCCAAGGTTGGCCCTGTGCCTGAACAGCTGAGCGAGAAGCTGGGCCTGTAGGGAGGAGCATTCCTTGTGCTTCCTAGATGGCCAAAATACGTTCAGTGGAGGAAAAGTTTTCAAAGGGATGCTCTTCTGGGAGACACGTGATTCCCATCAGGCCTATCGGAAGTAGCAAGCACAGGCCGACCAGTGCATGGGGCAAGGCAGTGAAGCCTCAGAAAAGGTTGTTGGCCTTCCTGCAAACCTGCTCAAGCTCATGACAGAGACATAAGAGAAAAACAAAAGCCTCACGGTCTCTAAAGTTGTACTCATTGTGTTGTGGGGTGATGGGTTCTGATACCGTTTCCCAGCAGGACTGTAGGGTGAACCAGAGGAAACTCTGAGGAAACCAGAGGAAACCCTGAGCACCAACATCCAGATCCAACGGCCCAGAAATGCAACTGGACTGACTCCACACTCCACTCCAGAGGACAAGAACATGTCACAGAAATGGAGCAAGTGGGATGAGAAAATCCAGACTTACTTCAACGCACTGGACTTCTTCAAAACGCAAGTTCAGTTACCTCAGCCCTTGTCCTGTTCTCCTGAGGAGCACCCTCCCAGAACTTCAGGATTCCTGACTCGGTGGTTCTTCATAAGGTCTGACAAAGCAAGAAGTTGAAAAAACCTGGGTAGCATTATTGGTAAAACACAGAGTTGCTAAGCAGCTCACGTGAACACGGACTGTATGTGGGCAGCATTTTAGCTACAGGTCTTCTACTCTGTGGCTGGTAGCCGCAGCATCCCAAGCTAGGCTGAGTTAATCCTGGAATTGCCTTTGAGACCAACGGCCTGCTCTCTGGAAAGCCATGTTTCTCTGGCTGTAAGATGAAGGAGTATCTGTCCCACGGGTGAAGGGATCTCACGGAGACTAAATGAGCCGAAATGAGGAAAACTACATTATCTGGACTTCCTACACGATAGGAGGTGTAACATGTCCTCTCTTCTGTCTTCCAAATCAGCCATGGCTGGTTCCTCTGATCCATCTCACTGCTATGACAGAGACATGGAAGGGAGCTGAGGCAGGAGGATTATAATTTTGAGACTGGCAAGGCTGGTTGAACAGCAAGATTGTGTTCCCAAAGAAAGAGGAGCGGGCTGGGGTGCAGCTGACAGAGCACCCAGCCTTGGTGCCTCGGGTTCAGTCACTACAGGGCCGTGGACCCTTCCGAGGTCTCCGGTCTTCCCGTGTCTTAAGCACATTTTCCCCTTCCTTCTGGAAACTAGTGTGCCGGTGTTATTTCAAAGGTTATGCTGAATTCTTGGGCCGTTTATCTCAGACGTTTAGCTCACTTAAGTTTTTATTTTTGAGGCTGGAGAAATGGTGCAGCAGTTAAAGCGCATACTGAACCAGGGTCTTGTAGCCCAGACTGTTTGCTAAGTCTGACCCTGAGCTGACCCCCCTACTTCCAATCTGCCAAGGGCTGGGACTGCAGGTGTGCCCCACTACACCTGGCCTGGGGAGGTGATTTTAAAAAATATTTAGTGTGTGCATATGTGTGTGTATGTTCATGTAATGGTGTATGTGTGTGTATGTGTATATATATGTGTGTATGTTTATGTGTGTGTGTGTGTGTGTGTGTGCATCTGTGAATGTCATCATCCATGTGTGGAAGTCAGAAGAAAATGTTGGGGTGTTGGTCTTCTCTTTCTACCATGTGGGTCTTAAGAACTGAACTCGGACTGTTAGACTTGGCACCAAGCCCCTTTACCTGCTTAGCCATCTTGCCTGCCTAGCATTAGATTTTAAGAAGTCTTAAAGCTGTGTGACTAGGTTACCCATGAGCCAATGGATGACTCTACATCATATGGGTAACAAGGTATATATCCCCCAAATCTACTCAGTTTAATGGAACATGATATTTTACAAATGAAAGACAGGCAGGTAATTCACTATAAAAACATATTTCTAATTTACTTTCAAATAATGTCAACATAGACTCAGCCTTTGCCCCAAAAGGTAAAGGTAAGCTTAGATGGCCAGCTAGCAGCGTAAACTCCAGAAGTAGTAGATTTAAATACTTGTGTTATGAGTATCTCAAAAACCCCTACAATTTGAAGTACTTTTAATAAATATATGGAAGCCTTGAAAAAATCCTACAGTTTTCTAATTGGCTTGGTATAGAATTAAGCATTATTTTTTATTGGTGAAAATGCTGACTGACTAAGAAACAGGTGTACCATGGTGACAAGCTCTCTCTGGTAAAATTAAAAGCAGGACATCACCATTCTTTTATGAAGAAGGCCCATGTTCCAAGCACATCCTGCCTCGCTGTACTGTAGGAACGGCGGCGAAGTCTTACTCCTTTTCTTTCTATGCATTCAGCTATTGGGTGTTTGTGTCAATCTTACTCTTAAGGGTAGGATTCCTGGTTGCCTGGTACCTGATGTAGAAGAAATGGACCTTTCACCTAAGACAGAGGTTTGGGCTGGATGTGGTGACACACACCTGTAATCTCAGTCCTCAGGAGGGTTAAATCAGGATTGTCTTGAGTTCAAAACCAGCCTAGGCTACATAGTTAGTCCAAAAGCAGGCCCCTGGAATAGAGTGAAATTCTGTCTCACTAAATAACAACAAACTATTTGTTAATGGGAAGCATGGGCACCACCAGTCTTTCTAGAGCAAAGCTATGCAAGCCATACTGCGTTCCCTACTTTCTGTCACTGTGACAGAATGCTCGACAACCCGAAACTTTGGGGAGAAAGCATTTATCTTAGCATACAATTCCAGAGGATACAAAGTCCATCCGTGGTGGGGAGGCCTGTCAGCAGAAGCCCGAGGCCAGCCTGGCAGTCAAGAAGTGGACGAGTCACCTGCACACAGGAAACAGAGAGAGAAGAAATCCTCAAACCCACCCCCAGTGATGTGCTTCCTCCTGTGAGGCCCTGCCTCCTACAGGTCTGTACCCTTCCCTGCTGGGTACCAAATATTCAAGCACCGAGACTGTGGGCCCATCTCATGTTCAAAGTGCAGCACATATAGATACACAGACAAACGATTGTTAGATGTCGGCATGGATACAGCTTGGGCTGGCATCTACTTCCATTATACATTAAGAGCAAGAGCATGGTGAGCAGTTAAACTTCGCTCACATCAAACCTTTTAAGAGACTATTGCCTTAAAAACAGAGACTGGGGTTGAGGGTAAAGGTCAGGGTGTACATGAAGCCCTGGATTTAATCTCCAGCACCACAAAATAACAAGAGAATAAAAACAGTCCTCCACAAGAGCCAAGTGTTCTCAGGAGTTAGTTTGTGATAAAAATCAACTTTAAAAATAGTAGACAGGTATGGTGATGCTCGCCTTTAATCCCAACACTAGAGAGGCAGAGATGGGAATCTCTGTGAGTTCAAGACCAGCCTGGTCTTCAAAGCTATAAAATATATAAAAATTACAAAAGGTAGACTACTGAATGTATTATGAAAAGAAAAAGAGAGAATATGGATATAATAACATAAAAAGGGAAACTATGGAATCTACTTTTAAAAAAGGAACTACTTGTTTTTAAATAAGATAAGTAATGAAAATTTTTTGGTCTGAGTTTATCAGGTGTTACTGGACTGGACATTGTTAATATATATAATGGAGTTTTTATCTGAATCTGTCAAATGTTAATGGACTAGACATCATTAATGTAATTTTTGACTGTATATATTGTATATACTTATTGGATAGTTTTTCTTATATTAGTTATAAGCTTTCTTTAATTTTAGACAAAAAGAGAGGAAATGTGGTGGTATTATGTTCTCCAAAATATTGTGTACCTTAATAAACTTATAGGTCATAGACAGAAAATAGGTCAGTTAGAGCCACACAGTGAGACTCTGTCTCAAAAAAAAAAAAAAAAGCTTAGATAAGAAGCCTGGCATTTACAGCTCATTGGTTAAGTATTTGCCTAACACTCAGGAGGTCCTGGGTTCAATCCTATTAGTGAAAAAATAAAGGAAAAGAAAAACATTAGGCAGTGTGCATTGGAGAACATAAGAGCTATAAAAGGGGAAATAGCTGAAAAGATAATTCTAGAAATTTAAGGGAGAGAATGGCTTCTCTTGAATGTATAGTCAATTGTGTATTTATTTCTCTGACTGTGGTACTTCCAGCAAGGGAGAATGATCAGAGGAACTGAACAAAGCAATTGAGAATGTGTCCGGTGTACCTGCCTGGGAATTAGTCACAGATCTGTAAGTCCTGCGGTCTCTCAGCTCTGCCTAGAGCAAAATGATGAAAGAAAAAATAACATCTCATCGTTAGGTCAACGTAACTGTCTTTCACAGAGCCCAAAAATCAACACAAAAGATGAGAACCACTCTACCAGCGAGTGCTTTAATGGGCATTCTGAGCTGAGAAACATAGCTGGAATATTCCAGAAACTGAGCTATTCTGGGTGGCCCCTGCTATTGAGATAACACATTTCCTCTTCCCACAAACTGACTTCCTCCTGGCAATAAAGTCAAGGGTCAGCAAGAGTTCTGCTACCAGAACAAACATTCACAGGTAAAGGTTACCTGTTCATGTCAGCTTGACAAAGCCCAAGTTCTGTGGCTTCGTGTGCCTAACCTGTCTTTCACACAAATGTCCCTGAGGTAAACATAAAAATTTTAGCAGGAAGAGTCAGTCAAATTCCCAGAATCAGTTAGTAAAATCCTTGTCAACAAACTGTCAACAAGAAGTATTTCTTGACCCTAATCTAAGGGGCCAAAACAAAAGTGTGGGCTAGTGGCTTCCTCTGGACTTCCACCATGCAGGACTAGTATAACATCCCCTCTGAGGGCTCAGCAGATACGGGTGCTCCCTGCCAAGGCTGACAGCCTGAGTTGGTTCCCAAGATCCCACATGGTAGAGGGAGACAACTGACTCCCAGTTTACCTCTGACCTCCACATTGCCCCCCCTCCCCCGCAACATGAACACACACATGTGAACACACACACACACACACACAACAACACACACACACACACACACAGAGAGAGAGAGAGAGAGAGAGAGAGAGAGAGAGAGAGAGAGAGAGACACTACCCATTCCAGCAGGCTTTCATTGACAGAGCCATGAATCAAGCAGATATGATACCTATCTATGTACAGTGGAATTTTATTCAGTCTTTAAGAAGAGGGCTTCAGAGATAGTTTAGGACTGAAGGGCACTGCTGACTTCCAGAGGACTGGAGCTTGGCTCTTGCACTGTCAGCTCCAGCTCCAGAGAACTGGGCCCCCTCTTCTAGGCCCCCACAGACAGTTGCATACACACAGACAAACACAGATAAAAATGGCAAATCTTAAAAATCAAACAAAGACAGGGAGGCAGCCCTGTCACAGGTCCTGCATGGATGAAGCTTTGGGATGGGGCGGAGTTCAGTGAAGGACAAAAGCCATGATCCTACTTAAAGGAGGGATTTAAAGCAGTTCGACATACAGAGGAGGTTGCCGTGAGGAAGCAGGAGAAGAGGGCTGTCAGAGGAGTGTGTCCATCATCTTCCAGGATGGGAGACTCCCAAAGCCAGCCCATGTGTGAGTTTCCTGAACTCCACAAAGACACAACAAGGAAAGGATGATGTCACCACTGGCTTTTATGCCTCTGTTGTTTTGTGAAGATGGAACCTGGGGCAGATGTGGAGAGTGCCAGCAGATGGGCCAGGAGGCTGGGACAATGCGGTGGTCTAGGCTAGGGTGCTGAGGGAGAAAGCAAGTCACAGGCTTTGACAGAGTCAGCCGTCCCCGCAACTGCCCTCTCTGGTCCCACTGAGATTTCCCACCCACCCCAGTAATCCTGCTTCTAGTTTCATACCACATGTCTGTGTGTGTGTGTGTGTGTGTGTGAGAGTGTGTGTGCGCGTGTTTATGTGTGTGTGTGTGCATGTGTGTGTGTACATGTGCATGTGTGCATGTGTGTGTGCATGTGTGTGTGCATGTGTGTGTGTGCATGTGTGTGTATGCATGTGTGTGTGCATGTGTGTGTGCATGTGTGTGTGCATGTGTGTGCATGTGTGTGTGCATGTGTGTGTGTGCATGTGCGTGTGTGCATGTGTGTGTGTGCATGTGTGTGTGCATGTGTGTGTGCATGTGTGTGTATGCATGTGCGTGTGTGTGTGTGTGTGTGTGTGTGTGTCTGTGTGTGTGTCTGTGTGTGAGAGTGTGTGTGTGATTCCTATAGGACAGAAAATGTAATATTTATCTTCTAAAGTGCTTATTTTCCAAAACATAATAATCTCCAGATCCATCTATTTTCTACAGACAATATAATCTCATTTTTCTTCATGGCTGAAGAAAACTCCATTGTACCACAACTGTTTAAGAAAGGATTAGCTTTAGAAAGCAAAATAAGAACTTGGACAGTTGTTTTTGTTGTTGTTTTGTTTTAAATTTAGATGTCAGTTGCAGTTAAGCAGGCCTGCAAGTCTGAGTTACTGTGTGTGGGAAGTGCTGGAGGGTCTGCTGAGGAAGAGCCAAGCTTCCTGTTTTGCAGGCTTTCCCAGGACAGTCCTTGTACCTGACTTCCTCTTGGCA
This sequence comes from Peromyscus leucopus, assembly GCF_004664715.2. NCBI lineage: Eukaryota > Metazoa > Chordata > Mammalia > Rodentia > Cricetidae > Peromyscus > Peromyscus leucopus. The sequence continues at coordinate 7,290,926 of NC_051068.1, read as the reverse complement.
GCGGATAAGTCACCTTTGGCCTTGACAAATCAACTGTAGCACACGTGCAGGAAAAAACAGTTTGAGAAGAAACAAACACAGACTAAGAAATGTTAGGGTTGGAGGAGGTCTCACAGCCAAGTAAAGGAAGATGGGGAAAAGGAGCAGACTTCTAACGCCCCAAAGCCTTAGTTCCACATAGATTTTCCCCACTGTTTCTCTAGAGACTTCCCTCTTATCTACCATTATTTTATCTTTCAGGATGCAAATAGTAAAATGTCTTGCTGCCCACATGTGCACATACACAAAGACACACACACACACACACTTATACACATAAGTAAAAATAAAAATAAAATTTTTTAAAATGGGAACATGAGAGATGGCTTGTTAATTAAGAACATGTACTGCCTGTTGTTATTTAGTTTTGCTCTTTTTTCTCTTTGGGGGCCCACCACCGGGCTCCGAAATAAATCCCACACAGAGGCTTATTCTTAATTATGAATGCCCAGCCTTAGCTTGGCTTGTTTCTTGCCAGCTTTTCTTGACTTTAAATTAACCAGTCTGTCTTTTGCCTCTGGGCTTTTTCCTTTCTCTATTTCTGTACACTCTTCTTTCTTACTCTGTGGCTTGCTGTGTAGCTGGGTGGCTGGTCCCTGGAGTCCTCCTTCTCTCGCTCCTAGATCTCTCCTCCCCAGATTTCTCCGTCTATTAATTCTCTCTGCTTCCCAGCCCCACCTATCCTTTCTCCTGCCTCACTATTGGCCTTTCAGCTCTTTATTAGACCATCAGGTGTTTTAGACAGGCACAGTAACACAGCTTCACAGAGTTAAACAAATACAACATAAACAAAAGTAACACTCATTAAAATAATATTCCACAACAACTGCCCTTGGAAAGGACCTATATTCAGTTGCCAGAATGCATGTTGGGTGATTCACAACTACCTATAATGTCAATTCCAGGGGATCTGACGTCCTCTTCTGGCCTCCAAGGGCACTGCACTCATGTGTACATAACCACACATAGGCACACATATACGCAACATTGAAAATAATTTTTAAAATTGATTATTTACTCTAAGCTATGCAAATCTTTTGTTGAAAATAAGCAATTTATCTCATTGGCCTTGAATGCTGTTAATGTAAAGCAAGCACTTCCTAATTTCCTTTAATCTGTGAAGGTACAAGAACTGAAAAGTCGAGCCAATAACCGCACATCAGAAGATTTACACATCCTTTTTAAATCATTCTGTTTACAAGTCATGGTGGTGCATGCCTTTAATCCCAGCACTTGTGAGGCAGAAGCAGGCAGATCTCTGTGTGTTTTACGCCAGCCTGGTCTACAGAGCAAGTTCTAGGCCAGCCAGAGCTACGTAGTGAGACTGTCTCAAAAATAAAGACAATCACAACAACACAATTCTGCTTGTTGAACCCTTAAAATAATTTTATAAATCAATATATTGCTTCACATATTTATATTGGCATCTAAAAATATTTCCTAAGAAGTTTAAGTAAGTGCAAACTTGAAACTATATTAACATTTTAAGATAAAGTTGCTGGGGCTGGAGAGATGACTCGGTAGTTAAGAGCAAGTGCTGTTCCTGCAAAGGGTGTGAGTTCAGTTCCCAGCACCTGCATCAGGCAGCCCACAGCAGCCTGAAACTCCAGCTCCAGAGATCCAACGCCCTCTTCTGGCCTTCAGGTGGATCTGCACTCACAGGTAAACATACTTACACACAGAAACACACATATAAACATAATTTACTTTTTAATTAAAATATAAAAAAGAAAATACATGGGCCCCCATACAGGATTCTAGTAACTTAAATGACAGAAAAAATTCTCATCTAGCTACTGCAGTACAGTGTTTCCGTCTGTTCAGCTCTGCTCCCGCCTCAGCAAGGTTCATCCCTCTAACTTTAGCTGCTCTTCTGCAATGTACATAATGCAGGTTTTACTCTGTATATGTGGTGCATTTGCTGAGACTAGTTGTTAGTAATTGAGGTACCTAGGGCTGCCAATATGGTCCAGTGGATAGAGGCATTTGCTAACACAGCTATTTATAACCACAGGGTAGAATTAAAGTTGTTCTATGACCTCCGTGTGTGCCCTGGCATACGTGTACACTCACACATGAATAAATAAACACAGTAATCAAGATTGTAATAAATAAAGCTATATTTGCTTCAGCCTGCTATCTGGGGAAATAAGGGCTACTTGGTAAATTGCCACCAGAAAACTAACATAGCTTGTGAATGTACTGTTATTTAATAAACACTGCTATTGTCAAAAGACACAGCTTCTCAATCATTTTTCTGGTATGCAATGCTGTATTGGTTAGTTCACTGTCAGCTTGACACCAGCTGTGGTCCTGTGGGGAAAAAGAACCTCAACTGACAAAAACAAACAAACAAACAAAACCCACTTCTATCAGATTGGCCTGGAGGTAAGTCTGGGGTGTCATTTCCCAATTAATGACTGATGTCAGATTGGCCTGGAGGTAAGTCTGGAGGGGTCATTTCCCAATTAATGACTGATGTCAGATTGGCCTGGAGGTAAGTCTGGGGGGTCATTTCTTGACAAATGACTGGCCTGGGAAGATCCAAACAACTGTAGCAGTTCCATCCCTGGCACATGGTTCCTGGGTTGTAAAGAAAGCAGCAGGCCACAAGGAGCAAGCCAGGAAGCAACGCTCAACACCAAAGAAAATTAATAAATTATTCTGCATTTTGTGTGTGGTATAGTGTGTGTGTGTGTGTGTGTGTGTGTGTGTGTGTGTGTGTGTGTGTGTGTACAGGTGCTTTGTGTGTGGAGGCCAGAGGTTGACATCACTTGTCTTCTTCTATTGACCCCCTTCTTATTTTTTGATACAGGTTTTGAGAAAAGGACTCTCACTGACCATGGAACTCAATGATTTGACTAGACTGACTGGCGACCAAATCCCCAGAATTTATTCATCTCTGCACCCCCTACCCCTACATGTTTTGAAAAAATGTATTCAAAAGTTGAAGATATAGAAACAGTCTGGGAAGGGTAAAGCTACAATTAGAAAACTGAGTGCCAGGGACTGGAGAGATGGCTCAGCGATTAAGAACACTGGCTGCTCTTCCAGAGGTCCTGAGTTTAATTCCCAGCAACCACATGGTGGCCCACAGTGAGATCTGGTGCTCTCTTCCGGCATGCAGGCAGAACACTATATCTATAATAACTAAATCCAAAGAGAGAGAGAGAGAGAGAGAGAGAGAGAGAGAGAGAGAGAGAGAGAGAGGAAGAAAGAAAGAGGAAATGAAGTGCCCTAGAAGTGGCCCTTCTGGTCTCTCCAGGGGAGATAAGAAAGAAAGAAAGAAAGAAAGAAAGAAAGAAAGAAAGAAAGAAAGAAAGAAAGAAAGAAAGAAAGAAAGAAAGAAAGAAAGAAAGAAAGAGGAAATGGAGTGCCCCAGAAGTGGCCCTTCTGGTCTCTCCAGGGGAGATCTCAGGGTCACACATTGTCAGTGGAATGAATCATGTATGTTTTCATGATTTCAATCAGAGTAAAGGATGCTCTAGGTAAAAGAAATCTCTTGCATTCTCGGCGTGGCTGGCAGAAATGGCCCTGAATTAAGATGGGGGATGTTTATCAGCAGTGCCTCCAGTAATGACTTACGACTTCATGTTGCATTTCTGCTGGGGTCACCTTTTGTGCTGTTGAGAGATAAGAGAGCAGAGGAGTCGAGCTGATGTGAAGGCTATCATTGCCTTTCTCCAGTCATCTGTGGATCTGAGGGAGTCTCTGAGAAATGTAAACAACACTGCTGATGCATTGAAATGGGAAGCACATCCTCCAAGCAGAATTCACAAACCTGGCGCTGTCGCGGGCAGGAAAACAATGAACTGCTAATCCAGTAACTGAGGGCAGCCTCACGGCAGCCTGACTGTGAGATCTTGGAGGCAATTCCATCTGAAATGGAAACTATAAATACTCATCTTCCCTCTATTTCCCCAGGACCCATAGACAGCAGCAATAAGAGGTGCTGCCACGGCCATTTGCTTTCCCGTCACAGGAGCTTTGATAAGCCTTATGCATAGCACACTTTATTTTAAATCCAATCTCAAGTATTCTGCTACTGGGGACTGTGTGTCTCTCTGACAAATTATAACTCAGGGATTCTAAGGAATTTACCTAAGGGGCAGAGCTGGGATTAATGAGCTGAGATCATCAGTCTGAGAAAAATGGTGGTTCTTTCATGATGTACTCTGGGAATTCTGGATCTGGACTTAAAGTATGTTAGGTGATTATCACACACACACACACACACACACACACACACACACACACACACAATCTGGATAAAAAAAAGCGTCTTTCTTTTTCACGGGAGGTGCTCATTTTCCCACTTTGGAGAATGTTAAAGTTGGAGCCATTCTTGGAATGAGAATGGCAAGCCCTTCATTTCAATGTTTCCCCGGTTGTACAGGAAACTTTCTCATCTATAATCACTGCTGGAAAGCAATAGGGCATGAAGAGAGGGCCAACGGGGTGCTGGTGGAACTCAGGTGGTATGCCTGCCTAGCAGGCACAGAGCGTAAGTATGACCCCATCACTACATAAACCAGGTATGGAAGTACATGCCTGTCACCTAGCACTTAGAGGTAGAGGCAGGAGGATCAAAAGTTCAGGTCATTCAGGTCATTCTTAGCTACATAACAAGTTCAAGGCCAGCACAATATACATTTGACCTTGTCTCATTTTTTTAAAAAGTGTGTGTGTGTGTGTGTGTGTGTGTGTGTGTGTGTGTGTGTGTGTGTGTGTGTGTGTGTGTTGGGAACTGGAGACATGGATCAGCAGTTAAGACCACTGCCTGCTCTTCCAGAGGATTCAGGTTCAGTTCCCAACATGGTGGCTCACAGCCTTCTGTAACTGAGTTTCCTATGATCCATGCTCTCTTCTGGCCTCTGCTGATACTGAGAACGCACATGGTACATAGACATGCTTACACATGTCTTACAAGTCTTACATGTCTTACATAGACATGCTTACACATGTCTTACATAGACATGCTTACACATGTAAAAGGAAACTAAACATCATTTTTATAAAGAGGGGGAAGAATATCTATAGATAAAGTGATGAGGACCTGAGTTTAAATTCTCAGAACTCACACGAAGTGGCTAACACTTTTGGTAATGCCAGTGCTTCTGTGGTGAAATAGAGGTGAAATAGTTTTGGGGGACAACTATCATAGCACATGCAATAAATCATAGGAGACCCTGTCTCAAACAAGGAAGATGAGAACTGACACCAGAGCGTGTCCTCTGACCTCCACACATGTGCCAGGGCATGCACTACACATCATAAGAACAATCATGCAAACCAAAGATCCCAGGCTAGTTCCTGGATTCATGGGAGGGCTGTCTGTCTATGGTGATTACACAGGGGTCCACAATAATATTTTCCCACAACAGAGGGTCCTAAACAGAGCTGAGTGAAGGTGAAATGCTCAATCAGGTGCACTCAAGTAGCAGGAAGTTCCTTTGACTGGGATGATTTTGATGACAAGTCTCTGACCTCATATCCTCACCAACATCCTAGGGGATACAAAGGTAAAGATGCATGCTGCAGTCAGAGGAAGGTCACCAGCGGAAAAACCAACCATCATTTCAGCCCCGCCCATCCTTTTTTAAAAAGACTACCTAGGGGTAGACTGCTGTTTAGACCCCCACTGGAGACCAATGGCCTACACCTCAGCATAAATGGATGGCAATGAAACCTTCTCTGAAATTGACCACATACTCAAGTCACAAAGCAAATCTCAACAGATACAAAAGAAAGAAAGAAGGAAGGGACGGGGGGAGGGAGGGATGGAGGAGGAAAGAAGGAAAGGAAAGAAAAGAAAAGAAAAAAAAGAAAAGAAAAAAGAAAAGAAAAGAAAAGAAAAGAAAAGAAAAAGGGAAAAAGAAATAACCCCCTGTATCTTATTGGATTACCATGGCTTAAAGTTAGATTTCAACAACAAGACAAATTACAGAAAACCTACAAACTCATGGAAACTGAACAAAATTCCACTGAATCACCACAGGGTCAAGGAAGAAATAAAGAAAGAAATTAAAGGCTTCCTAGAACTCAATGACAATTAATTCACAACATACCCAAACTTATGCAACACTATAAAAGCAGTGCTAAGAGGAAAGTTCATGGCACTAAGTGTCTACATAAAGAAGTTGGAGGAATCTCACTAGTGACTTAATAGCATACATAAAGTGCTAGAACAAGAAGAAGCAAACTCACCCAGTAGGAGTAGATGACAGGAAATAATCACACTGAGAGTTGAAACCATTAAAAGAGAACAATTCAAAGAATCGAGGAAACAAAGAGTTGGTTCTTTGAGAAAATCAACAAGATAGACAAACTCTTATCCAAACTAACCAAAAGGAATAGAAAGAGAGCATCCAAATTAACAAAATCAAAAATGAAAAGGGAGACATAGCAACAGATACTGAGGAAAACTAGAGAACCATCAGGTCATGCTTCAAAAACCTGTACTTCACAAAATTGGAAATTATAAAAGAAATGGACAATATTCTGGATAGGTACCATATACCAAAATTAAATCAGACCAGATAAACAATTTAAATAGACCTATAACCCCTAAGAAAATAGAAGCAGACATTAAAAGCCTCCCAGCCAGAAAAGGCCTGAAAAAGTCTTTGACAAAACCAAACACCCCTTCATGGCAAAAGTCTTGGAGAGATTAGGGATACAAGAAACATACCTAAAGGCAATTTACAAGCCGAAAACCAACAACAATTAAATGGAGAGAAAATCAAAGCAATTCCACTAATATCAGGAACTAGACAAGGCTGTCCACTCTCCCCATATCTATTCAATATAATACACAAAGTTCTAGTTAGAGCAATAAGACAACAAAAAGAGATAGTCAACTTTCACTATTTGCAGATGCTATGATAGTATACATAAATGACCCCAAAAATTCTACCAGGGAACTCCTACAGCTGATAAACACCTTCAGTAATGTGGTGGAATCCAAGATTAACTCAAAAAAAATCAGTAGCCCTCCTATATACAAATGATGAATGGGCTGAGAAAGAAATCAGAGAAATATCACCCTTTACAATTGCCACAAATAATATAAAATATCTTAGGGTAACTCTAACTAAGCAAATGAAGGACCTGTATGACAAGAACTTTTAAGTCTTTGAAGAAAGAAATTGAAGAATGTATCAGAAAATGGAGAGATCCCCATGCTCATGGATAAGTAGAACCAACATCATAAAAATGGCAATCTTACCAAAAGCAATCTACAGATTCAGTGCAATCCTCATCAAAATCCCAACACAATTCTTCACAGACCTAGAAAGAATAATACTCAACTTCATATGGAAAAACAAAAAAGTCAGAATAGCTAAAACAGTCCTGTACAATAAAGGAACTTCTGGAGGCATCACCATCCCTGACTTCAAGCTCTACTATAGAGCTGCAGTAATAAAATCAGCTTGGTATTGGCATAAAAACCAACATGTGGATCAATGGAATCAAACTGAAGACCCTGAATAAATCCATACACCTATAAACACCTGATTTTTTTTTTTAAAAAGAAGCCAAAACTGAACAATGGAAAAAAAGAAATCATCTTCAACAAATGGTGTTGGCATAACTGGATGTCAACTGTAGAAGAATTAAAATAGATCCAATCTATTGCCATGCACAAAACTCAAGTCCAAATGGATCAAAGACCTCAACATAAATCCAGCTACACTGAACTTGATAGAAGAGAGGATAGGAAGTAGCTTTGAACACAATGGCACAGGAGACCACTTCCTAAATATAACACCAGTAGCACAGACACTGAGATCAACAATTAATAAATGGGACCTCTTCAAACTGAGAAGCTTCTGTAAAGCAAAGGACATGGTCAATAAGACAAAATGACAGCCTAAAAAATGGGAAAAGATCTTTATCAACCCCACATGTGACAGAAAGCTGATCTCCAAAATATATAAAGAACTCAAGAAACTAGACATTAAAATACCAAATAATCCAATTAAAAATGGGATACAGATCTAAACAGAGAATTCACAATGGAAGAACCTCAAATGGCCGAAAGGCATTTAATTAATTGCTCAACATCCTTAGTCATCAGGGAAATGCAAATCGAAATGAATCTGAGATATATTACCATTCTTACACCTGTCATAATGGCTAAGATCAAGAACACTGATGACAACTTATGTTGGAGAGGATATGGAGTAAAGGGAACACTCCTCCACTGCTGGTGGGAGTGCAAGCTTGTACAGCCACTTTGGAAATCAGTATGATAGTTTCTCAAAAAATTGGGAATCAATCTACCTCAAGACTTAGCAATACCACTCTTTGGCATATACCCAAGGAATGCTCAATCTTACCACAAGGACACATGCTCAACTATGTTCATAGCAGCATTATTCGTAATAGCCAAAAACTGGAAACAACCTAGATGTCCCTCAACCAAAAAATGGATAAAGAAAATGTGGTACATTTACACAATGAAGTATTACTCAGTGGTTTAAAAAAAATGACATGAAATTTGCAGGCAAATGGGTGGAACTAAACAAAAATCATCCTGAGTGAGGTAACCTAGACCTAGAAAGACAAACATGGTATGTATTCACCCATAAGTGGATATTAGCTGTAAAGTAAAGGATAACCAGGCTATAGTCTACAGCTCTACAGAAACTAGGTAACAAGGAGGACCCAAGAGGGACACATGGATCTCCCTGGGAAGGGAAAATAGATGAGATCTCCTGGGTAAACTGAGGTGGGGCGAAGGGATGGCAATGGGAACATGAAGGATCAGGATGGTCGAGTTGGGGGAGGGATGGAGAGGGAGAGCAACAAAAGAGATGTCTTAAAAGAGGGGCCAGTATGTGATTAGGGGAAAACCTGGTGCCAGGGAGGACCCCAGCTAAGACACCTAGTGTGGTGGAGAGAGTGCCTGAACTGGCCTTCTGCAATCCGACTGGTGACTAATTGTCATCATACAACCTTGTAGCAGAATATTTTAAGATGTGTTACTTCTGTTTATGTTGCATTTGTTTAACTCTGTAAAGCTGTGTTACTGTGCCTGTCTAAAACATCTGATGGTTAATAAATAACTGGCCAATAGCAAAGCAAGAGAAAGGATAGGTGGGGCTGGCAGGCAGAAAGAATATACAGAAGGAGAAATCTGGAGCGTGGAGTAGAAAGAGCCAGAGAAGGGAAGGACATCAGGGGCCAGCCACCCAGCAACACAACCAGTAAGCCATGGAGTAAGAGTAAGATTTACAAAAGTAAGAGAATGGGAAAAGCCCAGAGGCAAAAGGTATATGGGATAATTTAAGGTAAGGAAAGCTGGCTAGAAACAAGCCAAGCTAAGGCCAGGCATTCATAAATAAGAATAAGCCTCTGTGTATGATTTATTTGGGAGCTGGGTGGTAGCCCCCCCCCTCCAAAAGAGTAAGAAACAAACAACAGAACCTTCATCCAGTAACTGATGGAAGCAGATGGAGAAATCTATAGCCAAGCACTGGACAGAGCTCCAGGAGTCCAGCTGAAAAGAGAGAGGAGGGATTATGCAAGCAAGGGGGTTGGTCAAGATCATGACAGGGAGACCCACAGACAGATGACCCTAGCTCTCATGGGAGCTCAGGGCTTCTAGACCAACAGCTAGGGAGCCTGCATGGGACTGACCTAGGCCCTCCTTGTGTGTGTGAGACAGTTGTAGCTTGGCCTGTTTGTGGGGCCCCTAGCAGCGGGAGCAGGATCTGTCCCTGGTGCATGAGTTGGCTTTTTGGAACTTATTCCCCATGGTGGGATGCCTCTCTCAGCCTTGATGCAGCAGGTAGGAGCTTGTCTTGCTTAAACTTGATATGCCAGACTTTCTTGACTCCCATGGGAGGCCTTACCCTTTCTGAGGAGTGGGTTGGGGGGGAGGGTAGAAAGGAGGTGGGGAGAGGGAAGGGGAGGAGAGGAGGGAGGGAAACTGTGGTTGGTATGTGAAATAAATTTTAAAAATTAATAAAAAAAGGAATCTCTATATCTTAACTTTAAAAAGGATTACTTTGCCTTCGTGTGGCAGGGAAGCACATAGTGAGACAACTGAGCTTCCCTCCACGGCTGGACCAGCAGAAGAATGAGCTCCCAGCGCAGGGCCTCTGTCTGAACTACATAAACAACATCACTGTGATTGGCTCAGATACAGCCACGATTTGAGGGACAATGTGTTCCAGGCAATAACCTCAGCTGGCCAGGTCATTAATTCTGATAAAAGTCAGGGCCAGCCCAACAAATAACTTTAGAAAGGAAGAATTTAGGTCAGAGAATGCTGAAACAAACCAAGCAAGATTAAGGAAAAATGCGTGACCAAGAGGCTCCTGAGCTCTCAGACGAAAGTGCCTTCACCACGGAGGCCATCTGGCCCCCGACGATGGCACATTCCAGTGCTGGGCATTTCCTTCTTCCTCTGCTCCCCCTTCCCACCCTAAATGAAACTACAAAGGAAGATGAGCAAAGCTGTGTACAGTGCACAGCTGTGTTTGGTGGCACAGATGTGTGGTGGTGCACAGCTGTGTGTGGTGGCACAGATGTGTGTGGTGATGCACAGCTGTGTGTTGGTGCACAGCTGTGTGTGGTGATGCACAGCTGTGTGTGGTGGCACAGATGTTTGGTGGTGCACAGCTGTATATGGTGGTACACACCTGTGTGCATTGCACAGATGTGTGTGGTGGTGCACAGCTGTGTGTGTATTGGCATAGATGTGTGTTGGTGCAAAGATGTGTGTGTTGGTGCACAGCTGTGTGTGTTGGCACAGATGTGTGTGGTGGAACAGATGTGTGTGGTGGCACAGATGTGTGTGTTGGCACAGATGTGTGTGTTGGCACAGCTGTATGTGTTGGCACAGATGTGTGTGGTGGAACAGATGTGTGTGGTGGCACAGATGTGTGTGGTGCACAGATGTGTGTGGTGGCACAGATGTGTGTGGTGGCACAGCTGTGTGTGGTGCACAGCTGTGTGTCGTGAACAGATGTGTGTGGTGGCACAGCTGTGTGTGGTGCACAGATGTGTGTGGTGGCACAGCTGTGTGTGGTGCACAGCTGTGTGTGGTAGCACAGATGTGTGTGGTAGCACAGATGTGTGTGGTGGCACAGCTGTGTGTGGTGCACAGCTGTGTGTCGTGAACAGATGTGTGTGGTGGCACAGCTGTGTGTGGTGCACAGATGTGTGTGGTGGCACAGCTGTGTGTGGTGGCACAGCTGTGTGTGGTGGCACAGCTGTGTGTGGTGCACACTTGAATTCCTCAGCACTCAGGACGTGGTGGAAGGAGCGTCAGGTGCCCAAGAGCAGCATCCACAACGTAGTGAGTTCAAGGCTAGCCCGGGCTACATGAGCCCTGTCTCAACCCTGCTCAGCCCATACAAAGAAAGAAGAACCCTAGAAAAGGGATAACATCCTGTCTGTGCAGTTCTTGGAGGTCCTCGGTTTTATTCATTTCCGTTTGGGACAGAGCCTCATCTCATATAGCCCAGGCTGAACTCACACTCATCTGTAGCCAAGCATCTGCCACCACACCCAAGTTTGTTCAGTGCTGGGATTGGACCAAGGCTTCACATCTGGTAGGCCACCACTCTGCTGCCTGTGCTGTGTCCTCAGGCCCCCTTGCTTCTTTTAAAATGAAAATCTCACCAGCTGCGGCTGATAATGGTGAGAGGGTACCTCTGGCACTGGGTAGGTGCCATTCCTTGTAACACTAATCAAATGCAGGTCTTTAAACAGCAGTCCAGGCTGGCACTGGACATTAACAGGGGTAGAAAACTCTACCTGTGCGTTATCAGTGCTGCTGAGACCTAATCTGCCTCTTTCAACTGGGTCAATGCAAACTGTCATTAAATCGACTTCTATCATTAAATAGAAACAGTACACGGGAGCATGCCTACTTGGGGCTCCAGAGTGTCACACACCTTAATGAGTCAGGAAGCACTTAGTTCACAGAAACCTCACAAGTAGAAGGTCTCTTACTACTACAAATTGAAGGCCTTTCCCAAAGGAGGATCCCCCATGGGACAGTCTGGATCACTGATAGTTCAACCCAAAGCCACACTCTGCTGGGTTACAGTACTCTCTGCTCTCTACGTGGTCAAATCATGACCCATGAAGTATAAGACTCACCAACCTGATGGACAAAATCGGCAGCAATGTGGCCAGTCACACAGGCTGCTACCAATGCCCCCTTCCACACACTCTGCTACACCTTCAGGTTTCTGGGCCATATCCAATAACCTCAGGAAAACTGCAAACAAACAAAACCAAATTAAATCAAGACGCCAATGTCTTGATCTACAGGATCTACAGCAAAACTAGCTTCGTGCTAGCAAGGATGGAGGCACACACCTGTAACCTTAGCTCCCAGGAACGCAGGGCTGGGGGGTCATCTTGACTTCTCCAGGACAGCCTGGAAGCAGACTGTATCACAAAACAAAACAAGCAAACAAAAACCTAGCCTGGTCAAAAGACAAAATATTTGTCACTTGTATAAACAGACATAAAATAAAGGCCCCTCTACCAAACCAATAACAACTAGAACAAACAGGTCAACACAGGCTACTCCAGACCATTCACCATGAAGTTTCCAAGGTTCATAAGCAAAACACCAAACACAACCTACTGCAAAGCTAGACACACACCTGTGACCTTTTGTTTGAGAAACACTAAAGATGCAGTGGCACCTTGTCCCAGGCCTGGTGTGATGGATGACTAGTTTTAATTGTCATCTTGACGGGATCTGAAGTCACCGAGAAGGCAAACCTCCAGGCACACCTGTGTGGGATTATCTAGCCTCTGGGTGTGTGGGAGGGATTGTGTTGATTAGGTTAATTGAGGTAGGAAGACACAAGGTAAAAGTAGATGGCACCATTCCCTGAATGTTGGCTCACTTATTTCTAAAATTATTTTAAAAACAAACTGTGGAATTACGGACCAAAATTACTGCAATATGGATTGACTGTCCCTAATCCAAAACTCTGAAATCTTAGCTATTCCCCAATCTGAAACTGTCTGAGCACTGATAGCACACCACAGTGGGAATCCATACCTGATCCGACATAATGGGCTGCAGCTGACGCAGTCACCAAACATCTGAATCGAATCTCCTTCAAACTGTGTAGAGGTGTATGATCAGATAAGCAGCTTTTACAGTTAGATGGACGTCTTGCCTCAAAGATATGCAAATTCTCAGACATCAATCAACCAATCAAAATCTGACTGCTTCTGGCTCCAAGTATTTTGAGCAAGGGTTATTCAACACAATAGCTTTGAAACTATAGCTGCCATCTTTATGTTTTTATTTACTGAGACAGGGAGTAGGTTTGAATGAGAACCACGCCCGCCCCCATAGGCTCATGTGTTTGACTGCTTGATCCCTGGTTGGTGGAACTGTTTGGGAAGACTTAGGAGGTGTGGCCTTGTTGAAGGAGGTGTGACACTTTGAGGTTTCAAAAGCCCACACCATTCCCAGTTAGCTCTTTCTGCCTTGTACTTGTAGATCAAGACATAAGCTCTCAGCTACTGTTCAAACACCATGGCATCCTGCATGCTGCCATGCTCTCCAACAAGATGGTCATGGACTCTAACCCTCTAGAACCATGAGGCCAAAATCAAATTCTTTCTTTTATTAAATTGCCTTGGTCATGGTGTTTTGTCACAGTGATTGAAAAATAATTAGACACAGGGTCTCTATGTGTAGCTCTGGCTGTCCTGGAACTGCTTATGTAGATGAGGCTGGTCTTGAACTCAGAGAGATCTGTCTGCTTCTGCCTCCTGGGTGCTAAGATCAAAAGCCTGCTACACCTACCTGCCCAGTTGGCATTTAGAAACAAAAAATCACTTGAATCATGAAAACCAAACCATAGAGTTGCAAACCATTGCTATAGGAAGAGTAGGTTTTCTATTTAAAATTTTAAATTATTATTATATGTATATGAGTGTTTTACCTACATGTATGTCTATGCACCACTTACATGCCTGGTACCTGCAAAGGCCAGAAGAGAGCACTGAATTCCCTTGAGCTGGATGGTGTGAGCTGCCATGTAGGTGCTGGGAACCAAACTGAGGTCCCTGCAAGAGCAGCCGGTGCTTACCCATGGGGCCGTCTCTCCAGCCCCAGGAGCTGCCTCTTTACTGGCTCCTGTTCTCAGCTTTACTGAGACCTTCGTTTCTCTGTACACTTTGTGTACTTGTCGGCTTCATTCTTCGCAGCCTGTAGCCTTTTCTCTAAGGAAGGTTTTATGATAATGAACTCCCTCATTGTTTGTGTTTAGGATGTCTTTGTTTCTTTCTGACCAGGTGGGGCTTGAACTCCTGAGCCTCTGGCCTCGGCTTCCCTAGTGGTGGAAAGACAAGCATGCTCCACCTCACCCTCTCCCTGACATTTAAAAAACAATGTTTTTGTTCACAGAAGTCTTGACACCTAAAAAAAAAAAACAAAAAACAAATTTAAATATACCAATCTTCTAGATTTCAGTTTGTGATTCATAAAATTAAAATGAAAACTCTGAGCCGGTGAGGTGGCTCACTGAGTAAAAGGGCCTGCCTCAAAAACCTGATGATCCGAGTTCAATCCCCAGATCCCACAATGGAAAGAGAACTGACCCCTGAAGGCTGGCCTCTGGCCTCTGCATGTGTGCTATGGCATATGCATGTCTGTTTGTGCACACACATGCACACGTGCACACACACACACAGAGAGGGAGGGAGGGAGAAATAATAATATTAATAATAATGGATTAAAATTAAAAAAAAACAACTGAACTTGTGTCTGTTCCTGGCATAGAACCTGAAACCAAAACAAGGAGAGAACCTGTTTCTCCTTAGAAATCAACGAGAGGAAGTCATATCAATGAGAACAAAGGTTTGTTAATTAATTTGGGTTGGCAAAGAATTTGACTATGAAGAAAACAATTAAGTAATTAATTTTACTTGACAACAGAGTAATACTTTCTGTCTCAGAGTAGGGCAAACATTTTCAAAGTTAAAGACTTGTGTAGCCCAGTGGTTCAAACACCCTAGGTATTGCAAGATTGACTATGTGAATGGGTTTTACATTATACAAAATTCATCTTTAAATTACCAACTATAATAAAGAATATGAAGTCATCAAATACTGTTTATGGAACATTGCCCTTTTTATTCCAGATGCCTTGTAAGTTGCCGTATGAAACAGATTTTTTTAGGGGGGAGTCCTCAACAAATTTAACCAAAATGGAAAATTTTCCCTCAGTTTGTAAGTATCTGGATTTTCTGCTAATGTGACATTTTAGCTATATGGATCAGGGGAAGTCTTAGAAGATGGTCAAGAATGGAGAAAATGGAATGACTTTTGACCACACCTGCTCTCTGTGCCTGAAACTCAGCCAGCTGTGCAAACTTAATCCCACCTTCTGTACTGATTTGGCCTTCATTCTAAGCAAAAAAAGAAATTTTGATGTACTAGTCTGTTAACAGGCATGACATTTTACACTGAATTGTATGCTCAACAACTGTATGGCGTGAGTCCTCGACTGTAACATCAGACAGAATAATTTTACAGTCCAAAATAGCCTCTTCCTGCATATCTCCACCCACTCGCAATCTTAGCGTTTATCGAGGTTCATCTTCCTTGCTGCCCACCCATGGAGCACCAGGGGCTACAAGGAAAGTCTGCAAACCACTAAACCAAGTCATGAGAGCTGCTGGTAGTGACTAATTCATGAAATAACAGCTGGGCTTTTGCTGAGAAAGGAATGACTTAGAATATGACGTAGAAATACTGATGTCACGTGAACACAACGTGAAAAGAGCCAGTGTGGGGATATGGGTAGGAGGGGAAGGGTGGATTTTTTTTTTTTTAGACAAGGTCAAACTATGTAGCCCCAGCTGGTCTGAACTCACTATGAGACCTTGAGGACCTCAGCCTCACAGAGATCGGCCTGTCCCTGCTTCCCAAATGCTGAGTTGAGCTCAAGGGACCTTTTTTGCTTCAGTCTCCCAAGTAGCTAGGGATTATAGGCAGGTGCCATTATGCTGGGCTTGTTAAGTCTTTTAGGTTTCCATTTTTTCTATCTATTTTTCATGGTTTGGTTTTCTGTGGGAGACAGAAAAACAGCCCCCCCCCCAGTCAAGGGCTTTGATGTTATTAAGTATCTTAAACATTGAAGGACATTGGCTTAAGTTGCCCTTTGTTTTGCTATTATTTACATTTTTACATTTATTTTTTATTTGTGTGTGTATTTGCACACACACACACACACACACACACACACACACACACACACATGTATGCATTCGCCCACGTATGCGTATCTGTGGGTGCGCTCAAGCCAGCACATCATGTGTGGAGGTCAGAGGACAGCTTGTGGGAGTGACTTCTCTCCTTCTACCATGTGCGTTCCAGGAACTGAACTCAGGTCCTCAGCTTTGGCAGCAAGGGCTTCACCAAAATTGCCTTTCGAATGATTTTTGTTGACGGATAACCATCTTACTGCAACTGACTTCAGAGTGCTTCAAACATAATTATAACTGCAAGCTTTGACCAAATACCGGTGAAGGGGTAGGCAGATGGTGCAACCCTGTGATCTCACTACTGAAAGGCTGGAGCAAGAGGACCCTTAGGCCAGCCTGGGCTCTGTAGCCAGAACTTGATCTCCACAAAATGAACAAAAACGAAAAGGCAGTGGAATTTTACCTAACATTTACGCCAAAGTAGCTCAGGGCTGCACACACCCACACACCTATAACCCAGTATCAGGAAGGCTTATAGTCACGTGCCATCATGCTTGGTCTGTGCAGTACCAAGGCTTGAACTGGAAGTCTGATGTGTACTAAGCAAACATGTGAATAACTGAGTTACAAGCCAGCCCTTGTCCTAAGTTTCTGGATGTATCCCATGAGGAAGTGGGATCCTTCCATCTCTAAATGTCTGTCATCTCATTGAAAGGAGAAATGTGGCGATGCATTGATGCATTATCATAAAAATATCTCTTACATCCTGAGACTGAAACCTGCTGGACCCCACAGCCAGAGTTAATAATATAACCTGAGGTCACTTAAGACATAATATCCTCCTGTGCTCTCAAGCCTGTTTTTCTAACCTGCCTTTAAGAGAACAAAGTAACCATCAGTCATACTTGCCTTGTATTTCCCAGGCAGTCAGCTTTTACAGCCTAAACTGATGCAGAGTGTAATCTTAAATTATGAACTCTAGCCCAGATAATGAATGTGTATGCATTACTGAAAGCTGCTAATACAGAGGTTAAAAGTAACTTCCTAAAATCCACCATAAAGGTTGAATGCAACGTTTATGGGTATTGGTAGATAAACAATGGTGTTTATTGTCTGGATCAGTTGGAAACAGTGACTTAACCCCTTGTAAAACTGTGAAAGAATTCTGTAAAGTCCCCCATTCCATCCTCATGTGACATTTTCTATGCTGTTCAGTAAATGAGAATACAAAGACCTCTATTAGAGACAGACACCTTCAGACAGCCACACCTGGGCAGACACGGACAGAGTCACCAGATGACTGCCTTCTCCAGGCAGCCAACAGTTCTGACTCACACCAGAGGACAGGAAACACAGGGAGGAGCATGGAGGAGAGAAATCAAACCTGTACTCGATTTGATTCAGTGACTCCAAGGGGAAATTTCTTTTCTTCATGTGGTACCAATTCATCCTGGGTGATTTGTAGTTAATCCCTAACTGCTTTTAATCCATGCAAAGAAACAAAAGTGAAATTTACACAGAACCGAAACTTAAGGATACCTGGAAACGAGGCTATTTCTGGGACGTGGCACAAAGCTGGAATTCAGCAAGGAAGTTAGAGTGCATAAACATGCACCGCAGGCATACCCCAGAGAAAAACAACCCCTCCGAGAGCCTGCTGTTTTGTAGAAACCAGAGAGGCACGGTAAGGTCAGCTCTGAGAACCGTTGCTAGCCTCTCTTGGTGATTTAGACACTGACCCTTCTCAGACTAAATGGGAACTACCCAAGACAGCCATGCTGGCTGGTGGAGGCACGCCCATACTTAAATGTTTCTTTGTCCTTACTCTGGGATAAGAATATTCTAGAAATGCTTACACACGTTGTCAGTACATGCTGAACTTGCATCTTTTCTCTTAATGGATCATCTTTTTTCTTCTATCATCAGGAAAACGGAGATGAAACAGGACAGAAACAGGATGTTTTTGTGAACTTGGATGTCTCTCCCAAGTACAAAGTAGCAACACCCCTTGGAAAGACTGTGCCGTTCTGGAGAGAGGAGTGGAGGAGAGAAGGAATGACAAACTGTGTGTATATATAAAGTCTCAATATCTGGGAGGCCGGCCCAGGAGGAGCGCCACGGGTCCCAGAACAGACAAGGCTACAAAGTAATTCCCCCATGTCCCTGCAAAAAGGACAGGAGGAGGAAGGAGAGGAAAAGGAAGAAGAGAAGAAACGTGAAAGGAAGGAGTTGTTTTCTATGCATGAGATACGTGCCCATAATCCCAGAGATTGAGTCGTGGAGGAAGAGGCTAGCCTGGGCTATGTAATGAACCTCTGGCTCAAGTCATACCAACCAGACTGCACAAGAGTGAAAGGGGGGAAGAGTTAAGTCCAGGCACAAGAAAAGGCACTCCACTGTATTTGTCAGAAGAAACGTTGATTTAAAAAAAAAAAAAAAAAAAAAAAAAAAAAAAAAAAAAAAAAAAAGCTGGCCTGGGTTATGGGCTTTTTGTAGGAGAGGGGTGGGAGGTTGTGACATGCTTGATAAGGTATTGGAATATTGTCTGGGTTTGGAGGCCCAGTAGGTGTGTTCTGAGTCCAGTGGCCACTTTGGAATCCAGAACCAAGTGTCCTCTCTGACCAGTGTTTTGCTTGGACTTTTGTAAGCGCGGGCTTCTGGCAGGAATCTCTTTGTTAGCAGACTTCTGCGAGTGCCCTCTGGCTGGAAGTGGAGGGGGGTGAGGGGAGGGCACGGGATGGGGGCGCCTGATGGGGGATGGCATCCTGAAGCCTCCAGCCTAACACTGACAAGGCAGATGGAGCATTCAATTAGAAGAAGACTGTTTCCAGTGGCTGAGGAGGGACGAGGAAAGGGTCCATCCTCTTTCCCAGGCCAGCTGCCTCCTGCCCCTGGGGAAGGAGCAGGCTCTCTGCCTGGACACCTCCACTACAGAAGGCAGGCTGGCGGCAGGCTGGGCATCAGCAGCTACTCAGGGCTTCCTCCACTGAAGAAAAGTTCTGGAGAAGTGAACTTGGAATATGAAAGGAACCTGAAGGCAGAGACCGATGGTGGAGACAGTATTACTCAGGTCTAGGCTTTGGGGCTAAGGATTCCCCTCTTTCAAAAGGAAGTGGGCCAGCCAGGTGGCTCAATGGTCAAACCTGACAACCTGAATAAATAATAAATAAATAATAAAAATAATAAATAAATAAATAAATGTTACATATACATTTCTTAATGAGGAGTTTTATGGGGTCTCAGTTTCTTTTCCTGTCACTGAGGTAAAATTTGACAAAGGCAGCCTGAGGGGAAGGATTCCTTGGGGCTCACAGTTCCGGGTTGTAGTCCATCCTGAAGGGGAAGTCACAGCAGCTATAGCATAAGGTCACATTGCATGTGCAGTCAAGGAGCAGAGAGGGACAAATGTGTGCATCTAGTGCTGACCTTGACTTTCCCAGTCTATACAGTCTAGAAGCCCAGGGAGTGGTCGTGCCCACAGTTAAGACGGGTCCTCTTATCCCATTAATGTAATGAATAGAATCTCTAGGTGGTCCTCTAGAGGCTAACCTTAATCCAGACGATGCCTCGCAGGTGTGCACAGAAGCTTCCTTTCCTCTCAGGTGATTCTAGACTCCATGACACAGATCATCGCACCGGGTGAAGGGGGTGGAACATTTGATTCTTGAACTTGAAGTTGGTTGTTCTCCAATAAATATATCCTTTTGATGGCCTTGCAGGCAGAGCCTTACTACATCTTTTTCTTTAAGAAATTTCAGGCTGACCTCCTATCTCCCTGTTAACACATGGGCCAGTGAGATGCCAAGCCGGGAACATGAGTTATATTCCTGAGGCCTACACAGGAAGGAGAACCTGGTCCTGAGTTCCTTCCCTGAGGAGAACCTGGTACTGAGTTCTATCCCTCAAGAGAATCTGGTCCTGAGTCCTATTCCTGAGGAGAACCTGGTATTGAGTTCCTTCCCTGAGGGGAACCTGGTACTGAGTTCTATCCCTGAGGGGAACCTGGTCCTGAGTTCCTTCCCTGAGGAGAACCTGGTCCTGAGTTCTATCCCTCAAGAGAACTTGGTACTGAGTTCTATCCCTGAGGGGAACCTGGTATTGAGTTCCTTCCCTGAGGAGAACCTGGTACTGAGTTCCTTCCCTGAGGAGAAGCTGGTACTGAGTTCTATCCCTGAGGGGAACCTGGTATTGAGTTCTATCCCTGAGGTCTACTCAGGAAGGAGAACCTATTACACATACATTTTCAAGTGAGACAGAAGAACTCTGCTTAGAACCCAGCGTGTGGGAAGGCTGCTGCAGATAATAGCAAGAGCCAGCGATAGTGCCAAGGCAGGAAGGGGAGCTTGGCGGCGCTCTCTACAGGGCTTATCCAAACCCAGCCCAGGGAGGGAGCTGGGGAGATGGCTCAGCGGTTGGCCTGGCCCACTTGCCGCCTTGCAGAGGGCCCGAGTTTGATTGCCAGCAGCCACATCAGGTGGCTCAAGACTGTCTGTAGCTCCAGAGTAGTTTGGCTTCTCTGGCCTCTGTGGGCACTCTCTCCCATGTGCACATGCCCACACAAACATCTACTCAGTTCAAAATTAAACTACCCAAGGAATGGCTCTCTCCCTTCCTGGTGTAGTCCTGCTCCTTTGTCAAGTTACTTTTATCTCTAATTTTGAGTCTGTTCTGTTCTAACTCTGGGGCCTGAAGGGACACTCTTTTTAAAGACTTTGTTGCAGGACATCTCTGGTGTCACAACTCTGTCCTGCTCTCCACTCCAGAAGGGTGCACTGAGAACAGGAGGCTGATGGCAGAGACACTGTGCACACACCTCCTAGTGATAGAATGATGGCAGTAGCCTTGCTCTGAGCACAAGTGAAGACAAAGGATTTGATTCTTGGTTTCCCTTTTAGCTTCTGGAAATTCCAGGACTCAGCCCAGGAAATCTCCTCTGTGTGATATGAATCCTGTTTGTGTTAGCATTTGTGCTTCAAATTGAAAAGAGGTAGGTGTGGCGTTCCAAGGCAGACCAGACTGCCGCCAAGTAACCTTGACTGAACGTGCATCTGCTTCTTCCTGCTCTCCTGCTTCTCTTCTTCCAGCTGCTCCCACAAAGACGATGCAGGACCAAGAAAAGACTTGTCCTGAGGAAAGGACCTTAACAGCTAGCTGTCACGATAGCACCACGCTGTATGTGCGCTGTGTATGTTGTAGACTATTTTGCATATCTGCATTCTTTGAAGGGCGAGAGTTGAGTAGGGGTCTCACACAGCCTAAGCTGTTCTTGAAACCACTGCGTAGCTGAGGATGACCTTGAACTCCTGATCTTCCTGAGTGCTAGGATGGCTAGTGTATGCCACCGTATGTCGCTTGCACACCTGTGCTCTTCAACACTGAATACTTTTGTCAGCCCAGTGTCCTCCCAGGTGGAACTCCCCCTTCTCCTGTTTCTTCTCCAGGTGATGAAGTGTTACAAACTCTGCAGGACTTGAAGTCAGCACTGCAGATCTAGTCCTTAGAAACCACTCCTTAAAGATTAATGCATTTAAAAAAATCTTTTAAAAAATAGGTAAGGTGTGTGTGTGTGTGTGTGTGTGTGTGTGTGTGTGTATACCTTGTGTGTGTGTGTATGCATGCATGCTTGAAGGGGCCAGAAAAGCAGCAAATACTCTTAACCATTGAGCTATTTTTTTCCAGCTCTGAGATTAATATTTTAGATGGCAGGAAATTAGCTTGCTTACAATTTTCGGAAACTGGGTGGAGTGTGTTGTGATAAATTCTGAATTTAGTCCAAAATAATAAGCAAGTGTACTCTTTGTTATGTGCATTGTTGTGTTGTGTGTGTATTGTTGGGGTCATGTCCTTTCCCAGTACCACACGCAGTGAGCTGTACTACAAGCTCTAAGTATATTATTATATTCAACTATTTAAGTGAGCTAAAGCTTAATTAATGTAAAAGGAAAAAATTCAAAATCTTCCCTTGCACAGAAAGACATTCTAAATTGGTTTATTTATTCATAAAGAAG
Source organism: Peromyscus leucopus (assembly GCF_004664715.2). Classification (NCBI taxonomy): domain Eukaryota; kingdom Metazoa; phylum Chordata; class Mammalia; order Rodentia; family Cricetidae; genus Peromyscus; species Peromyscus leucopus. The sequence goes on along the minus strand of NC_051068.1, from coordinate 7,268,673 downwards.
AGCAAAGCAACTGGAAACAAAAACAAAAAGACTGATTTTCAGATGGTGACCCTGTCGCTGAAGGAGATAGAAAACTGAGCTGGACTTGCCCTGTGAACTTCCTCCCTGCCGACTAGCTTGTATAGTGCTGTGCCTGCTGGGCCCGTGACTATCACTGGGGTGTCTAACCAGTTCCTAGTTGAATGTGAGACTTGTTTCACAGGAGGGAATTCATGCCAGGCTCTGTAAACCTGATCAAAACCCCAAAGCTGGGAAGGTCATGGAATGGCCCTCGTAGGCTCGGCTCGTATATTTGAATGTTTGATCATTAGGGAGTGGTGCTACTTGACATGGATTAGGAGGTGTGGCCTTGGAGGAACTGTGTCACTGGTGGTGGGCTTTGGGATTTCAAATGCTCAGCCCAGGCCCAGTGTCTCTCTCTTCCTGTTGCCTGCTGATCCAGATGTGGAACTCTCAGGTACTCTCCAGCACTGTGTCTGCCTGCATGCCTGCATGCCCACCATGACAATAATGGACTAAACCCCTGAACTGTAGTAAGCCAGCCCCAAATAAATGCTTTCCTTTACAGAGGGAGTCACCGTGTCTCATCACAGCAATAGAACATTGACTAAGACACGGGTCCTAACATGAGGATACTCTTCTTATTTTTGCTATATGGACATGTTGTTAAACTGCCTTCCAGATATTTAATGTTTATACTTGTGACCAGTGCTGCTCTCAGCCCTGGTCAGAGAAGCTTCCCTTTGCAGTGGGTAAGTCAGTGCAGAGACTCCTACCTGGCCAAAGTGCTGAGGATAAGTTAACTGTTGAGTGCTCATCCCTAAACAGAACATTTACGTGAACCCCACCAGAGCTCAGGAAACAACACCGAAGAGGCCGCAGAAAGACTGTAAGTACACGGGAGGAGTACTGGGAAAAGTCTTCTGGACATGGCAGGGTCATGGCACCGAGAACTCAGAGCAGCTACGGTCATCTTCACGAGAGCAAGCTAGTCACCATCCCGGCATAACTGGGTGAGGCTGCCGTGGCTCAACACCTAGATGAGGAGCTATTGGCAATTGATAGGTGCTTGGGGGTGATTTTTCTTCAGGGGTGTGGCCACTGGAGGTGATCTGGTGATACCTGTACCCTTGTAACAAAGGTAGCTTTAATTGGACCCAGTTGATTTTTGAGAAAGAAGAAGAGGAGGAGGAGGAAGATGTAAACATGGAAAGGGGCAGTATGGGGGAGTCTAAGTGGAGTGGGGGTGCTGGGGTTGGATATGATCATAATGCATTGAAGTTATAAAAAACAATTAAAACCGAAAGCGTTGGATATAGCTAGGTCAGACTTGGCATTCCTGAATGTAAAGTGATTTGTTTGTACTTCCAGTTGCTGTTTTCCCGCAGTAGATATGTAGCATAGTTCTTTATGCTTCTTCTTACCCCGTAATTACTGGATCGTTAAGAATGTTGCTCTTGGTTGTCATCAGCGACACTAAGCCTGTGTACCGGTGAAAGAAGCGTGGTATGGAAGGAAGGAAGGACTGAACTGAATCTAACTGGTCTCAGGGATAATTACAGGGAGCATTCAAGGGGGGCGGTGCCTACAGCTCTTTGGGACACAGGCCAGCAGACTTCCGAAGTCTTATGGAGGCAGGATAAGAAGATAACTGTAATCATTACCCTTTTGCTGGGTGAGGAAATTCCATGACCAAAGGCAGCTTAAAGAAGTTTATTTTGGTTTATGGTTACAAAGGATTAGCTGTCCCTAATGGCAGCAAGAATAGGAAGTGGGGAGATTTTATCTCAACCCTGGAAATGGAGTGAGGCTATAAACTCTCCAAGGCCACCTCTGGCAATGGGCTACCCCCCTCACACCCCCCCCCCACCCCCCCCCCCCCACCCCCGCAAGCCTTCACCTTCTAAAGGTTGCACAACTTCCATGAACACTGCCACTGATTCGGGTCCAAGTGTTCCAGTGGGCGAGTCTACCAGGAATTTACCATTCAAACCACAACAGAAGAGAAAATGAATGGGAGAGTGAAGGGGTGGTGTTCAAACAGGCTCTCCATTCTGGAGATGAGAGTGGAGAATTCAAATATAGTTAAAACAACTGCTCTGCAGGTTGCCTACATGGAGACAATATTGCTTTTATGGATATATATTTTCAAATAGGAATATTAAAATAAGGCTGGAGAAATGGCTCAGAGGTTAAGAGCACAGGCTCTCCCCAGAGGTCCTGAGTTCAGTTCCCAGCAACCACATGGTGGCTCACAGTCATCAGTAACAAGACCTGGTGCCCTCTTCTGGTGTACAGACATAATACATGCAGGCAGAACACTTATACATAATAAGTAAAATAAATCTTTAAAAAAAGAATATTAAAATAACAACGGACCATTCTTAAGGCTGTAAGCCTGTTGCTTTCTAGGAATCCCACAAGAATCCCTATGTACAGTAAAAGACCCTCATGTTCAGCTTTTCTGACCCATATTTTTATCTTACTACAGTCCCTAGGTGGCTTGCCACATTATAATCTTATTTATTTAAAAAGAGAAGGGGGTCACTGTTCTTCCAGAGGACTGTGCTCAGGTTCGCAGCATCCACATGGTGGCTCATGACCAACTGTAACTCCAGAGATCTAGCGCCTCTTCTGACCTCTGTGAGCTGTTCCAAGTGAGCCAACCGCTCTCATGGGCTCTGTATGTACACCATATGCTTACAGGCACATGCACCGAAAATGAAGTGAAATTTAAAAATAAAAAAGAAGGAAGAGAAAACCAAAGGTTCTTAGCAATCCTTCGAGAAATAACTTGAAAACCACTGTGGTAGTTTGAATGTAATTGGCCCCCATAATCCCAAACAGAGTGGTACTATTAGGAGGTGTGGCCTTGTTGGAGGAAGTGTGTCATTGTGGGAGTGGGCTTTGAGGTCTCTTTTGCTCAAGCTTTGCTCAGTGTGACAGATACTCAGTCTACTTTCTGTTGCCTGTGTGTCAACATGTAGCAGCTACCTCACCAGCACCCATGTCTGCCTGCACACTGTCATGCTCCCTGCAATGATGATAACGGACTGAACCTCTGAACTGTAAGCAAGCCATCACAATGAAATGTCTTGTTTGTAAGAGTTGCCATGGTCATGGTGTCTCTTCACAGCAATAGAAATCCTAAGACAGTCACCAAGCTTAAGCAGAAGCTCCTTGAGAAGCACCCCCTCCTAATACACACCTTTTCTAACCCTGAGTACTCTTCTGTTAACTCCTGTGCTTAAATCTATGTTTTTTTTAAAAAAAATCTTTTAATAAACTAGAACTCTGCTTCTTAGTGGCTCTTCCTGAAATTCTTTTCTGCTGTGAAGTCCAGAATCCTGGCTTTGCCTGGGTGGGGATATCTGAGAAGACAGGAGGAAGCAGCCTTGTAAAGCTGTGTCTCTGTCCCATGTCCCTGCTGCCACTCCCTGTATTGCTGCTGTGGTTTTAACCTTCCCCTGACATAGATGACAGTGAGAGTGAGGAGTTAAATTGTTCCACACAATAGAAACAGAAGGAATGTTAGCAAACTCCTGAGGCTACAGTTACTCTGATTCCCAAGCCAAACAAGGATGCAACAAAGAAAGGGAACTACAGTTCAATCTCCCTCATGAACATTGATGCAAAAATACTCAATAAAATACTGGCAAACAGACTCCAAGAACACATCAAAACAATTATCCACCATGATCAAGTAGGCTTCATCCCAGGGATGCAAGGGTGATTCAACATATAAAAGTCCGTCAATGTAATACACCATATAAACAAACTCAAAGAAAAAAAAAAAAACATGATCATTTCATTAGATGCTGAAAAAGCCTTTGACAAAATCCAACACCCCTTCATGATAAAGGTCTTGAAGAGATCAGGAATACAGGGAACATACCTAAACATAACAAAGGTAATTTACAGCAAGCCAACAGCCAACATCAAAGTAAATGGAGAGAAACTCAAATCGATTCCACTAAAATCAGGAACAAGACAAGGCTGTCTGCTCTCCCTATATTTATTCAATATAGTACTTGAAGTTCTAGCTAGAGCAATAAGACAACAAAAGGAGATCAAGGGATAGAAATTGGAAAGGAAGAAGTCAAACTTTCCCTATTTGCAGGTGATATGATAGTATATATAAGTGACCCCAAAAATTCTACCAAGGAACTCCTACAGCTGATAAACACCTTCAGTAATGTGGCAGGATACAAGATTAACTCAAAAAATCAGTAGCCCTCCTATACACAAATGACAAAAGGGCTGAGAAAGAAAGCAGAAAAACATCAGCCTTTACAATAGCTACAAATAATGTAAATTACCTTGGGGTAACTCTAACTATGCAAGTGTAGGAACTGTATGACAAGAACTTTAAGTCTCTAAAGAAAGAAATTGAAGAAGATGTCAGAAAATGGAAAGATCTCTCATGCTCATGGATAGGTAGGATTAACATAGTAAAAATGACAATCTTATCAAAAGCAATCTACAGATTCAGTGCAATCCCCATCAAAATCCCAACACAATTCTTCACAGATCTGGAAAGAACAATACTCAACTTCATATGGAAAAACAAAAAACCCAGGATAGCTAAAAGAATCCTGTACAACCTCTGGAGGCATCATAATCCCTGACTTCAAGCTGTACTATAGAGCTACAGTAATAAAAACAGCTTGGTACTGGCATAAAAACTGACATGTGAACCAATGGAATCGAATTGAAGACCCTGACATTAATCCATACATGTTATGAACACCTAATTTTTGACAAAGAAGCCAAAACTGTACAATGGAAAAAAGAAAGTATCTTCAACAAATGGTGCTGACGTAACTGGATGTCAACATGTAGAAGATTGCAAATAGATCCATATCTGTCACTGTGCACAAAACTTAAGTCCAAGTGGATCAAAGACCTCAACATAAATCCAGTTACTTTGAACCTGATAGAAGAGAAAGTAGGAAGTACTCTTGAATGCATTGGTACTGGAGATCACTTCTTAAATATAACACCAGTAGTACAGACACTGAGAGCAACAATTAATAAATGGAACCTCTTGAAACTGAGAAGCTTTTGTAGTTCAAAAGACAAAACGACAGCTACAGAATGGGAAAAGATCTTTATCAACCCCACATCTGACAGAGGACTGATATCCAGAATATATAAAGAACTCAAGAAACTAGACATCAAAATACCTAACAGTTCAATTTAAAAAATGGGCTGTAAAGGTAAACAGAGAATTCTCAACAAAAGAAGCTCAAATGGCTGAAAGACATTTAAGGAATTGCTCAACATCCTTAGTCATCAGGGAAATATAAATCAGAAGGACTCTGAGATACCATCTTACACCTGTTAGAATGGCTAAGATCAAAAACACTGAAGACAGCTTGTGTTGGAGAGGATGTGGAGCAAGGGGAACACTCCTACACTGCTGGTGGGAGTGCAAACTTATACAGCCACTTTGGAAATCAGTATGGCGGTTTCTCAGAAAATTGGAAATCAATCTCCCCCAAGACCCAGCTATACCACTCTTGGGCATATACCCAAGGAATGCTCAATCATACCACAAGGACACATGTTCAACTATGTTAATAGCAGCATTATTTGTAATAGCCAGAACCAGGAAACAACCTAGATGCCCTTCAACCAAAGAATGGATAAAGAAAATGTGGTACATATATACAATGGAGTACTATTCACCAGAGAAAAACAATGACATCATGAGGTTTGCAGGCAAATGGATGGAACTAGAAAATATCATCCTGAGTGAGATAACCCAGATTCAGAAAGACAAACATGGTATGTACTCACTCATAAGTGGATACTAGATGTAAAGCAAAGGATAACCAGACTGCAACTCACAGCTCCAGGGAGGCTAGCTAGTAAAGAGGACCCTAAGAAAGACACAGGGATTGCCCAATGACAGAGAAATGGATGAGATCTACATGAGCAAACTGGGGGTGAGGGAGGGTAATGGAGGGCAAGGGTCAGGGGAAAGAGAGCTTAGGGGAACAGGAGGTCCTAGCTGGATCAGGATCAGAGTGGGAGAACAAGGAAAGAGATACCATGACAAACCATGGGAATAGGAAGAAACTGAGTGCTAGAGAGGTCCCCAGGAATCCACAAAGATGACTCCACTATAGACTACTGGCAATGGTCTATAGGGTGCCTGAGCTGACCTACTATTGTGACAGGATGACACCCTAACTGTCGTCATAGAACCCTCATCCAGTGACTGATGGGAGCAGATGCAGAGATCCACGGCCAGGACGCAGGCAGAGCTCCAGGAGTCCAATCAACGAGAGAGAGAAGGGATTCTATGAGCAAGAGATATCGAGACCATGATTGGAAAAAGTACAGCGACAACTAGCCAAACTAGTGGAAACACATGAACTGTGGACCAATAGCTGAGGAGCCCCCATGGAACTGGACTAGGCCCTCTGGATAAGTGAGACAGTTGTTTAGTTTGAACTGTTTAGGGGGCCCCCAGGCAGTGGGACTGGGACCTGTCCCTAGTGCATAAGGCGGCTTTTTGGAGCCCAGTGCCTATGGTGAGACACTTTGTACAGCCTTTGTGCAGGGAGGAGGGGCTTGGACCTGCCTCAACTGAATGTACCAGGCTCTGCTGACTCCCCAGGGGATACCTTGCCTTGGAGAAGGTAAGAATGGAGGGTGGGTTGGGGGAAAGGCTGAGGGGTGGGAGGAGGGAGGACAGAGGAATTCATGGTTGATATGTAAAACGAATAGAAAATTTCTTAATATAAAAAAAAGGCTGGACGGTGGTGGCACATGCCTTTAATCCCAGCACTTGGGAGGCAGAAGCAGGTGGATCTCTATGAGTTCCAGGCCAGCCTGGTCTACACAGCGAGTTCCAGGACAGGCTCCAAAGCTACACAGAGAAACCCTGTCTTGAAAACACACACACACACACACACACACACACACACACACACACACACACACACACAAACCCCACAAAACAGAAGTAAAAGCAGCAATGCCAGTTGAAAAGAAATAACCCATCCGTAGTTGAGTTTTACAGGCTCTGTGTTCCCACAGCCATCCACCAGCAATCCTGACGATAGCACGCAGGTGAGAAAAGAGAATCCTGAGGGATAGTTTTGCCGCTTTTCTTAGTGATGCAGAGTTTTTGAGCCAAACTTCTTCAGGCTCCTCGGTGAGGAGAATTTTGACATCACAGCAGCCTCTGGCTGGTGCTATGGGAACCGCTTTCAGGCAGGGCACCAGTGTGAATGAGGAACTGCTGGGCAGCAGACCACGGCAGGCACCTAGGCACATGCTGGCACACACCGCACGTGAGTCTACAAACAGACACACAGACACAGCTCCCAAAGGTGAAAGGGGAGAGAAAGGCTGTGCCCTCAACGCCAGATTTATCACACAAAGGCAGCATTCTGCCAAAGCAGCCATGTAGTAGATTATATCAGTGTTTACTCTTGGATTCCCAGACGTCCTGAACGGCTTATTTTTTTATTTATTTATTTTTTATTTTTATTTTTATTTTTATTTTTTTTGGCTCATACCCATGCTCTCATCCTCCTCTCCATCACTAGCCATCCTGGCCTATGCTGGTAGCTGCATCAGTGCAGTGCTGGGTAAACAAAAACTGGCCCTTATGGCTCTGTTTCCCAGCAATGAATTCCAGGCACAGCACCGCGGCTTCTGAGCACCGAGTCCTTGGAGAGGCCATTTCAGCTTTTTGAGCTCAGTTTCTCCACCTGCGTCCAGTGTGGTACAGAGTGGGGCAAGAGAACAGTGTGGGAGGACCATACAAAGGCTGGGAGGTTGGCATTATGAGAAAAGCAGTTGGCCGAGGCTGGAAACCCCCACTGACGCAGAGACACCCCAGAGTTTGTGAAGTAATCTGTGGATCACTATAATATTAAAACGCTCACTCTCAGGCTCAGTGGTGAAGAGCACTTACAGAGTACCTAGGTTAGGTTCCTGGCACCTACATCAGGTAGCTCAAAACTGTCCATTTCTGCTCCGGAAAATTCCCATGCCCTCTTCTGGCCTCTGTAGGCATCTGGAATGAATATGGTGCGCACCTACACACACTACACAATCACAATTTTGATGGAGATTTAAGGCGCTAACAAGCTTTGGAAGGTATAAACTTGAATATAGAACTCTGTGTAACAGACAGAGCAGTCCCAAAAAAGTCATATCACGTAAATGCCAAAAAGCCTGCACTGTGCACAGCCACACCAGTGGCATTGGATGACATAAAGTCGTCATCGTTTTCGTATGATGGGGAGGTCTGAGCCGCTAAATTCTTGCTTTGCTCTCAACTGCTTCCTCCACTGAAGGTGCACCTTATCTTATTAAACTGACCCACTTCTATTGCAGTTTGCTCATGGACATAAGAACTTAGGACCATTTTGGAAGTACCGTTGGGAATCTGAGAGGTTCTGATATCAGAGAGGCCCACACAAAATGTGTGTGAAGGTTCTTTGCCACGGTGTTCTGTGCATACATGAGGCTGCTACCAATACAGTGCTTACCTCCCCAAGGACAGTGACCATGACGATGCCAGTGTCTCGTTCAAAGGACATGGGTGCAGAGTTTAAGAAACCATCTTGGCTTTGAGGTCCTGGGAGGCATTCTGACCTGAAAAGCATACTGTGAGGCAGACAGAGTGGATTTAGCAGAGCCACCGTGACCTTTCGGATCTCTTAGCTCTTCTGTGTGATGTTATGCTCTTTTCTAAGTGAGGAGCCTGAGATGGAGTGTGGATACAATGAATAATTCCATCTCTACAGACCTGCCAGGAGCCAAGGATAAATGGTACCACCACAGGGCCGAAGTTAGTTAATCCTTTTATAATTAGGACCATATTTCAAGGTCAATAATGAAAATACCTTAGAATTAAACTCTACATGATGAATTGCATGAGGTACTCGTTCTTTTTTTTTTCTTTTGCATGTGTGTGCACACGAGTATATGTGTGCACGAGTATGCATACGTGCAGATTCCTGTCCTGCTCCTAGAGAGAAGCTAAGTGACTCACAACCTAGAGAGAAGCTAAGTGACTCACAACCAGCCGCACTACAGCTCCAGGGTTCTGAAGCCCTTTTCTAGCCTTGAGGGCACCTGAACATACATGGTGTGCTTTCACACAAACACACACATTCACGAGAATAAAAATATTCAAACATAAATATGTAAGAATAAGGTGGAGAGTGATAGAGACACCTGATGTTGACCACTGGCCTCTTGCGTGTGTCCACAGAAAACTATACACACAATTACTCTACTTTACCATTGTCAGGACCCTGATATGCCCAACTCTTGAACTAAACTCTACTATAAATTCATGTTATAGGAAAATCATGTATGTGGGCTGGCACTACTGGGGGTTTCCGGCAGCCATGTTGGGATTGGAATCTGTCCCTTTGCACGAGGACCTCTAGTACAAGAACTTATGCCCACCCAAATAGAAGTACAAGAGTGCTCCTAAGACATGTTTGTTTTTATCTAAGAGTAACACATGGCCCTGTAGGACTTAAACAACAGATGAAAGTCGAGAGACTCATGAAGACCAGAAGGGCTTCTGATCTGCTAGGTAAAAACATCAAGCCTCTCTGCAGACGCTGAGGCAAAGGTTGAACACTGACCTTTCCAGAACAGAAAGGAAACACGAGTCAGAAACAGTGGCAAGCAGGCTGGAGCTGGAGCGCCGTTGGCAGAATGCTTGCCCAGCACACCAGAAGCACTATGACCAATCCCCAGCACTGCATAACTTCAGGAGGAGGAGGAGGAGGGGCGGAAGTTCAAGGATGGATAAATTATAGAGGAATACACAATAGAATCCCCCATGGAAGTAAAAGAACAAACTCCTGGTATGTACCAAGTGGTAAAGAAACCAGACACTGGAAATACATAATACATGACTTGTACAATATTTAAGAGCAGACAAACCAGGTATCTCCCCAGTTGTTCTAGATGGGGTGTATGGGACAAGCCATCTGGGGTGTTAGAGACATTCCATAGGCTTACTCTTAAGATTCATAAGCCTTGTATGCAAGTTATTAGAAGTTTCTATATTATTACACACATGAATGCATGATGCATAAAGATTAATGAGTTACAGAGTAAATGTAAATGTATATAACAAAATATAAAAAGCTAACACTGAAAATTCTCTTGCCAAGCAATGTAAAACTTCAAATGTAAACATTTATTCTTTTAGTGGGGAGAGGGAGGGGGCTGAAGATAGGGTCTTACTATGGAGCCCAAGCTGGCCTCAAACTCTGCATCCTCCTGCCTCAGTCCGTGCAGAGATTACCGGGGTCTGGGGAAATGGCTCCGTGGTTAAGGTCTCCTCCGCTGCTCAGAACACTCAGCGCAGCTCTTCAATTCAGAGATTTGTAGCAGAAAACCCATCTGTGAGGCAGAGTGATGGGTGTTTTGAGGACTTTGCGTTACCTCACCTACGGTTCTCTAAGCCACTTTCTAGCTGTTATATCCATTTTATATATCGTATTAGTAACTTTTATCATTACTCCAATAAAATAACTGATGAAAGGCAACCTAAGGGAGGGCTTGCTTCTGGTGCACAGTATAAGGGTCCAGTCCACCATGGCCAGGAAGCCTCGGAGGCGAGAGCTTATGGAGGTGCTCACATTGCATCAGCAGCAATCAGGACAGAGAATTAAATGCTTCTTTCCATTTAGTCTAGTGCCCCCGCCCATGGAATGGTACTGACCACGTTCAGGACGGATGCTCTGTTTAGGTATGTTTGTTTGTTTTGTCATTTGACCCAAACTAGGATCACATAGGAAGAAAGGACCTCAACTGAGAAAATGTCCCCATAAAATTGGCCCGTAGGCAAGTCTGTGGGGCACTTTCTTGATTAATGACTCATGTACTGTGGAAGGTGCCACCACCCCTGGGCAGGTGGTCTTGGGTATTATAAAAAAGCAAGCTGAGCAGGCCATGGGAACAAGCCAATAAGCTGTGTTCTTCCATGGTCTCTGCTTCAGTTTCTACTTCCAGATTCCTGTCCTGCTTGAGTTCCTGCCTTGACTTCCCTCAGTGACAGACTGTCATCAGGAGGTGTAAGTCAAAAAACCCTTTCCTCCCCAAGTTACTTCCATCCTGGTGTCTTTATCACAGCAACAGAAATCAAACTAAGACGGTGGGTCTTCCTATGTCAATTAACTCAGTTTAGAAACTCCCTCACAGATATACTCAGAGATATCTACTTTTTTTTTTTTTTTTTTTTTTTTTTTTTTTTTTTTTTTTTTTTTTTTTTTTTTTTTTTTGGTTTTTTGAGACAGGGTTTCTCTGTATAGCTTTGCACCTTTCCTGGGACTCACTTGGTAGCCCTGGCTGGCCTTGAACTCACAGAGATCCGTCTGGCTCTGCCTCCCAAGTGCTGGGATTAAAGGTGTACGCCACCACCGCCCAGCCAGAGATATCTTCTTTAAATGTTTGTAGATCCTATAAAAGTGATAGTCAATATTATCATCACCCATGCTAAGCTGTCTGGGCCATGGCATGCTGTGGTGGTTTGAATAGGAATGGCCCCCATTAGCTCATAGACTTAAATGCTCATAGACTTAAATGCCAGGGAGTGGCACTATTAGGAGGTATGGTCTTTTTGGAGGAAGCATGTCACTGGGGATGGACATTGAGGTTTCAAATGTTCAAGCTTGGCCTGGTTTCTCTTTTTCTTCCTGCTGCCTGCCAATCCAGATGTAGAACTCTTGGGTCCCTCTCCAGCACCATGTCTGACTATGCACTGCCATGATTCCTACCATGATGATAACGGACTAAACCTCTGAACCTGTAAACTGGCCCCAATTTAATATTTTCCTTTGTAGGAGTTGTTGTAGTCATGGTATCTCTTCACTGTAACATAAACACTAAGTCACATGCCCAGGTGTTTGGTCAAACGTGATTGTGGATGTGTCTATGAGGAATTTTTGGACAAGATTAGCATTTGATTCTGCAGACAGAACAAACCAGATTGCCTTCCCTAGACGTGGGGGCCTCATTTCATCTCTTAAAGTCCTGACCAGAAATGCAAAGAGAGAATTCACTTGATTTGAGTGTCTTTGAGCTGTGACCTTGGTGTTCTACCCACAGGCTCAGATGCATGAGGCCATCAGTGTTCCTGGGACTCTGGATCATCAACTGCAGGCCTTGGAGCTTCTCAGACCCATCACAGTATGAGCCAGTTCTTCATGATATCTTTTTATTAATCAGGCATGGTGGAAAACACCTGTAACCCTAGAACTTGGGAGGCAGAGGCAGGAGGATTGCTGCAAGTTTGATGGCAGTCTGGTAACAGTGCTGGGCCGACTGAAGCTAGAGCATGTGAAACCCTGTTTCTCCACACCACATTTTTAGTTCTTTTTATTATATTTTGTTACTTAACATACTATACTATAGTGCATATATTCTTCTGTAAATTTTAAATTTTCGTGTGTGTGTGTGTGTGTGTGTGTGTGTGTGTGTGTGTGTATGCCTGTCACTGTCCACCGATAGAAATCAGAGAACATGTAGGAGATGGTACCTGCTTGAATTTTAGGGATCAACATCAGGCTATCAAACCCATCAGCAAGCTTATTACATCACCAGCCCCACATATATAATATATTTGGCTTTGGGGGCTGGAGAAGTGTTTCAGGGTCATAGTACTTGCTGCTGTTCCAGAGTACCTGAACTCACATCCCAGTACCCACACCAGGTGGGTTACAACTACCACCAGCTCCAATACCAAGTGATCTGATGGCCTCTTCCGGCCTCTCTGGGAACCCAAACACAAGTGACATATGATTACATAGACACTTAAACACAGGATGGGTAAAAATAACAAATTTAAAACAAATATATATCTTAAAATACATTTATATAGGAAAATGCATATATTCTGTTTTCTCTGAAGAATCAAGATCAAAACATATGAGATCTTGAATAAACTAATTAATTTATCAATTTCCTGACTCATAAAGCACAAAGGATTAGAGATTATTAGAGGAAATATTATCCTGTTTCTTATCATTAGTGTTTCCCTCTGGATTTTATGTAGTATTTTTCAAAAAAAAAAAAAAAGAATATTTTGCACTTAGAATTTGAGGTAACATAGAAAACAGTTTATAAATAGGAAATGATTCAGAGTAGCTGTCGTGTCACTTTGTTTTATTTGGTTTTGTTTTTGCAACAGGGTCTGGCTGTGCTTGAACTCCATCCGTAGTAGAGAGGGACCTTGGACCCGGGGTCCTCCTGCCTCTGCTTTCAGCGTATTGGGACTGTGAGTGCAACATCACCCCCAGTGTAAGTGCACAAGTCTAGTGGTTCTTGACGTCACTGAAGTGTGTCTACCATTTTAAATGAAAGGTGAACCACACTGTGACAGTGGTGTTTCATGTGCCCATATCCCTCCATCCTATGCTTGAGGCATCCCACACCTTCATTGCATTTCTGCTGCACCAAACACGGCAATCCAGCCAAGGAAGACACGGGGCACATTACTCCATCAATGGTGACCCTGTCCCTCCCGTTTACAGCAATCTCTCTCTATTAGGTCATGCCAATTTCAGAACTGGAAAAAAAATAAAAGCAACCATGTCATTAGGGCTTGGAGGTCACTTTAATTTGGTGACATAGAACTTCATGTGCTGTTTGGGACAAATTTATTAGGGCCCCAGTGAAAAGAACAAACGTTGACCATGAGGGCAGATAGAACATTGTTCATTACATTATTTTGTTATCGACTCCTACTCAGCAGAACTGGAACAAATCATTCAAGCTTGACTCTAACTGACCTGTCTATGGTCTCAACCCTAGAAATGAATCTTGGGGCAGAATCATAGAACCATGTGGGTGACGGGACCAAACCCAAGGGCAGTCTCGAAGTAGGGCATGCTACCTGATGGTGAACCCCATCTCCTGCTTTTACTCCATTCCCCTTGCTCCCAGGAACCCTCTTTCTGTGTTCGACAAGCTCTATTCTTGTCATTCTTAAACCTTGGCTTGCTTTTCTTCTGGCAAAATCTGCTTAAGGAAGGATGGTTTATCTTGGCTCACAGTCTGAGGGTTCAGCCCAGCCTGGGGGAGTCACAGCAGCAGAAGCGTGCGCGAGGCAGCTGCTCACATCCCCCTGCAGTCAGGAAGCAGAGAGGCATGACCATGGTGCTCAGCTCACCTTCTTGTTCGTTCGTATTCAGCTGGGGACCCCGGGCCAGGGGATGGTGCTGCCTGTGGACAAGATTAGTCTTCCTACTCAGTTAACCTGATCAAAAAGACACCCAGACAGAGCCCAGAGTTTGCTGTCCAGTTGACAATGTTAACCATTTTGCAGCTCACAGCCTGTCACTGAGGGAAGTCGGGGCAAGAGCTGGAGGAAAGCTGAGCACTGGCTGTTCCCTCTGGCTTGCTCAGTGTGCTTTCTTGTCCATCCCAGGGCCACCTTTCCGGATGGCACTGCCCACAGTGGGCTGGGTCCTCCCATACTCCTCATTAATCAAAAACTGTATTACAGACTTGCCGGCAGGCCAGTCTGATGGAGGCGCTGTCTCCAATGGAGGCGCTGTCTCGACTGAGTGTCCCCCCCTCCCCCCGAGGAATCCCGCTTGTGTGGAGTTGACAAACAGAACAAAATCATCACAGCAGTTCTTCTTCCAGTCTCTGGTCTGGAGTGAATGTGGGAGTTGTCACTTTCTACTGTGAGGTGAAGAAGAGGAACAAGATTTAAAATCAACTAGTTCAGGTCCCAGGATGCTTTAGTAAGCAAAGGCACTTGCCACAGTAGCCTGGTGACCTGGGCTCAATCCCTGGAACCCACATAAAGGCTGAAGGAGAGAATCAACTTCACAGTGTTGTCCTCTGACCTACACACACACACACACACACACACACACACACACACACACATACACACACACACACACACACACACACACACACACACACATACACACACACACACACATCACACACACACATACACACACACACACACACACACACACACACACACACACACATACAACACACACACACACATACACACACACACACACACACTCCCCAAATCACGCACACATATAAACAATGATAATACATTTTAAGTTATTTAAACCGACTGTTCCTCTCAGACACACTAAATAAATGAAGTCCCCCACTGCCCCACCAAGTGGGAGGACCAAGATGGTACAAAGGACGACAACTTGCTGGACAGGAACTCAGGAGTAGCCACCTCCACAGGAAGAGGGCCAGAGTAGGGAAGCCCCACAGAGCCTGGAAAGTGTGCGGGCTCAGTGCAGACCAATCTGAAGGTTAGAACTCCAGGAACCCTCTACAGACATCAAGCATAAACTGTTTAAAGATGCGCCCTTGTTCACACACACACACACACACACACACACACACACACACACACACACGTAGAGCTGGGTTTGGTAGTCACAGGCCTAGCAAGCAGAGAAAGAAGAGCTCCTCATTTCTGACATCAACAGTGTCCCTTGATGGGCCGGCATTGGAGGAACCACGGGGGTGTTTTCTCTTCACCTCATCCTTCTGCCTCTGCCTCCCACCCCGGGGAACTGGAGTCTGGAAAGACCTTCGTGCCATCTGCATGGGTCAGACTAGCTGGTCCATAGCCAGGCGGAGAAGGGCTGTGGGTGATCTGGAAGGAAGACATTGAATGTGTAGGGCCTAGTGGCTAAATCTTGTGCCTGGTACATTTTAGGACAGATAATGAAAGTAAGTAGATGTTGTTCTGTTTCACAGAGGCAAACTCACTTATGTGCAGGACCTCCTAAATAATAAAAGTGTTGTTCAGTTTTAATGGCACTTCGCAGAAATAATATCTGTAGTTCTAGTACAATCTCTATGTCCATTATCTTGGCTCAGATGGATAAAAACAGAAACTAAAAATAAACTACTAGCCTGTTTGTTTCTGAGACAGGATCTCACATAGGCAAGGCTGGTGCCAAACTCATTGTGCAGCTGAGTGTAACCCCGAACTTCCGATCCTCCCGTCTCCACTCCCCCAAGTCCTGGGATAGCAGGTGTACACTACCACACCTGGTCCGTGGGTGCTGGGGGTCCAACGAACTCAGGCTTCGTGTGTGCTAGAGAAGCTTTCTATCAGCCAGCCATACTACACTTTGTTATTGTGCTGGTCTCACACCAAAAACACTTCATTTTATTGTTGTTTGTGTTTTAAACTTCATTTGAACATCCAGAGAAAATCTGCCATGGTACAATTTGTTTCAAATCCATTCTGAGTTGTACATTTGTTTTTCTACTTTAAAAGAAAATTACAGCCAGGTGGTGGAGGCGGCGGCGGCGGCGGCGGCGGCGGCGTTGGTGGCGCACACCTTTAATCCCAGCACTTGGAAGGCAGAGCCAGGCAGATCTCTGTGTGTTCAAGGCCAGCCTGGTCTACAGAGTGAGATCCGGGACAGACACCAAAACTACACAGAGGAACCCTGTCTTGAAAAACCAAAAAAAAGAAAGAAAGGAAGAAAGGAAGGAAGCAAAGAAGGAAGGAAGGAAGGAAGGAAGGAAGGAAGGAAGGAAGGAAGGAAGGAAGGAAGAAAAGTACAATTTATTCTTCTTTCCGCATCAAAACCGTTAACAAGCGACTGGTAATTTCTTTGAAAATTGCTTACTCTTATTTGTCACTTTCTCCCAAACGTCAGTTATATACACGTGTGAAGATGAGAACCAAAGAGGATAAAGATGCCTACCAGCCCCCGATGCTCAGTGTTTTCTCTGCTGATCCTCGGCATCAGGCTTGACTCACTGTCTCTACCTTGACCTTCTGAACAGGAATCTGCATCCTACAAAGATCCTGGAACAGCCGGGCGTTGGTGGCGCACGCCTTTAATCCCAGCACTCAGGAGGCAGAGCCAGGCGGATCTCTGTGAGTTCGAGGCCAGCCTGGGCTACAGAGTGAGTTCCAGGAAAGGCACAAAGCTACACAGAGAAACCCTGTCTTCAAAAACCAAAAACCAAAAACCAAAAAAAAAAAAAAAAAAAAAAAAAAAACCAAAGATCCTGGAACAACTCACATATGCAGAGTGACATTTAAGAAATCCTGGCTTGGGGGTGGGGCACATGGAGAGGTGACTCACTTGTTGAGAGCACTGGCTGCTCTTCCAGAGGATCTCATTTGGTTCCCAGAACCCACATGGTTGCTCATAGCACCATGCATGGGTGCTGGGACTCAAACCTGGGTCCTCTGGAAGAGGACCAGTGTTCCTGAATTCTGAGCCATCTCGCTAGCCTAGCCTGGCCTCCTCAAGTTTTTTGCACCGAACTGTCTAAAGACAGCTCTCTGGCATCTTGTTGTTGTCCCACATATTTGCTCTTGGATGTGTGGGTTTCACCTGTGCCTGGCAAGTCCCCTCTTCGCCTTGTCAGCCAAGGGTCTGTTCCTTGCAAGGGTTATCTTTTGAAAGGGCACCATGACATAATTAAAGGAAAATACAAGTGAGTGTTTTGAGTCATTTTGCTGATCCTATATAGAGTATTACCTATGAATAACTTAGCCTTACTTTCTCGTTTTAAAAAAATGTTAAATAATATGCGGCAACTTATTAAAATATTTTAGAAGAGAGCAAAGTGCATGTCAGGTGGGGATAACCCCCAGGGCTCTCCTTCAGGGTATCCAGAAGAAGCTCTGTGTGTGTGTGTGTGTGTGTGTGTGTGTGTGTGTGAGAGAGAGAGAGAGAGAGAGAGAGAGAGAGAGAGAGAGAGAGAGAGAGAGAGCACTCATATCACACATACACACGTCACAGCACGTGTGTGGAAGTCAGAGGACGACCTGCAGGAGTCGATCCTCTCTTTCCACCACACTGATTCTGGAGATTGAGCTCGCTATCAGGCTTGATGACAAGTGCCTTTACCTGCTGAGCCATCTTGCTGGCCTGTCACTAATTTCTTATATAAGCTTTAATAATTTTCCATGTGCCTTTGATGCCTCCTTGTTCACCTCACCACCACTACAATAACAGAGCAGAAAATAAATTACTTCATAATTAATATACCTAGAGATACATCAAACGGTGTAACACTTTCTGAATGGAGAGCTTGTTGCAATGCCCTTCTCTGCCCTTGTCTTTAATAGTCTCTCAGGCAGGCAGTAAGATAAGCGCTGTTATGTTCAGTGATTTAATATATGGATACACAGAAGTCTAAACCACACCCTCAGTTCTCAGGGAAGCTCATTAAACAAACAGTTATGGGACACTTCCTATTGTTTATGCTTTAAGATAACTGAATAGATGCTTCGTTGAGTCAACGTAGGAAGGTTTGTGCTGTTTGTTTCTTGGCTGGTTGGTTTGGGTTTTTGTTTCTGAGTGAGTGTCACATAGAAACACCATCACTGGCGAAGGGAAGTGGCTCCTTTAGCAAAGTGCTTTCTGTGCAAGCATGAGGCCCTGAGTTCAGGTACCTAGCACCGCAGAAACAGCCAGACAAGGCAGCATGTGTTTGTAACCCCGTTGCTGGGAAACAGAGACAGGTGCATCCCTGGAAGGGAGCTTGCCAGCCAGGCTAGCCTGTTGGTGAGCACTGGATTCCATGGAAGACCTTGTCTCAAAAAATATGATGGACAGTGAGAGAGGAAGACACGTGATATCAACCTTTGTCCTGCGCATGCACACACACACACACACACACACACAACACACACACACACACACTCACACACATGAACATGCTCCCCAAAGGACATACATATGATAACCATGACCACCATTATTCCAGAGAAGCTGGAAGATGTTTTTCCCTGAAATGAAGGCTAGTGTGAGGTGTGGTAACACATGTGCACAATTCTAGCTGCTTGGGCGTCTGAGGCAGGAGGATCATGAGTTCTTGCCAAGTCTGGGCTACAAAGCAGGACTCTCTCTCTCTCTCAAACAAACAAAATTTAAATTGAAGACTTAATCACTGTTGATTTTTGTCTTTTGATTTGGCTGTCAGAGGCCAACTGCAAGTTGAACTACAAACAAACACTAATTTTTCCGACTGGTATGTCCACCATCTCTTTCACTGCAGTATTTTTGGTTCCGTGACACTGAGGATGGAACCCAGGAGCATGTACATGCTAGGCAAGTCCCTGTGAGAGCTTGTTTGTTGGTTGGCTTCATCATAAGCTGCTTTTTCTACGGTGTATGAGGCAAAGAATATAACTTTAAGAATAATTTTTGTGATTTTGTTTGGCAATTTCATATGTTTATAATACATTCTGATTACTCTCCTGCCCCTAGCGTTTCCCCCTCCCACCCCACCAACCCTCCTCCCCCTGCCCTACTCTACCACTTACTTTTCGAGGCTCATGGTTTTTGGTTCTGTTTTGTCCACCTAGGGCCATCAGTGTGGCTATTGGATTGGAAGTGTTCCCTGGAGCCTAGTGAGGCCACCCGTGGGCACAAGCTGATGATCCCCATCTCTCTTCATCTCTCAGGAGTAAATAGTTCCACAGTGAGGGGGAGGGCCCTCCATCCTTGCCCGACAGTTGGAAGGCCTGCTCTTTCGCAGAGCCCGGGCATCTGCTGCTACTAAGCTCATGGTTTCGATGACTGTGTCCTGCCCGGCAAGGGACAGGTAAGCCTGGGGCTATTGACCCAAACTGACAGACGCCAGCAGAGCTGGAACTAAGATCTGTTCCTTACATGTTATTTCGTGTCATGTCTTCCATTCCATGTGAGCCAAGGGCCAAGCTTTTCTCCTTATCCCTGGAACATGTTATATCTATTTTTTAAAAATATGGCCGTCTCACAGATATCCCTGCTGAGTTTCGCTGGAACTGACCTGGTGTTTTGCCTCTCAAAGGCCACACAGCCTCACCTCACCTCTTATTTTCAGAAGGGGTTTCTTCACATCTGAAGAACCAGAATGCAGTGCGCGGGGCCTGCCAACAACACAATAAAATGCTGAAATGAATAGGCCATGAAAACACAGGTCTCTATTTTTCTCCAAGAGGATAGCAAATAGATAGACCTTGAATAGAAACATGGAAATAATAAAAAAATTAAAAAGATGAAACCCTTTGAAGAGCAGAGAGATGAGTCATGTTCTGACAAAGGGTTAGTTTTGTTAGAGTCTTTTTTTGTTTGTTTGGAAAACTCATTCTCTTTCAGGTACTCAGGAGAATTTAAAATTTTCTCTATTGCAAAAACATACCTAATTTATTTATTTGGTGACAAAATATGACATGGTTTCTTATCATCTTTAATAAATAAAAAAACTACTGGGAAATGTCTTCTTTTCAATTTTAAGGACGGTAGTGTATATTTGAGTGACTAATATCACTGACTTTCATGGGCGCCCTCTGCTGGACATCTCCTGGACATGTTTATTTTAGTTTATCATTTTATTTTATTTTATTTTATTTTTAATTTCTACTGTGGGCTTCAGTATTTTTTCCACGGAATAAGATTCAGAGCATGGGGTAAAAGAAGACATCTGTGAGAAAAAGTCTCATGAACCAAGCATGATAAAGCATGTCTATAGCTCCAGCCCTTGGAGGCACCAGTGGGAGGCTTACAGTGAGTTCTAGGCTAGCCTGAGCAACAGCACGGGGCATCTGAGTTAGGATGGGACACTAAGTGAAACCCTGTCTTAAACAACAACAAAAGGGGAGAAGAGGGACTTGGGCCCATGGCTTGAGCACTTACCCAGCATGCAACAAGCCTCTGCACAGGATAAACCTGGCAAGGTGGCACACATCTGTAATC
Source organism: Peromyscus leucopus (assembly GCF_004664715.2). Taxonomy (NCBI): domain Eukaryota; kingdom Metazoa; phylum Chordata; class Mammalia; order Rodentia; family Cricetidae; genus Peromyscus; species Peromyscus leucopus. The sequence continues at coordinate 7,247,959 of NC_051068.1, read as the reverse complement.
CCAGCCCTCGGGAGGTAGAGGCAGGAGGATCAGAAGTTCAGGGTGATCTACACAATGAGTCTGAGACCAGCCTAGGATATATGAACACATTTTCTTTTAAAGTATTGTTTTTGTTTTTCAAGACAGTGTTTCTGATGTAGAATATTAAGATGTATTACATTTATTTATGCTGTGGAACATTTGGTGCAAAAATGTGTTGCATTCTTTTATGTTGCATTTGTTTAACTCTGTGAAGCTGTGTTACTTTGCCTGTCTAAAACACCTAATGGTCTAATAAAGAGCTGAATGGTCTGCCAATAGAGAGGCAGAGGAACGGGTAGGTGGGGCTGGCATGCAGAGAGAACAAATGGAGAAATCTGGGAGGGAAGAAGAAAGAACGAGAGAGGAAGAAGAAAGATCAGGGAACAAGAGAGGAAGGAGGAGGACTTTAGGGGCCAGCCATACAGCCACCCAGCCACCCAGCCACCCAGCCACCCAGCCACCCAGCCACCCAGCCACCCAGCCACCCAGCCACCCAGCCACCCAGCCACCCAGCCACCCAGCCACCAGCCACCCAGCCACCCAGCCACCCAGCCACCCAGCCACCCACCCACCCAGCCACCCAGCCACCCAGCCACCCAGCCACCCAGCCACCCAGCCACCCAGCCACCCAGCCACCCAGCCACCCAGCCACCCAGCCACCCACCACACCCAGCCACCCAGCCACCCACCCCCCCCCCCCCCCCCCCCCCCCCCCCCACCCAGCCACCCAGCCACCCAGCCACCCACCCACCCAGCCACCCAGCCACCCAGCCACCCAGCCACTCAGCCACCCAGCCACCCAGCCCCCACCCACCAGCCACCCAGCCACCCAGCCACCCAGCCACCCAGCCACCCAGCCACCCAGCCCCCACCCAGCCACCCAGCCACCCAGCCACCCACCACCCAGCCACCCAGCCACCCAGCCACCCAGCCACCCAGCCACCCAGCCACCCAGCCACCCAGCCACCCAGCCACCCAGCCACCCAGCCACCCAGCCACCAGCCACCCAGCCACCCAGCCACCCAGCCACCCAGCCACCCAGCCACCCAGCCACCCAGCCACCCAGCCACCCAGCCACCCAGCCACCCAGCCACCCAGCCACTCCAGCCACCCAGCCACCCAGCCACCCAGCCACCCAGCCACCCAGCCACCCAGCCACCCAAGCCACTCAGCCACCCAGCCACCCAGCCACCCAGCCACCTCAGCCACTCAGCCACCCAGCCACCCAGCCACCCAGCCACCCAGCCACCCAGCCACCCCACCCAGCCACCCAGCCACCCACCCAACCCAGCCCACCCCCCCCCCCCCCCCCCCCCCCCCCCCCCCCCCCACCCAGCCACCCAGCCACCCAGCCACCCCCCCACCACCACCCCCAGCCACCCAGCCCCACCCCAGCCACCCAGCCACCCCACCCACCCAGCCACCCAGCCACCCAGCCACCCAGCCACCCACCCACCCACCCACCCCCCCCCCCCCCCACCCCCCCCCCCCACCCCCCAGCCACCCACCCCCCCCCACCCAGCCACCCAGCCACCCAGCCACCCAGCCACCCAGCCACCCACCACCCAGCCACCCAGCCACCCAGCCACCAGCACCCAGCACCCAGCCACCCAGCCACCCAGCCACCCAGCCACCCAGCCACCCAGCCACCCAGCCACCCAGCCACCCAGCCACCCAGCCACCCAGCCACCCAGCCACCCAGCCACCCAGCCACCCAGCCACCCAGCCACCCAGCCCACCCCAGCCACCCAGCCACCCAGCCACCCAGCCACCCAGCCACCCAGCCACCCAGCCACCCAGCCACCCAGCCACCCAGCCACTCAGCCACTCAGTCACCCAGCCACCCAGCCACCCAGCCACCTAGCCACCCACCCACCCAGCCACTCAGCCAGACACAAACTAAGAAGAAAAGAAAAGGTAAACAGGAATAGAGAAAGGTAAAAGTCCCGAGGCCAAAGATAATTTAAGCTGACAAGAAACAAGCCGAGATAAGACCAGGCATTTATAAGAATGAATAAGCCTCCGTGTGCGTTTATTTGGGAGCTGGGTGGTGGGCCCCCAAAAGAGCCAAAACAACCAACAACAGGTTTCTTTGCATAGACTTTGGCTGTCATGGAACTCGCTCTGTAGACCAGACTGGCCTTGAACTCATTAAGATCTGCCTGGCTCTGCCTCGTGAGTGCTGAGATTAAAGACATGTGCCACCCCTGGTTTACCTTTTCAAATGTTTAAGGAAGTCGTTTTTAAATGGGAAGGAGCAGAAAGATGGCCCACTGGGTAAATGCACTTGATGCTAAACTTGCCGAGGACCCACATTTTGTTTTGAGACAGGGTCTCATCTCACTGCGTAGTCCGGGTTGGTCTGGAACTTGCTGTGTAGACCAGGTTTAGCCTTGAATTCACGGAGATACACTTGCCTCTACCTCCTGAGTGCTGGGGTTCAAAGTGTGTGTGTCGTCATGCCTATCACAAACAACTTTTTTATTTTTAAGAAACTTTTAAAAATTCCGACGTGCGTAGGTGGTGACGTGGTCAGAGTCGAAACAGGACTGTGTGAAACAAGTGAAGGAGGGACATGAAAGGAGGGACACAGAGCACAGCGCTGTGGAGACAGACTGGCCCTGCAGAGGAGAGGGCGCGTCAGTCTGAACTCCGTGTGGTGGAGGAGCTACCACAAAACCTGAGCTTACATCCCTCACTCTCAGCGAGTCTTTTCAAGGAACTTTGTCAGCTCATTCACAGACCACAAGATCAACGTTCTGAGGGATCGTGGATGCAGCTCAGAGACTGGTACTTGCCTGGGATGCATGAGGCCCTGAGACTGACCCCAACACTGTGAAGGGGGAAAGGCTGATTTGTTTTAAGTACATAAAAGTCAGCATTTGTATTTTCCATAAAATATTTTTGTTTTGTAGATAAATCTCTTCCTTTTCTTTCTTTTTCTGGAACAGGACCTCCTGTGGTCCAAGCTGGCTTTGCATTTGTTTTGTGACCAAGGATGACCTGCTTCATCTGATGTCACATCACCTTAACTGCATTCGACACTAACTTGTTACTTCTAGGAGAAACACAGAAAATAATAATAATAATAATAATAATAATAATAATAATAATAATACAGTACTTGCAAGATGAATTTTTCTTGGGGAGGATTTCCTTATGACAAATCTTTGTTTTTGAGAGTCTGTTGTGTTAAGCTGGGTGTGATGCCACTCAACTGTGATCCCAGCCCTTAGGAGGAGGAAGAAGGACTAAGAAATTCAAGACCATCTGTGGGTACAAAGCAAGATTGAGGCCAGCCTAGACTCATGAGTCCCCGTCTCAAAGAACAAAGAGCCTGCTCTGTGCTCTAAGCATTGATGACAGAGAAACGACAGAAAAGGTCCCTGCTCACACAGAAACCAGACAGGGAAAACAGAAAATGAGCACGCGAATAAAGAGTTGATTTCAGACAGAAGTGTGTGAGAGAAAACAACAGAGAATACCACCCCGGAACAAGAAGGTCTGAGGTAGGGGTGAGAGGGAACTGGGCTGCACAGTCTGGCTGACAAGGGGCTTCTCGGAGGAGGGAAAGTTTCATCTGAAGCGTTCACAGTGAGCCAGCCACAAAAAAAAAAAAAAAAAAAAAAAAAAAAAAAAAAAAAAAAAAAAAAAAAAAAAAAAAAACAAATAGGCAGCTGATATCTCCAACCCTCTCACTGTCCAATGAGACAAAATTATGTGTTGAGCAACATGGCTGAATGCGCCGTGGATATTTATTGAAAATAACATTTTCAGTCTTTGGAACTGGGAAACCTGATTCTAAAAGCAATATCCGAGATGACTAAATAGTGGCTCCATCAGAAAGCATACGGTACTGCTAAGGTGGGGGGCCGTAAAGAGAAGGAAAACAGCATGGGGGCCAGCAAGATGGCTCAGTGAGTAAGGGTGTCTGTCACCAAGCCCAACAACCCAAGTTTGGGGGTCACATTGTGGAAGGAGAGAACTGATTCCCAAAGATCATCCTCTGACCTCCACATATACACCCTGGCATCATGGAGACCAGAAACACACAAATGTATAAAATTTTAAAATGTAAAAAAAAAATTAAAAATAATATTAAAGTAATCAGAAGGTTGGGAGACAGTTCACTGGTAGGTAGCTGCAAAACATGTACAGGCCCTGGGTTTGAGGCCCAGAAATTGAAAACAAAATCAAAAACCTCACTTGTTTTTAAAAGTTCAAAAGGTTGTATTTAAAAGTCCAAAGGAAATTGGTTAGAACTATGGAGGATCTTAATTTGTTGTCGTTGTTGTTGTTTTGGTTCTTTTTGAGATGGGGTCTACTGTGGCCCAGGCTGGCCTCAAACTCCCTATGCATAGCCCAGGATGGCCTTGAATTTCTGATCATCCTGCCTGGACCTCCAAGTGCCGAGAATACAGGCAGATTCCACCACGCAAGGTTTATGGGTTTATGTGGTCCAGAGCTTTGTGTGATGTCAGACGGGCACTCTGTCAGCTCCCTAGCATCCCTAATACCCTACTGCTGTCTTTCCAACAATACCCCACACACCAGAGGTTTTTAAAGGAGAGGATAAAACATAGCCATAAATTAACCAGACAGCCTAATTTGCACACTTGTATGGGCCTTTGGGTGTGTGTGCCAGAGTCTCAAACCCACGCCTGACCCCTGCACAGTGAGTGCTAGTACTACAGGCATGTGTTGAGTGGTGTGTGGCCATCTGATACCAATACAACAACTCAGTCTAGAAAAAAAAAAAAGCTTTCTAAATACCTGTATTTGTTGTGTGAGTAAGAATGGCCCCCATAGGCTCATGTATTTGCTTACCAGGGAGTGGCACTGTTTGAAAGGATTAGAAGGATTAATAGGTGTGCCCATGGAGGAAGTGTGTCACTGGGGGTAGGACTTGAGGGTTCAAAAGCCCATGCCAAACCCAGAGTCTCTCTCTGCCTATGGATCAAAATACAGCTCTCAGCCACTGCCCCAGCACCTGCCTGCACACAGCCATGGGCCCCACCACGATGATAATGAACCAAACCCCTGAACTGTAAGCCGGCCTCAGTTAAATGCTTTCTCTTGTAAGAGTTGCCTTGGTCATGGCGTTTCCTCACAGCACTAGAACAGTGTGTAAGACTGAATGTGGTACCAGAAGTGGGGCCTTGCTGTCCCAGGACTGACCATGCTGTTTGTTCTAGGAATAAGAGGACTTTGGGACTTTGCACTAGGAAAGCGCTTGTTGGACCATCCTAGTGGGGGGCAGGAGGACAGTGGCGCTGAGAGAAATGCAGACGATGCTGGCCCAGCTCAAGAGGTTTCACAGGGGAAGAATACTAGTGATTGGCTTTCTGCCCTGGTCCGAAAAATTCTGCCTGAGGTTAAACTGGAGCGTTTTGGATTAATGGCTTTGGCAGAGGAGATTTCCAGACAGCCTAGTATTGACCATGTCATGTGGTTACTAGTGGTCACTCTTATGCAGATCAATAATGAAAAGGAGCAAGCTGGACAAAGAAAAAAAGAAAATGTACAGTTTGAGAGAAGGAGTATAATGGCACTAAGTCCAATGCACACAGAGACAAAAAGTTTAAAGAAAAACCTGATGCTAAATGCAATAAAGGGAGCGGTGGCCTCGGAGAAAGACCCCACCCTGCTAAGCTCCATGTGAGAGGAATTAAAGAAGAGCTTAAGCAGTGGAAGACACCAGGACAACAGAACGCTGGTACACAGGCAATCGAATGGGGGTCCACGCTCCAGCCCCAGCAAGCCTCAGAATTTGGCAGCTTCAGCCACGTGGCTCTGACTTTAGGGTCAAGGATACAAGGACGGGGTTATGGAATTTTCCTCTGTGACTGAGGAAAGAGGCTGAGGCCAGGTATGTGGCAGGGGCGTCCCTGCATGGAGGCCTAGTGAGGCCATTGAATGAAGTTAGACGGTGAAGCCTTGGAGACCCCGAGATGTTGGGTTGCCAGGGTTACCTGGGAAGGCAAGCTGCTAACAGGGTATGAAACCAGCGGAAGAGAGAGAAGTGTATTGCAGTCAACATAGCTGAAAGGCATTGGAGAGCTGAAGAGCATTTTGACATTTGACATGGAGATACAGAGTTTGGAGTTTGCCCAGTTGGTTTTGGGTCTTGCTTTGATTCAGGATTTCCTCTTCCTCCCTTTTGGAATGGGATGTATATTCTGTGCCACTGTGTGTTGGAAGCATGTGCTTTGCTTTTTGCTTTTGCTTTTCCATGGGGTTAAAGTTAAGAGATTGCCTTGAGTCTGAGAAGAGACTTTGGACTTTGAAACAGTCTTAAGACTGAAACACTAGGGGACTCTTGAAGTCGGACTGAATGCATTTTCACATTATAATATAGCTACAAGCCTATGGTGGATAGGAAGTGGAATGAGGTGCTTCCTGGCATGATAATGCACTAAGCTCTGAAACTGTAAGCAAGCCCCCAGTTAAATATTTGTCTTATAACAGTTGCCATGGACATGGTGTCTCCTCACAGCAACAGAATATGAATAAGCATAATATGCAAGTCTGAAATGGGATAACAGAGTCAGCTTGAGAACTTGTTTTCACTACTGATACTTCTCTGGCGGAGATGGTGCACACCCACACTCATCTTTTCTAACATCAGCACTGAGGACAGACAAGGGGCTTTACAGAGAGCGGCCAGGCCTCGGCAGGTTTCACGTGGACGGGGGAAATACAGTGTATCCAGACAGGAAGTTAGTATCATCTGGGAGGTCACAGAACCACCTGTCTGTGACACAAAGACAGCCAGAGTTAATCTGGGGTAGAAGCTCTGCACTGGACCTGGACACAAGGAAAGGGGTGGTTCTAGTCAGAACCAGAAAGTGTAGGCGGGACAAGGGACAGAGGCATGCTTCCAGATGGACCCGTTTTATTTCCAAACAAGATTCCAAACATAAATAAACTTTCCCAGTTCCATAATGGATTTTCAGTCCATAAAATGTATTTGTTCCTAAAACTTTCCATAAAATCTGCCTTCCCCTTTGCAGAGGGAAATTGGCAAAAAGTCGAAAGTTAAAAGGTCATGCACAAAATATTCCATTCACCATCATTATGCAAGTCTTCCAGTCCTCACAAATGCACATGAAAACATCAAGATAAATCATACTTCATCACACTCTGCAGCACCTCGAGATTTCCTTCATTTGTTAATGTTCTGATTTCACAGATCTTAGTATTCCAAAGTGTAACCTTTTCCTAAAACAGGAGAACAAAACCAAGCTATCTTATACTGAAAAGAGATCAGCTTGTAGAGCACAACACACTCGTAAGAATAAAACACCAAGGATTCCATCAGATACAGTGCATGGTCCCTTTGTCCTTCATTCCCTTTTCATCTTTGAGAGCTCTTCAGACATCTGAGAACACTTTTTGTGTGATTTCTGCAGGGTAGGAAATGCCATTTTAAGAAACTCTGAATATATAACATTTTCCTCTTTCTTACAGGTCAAGTCAAAATATATTTCACACCTTTAAACGATGTAGAAGAAAACAGTAATAGCTCGGGGGTAAAGCACTTGCCAAGCATGTAAGGCCCTGGGTTCCGTGCCCAGCACCTTGAGAAGATGGCTGTCACTCAAATAATAACAACTAAAATCTCAGGTTTCAAAAACACCCTGTGATTTCCCCCATAACCTCAGTTAAGATGGACATCAATTTATATCCTAAACACAAACCATTGTAATCCTGTGGAGGCATTGATGCTACGTGGCCAATTTTTAAAAATCAGTGTTTAGGAGGAGTGTGTTGGCATATTCAGAACATGACCTGCCAAAAACTACCGTGGAAAAGACTGTCGTTAGAAGTGATCTCAAAGGTCAGGCGATTCTGCTCTCAGATTTTAGACAAAAGAGACCAGTGACAGTAACTTGAGTAAATCAGCAAGGTCATTTATGAGATTATTTTCATACACACACAAACACACACTGTTACATTTATTTTACTATAAAGATGCAGTAGCTTTGACGATAAATGAGAAGTCAGTGTGGAAGTTTCCATTTGTGATCTCGTCCATTCCTCATGGGGTGGAAAGGCTCTCGTCTCGTGATGCACTGGGTCATGATCTGGTTGGGTGCTCTCTGTACAGTCCCTACCTGTAACATGGATTGCGAGCAGAAGCTGGGTTGACAGGAAGCAGGGTGTTCAACTTAGACCTAATCTGGGATCCCTTACTCTGCCCAAGATGTGCACACTGGCAGTGAAGACTGTTGAGAAGGCAAGGCTGGGCAGTTGGAACTTCTAGACCTAACTGGAGAAACTCAGGGGTGGGCAGTGCCGGGTCTGCCCTTCACCCAGAGGGATTCCCAAGAGGGCTCCCTTGACCACCATGGGCAGAGAGAAGTACACGTGTCTGTCTTATCTAAGCAATTAAACCACAAGTTGGGTATCCCTCATCTGAAAAGCTTGGGGCCAGTGTTTCCAGAGTTTTAATTTTTTTAGACTGTGGGATATTGCATATATATAACAAAATATCTTGAGAATGGGACCCAAATCTCACTGAGACATTCATTTGTGCTTTTTATACACCTTATCTGCATAGCCTGAGGGTAACTTCACAAAATAGGTTTAATCATTTTATACACAAAATAAACTTCCATGGTCTGGAAGTTTCCATTTGTGCCATCAGACCAGACTCAAAATTCTGGATTTTGGATTAGGATGGTCAATCAGCATTACTTGGATGTCTATACTAGGTAAAAAGTTTCTAATTATTTTAATTTACATATGTACATAAATATCGAAGTATTTGATCCTTACTACTATTATTGTCTAGCTCCTCACAAAATGACATGTGGATATAACTCTATGGTAGTTTTCTTTTAAAAAATACTTTTATCTTTAATTTTTTATAATAGATGTCTTCCAGAAAAATCCTGTTTAGCTATATATATTAACATTAAATAACTTAAAAAATAAACAATACACTATACCAAAATTGTCTAATTTTTAGCTACAAGTGAAAAATTGAGTTTTCAAGAATGGACTAGCCCTTCTTCCAAAAATGGACTAGACTTTCTAAAGATACTTCTCATAATTTTAAGGTATTATTAAGCATAATTTATTTCCTCACTATCCCAAATATATACACACCAATCTTAGTAATTTATGCCAGGAGTATTCCTAAGTAACAATAAGCTGTTTCATTTTTCTATCTTTACTTACTTCATAGTAGGAAACTTACTCTACATTTAAATAAGTTTGTTTCCAAAAGATGCTCCCAGGGAAATATTAGAACATGCAGCCTCTCATTTTCTCAGAATAGGAGTAGAAAGTAACTTTCAAGTCTTCTTTAAGCCCACCGTTATTTACAGCATCTTGCTCATAAAATTAACACTCTTAGGGAAGAAAAGCTTTTGAGAAGAAGTCTGTTTTGCTAGAAATCCTGTCAAAATTCCCACAGTAAACACAACCACTGTCCGAGGCAGAGGACATGCAGTCCCCGGTGCTGGCCTCAGAGTGTCCCCTAGACCCTGCCCTGCACTCCAAGTCAACTGAGGGAACTGAAGAAAAGCCCACTTTTTTTAGTTCCTCAGAAGTTACTACCTCACCACCGCTGGAAAAACTTCTTGTGGAAAGAACACAATAGAGGCCGGACCTAGGGCTACTTCTAGCTCCTCAAACTGTGACCATTCGTACCACGTGGGCTACAAGAAAGAACAGAGGAAATGGCCCACTGAGGGCACCAAGTTCAGATGTTTTTAAACTAGTCGGTTAGAATCACTTATAAAATGTAGATTATCAGGTCTGCAGGGTACAGATTCCAGTACTTGTGAGAAACAAGAGAAAGGCTCGGATGATTGAAAAGTGCGCGTCTTTCCAGAGCAAACGGAGCGGTCAAGAGCTTCGTGCATGTGAGGTGCCCACTCTGTCACAGGTTCTCATCCAGCCATCTGATGTAACTATTCCTAGTCCGGATTCCCACAGAGAAGTTGGTCGGCCAGCTTGTGAAAATCATACACCCATGAAAGCCATCCTCAAAGTGGTCCAAGGTCACGTTCACGCCTGCACTCTCCAAGCGCTTGGCATACATCATGCCGTCATCCCGCAGGACGTCATGCTCGCAGGTGAGGATGTAGGTCTTGGGGAGCGCCTGAAGCACTTCCTGCTCTGCGATGAGCGGGGAAGAAGCAGCGTCCAGCAGTTGAGGGATCTCCTGGACGATCCTGGCGTCACCTGTGGTCTGCATGACAGGCTGGTAGCTCTTTTTGATGGATGAGGGCAACAGGGATGTCCAGTTGAGCCGGGCCCTGAGGGCTGCGGCCCTTTCCACATCCAGCGAAGTGTGATTGTTCACAATCATCGCCTGCACAAAGTCATAATTGCCTTTGAAGTAGTCCACCCAGTACTTCACCATGACATGGCGCGGCAGGATTGGAGTGTTCACGTTCTGCTGGTAAGACGGTGTGTTGAAATCCAAAGCCTGGAGGACTGGGTAGATTAAAGCCTGCAGTTTGAGCTTATTTTTTAGGTTGGCCACGTATGTAAACTAGAATAGAAAAAAACATATTTCATTTGCATAGATCCTTTTATAGAAAGCAGTTTATAGAGTGTTTTAAATAAATGAGTGGGTTTTTTTAGAATTAAATAATGCATTCCATATCACCATGCCCTGCCAAACTGCTGGACAATTCCTAAGGAAGGTATACTGCTTGTGACTCATAGTTTTGAATGAATTCACTGTTACGTGGCCCTTGAGGTCTCTAACCCCCTACTTGTATCTATCTTTCTTTTGGTACCTCTACGCCTTGGTGCGTATTATATATGAGTGAATTGTGAGCCTTACTTAACTTCTTATTCCCTATAAGACGACAAATGGATTAGGGAGAAAAACCACAAATCTTCCTCTTTCAGAGGAGAAGGACAGAGAGTGATGCAGGGACAGTAGGACTCCAGAGTCCCAGGTGCTCGGTGACGAGCTGCCAGTCTCCATGCTGGGACAGTGAGTTCATACAGGCAAGCAAAGAGCACATGCCAGGGTGAGTGAGCCTGAAGTGGAAGGGATACGACTTCCCATCCCAGCAGCCTCAGCTCACCTGCGACTCTCCACAGGGTGGCTATATTGCCCATTTTGTAATTTCAGCATTTAAAATTCTGCATGTGGGGGCCACATCTCAAAAGAAGATGGAATGATTCACAGTAACTGAGCAACCCTCACTTAACTTTCGAACCCCATTTCCTGGTAAGATGCACGTGAGAACTGTGTGCGTGTGGTTGGTAAGATGCATGTGAGAACTGTGTGCATGGCATCTCACTAAGTCCTTGCAACACTCCCACAGTTAGATGACGTCATCTTCACATTTCCAAGGTTCATAGAACACAGGGATTTAGGCAGAGATGTCTATCTCTCCAAGCTGGAGCCCAAATTCAGTCTATCTTTGAGGCCTCTGAGCCCGGCATGGTTGCACCTACTAACCCAGCACTCCAGATGGCTAAGGCAACAGGATCTGAAGTCCTAGGCCAGCCTGGGCTACACAGTAAGACATCTCAAAAACACAAGGAATATAATTGGGATGGTGGTACAGGCCTGTAATCTCAACACTTGGGAGTAGAGGCAGGAAGACATCCTAAATTACACAGAACATTTGAGACTAACCAGTATAACTAACATCATACTCTATCTCAAAAACAAAACAAAACCACCAAACAATAATAACAGATAAAACATTGAGGGCTGGAGAGATGGCTTAGAGGTTAAAAGCACTGACTGCTCTTCCAGAGGTCCTGAGTTCAATTCCCAGCACCCACATGGTGGCTCACAACCATCTGTAATGAGATCTGGTGCCCTCTTCTGGCCTGCAGTCATACATGCTATATACATAATAAATAAATAAATAAATAAATTAATTAATTAATTAATTAATTAATTGTCCATTTAAAAAAAACATTGAAAACATTAGCATTTTAATTTCTCTTAAAACTCTACGAAAATAACCATAGGAACTGAAATTTAAGTCAAAATATACCCCATTTTGCAAGTCAAACAGTAGCAGGTAGGTAGGGCTATTTCATGTCCGCGCATCTTCCTGAGCCCATTCAGAGACACTCCTCCGTGCCGCTTCGAAAAGCCTTGTGAGGACTTGCCAGGGCAGTCACAGGAGGGTGCTAGCCACATGGTGAGCAGCCCAGCGCCATATGTGAAGACAGTGAGAGTCAACGGGCATGCTCAACGGGCATGCTCACCCCTCCCTCGAGCACCCTGAGGCAGGGCTGTTACCTGCTGTCCAAGGGCAGCCGCCAAGTTCCCGCCAGCACTGTCTCCAGAAACACCGACTCTCTCAGGGTCGACCTTGTACTTGTCTAAGACGTCTGGCTGCAGGAAGTATCTTGTGGCACGCATGACGTCGTAAATTTGCTCAGGAAAGTAGACCTGTGGAACGAGCCTGTATCTGCAAAGACAAAAGCAGTGTGCATTTTGGGATGTAGCCACACTTTGAAGGTCACTCAACATTTTCAGAGAAAAATGGAATTTTCAAAATCCAGAAATAGACAAGAAAGTAAAATAAATATAAAATACAGAAACAAATCATTTATTTTCTCATAAAGTAGGTGGAGTTAGCAGCCTGGTACTAACAAGAGTCCTTAAAATATGCTCTAGCTGGCCGCTCCTGGTTAGGTTCAGCTGTTAACTTGGCACAGCCAAGTTATCTGAGGGAGTCTCAATTGGGGATTGCCTCCATCAGATTGGCCTGTGAGCGCCTCTACATCTGTGGGGATTTTCACGACGCTTGTTGACGTATGTAAGAGGGTCCAGCACACTGTGGGTGTTGCCCCCCTGGGCAGTTGTTAGGAGAGCAGGCTGAGCACTATCCAAAGGGGGCGAGACCGTGAGCAGCATGGTCTGTGGCTTCTGTGTCCTTTCCTCCCCAGGTCTCCACCCTGACTCCCGCCAATGTGAACTGGAACCAGGATGTGTGAGCCGGATAACCGGCCCCCATGTTGATTTTAGTCATGTTTTATCACAGCAACAGAAAAACCCACTAGGACACCAGCCATGGTGGGTGGACACCTATAATCCCAGGGGAGGCTGATGCTGGAGGACTGGGAGTTTGATGTGTGTGTGTGTGGGGGGGGTGTCTCTGTGACCCCAAAGGTCAGCAGAGTGTCGAACTGTGTGAGACAAGAAGGAAGTCTCATTCAACACGACTCAGTAGCTATTGCTGGTTCAAACTCCAAGAGCAGCTTATTTTAGGCATATTTAAGTACAGCACAATTTGGAAAAAAGCTTCCTGGTGATAATTAACTCAACACCATGTGCACAATAAAGCTTAAGGGATGACTGTATCGAAACTGTATAATTACTTAAAGTACATGTGGCCTCTTCCACGAAGATGGGTTCTATAGATGGACTTCAGGCAACATGTTAAGGGCCTGGAAGAGGATCTGGTGTGGTCTCAGTCATACAGATAGAACAAAGGTCACCAGGCTATTAACTACATTCATTCTCAGCCTTTTGGGAGGAAATCAGGTTATGTATCTCCTTCTTTGAAGAGACAACCCTGTGTGTTTAACATTCCTGGTTCTCCTAGTACTTATCTGTAAACACAAGGACCTCTGTGGCCCCTTCAGGTTGAGGCCAGCCTGAGTCACACAGCAAAACCCTATCTCAAAAACAAGCAAAACAAAACAAAAACAGCTTCTGGACGTCACACTTACCACCTGATGTAATGTCAGTTGCTCCTTATTAAGACAGGGTGCCTCCATAATGAATGTGGGGGGTTATTTATGAAGGTCTACATACCACTCACGGCAGCGCCACGTTAAGAGCTAACTAAACAGCATTAACCAATCACTAGTCTAACGTTTACCACAACTCTCTTGATAAACACAATAAATAAATACATCTGTCTCTACTGAAGAGGTCCATGCCAGCCTGCCATTAAACCCAAGGAATGCATGTACTTGCTGGAACAGTGGTAAAATGTCATTTTTAACTGGAAAAGGAAAGCTTTGTTGGCACAGAGCATCATCCAGACCCTCTGGGACATTTATGGGGCTCCTCCTGGAGCACACTTTGCAAGGGCAGAGTTGTTGGTCGTCTTATTCTGTAAAACATGTCAGAACCCTGATCTTGAGAAGGCCATGCGCAACATCAATACCGTGTGTATCTACAGTTCAGTCTTCACACCTCTCAGTCTCCAGCCCCTCCTGTGCTGATTCTCCTTATCCTCTGAGCCTTAACTGGGACGTTTGACTGTAATTCCACTTGCTTCCCGACCAAGCAGTGCCTTGGGCTGGCACATTGTGATCTCAACCACTGAGGAGGCTGAAGCAGAATCCCATGGTGAGTTCAAGTCCAGCCTGGGAGACTCAGGGAGACCTTGTCATGAAATAAAAACAGAAACAAGGCCTGGGAATACAGCCCTACTAACGTGCACCGCTCCCCCACGAACATGAGTGAGGTTACACCACTTATTCCACTAGGTGGCAACATCTCTCAAGATTGTATTTATCCCTGCTCTTCCATGTAATTTCTGATTTGAAAACTGAAAACCAAAAACGAGATGCACCTCAGGAGTCAAGACATGAAAACAATGTGGTGTTTTTTTATTCCCATTCCATCGTCATCTTAGTTAGTTAGGGTTTCTATCGTTGCAGTGACTAGACACCATGACCAACAAGCAAGTTGGGGAGGAAAGGGTTTACTCAAGCAGGGCAGGGCCCTGGAGGCAGGAGCTGATGCAGAGGCTGTGCAGGGGAGCTGCTTGCTGGCTTGCTCCACATGGCTTGCTCAGTCTGCTTTTTTTTTTTTTTTTTTTTTTTTTTTCCTTCGGTTTTTCGAGACAGGGTTTCTCTGTGTAGCTTTGCGCCTTTCCTGGAACTCACTCTGTAGACCAGTCTGGCTTCGAACTCACAGAGATCCGCCTGCCTCTGTATCCCAAGTGCTGTGATTATAGGCGTGCACCACCACCACCGCCCCGCTCAGTCTGCTTTCTTATGGAACCTAGAACGACCTGCTAAGGGATGGCACCCCTCAAATGGGCTGGGCCCTCCCCCATCAATCACTAATTAAGAAAATGCCTTCCAGCTGGGTCTTAAGGAGGCATTTCTCAATTAAGGTTCCCTCCTTTCAGATGACTGTACTTTGTGTGTCGGGCTGACATAAGACCAGCCTGCACGGTCACTGTATCATGATTAACAGTATTTCTAGTTGCACAGGAGGTCAGTACACACCAGATATACACATGCATTAAGCTGAGTTTTCA
Organism: Peromyscus leucopus; assembly: GCF_004664715.2. Classification (NCBI taxonomy): domain Eukaryota; kingdom Metazoa; phylum Chordata; class Mammalia; order Rodentia; family Cricetidae; genus Peromyscus; species Peromyscus leucopus. Next base: position 7,232,711 of record NC_051068.1, on the reverse strand, counting down.
GCACTGTTTTACAGAAGTCTCAGAGTCTTTGGATGGCAAGAAATACAATCTGGGAAAACTGGTACCTATTGATTAATCCTGTTAGTTAATAACTTGATGAGCTAACATGGAAAGCAATCCTGAAAACAAGCAGATCATCACGCTAACATCTATGGTGCCATTGAAGATCCATAGTCTACTACAGCCCGGTGGTACTGGCCTGTGATCCAGAGGCCAGGGCGGGAAGACTGAAAGAACAAGACTGGGCTATAACGTGACCAAGACCAGACTGGGCAGCTTATTAAAACCCCCTTCAGTGGAAGAGCAGTCACCTAGCGTGTGTGACTAAATCACCAGTCCCCTGTCCCCACACAAGTCCATACTCTAGCCTCTCATTTGATCTCTGTGCAATCTTTTTCTTAAAGACAAGGGCTCACTGTGTAGCTCTGGGTGGCCTGGAACTCACAGAGATCACTGCCTATCTATCCCTGCCCCCCAAGCACTGGGATCAAGTGTGGAATATCATGCCTGGGCATCGTTGCTCAAGCTGAAAGCATCCATTAGTTTTACCCAGTAAGAAAAGATGCTACTTTTATAGACCAGAGAATGAATATACTGAAAGCAGTGTTACTTTGGTCAGTTCGAAGTAGCTAAAACTTACCTGAGAGATCCAACAAAGTTGGGAATGCATTTATAGACACGGAAAACTTACAGAACCAGGAGGAAACTCACGGGCAGTTTATCTAAAGAAAGGAGACAGCCTGGCCTAGTGGCACAGACTGATACCACCACCTTCTTGGGACTGGAGTGAGTCCCAAGAGTGAGTTCAAAGCCAACTTGGGTAATTGCAGAAGGTCCTATCTCAAGATATAAAATAGAATCAAAGCCTGGCTATACAGCTCAGTGGTATAGTGCTTTGCCTAGCATGTGGGAGACCCAAGAGAGGGAGGGAAGGATGGAGGGAGAGAAGTGCCTGCTGTCTGCAGCTCAAGCTCCCAATTATGCCCCTGGAAAGTACTAGAAAAGTAGTTTCACATTATAGATAAAAGGCCTGGAATTAACATAGTCAATACACACACCATCACACTGAAATTAACCAGACCTGAAGTCCAGACATCTAGCCTTTCTGAATTCACATTTAATTTACACTTTCAGTATTAAGTATACTTTTATGCACTTACCTACCACCAAAATGAAAAAAAAAAATCCATGACAATTACAACTAGGAAAATAATTAGCCTTTATACCCTCTTTATGACTCCTGTCCGGCACCGGCACTCGGTGCTTCTTCACCTCTCATATTTAGCCGTTCTTACTCTCTTTTCTGCACATTGTACTCTCCCCGCACTCTACATTTGTTTACATATTTACACATGTTATTGGCTAGCTCTCCCCCTCTCTGCACCCTTCCCCTTCTGGAGACAAGGTTTCATGTAACCCAGACGAACTGGTATCAAATTTGCTAAGAATGACTGGGAACTCCTGATTTTACTGAGATTATGGGCGTGCATGCCTGTGTGTGTGTGTGTGTGTGTGTGTGTGTGCATGCACACACGTGTGTTCAAGTGTGTATTACTGAGTAACACACCCCCATTCTAAAATATATCTGCAGTCTTCCAACGCCACAACATTGAAGCTTCATATTACCCCATTTGAGCAGTAAATCCTCAAACTAGGTTTTTGGTATCTCAGAACATTTGTCATGATTTTGGTGGATTAGCAATATTCCCAGTGCAAAATTACTACCCATTAACAATATTCTTTTCCTTGTCAGGAGAGGGGCACACACCTGTGATCTTAGCACTCAGGCTATAGAGGCAAGAAGACCAGAAATTCAAGGTCACCCTTAGCTACCATCATGAGCTGCATGTCATAAACAAACAAAAATCCTTACCCAATAAAACATATTATCTTCCTCACCAGATGTGGTACTCTGCACACATGTAACTCCAGCACTGTGGTTATCTGCACACATATGTAATTCCAGTACCAAGGAGACTCAGGAGGAGTAATGCCAAAACCAGCCGAGCTCCAAAACGAGTACAGGTCAGCCAGAGCTATGTATGAGGACAGTGTCTCAAAACACAAATAAACAAAAGCCCGAACATCTCTCTCTCTCTCTCTCTCTCTCTCTCTCTCTCTCTCTCTCTCTCTCTCTCTCTCTCTCTCTCACACACACACACACACACACACACACACACACACACACACACACACACTTTCCTTCTAAATTCTGCCTGCACTTCACCTAATTCTGTTTTTCAAAAACTCTGAGGTGTGAGCCCTGCCCCCAAATTCCAATTCCAGTGCTGTGTGCAGAAACCCTGCATCTATCTTAGAGGAAAAATCCCCAAGAAACCCCAGTATTGCGCCAGGCCAGAAACACCAGAACCCCATCACATGCTCCCCCCATTCTCAGGCTGCCTCTTGTTTCCACAGCAGGGCCCCTCTCCATCCCCAAGAGCCTTCCCCCTCATTCCGCCATCAAAAGTCCCCTGCCTTTCATTTTAAAGACCATTTCTTTCGGGCGGTGGTGGCGCACGCCTTTAATCCCAGCACTTGGGAGGCAGAGCCAGGCGGATCTCTGTGAGTTTGAGGCCAGCCTGGGCTACCAAGTGAGTTCCAGGAAAAGCGCAAAGCTACACAGAGAAACCCTGTCTCAAAAACCGAAAAAAAAAAAAAAAAAAAAAAAGACTGCATTTAAAGACCATTTCTTTCAGTCATTTTCTGAGTCCCTCTCCTTTCTTGGAGCCAAGGTTTGACAACTAACTGTAACCCAGACACCTCAAATTTCTCGAGAAGAGAAGGGTTCAGAATACGTCAGAGTTCTATGGAGCACTGGCCCTGTGAGCTCATGCTTTGTTTGCTTTGCTGAGGCAAGGTCTCATGTAGGCCAGACTGGCTTCAACCTATGCAGCTGAGGATGACCTGGACTGCCCGATCCTCCTGCCTCAGTGCCAGAATTACAGACATGGTCTAACTGGTGCTAACGGCCAGCACTCCACCTCCAGACCCAACACGTACTTGAATATTTATTACAGACACCAGGAGAGGAGGCAGTGCCGAAAGACTGATGATCTGGACGATCACTAGTGGCCAGAGGCCGGAACAAGCATTGTCCTCAGAGCAGCCTAAGCTGGAAGGAAGCCTTGTGCCCTGCTGTCTGCAGGAGCAATGTTTGCCTCGGGTCGTTCCAGGTAGGTGAGAGGTTGTGTGATAGAATGAAATCATCTTCCTGTTGACTCAGTCAACAGAGAGAGGGTTCACAGCCTTTCCAGCTACCCAGCCCCAACTTTCCCCTCTCCCAAGAAAAATTCAGTAACTTCATCTTGGGAACCTTAAAAGGCTTATCACCCTCCAAGTCTGGAGAACCTATATCTTCAGTAGGGGGAATCCAAAATAAATTAAATAATTACATCCAGCTCGTGCCCTGCATTGGATAGACAGGACCCCAGAGGAACAATCCATGTATTTCTTTAACAACATTCTTTTTTATTAAAGGAACATACAGTGGAGTCTGGGACAGAACTTGGGTTGGTAGAGTGCTTGCCTACCATACAGGAAGCCCGGGGTTCCATCCCCAGCACCGCATGAACCCAGGCATGGTGGGACATGCCTATAAACCCAGCGCCTCAGAAGTCAGGGCAGGGGCATCAAAGTACAAGATCATCCTTAAGTGCATCGCAAGTTCAAAGCCAGCTTTGGCCACGTGAAAGCCTGCTTTTTGTGGGAGGAGGAGGAAAAGGTGACTGAGGATCAGCAGCTGTTTGCCCTCTCCTTCTTGAAGTGTGGTTCACGTAGGAACGTCGGAGACAGAAGCCTGCTGTTTCTGCTTTCAGCATTTGCCTCGAGAACAAGAAGCATTCGCACCATCCTGACCACCAATCCTTTAGTGGGGGGCTGAATGGGGGGGGGTGGAGATGAGAGCAAAGGCTTCACTGACTGGATAAGCACAGCATTCAATAAAGCAGGTATGGAGGCTCCTATCTGTGACGCCAGCACTTTGGTGGCTGAGACAAGAAGACTGCCGTGGGGATGAGGCCAGCTTGGTCTAGATGGTGAGCTACAGGCCAACCTTGGCTACAGAATGGGATCCTGTCTCACAAAGGTGGGGGAAGGCAGAGAGCTCAGAGGGAAAGGCACTTGCTGTGAATGTACAAGGAGGGCCTGGTTTTGATCCTCAGAACCCACGTCACAAGCCAGGCATGGTGGGGTGCTTCTAACCCAAGTGTGGGAAGGGCAGAGACTGGTAGATTCCTTGGGCTTCCTGGCCAGCCAGCCAGCGTAGCCTACTTGGTGAGTTCTAGGCCAGTGCCAGACCTGGTCTCAGGAGGAGGAGGACAGCTCCCGAGGAAGGGCACTGAGGCTGCCCTTTGACACATGTGCGTGTGCACGTGCACCCACAAACACAAATACACCCAGGGTTTGGGTTCGAAAGATTAGGTAGATACTGGAAGCTCCACCAAAATCTTAGAGATCGAGTGCCAGGGCCCAGAAGTGAAGTCTTCAAACAACGTGAACCTCCCAAAGTGCTGGTCCCGGCTTAAGACGTCACAGGGCTCGCAAGCGGCTCAGTGGTAGAACACTTGCCTAGAATGTTAGGTCCTAAGTTTGGTCCCCAAGACTGGGAGAAGGAAATGTCTTCATGAGACATATCTGTAAAGGTTGAGAGACTCCAGTTCCAGGTGCTTATCTCAACTGCCTTCCCCTGCTGGGCGTGGGGTGGGGGAACCTCACCCTTACCCTTAACCAAGATACTCAGGCACTGAGCATCAGCCACCAGTACTGAAGGAGCCCAGGCAATCCAGGGAACCATGTGCTTCTAGCTGCCTCTCTTGGTGTGGTTCCAGAAGCTAAGGAGGGAGCCACAGGCTTAGCGTGAAGCAATTGGCCAGGCGTAGGTTGACTATGGATGCAACACAGAGCTGTGTGTGTGTACATGTGTGTCCTGGACAAGTATATGTGTGCATATGTATGTAGAGGCTAGGGTCAATCTTGGCTGGCATTCCTCAAGATGCCACCCACTTTGCTTTTGAGACAGCTTCTCACTGGCCTGGTACTCACCCAGTAGCCACGGCTGGCAGGCTAGTGAGCCGGGGGATCTATTTCTCCAGCTCCCTTGAACGGGAATTAGAAATTTGCACCACCAACAGCACATCTGGCTTTTTTCATGTCTAAGTGTGTTCTGGGGATGGATCTTAGGCCTCTGTTCTTGCAAAGTAAACACTGGACCAAATGAGCTGTCTCTCTGAACCACTCCCTGCCACCTAAAATTCTAAAGGATCGAACGTGTAAGACAAAGGCCTGGGCATTCTTTCCCCTTTGGGTTTTGATTTAAGAAGTGATCAGAGACAACATACACTAACTAATGTTTGAAAAGAGTGATTTGTTACTTAGCTCCAGCAAAGAAAACCAATCGAGCTCTTTTCTAGAAGCAGCCACGGGGTCTTTTCTCTCTAGAATTAAAGTTTGTGATGCTGTCTGAGCTGAGCTTCCCATCTGTGCTGTTGTGTGTGTGTGTGTGTGTGTGTGTGTGTGTGTGTAGGGGGTGGGATTGGGGGCCTCACACATAGAGCATTCTATCTCTCCATGGCTTCCACGAGGAAGAGAACAAAGAAAGGAATACTTGAGAGTGAGGTTGTTGTCTGAATCTAGATGGTCTTTTAATTAAAAACCCAGAGCCAGAAATCAGGGTGAAAGCTGAAAGATCAGAGAAGCAGAACAGCAGCCACTAGTTCTTACCTCTACGAAATCCTCAGCCTAAAGAGTGAGTTCCTGTTTCCTCACGCCTTATATACCTTTCTCTGCCCTGGCGTATTACTTCCTCGGATTAAAGGTGTGTGTGCTTCCCATCAAAGGCATGAGATCTCAAGTGCTGGGATTAAAGTGTGTGCCACCACTGCCTGCCCTCTATGTCTAATCTAGTGGCTGGCTCTGTCCTCTGATCCTCAGGCAAGTTTACTAAGGTCCACAGTTTATCACCACAGAGGTTACCGTGTGGTTTTCAGGTCGTGTATACCCAAAGCTACTGAAGCACATGGGCACCATGCGCCGGCCCATTAAAGCACTGTGCTTTTGGATCTGGAGCCCAAAACTTTATGACGTAAAAACAAGGGCCTGACATCTTCAGTACCTTTACCCTGGTGACCATCAGCATCCTGTGTGACCACATTTGCAACAGGAACCTACAGCTCTGCAAAGCTTCAAGTTCCTCGCCTGACACCAGGTGAATGTGATGTGGTTTAAGGCCGCTTTATAAGACAGTGCATAAATGTACAAAAATTGAATTAAAAGCAAAAACTTGAAAGTTTTCCACATCAAAAAAGGATGGCATTATAAATCCCTTGAAGAATTTAGTTTATCCAACATCCTATGTGAATTGACAACCAAGAATAGCCATCACACTATGCTTTGTTATTGTGATGGCTAACTTTGTTTGAGACGGCCACTATTGGCCTACTCAAATCACAGCCTATAAGCCACTCTAATAAATCCTCTTTACATTTATACACACACATATGTACATATCCATTCTATCCACCTGTTCATGTAGAGAACACCAACTAACGAAATTTTCTCATACTGCTTCTTTGAAAGAAAGGTATGAATCTCTCTCGTCCCTTATATCTTATGGTCTTCGTATTATGTTCAACTAAACAAAACAGAGGTTAAAAGGCAGTGTGTTGAAAATATCCTACTTTATAAATGTAAAATCAGATGGTCCTGGGTTTTATAAATAAGAATACAACCATGTAAATTAGACACAAGACACCTTTTCATTTACCAGATACATAATGTACAACTGATATGTGAGAACTGCACAGTGTCACAGAAGGCAATAAGAAGTAGGTCCTGGCTTTACTCACGTTTTAAAATGAGAGGCCTTTATGTAAGTCAGCCATCAAGCAGGTCCCCTGCCCCTGCCGACCAGTACAGACAATGTATTTGTAGGAATCCCAACCTTTGGTGCTTATATCACACGAGGTGGTTCCAGTTCCAGGCTGCCCCAGGCCTTGCCTACCAGCTTCCAGAGGCACACTCTTCACCAAAGCACAGTCCACACGAAGAAAAGCCATGATTCCACTCCCCAGCCCCGGGACTGATGGTGAAGATAAGGGCCAGCTGCTGCGCAGTCTCTGTGCCAGGGAAAGGGAGGCTCTGGGAGAACCCAGCATCCACCACGTTGCTGGAGACTCACCGGATCCCCCCCCCTCATTCTTCTTTTCCTTGATGGGACCCGGGTCCTTAACATCCTTCTCTCACCCTCTCTGCAAAAGCCCTCTCATCCCGTCACGAAGACCTCCATAACCATGGCATTGTGTCTAGCTAGGTCCCATTTGTCCTTAAGGGGCTCTGTTCTGGCATCATTTTTTTTTTAAGTTTGTTTGTTTTGTTCTTTGGTTTCTTGAAGCCAGGGTCTTATATAACCTAGGCTGACCTCAGACACACTGTGTAGACAAGAATGAACTTCTGATCCTTCTGCTTCCAACTCTCCAGTGCCGGGATCACAGGTGTGTACCACCATGGGGAGCAGAGCTGGGCTCCGTGCAAGCTGGCTGAGCTACACCACCAGCCCCAAATGTCACCTTCTTCTTTTTTATTTTATTTTATTTATTTTTTTTTTTTTTGAGACAGGGTTTCTCTGTGTAGCTTTGGAGCCTGTCCTGGAACTGAATCTGTAGACCAGGCTGGCCTTGAACTGACAGAGATCCGCCTGCCTCTGCCTCTCGAGTGCTGGGATTAAAGGCGTGCAGCATCAAATATCACTTTCTTAAAGGTGCCTTTGCTGACCCTTCAAACAGTACAGTCTTGCCCCAGGTGCCTCAATCACTGCTCACTACCTACTTCTCCCCACTCATCCATCACACTTAAATTATTGGGTCGAGGTTTCTTTTTTAGACTGTGATGTGGCATTAACTCTTACCCTGCTCTAGCACCAGGCCTTAACACTGCAATTGGCCCAAGAGAGACGCTAAACCAATATTCATGGACTAAAAGGAAAGGAGTGAGCTCTGTCAGACTTCTGGACGTTCCTCTCAGGGAGAGCACAAGGTCCAGGATGCTGGCCATCGTTCACTGAGGCACAGGATACCAGGCTTCTGTGGCCAGCCTGGCCCTAAGCACCTTCTCTCACTATGTCTGTCTACAGTAAGTGTGCTCGGATTCCAGGTGTACGCTGTCCTTCCGTCACGTGACTACGGCATTCCTCCTGCAGGCTTGCTCAGCGCTTTAGGAGGGGGTGTCCAACATGATGGAGGAGGAGCTGTGACGTGATGTCGTCACCTATAAATATATCGGACTACAGTCCTAACTAACCCAAGGGCCACAGGTTGGGCAGACCTTCCAGAGCATCAGAAGCCCTTTTATTCCAGTTGTCTAAACTGGACAGGTCTGTGTCAGCATGAACCTACTTCGTGTTCACCCCCAACCTTACACAGGGTGCTGGACCCAGGGGAAGGGCTCGTTTTCTGCTCCCAGAAGGATTCCTAACCCATTCTGCTTATGCGCTTCTGTGAGTTTCCCGAAGGTGCCCCTGCACTGTGCCATCGTCGCCCCCAGCGACGTGGATGAACGTCTGGATGCCCTTTATGTAGACTCAGCTACACTGGAAAGTAAGAAGAAAGCAACTGCGTCTCAGGTTTAACTTTCTAAAGTTGATCTTGACTACGTCTTATCTACCCTTCTGTGTTCTACGATAAGCCTAGACTCAAAAGTAACGCCCACGTCACTGGAGTCAGGAGGCTTCGAGGCAGAGAAGGGCATGGGGGAAGAGCTCGGGCATGCTGCCCATTGTTGATATTGAAGTCCTGAGGGCAAGTGAGAAGATCCTGCAGAGAACGAGATCCTCACGGTGCCAAGTGAAGCAAGCCCGACTTCCTTCCTTCCTTCCTTCCCTAGGCCTTTGAGTAACTCTAGGTAGCCGACACTACTGAAGGGCCCCTTAGGCTTCTTCAATACCACATCCTAGGGCCAGGCTCTAAGGACCTGGCTCCTTCAGTGTTCTCCTAGCCCCTGGCCAGTGGCCCAGGCCTGAAGACACAGTGTACTGGATGATTCCTGCATTGTTGAACTTCACCAGGAGTCTCAGGGATCTGGAAGGCCTGGCTGCAGGTTCAGAAAAGCCTCAGAGATGTACAAAGCAACTGCAGCTAAATCTGAGGTGGCAGCCTCCTCAGTCCCACTGTGTGGTCCCAGGTTTCTGTTCACAGGGTGGAGCTGCCTGGTGCCTCAGGAGAGCAGCTCTTCGCATAGACTCAGGTCTGCAGCGGGCAAGAGAGAGGTGAGCCATGACTGGGAAGACGGCAGGGGGCAGGGAGAGTCGGGTGAGCCCGGGTCACATAAGAGATGGTGTCTTCACTGTCTGGTCACTTGGCAACTTCCTCCACTCCTGCCTTGGTAATCAGTAAGGCGTGGGTCCTCTGCAGCTTCACATCTGGAGTCAGCATCCCACACACGGCCTATGTGTCTACTTAGCCATCTGACCCTGGGAGATGATTCAGTTCTCCTCGTGTGTGTGTGTGTGTGTGTGTGTGTGTGTGTGTGTGTGTGTGTGAGAGAGAGAGAGAGAGAGAGAGAGAGAGAGAGAGAGAGAGAGAGAGAGAGAGAGAGAGAGAGAGATGTGTGTGCTGGTTCATGCTCCTGTGAATATGGATGGTATGAGGAGACCAGAGGTTAACACTGGCTGATTAGCGAACCTTCTGTCTCCTCCTCAGTGCTGGAATGTTAGCACACACTCCACCCCTGGGTTTTTTGTTTTGTTTTGCTGCTGTTGTGGGTGCTGGGATATGAAACAGGTCCTCATGTTTGCACATAAAACACTTTATCTACTGGGCCAGCTTCCCAACCCCGTTGCTTTTTTTTTTTTGTTTTGTTTTGTTTTTTGTTTTTTTAAAGACAAAGGGCCTTACTGTACAGCCCAGATTGGCCTAGAAATGATTTCATAGCCTGGACTGGCCTTGAACTCATAGCAACTCTCCTGTCTCTAGCCAAATGCTAGGATTACATAATAAACCACCATGGCATATTTCCCTGGGTGATTTATATGAGAAATTTAGACTCTTCATGAACCCATCATACAGTCAATAACTGAATTCCCTGTTTATGCTGGAATTTTTTTTTTTTTTAGCACAACTGATTCAGCAATGAACATCATGCATTAATTCCTATTGCAAACATGGAATAGGTCAAACATGGAAGATGGCTTCAGAGACATAATAAAGCAGAGGAAAGTGGCTGGAGTTCTCCACGGGGCTGTCAAGGAAGGGGCAACCTGAAGGAAGATTAAGTGAGGAGACAAGGGACTGAATGCATTGAGAAAATGCTGGTGTGAGACAGAGATGCATGTGTCGTTACCATGGCAACAGCTGTCAAACTATTCAGGTACTTCATAGCTGCTCAAGAAAACAGCCTATAGAAGAGCCAGGAGAGACGATTCTACCCCAAGGTCTACATGGCTAAGATTTGTGGAGCACAGTGTTAGCTCCCAGGGGTACAGAGCCTTACTCAAAGAAAACAGTGCTGGTTACAAACAAGATTCTCTTTAAAATCCCAACTGTGTTTAGATTTAAAAAGTTACTATCAAACTTACAGGTTGCTAGTTCTAGTTAACCTCTTTTCCAAAAGTTTGTAAAACTACATAAAAAGATGCCTGGGAATACAGCTCAGTAGGAAGGTGCCTAAGCATATGGGAAGTACTGGGTAGAGTCCTCCCCACCACCACCATGGCAGAGACAAAGAGCAAATGCATAAACAGTTAACATAAAGTAACTCCATGTGTTATTAAACCCAGTTCAAAACTATTAGTAAGACAGACAAAGTGACACACATCTGTAATCCCAGCATGCGACACTGTATTTTAATCACCAGGTTACTTAGAATTTCTTCTTCAGAAACAGTCTGACTATTGGAGAGTGGAGAGTCGGCTCAGCAGTTAAGAGTGCGTGGTGCTCCTCAAAGGCCCGGAGTTTCGTATCCAGCACACACACTGGGCAGCTCACAAACACCAGGAACTCCAGCTCCAGGGGACCTGACACACTCTCCTGGCTTCTGCGGGCACCAGCACTCAAGTGCACACACCCCCACACAGACATGGATGGATGAAATCTTAATAGGACTGTGACTGCTGTAACTACTCACTCGATGGAAACGATGACAGCGTTCAGCTCCTCGGCCATCGCGGTGCACAGCTGGTCATAGTAACTGATCTCTAAGAGAAAAGAAAGGTCACTCCACAAGTGGCCGTGCAGGCTGTCCACGCTTACATGTCTCTCAGTACAGACTGTTTTTAGACTAAGAGAAAACAGCAGCAAACACTGAAAAATGCACGGGAGCCAGGTATCTGAGAGGCAGAGGCAGGAGGACCCCAGGAGTTCAAGGCTAGCATGGAGGTTACCCAGGGCTACATGATGTCAAAAAACCAAAAGAGAAGAAGGGAGAAGGGGGAAGAAGGAGGGAGGAAGGAGGAGGGAAGGGAGGAGGGAGGAAGGAGAGAGGAAGGAGGAGGGAAGGGAGGAGGGAGGAAGGAGAGAGGGAGGAGGGAAGGGAGGAGGGAGGAAGGAGAGAGGGAGGAGGGAAGGGAGGACGGAGGGAGGAGGGAAGAAATGGGAAGGATTAGAAAGTGAGGGAAAGAAAGAATGAAAGGTAAGCAAATAGAAACATTCAATTGCAAAAATTAAATCTATTTTCTGATAAAAATGTAATTACTATAATAGGAAATCAGTATAAGGTTAGTTTCAAATATGTTTTTAACTTATTAAGCATTTATTTCAAAACAGACTATATGAAATACACCACATGAATTCTGATTCTGAAGCTCTTCAAATACACCCTTTCACAGTAATCACAGCAAATTAGCAGTTTCCTTCTTTGAATTACAAGATTTTGCACTTTTAACATCCTCATTTGCTGTGATTCAGGAAAACCAGAAACGTGAAGAATAAGGTAGTCTCTTTAAGCCAACACAAAAGAAGTGGAATTTTAGGTGGTTTTAGCATTTCCTAGAAAGGGGACTGAAATGTCCTCAGAAGCAAAAGTAATTTAAAGGGGTAAGAATTGACTCCTTTTGTTGTTCTTTCAGTATTTTAAATCTCATCAGACAGGGATGTGGCTCAGTTGGTAGAGCACCTCCCTAGCACACATGGAGCCTTGGTTTGACCCTGCCACCCCCATCCCCCCACACACATACCTGGGTGGGGGAGGCACACACCTGTACTCCCTGCACTTAGGGGTGAAGGCAAGAGAGGCGGAAGTTTAAGGTCATTCTCGGCCACATAGGGAAGCTAGCCTAGAGTACACGAGACCCTGTCTCAAAAAAACAAGTAAACAACAAAAAAGACTTACTGTCTCAGCACAGCACCTAGTACTCCCTTCCTTAGGGACTTCCTTCCTGAGAACCAGAAGGCTAAGGAGAGCATGCTCACCTGCACACTCCCCAGCCCCCAGCTCTCCCTTTGGTACACCAGCCAAAATCAAGGAGCAATGGCCAGACTGACTCTCGTGACCACACGCTTCTGCCATCCATACCTCCTGTCTCGGACATGACGTCACCTGACCAGTGCCCATTGCCACCGACTCCATCTTTCTAAGGCAGACACCCTATTTTACTCATTTTTGGATCTTGGTCTCTAGCACACACGAGAGTAACTGTAACAGTTAACAATGGCTGTCAGCGTGACAGGATGTAGAATTACCTCTGAGCATGTCTGCGACAAATTTCTAGACTTTTTAACTGGGGAAGGAAGCCCCATCCTGTCTGTGGTGGCATTATTCCACGGGCCCAAGCTCCTGGACTGAAAGAAACGACTAACTGTTGATGCAATGGAACAGTCCACTCTTGTTCCTGCCCAGGGCCTTCCTGCCTCGATGGACTGTGCCCTCAGAATGTGAGCTGTAGCAAGCCCTTCCTTCTTTCCTTAAGTCGCTTCTTGTTCGGTGTTTTGTCATAGTAACGATAAAGGAACCGATACAGTGACCCACGGTCCAGGACCGCACAGCTGTGAGTATCTGCACTAAAAGTCACAGTATTGGACAAGCTTACACACTGAGTGAGCATGTGCTGAGATCGGGAACCAACCAGTGAGGAACAGAACAAATGATGGAGCTGTGAAACTAAGTTGTACATTCTCATATTTTCTGCAATAAAAATTGAGACAATAATATAATAAAGGAAGAGGCCAAGTTTGAATTGCTTTTCCTCCTATTTTGTTAAAATTACACTTTCATTTGTGTGTGTCTGTGTGGGGGGTGCACATGTGCCATGATGCACATGCAGAGGTCAGAGGACAACCTCTGGGAGTCAGTTCTCTCTTTACCATGTCGGTCCCACGGATGGAACTCGGTCACCAGGCTTGGTGGCCAGCATTTGTGTCTGCTGGGCCATCTCACCAGCCTATCACTCCTTTTTCAGTACAGAGAATCCCCAAAGCCCTGGCCTGAGGATGAGGAAGGAGGTCACCAGAGGCAGAAGCCCTGATCTTCTAAGACAGGCTGTGCTAGGCACCCTTCTTCTGGCCTGCTCTGTCCATGAGAGACGTCCATCTCCACAGGAAATACCCCTGAACTTGGCAATGCTGTTTTTTTTTTAATGGTTGCATACTTTTGGTATTTTAATCTTTGGTTTCATAAGCTGATGTTGATGAATTAATGGGTATTAAGCAACATCCGCTCTATTCCAAAAAAGCCTTCGAAATAAAGTTGATAAGAGTTACAGATAATTACCTCATATTCTGGCCCAATGAAAGTTTACCTTATTTTGACACAGAAAGCTAGTATAATGGATCACAATATGTCTATGATTTAGGTCACAGGATTTTTATTTATTTTTAGAGACAGGGTCCCTAGCCTAGGCTGACCTCACACTTACTATACAACCGAGGAAGACTTTGAAGAACCAGATTCTCCTGCCTCTGACCCCTCAGTACTGAGATTACAACTGTGTGACAGCACATCGGGTTTATGTAGTGCTGAGGACCAAACCAAGTGCTTCTGGGACTCAAACCAAGGAGTTCGCGCATGCTAGACAACATCTGCACCTGAGCTAAGGTGCTAGCTCAGGAAATATTCACAGAGCAACCTGCAGGCACTAAAAAGTAAACCAAGGGCTGGGGCTGGGGCTGGGGCTCAGCGGTGGAGCTATGATGCACACAGGAAGGGCAGGAGGGAGAGAAGAAGGGAGGGACGGAGGGAGACAGAAGAAAAGAGCGCAAAGACAGGAAGGAGAAGGGAAGGATCAATAAGCAAAACCTTTCTACACCATAACCCTATAAATGAAAAGAGGCGCTGCGGACGTGGCCAGAGCGACAGGGGAAACCAGGATGGTCCAGGAGAACAGTCCCATCCTGTAAACAGTGGTCACTGCGCTCGCTCGCTCGCTCGCTCCTGGAGCCAAGCCGCCGACCCACCCGAAGGGGACAGGCACTTACTTGCACTCGCCAAGGCCCAGCCTCCCCCGTGGATATAGACCACGCTCCGCCGCAGTTGCTCGTCGGGTTTTGGAGAGGCTTCAAACACTCTGACTTCCACCCCATCAAAGTCAGTGTCGGTCACCTTCACTTTCGGGGAGGACCTTGCGCTTTTCTTCCCAAAAGAAACTATGATGAAATTGAGCGCGATCAGGTGGTGGCTCAGCCCCAGGGAGTGGATCAGGTTACTCTGCAGGTTGAGGGGAAGAAAGAGGGACACTGTTGACTGTGGCACCAGACTGACGCCCGCGGGGATACTCACCAACTCCACATTTGGGGTTGGATGTTTTTGTTTTGAGAGCTAATGAGAGCCGGGAATGGGGAGCAAGAGGGACAGCGATCTCACTATGCGGCCCTGGAGGTTCTGAAACTTGCTTTGGTAAGCCAGGTAGATCCGCCTGCTTTTGCCGCCCGAGTGCTGGGATTGAAGGCGCGGGCCAGCAACCCGGGTCACTTCGCTGTTTTGATTTACCCCGCTAACTGCCTGGCAGCAGTTCTTACAAGCAGCCGCTCCTGGACTGGAGAGTCCTGAACACTTAGACCATGACAGCAAACTATTCACCTTTGGGACTTAGAGCTAACAGCATTTTCTCTCTTTCCCTTCCCCACCCCTCTCCTGTCTCCCCCTATACCCTCTCCTGTCTCCCCCCACCCCCACCCCACACCCTCTCCTGTCTCCCCCACACCCACCCCACACCCTCTCCTGTCTCCCCCCCCTCACCCCCACCCCCACCCCCTCTCCTGTCTCCCCCCATACTCACCCCCACACCCTCTCCTGTCTCCCCCCATACCCTCTCCTGTCTCCCCCCCATACCCACCCCCACACCCTCTCCTGTCTCCCCCCACACCCACCCCACACCCTCTCCTGTCTCCCCCCATACTCACCCCCACACCCTCTCCTGTCTCCCCCCATACCCACCCCCACACCCTCTCCTGTCTCCCCCCACACCCACACTCACCCCCTCTCCTGTCTCCCCCCCATACCCACCCCCACACCCTCTCCTGTCTCCCCCCACCCCCACCCCACACCCTCTCCTGTCTCCCCCCACCCCCACCCCCACACCCTCTCCTGTCTCCCCCCCACCCCACCCCACCCCCTCTCCTGTCTCCTCCCATACCCACCCCCACCCCCTCTCCTGTCTCCCCCTATACCCACCCCCACACACCCTCTCCTGTCTCCCCCCACCCCCCCCCCACACCCTCTCCTGTCTCCCCCCACACACCCTCTCCTGTCTCTCCCCCACCCCCACCCCCACACCCTCTCCTGTCTCCCCCCACACACCCTCTCCTGTCTCCCCCCACACCCACCCCACACCCTCTCCTGTTTTGAAAGCAGTGTTTACATAGAGTCTCTGCAAATGCTCTCAGACTTTATCACTTATTTTAGCAGTGCTGGGGATCAAACCCAGGGCCTTGAGAATGCTAGACAAGTGCTCTACCACCAAGCCACAGCCACAGCCCTGACAGCACATTTTCAGTCCTTTTTAAAACTCTTTATTGAACCCAAAGTCCTGCCCAATCTTCAGACCTGGGTGCCACCATGATAAACAAATATGTGATGGAGAAGGTGGGAAAGAGAAAACACAGGAGCAGTGTGTCTGCTAGGGAGAGAGGCAGAACCGGAGACAAGATGGGGGTGACGGGTGAGAGAGAGGGCTGGTGGACATGCTGTCACTGACTGGGGCGTCAGCCCGATGGGGTACAATAGCCTGGAGCATATGCAGATGCAGACTGGGCCACACGGAGTTGCTGGTTAGCCTGAGCTATACCGTCAAACCTTGTCTCAAACAAATAAAAAGACACAGAAAGTACAGTTAGAGAAGAGCCCAAATCACCCACCAGCAAAGACCTTTTGGGGTTTATTCTTCTCTTTCCACTTCTACAAGATCCTTAGCAAAGGGGGTTGGAAATATGGTTCATAGGTTAAGAGTATGGCACAATCATGAAGACCAGAGTTCAAACTCCAGAACTTACTTTAATGAGCTGGGCATAGTGTAAATTCCCATAATCCTTATTCTGAGTGATCAGATGCCCTCTTCTGGAATGCACCTTCCCCATACTCTCCTCCCCCCAACATGCACACATATACACACAGAAACACAAATAAATAAATAGAAGACTTTCAGCAAGGGGCACAGTGGGCAGTACTGTGTTTTACTGCAGACCATAAAGCCAGGATCTGACACCAGCGATGAGCAAGTCACCATTGCCACGATAGTCCACACTTGCCCCTCCGCCTCTGAACACCAGGCTCCTGAGTCACTGAGCCCAGGGAGGTGCCTTTACAGATGAGATGGTTTATTTGGCAAGCAAACTCCCTCTGGAGTGTGTGCTGAGTCACAATCACTTGACTCAGTTTACCCAGTCTGCCCAGGAAATGCTGGAAAGCATTGCATCATAAATCCCCCAGCGGTACTCATGAGAAATAAGAGCAGGAGGTAACTGAGCTAACAATAAACAGCATTTTAGGAATATCCATTTGCTATAAGCAACAGGGAAATGAATATTGATAAGATAATTCAATTTCTATACTTGCTGACATTTTGTCTGGAAATCTGTCCAATTTCCTGAAAACTTAAAGTAATTGTTACTATCCATCATATTAAATAAATGGAAGGCCAGCAAGGTAGTTATGGCGCTTGCTGAAGAGTCTGACAATCCCAGTTCAATTCCTGGAACCCACATGAAAACGAGGAACTGATTCCTGCAAGCTGCCCTTTGACCTCCACATGCCTGTCATAGCATATGTGCACACAAATAAATAATAAATAAATGAGGAAATGAATATTTGAGCATGGAGGGAGCGGTGTGTGTGTGTGTGTGTGTTGTGTGTGTGTGTGTGTGTGTCTGGTCGGGTCCACTGACAGTGTATTCACGGAGATTAGAGTCAGCACAACATGCTCCTCCTCCGCGTGACTCAGTTTCCCCAGGCCTTCAGAACACTTCTGCCTCTTACTTTGCATTCACCACATTAGCTGAGTCTCTGAAAGGCGGACAGTGTCCTTTGTTTACAGCGGAGGCTGGGGCTAGGGGGCGGGGTGGCTCTGAGCGGAGACTGTGAAGGAAAAGAGGCAAGAGGGGAAAGTAGGTGGCAGAGAAGGAACCCCGAAAGCTTCTAAAGAACTGTGATGTTGGAATTACTGAAAGTAGTTACCCTAACACCAGGTGTGAGAGCGCCAGCCTTGCGGGTAGAGCGGGCTCCTGAAGGGGTTCAAAGTCACGCTCAGCTACACAGCGAGGTCAAGACCAGCCTGGGATACGTGAGTTCCTGTCTCAACAAAATAGTCAGCTATCCTGTAGTGAAAACTGGGTCTGGGGATGTAGCTCAGTTAGGGTAGTGTTTGTCTATCAAGTACAAGGTCCTGGGTTCAGTCCTCCGCACATGTAAACCAGGTGTGGAGGTGCCCATCTGTAATCCAGTAGTGATGGAGGGAGGGAGGAGTCTCACAGCTCAAGGTCATCCTTGGCTAAGTAGTATGTTCAAATAGCCTGTGCTATTTGCGATCCTGGCTAAAATGTGTCTCCCTCCCCAGGTCTGAGGGCCAAAGAGCAAGCGACAGGACACAATCAGAAACGGTACTCTGCTTGTTAGTGTATAAATTGCTTCAGTTTTTAACTGGACCAATCTCTGGTGGTCAATTCAATGTAGAAATTATGGACAATTCTATGGGTATGGAGAGCTTTGAGGGGAAGGAAGAGGCAGTCTTCTGAAACTAAAAGTAATAGAGGAAGCCAGGCAGTGGTGGCACACAGCTTTAATCACAGCACTTGGGAGGCAGAGGCAGGTGGATCCCTGAGTTCAAGGCCAGCCTAGTGTACAGAGTGAGTTCCAGGACAAATAGCCAAGGCTAAACAGAGAAACCCTGTCTAAAAAACCAAAACAAAACAAAAAACAAACGAACAAAGTCACAGAGGAAGCTGGATGAGATAGTACATGCCTGTAGTCAGAGGCTGAGGCCAGAAGACCACCAAGAGTGTGAGGTCAGGCTGGGCTATACAATAAATGTGGGCCATTCAGAGGTTGGAACCAGAGGATTACAACGAGTTTGAATCTAGTCTGAGCTACACAGTAAGTTCCAGGCCAGCCTGAGCTACAGAGAAAGAACTAGCTTTAAGAAAATTAAAATATCCTGTCTCAAACCCCTCCTCCAAAAGAAAGAAAATTAAACTGAGAAAAGCCATCAAGACCACCAGAGGAGACCCACCCCAGTCAGTCAGTGCTGCACTAGGAGCGGATGAGAGAGCTCCACACACTATGTGACTCCGCCAGGAGCTTCAGATCCAGCCCAACACAGAATCCCAAACGGACTTAAAATGTTAGGAGATTTTAGTGTGGGATTTTTAACTCCATTGCGTAGTTCTCAAGCGTAATCTTTACAGATGATAGGGCCGTGTCACCATGTCAAAAGGTTGGACACCCCTGGGCCCAAAGGTTTCCACAGCTCAGAGTGACAGACTTGCTCCTCTTGAGGAGTGAAATCCAGCCAGGGCATCCAGCCTGAACTGAACTAGGAAAAGTGCTGCAGCCAAGTTCACAGGGTGGGGCAGGAGTCTTAATCAAACACCTACCCGGAGAAAGGGCAGAGCAGCAAAGAGGAGGGGACACTAGGGGATGGGGCATGCCAGGAACTCCTCAACCTGGTGCTCAGCCCTAAAGGAACATCTCCGTCATGCTGCCCGATCCCACCCTGCACCTCCCCATCCCCCAGAAAGGCTTAAGGTGCATCACAGAAGAGAGGGCAGAAAGCATTTATGAGCTGTGGTCAGGAGCTGTGGACAGGAGCTGTGGACAGGGGCTGTGGACAGGGGCTGTGGACAGGAGCTGTGGACAGGAGCTGTGGACAGGGGCTGTGGACAGGGACTGTGGACAGGGCTGTGGCAGGGTGTGGACAGGGAGCTGTGGACAGGAGCTGTGGACAGCGGGACGGGCTGTGGACAGGGCTGTGGACAGGGGCTGTGGACAGGAGCTGTGGACAGGGAGCTGTGGACAGGAGGTGGACAGGGAGGGGCTGTGGACAGGAGCTGTGGACAGGAGTGGACTGTGGACAGGGGCTGTGGACAGGGGCTGTGGACAGGGGCTGTGGACAGGAGCTGTGGACAGGGCTGTGGACAGGAGGGCTGTGGCAGGGCGTGGACAGGAGCTGTGGACAGGGCTGTGGACAGGGGCTGTGGACAGGAGCTGTGGACAGGGGCTGTGGACAGGGGCTGTGGACAGGGCTGTGGACAGGAGCTGTGGTGGACAGGAGCTGTGGACAGGGGCTGTGGACAGGGGCTGTGGACAGGAGCTGTGGACAGGAGCTGTGGACAGGGGCTGTGGACAGGGGCTGTGGACAGGAGCTGTGGACAGGAGCTGTGGACAGGGGCTGTGGACAGGGAGGGGCTGTGGACAGGGGCTGTGGACAGGGAGGGGCTGTGGACAGGAGCTGTGGACAGGAGCTGTGGACAGGGGCTGTGGACAGGGAGCTGTGGACAGGAGCTGTGGACAGGGGCTGTGGACAGGAGCTGTGGACAGCGGCTGTGGACAGGGGCTGTGGACAGGAGCTGTGGACAGGAGCTGTGGACAGGGGCTGTGGACAGGAGCTGTGGACAGGGCTGTGGACAGGGGCTGTGGACAGGAGCTGTGGACAGGGAGCTGTGGACAGGAGCTGTGGACAGGGGCTGTGGACAGGGGCTGTGGACAGGAGCTGTGGACAGGGGCTGTGGACAGGGGCTGTGGACAGGGGCTGTGGACAGGGAGGGGCTGTGGACAGGAACTGTGGACAGGAGCTGTGGACAGGAGCTGTGGACAGGAGCTGTGGTCAGGAGCTGTGGACAGGGGCTGTGGACAGGGGCTGTGGACAGGGAGGGGCTGTGGACAGGGGCTGTGGACAGGGGCTGTGGACAGGAGCTGTGGACAGGGAGGGGCTGTGGACAGGGGCTGTGGACAGGGAGGGGCTGTGGACAGGGGCTGTGGACAGGGAGGGGCTGTGGACAGGGGCTGTGGACAGGGAGGGGCTGTGGACAGGGGCTGTGGACAGGGAGGAGCTGTGGACAGGAGCTGTGGACAGGGGCTGTGGACAGGGGCTGTGGACAGGGGCTGTGGACAGGGAGCTGTGGACAGGGAGGAGCTGTGGACAGGGACTGTGGACAGGAGCTGTGGACAGGGGCTGTGGACAGGAGCTGTGGACAGGAGCTGTGGACAGGGGCTGTGGACAGGGAGGGGCTGTGGACAGGAGCTGTGGACAGGGGCTGTGAACAGGAGCTGTGGACAGGAGCTGTGGTCAGGGGCTGTGGATAGGGGCTGTGGACAGGAGCTGTGGACAGGGGCTGTGGACAGGAGCTGTGGACAGGAGCTGTGGACAGGAGCTGTGGACAGGGGCTGTGGACAGGGGCTGTGGACAGGAGCTGTGGACAGGAGCTGTGGTCAGGGGCTGTGGATAGGGGCTGTGGACAGGGAGGGGCTGTGGACAGGGGCTGTGGACAGGGAGGAGCTGTGGACAGGAGCTGTGGACAGGGGCTGTGGACAGGGGCTGTGGACAGGGGCTGTGGACAGGGGCTGTGGACAGGGAGGAGCTGTGGACAGGGACTGTGGACAGGAGCTGTGGACAGGGGCTGTGGACAGGAGCTGTGGACAGGAGCTGTGGACAGGGGCTGTGGACAGGGAGCTGTGGACAGGAGCTGTGGACAGGGGCTGTGAACAGGAGCTGTGGACAGGAGCTGTGGTCAGGGGCTGTGGATAGGGGCTGTGGACAGGAGCTGTGGACAGGGGCTGTGGACAGGAGCTGTGGACAGGAGCTGTGGACAGGGGCTGTGGATAGGGGCTGTGGACAGGAGCTGTGGACAGGGAGGAGCTGTGGACAGGGGCTGTGGACAGGGGCTGTGGACAGGGAGCTGTGGACAGGAGCTGTAGACAGGAGCTGTGGTCAGGGGCTGTGGACAGGGGCTGTGGACAGGGGCTGTGGACAGGGGCTGTGGACAGGGAGCTGTGGACAGGGGCTGTGGACAGGAGCTGTGGTCAGGGGCTGTGGACAGGGGCTGTGGACAGGGGCTGTGGACAGGGGCTGTGGACAGGGGCTGTGGACAGGAGCTGTGGACAGGGAGGAGCTGTGGACAGGGGCTGTGGACAGGGAGCAGGGCTATGAAATGCTGTCTTCAGGACATGGTGTGGCCACTGTACCCACAAACTCACCGCAGCTATGATTATCTGCACACCATCAGCCATCAGCCCAACAGGCAGAACTAACTAGACTCAGGAAGTTTATAACAAAAAAAGGACATGACGGGGAAGGGGGCGTGTTGGAAGTGCCTCAAGGGAGTGGGAAGGGAGTTTGGGACAGGTATGATCAAAATATATTGTGTACATGCAAGAAATTGCCAGTAATAAATTAATACATATATTTACATATAGTCATCTGAAAGACGCAAGGACAGTGTACAGAGGCCAACAGTGTCAACTCCAGAGCCACTCACTGTGCCTGGGTCAAAATCCCAGCTCCTCTCTTATCAGTCCTGCATGAGTCAGTTACTAAACCTCTCTGTGACATAACTCCTATCTATAAAATGAGAATACTAGCAATGTCAAAAGATTGGTGGTGGCCATGTGTAATTCCAGCACTTGGGAGGTGGGACTGGGGATCCGTCACAGTCTGAGGCCAACCTGGGCTACATGAGACTGTCTCCAAAGGAAAATAAAATGCAAAACAAAAAGACTCACAACCATGTTCTAAAACTGTTGGCTAAAAGTTCTAAACAAACTGCTACCAGAATTTTTTTTTTTTTTTTGAGACAGAGTTTCTCTGCGTAGTTTTGGCGCCTTTCCTGGATCTTGCTCTGTAGACCAGGCTGGCCTCGAACTCACAGAGATCCTCCTGGCTCTGCCTCCTGAGTGCTGAGATTAAAGGCATGTGCCACCACCGCCCAGCCCAGGAAACTTTTGTATATGTGTGATGGCTAGTTTTTATATTACCTTGATAAAAACTAGAATCATTTCAGAAGTGACATCATTTGAGAAAACTTCCCCCACCAGAGTGTCCTATGGTCCATTTTCTTGATTGATGATTAATGTGGGAGGTCCCAGCTCACTAGGGGCAGTGCTATCCTGAGCAGTGGTCCTGGGTGAGGTAAGAAAGTGGGTTCATCAAGCGAAGAGGAGCAAGCCCGTAGCCACCTTCCTCCATGGCCGCTGCATCAGTTCCTGCCTTGAGTTCCTGACCTTACTTCCCTGGATGATGGACCACAAGCTGTATATGCTGAAACGAAATCTTTTCTTTCTCAAGTTGTACTTGGTCATAGTGTTTTATCACAGCAATGATGTAGTGGGTAGCCATTCCAGCTTTGATGTGGAAGTTACAACCCCCATTGAGGCTTTGACAACTGTCATGCCTACAAGGCGGGGCCAAGGGAGGCGCCTGGAGACCCAAGATCTGGATGGGCCAGCGCTCTCTCTGTTCCTGGACCCTGGACGGTGGAGGTTGACTGAGCAGAACTCCAGAGAACACCGCTGGACTGCAATACACCTTCCCCAGACCCCACGACCTACCTATCCCTTCATTTGTAAGTTACCCACTAAATAAATCTTCCTTTTAACTACATGGAGTGGCCTTAATAATTTCACCAATAAGTAGAAACTTAATAAGGCTGAAAGTATTCTTGGATCCAGGGAGGGGAGCTCGGGAGAGCCCGCTGTCTGATGCTCCAGCCACATGAGTAACTCAGTAACTTGCAACATGATTTCGCTGCTCTCAAGACTCCACTGCAGCTCATGGCCTGCTTCACTCCTCAAGTCTGATGGTCTGGGTTCTATGTCAGTGGTTCTTCAGTTTTTCTAGTGTGGTCATTTCTTTCTGTCTAGAATCTTTTTAATTCCCCTCTCCATATTCTGCTCTTCTGTACCAATTATAGCAAAATACATACTTGGACCAAAGAATGATTTTTCTGCATCAAAATCTGGCCATGCTTTTTAAGATTTGAGTGGGCTTTTTACTAGGGTTATTATTCAGGGCAGGTTTGTTTTGAGGATGTAGTGTCTAAGTATACTTTTAAGTGCAGATTTAGGGAGAGAGTGGGTTGATACAGGGTTTCTCTATGCAGCCCTGGCTGTCCTGGAACTTGCTACGCACAACAAGCTGATCTTGAACTTATAGAGATCTCCCTGCCTCTACATCTGCCTCCCAAGGGATGGGATTAAGGCACGTGTTACCATGATCAGCTTGAAGTACAGATTTAATTTTGGTTTTTGTTAGCACTCAACTTCTATGACTCCATCGTAGGCTAGAGAAGGAGGGGAGAAGGGTGGCGTAGGGGTGTTTCTGGCTGTGGGCAGGGGTCCCAGTTTTAACCCCTTGCACCCTGTCCTTACACAGCAAGGACAGGAAGAGAATGTGAAGGCATCAAAGTCTTCTGAAAGACCCCACTCTGGTGAAAGAATGGAGTGTCATCTCCACCCACCCATCCGTCCCTGTCCTCAGGACAGCTACAAACCTCCCTTGCTGGAACTGCCCCATCTTGAGTTCCAACTCAGAAAACGGCCTTTCTTCCCCTTCCCATCTCCTTCACCGCAGCAGCCCCGGGAGCTCCAGCTTGTTGCCCTCCTGCTGCTCTCTCCATATACCGTGGTCCAGTTCTCTCCTGGTTCATTTTTTATTCTTTTATATACAATACAAAGAACCCACAAAAGGGACTCTGTGTCCATGTTAACACAAGCATTCAGGGTGCTGAGGCAGGAGGCTCACACACAAGTTTGGAACACACAGTGAACCCTATCTCAAAATAAAATGAAACAGAACCTTGGAGAATAACGTAATTTAAATGGCCAGCTGACATGAGACAAATAGAAGATAGACGATCGATCGATAGATAGATAGATAGATAGATAGATAGATAGATAGGTAGATAGATAGATAGATAGAAAGAAAGATAGATGATAGGTAGATAGGTAGATAAATGACAGATAGATGAATGAATGACAGGTAGACAGATAATAGGTAGATGGATGACAGATAGATAGATAGATAGATAGATAGATAGATAGATAGATAGATAGATAGGTAGGTAGGTAGATAGATAATGCTGCCTGTTAGCAATCCTTTCTCCTGTCCCTTTCTTGGTCAGGTAAAGAATAGCAAGATGAGGTGGTCGCAATCCATAGCACACAACCAAGATTTATTGAAGCAAACATAGTCCTCACATGTTATTTTTTTACAATGTGTAACAAGGCCAGATCCCCTTTTTCACCTTGAATTGGATGGGCAAGATGCACTTTGTTGGTTCAGTCACTTTAAGTATAGCAGGAACCAGATGGGAGGGGGGCAGACTTCTGAAATACCCAAGGAGAAAAAAGCCTGTGCCCAGAATAGGAATAAACCCTGCCAAAAGAGGAATTCTTTCAGACAAGAACTGGGAATTAGGCCATCTTGGATTAAATGAAAAGTATTCAGAGATCAGCATGATCCAGTCCAAGGCCTCTTTCCCTAGCTATCTACCTATTCAAGAATTAACTATCTCCTGTCTTCCCTCAGACAGATGGATAGATACATTCATGGATGGATAGATAGGTGGGTGGGTGGTTGATGGATGGACGGACGGACGGATGGATGGATGGATGGGTGGATGGATGGATGGATGGATGGATGGATGGACGGATGGACGGATGGATGGATTCATTCATGGATGGATGGATGGGTGTTTGGATGGGTGGATGGATGGATGGGTGGATGGATGGATGGATGGATGGGTGGGTGGGTGGATAAATGGATGGATGAGCTACAGTGTGTGTGTGTGTGTGTGTGTGTGTGTGTGTGTGTGTGTGTGTGTGTGTGTGTGGCGGGGTGGCTTCAAAGAGGGCAGTCTGAAAGTGTACTGCCTTCTTTGGGATAAAGGCAGAACTTGGCTGGGCCTAGTGATTCAACACTGTAACACCAGTCTGTAGGAGTCAAGGGCAAAAAAATCACCAGTTGCAGACCAGCATGGACTACAAAGATCAAAGAAAAGAGTCAGGGGCAAGGAACTGGGAAGACAAAAGAGGACTAAGGTGGAGCTGCCCCAGTGGAAAAGGGTTGAGGGTCACCGCCCACCAGCTCCTATAAACTCACCCGTGTGAACTCTCCACCCCTTCATTTGCTTTCCAGGTCCTGTCTGTTCTTTCTTCTTTTGTGATCACAACTCACACCAATCTTTTCTGTGACCCGTCACAAGCTTTCTCAAGCTGCACACCCAAGTCATTCTGTGCTTACGTTCTTTGCTCTCTCTCTTCTGGCCCACTGCCCTCTTTTCTCTGAGAAGTTGTCTGTCCACATTAGCAGTCCTGTTTCTTTAGCTCCCTTACAATGATACCTACAGCATTTTGACTTCCAGCGCTGCATCTCAAAACGAAGTTCACCAATGGCCTACTCAGTCAAGCATCTACCAACCCGCTCCTCAGTTTCCCCCTTTAACTTCTCCAGGCTCTGGTCTATTGTGCCACAAACCCCCATTTATTTATTTATCACTTGGGGGTTCTTTTGAGACAGGGTCTCATGTAGCTCAGGCTGACCTCAAATTCACCATGTAGCAAAAGATAACCTTGAACTTCTGGTCCTCCTGCCTCTACCTCCTAAGTGCTAGGATGTCTGGTTTTTAAAGTGCCAGGGATCTCCTATATGCTATGTAATGTGGCTACCAACTGAGCCACATTCCCAGACTTTTCCAACTGAGCCACATTCCCAGACCTCATTTTGTTTTTTGAGACAAGGTCTAGCTAAATAGCCTAAGCTGGCCTCAAACTCAGGATCTTCCTGTCTCAGCCTTCCAAGGGTTGGGATTATAGGTGTGGCAAACATAACCAACTCCTGCCTTTGTGTATATGTATGTATTTTATAGATTGGTTCTTCATCTCCAGCCCTGAGGGTTTTTTGTTTTGTTTTTGTTTTTGTTTTTTTTTTTTCAAGACAGGGTTTCTCTGTGTAGCCATGGCTGTCCGGGAACTCTCACTCTGTAGACCAAGCTGGCCTGGAACTCAGAGATTCACCTGCCTCTGGCCCCCAAGTGCTGGTATTAAAGGCGTGTGCCACCATGGCCCAGCTCAGAGTTAAATAATGGTGTTTCCAAAGTTCTATTTTTTTTTTTTATTCTGTTTTATCTTGTTGTGGTACTAGAGGCTGATTCCAGGGCTTCTCAAACACTAGGTAAGCGCTCTACCATGGAGTAATAACCCCGTGAGCCACCCCCCTCTAATCTATTCTGTTTTGAAGCAGAGGCTCACTGAGTTTCCTAGAGGGGTCTTGAACTTTGAAACTTTTATTTTAAATTATGTGTATACAGGAGCATGTATATGTGTTTATGGTATGTGCACACGTGAGTGCAGCTGTCCTCCGACTCCAGAAAAGAACAGTGGATCTTGCCGGGTGGCGGCGGCGGCGGCGGCGGCGGCGGCGGCGGCGGCGGCGGCGCACGCCTTTAATCCCAGCACTCGGGAGGCAGAGCCAGGCGGATTTCTGTGAGTTCGAGGCCAGCCTGGGCTACCAAGTGAGCTCCAGGAAAGGCGCAAAGCTACACAGAGAAACCCTGTCTCGAAAAACAAACAAACAAACAAACAAACAAAAAAAAGAACAGTGGATCTTCAAGAACTGGAGTTATAGGCAGTGGTGAGCTGCCCAACTTGAATGCTGGGAACAGAACCCAGTCCTCTGCAAGAAGAGCAAGTACTCGTTAACCACTAAACCATCTGTAACCCTGAACTTCTTTATTTTAACCTATGTGCTGGATAGTTTTACGTCAACTTGACACAAACTAATGTCATTTGAGAGGAGGGAACCTCAGTTAAGAAAATTCATCCAGGGCTGGAGAGATGGCTCAATGGTTAAGAGCACTTGACTGCTTCTGCAGAGGTTCTGAGTTCAATTCCCAGCAACTACATGGTGTCTCAGAACCATCTGTAATGGGATCAGATTCCTTCTTCTGGTGGGCATGAAGACAGAGCACTCATATACATAAAATACATGGATAAATAAATCTTTAAAAGAAAATGCCTTATAAGATCAGGCTGCAGGCAAGCCTGTATTTTCTTAATTAGTGATTGATGAGGGAGGGCCCAGCACATTGTGGGTGGTGCCACCCTTGAGCTGGTGGTCCTGGGTCTTTAAGGAAGCAGACTGAGGGGCTGGAGAAATGGCCCAGTGGTTGAGAACACTGACTGCTCTTTCAGAAGGCCCAATTTTAATTCCCAGCACCCACATGGCAGCTCATAACTACCTGTACTCTAGTTTCAGGGGATCCAACCAACTCTCTCTCTCTCTCTCTCTCTCTCTCTCTCTCTCTCTCTCTCTCTCTCACACACACACACACACACACACACACACACACACACACAGGCAAAACACAAATGTACATAAAATAAAAAAAAAATTTTTAAAGAAAGCAGGCTAAGCAGCCATGAGGAGCAAGCCAGTAAGCAGCATCCCTCCATGGCCTCTGCATCAGCTCCTGCCTCCAGTTCCTGCCCTGACTTCCTTCAGTAATCAACAGTGATGTGGAAGTTTAAGCCAAATAAACCCTCTCCTGCCCAGCTTGCTTTTGGTGGTGGTGTTTCATCACAGCAATAATAACCCTGATAAGACAAGGCCAGAGAGCAACTTTCAGGAATCAGTTCTTTCCTTCCACGGGTTCCAGGAGTTGAGCTCAGGTCATCGGGCTTGTGTAGGAAGTCTTTTGAACCTGCTGAAGCCATCTTGCTAGCCCAGCTGGAGCTTTCAGTCCCCAGACCTCAGTCTCCTGAGCAGCTGGCTTACAAGCCTGCATTAGACACAGCTCAAAGTGCAATGTTTTCGTGACTCAACTTCACAATTCCTACTTTCCTTGCAAGGCAGTGAACCATGATGGTGCAGTGCCAGACACACAGGAACAGCTCGCCTGCCGCTCACTAAACTGAGTCGTGGTAACTGTTCTCATCTGTTCTTTTCAAACTCCAGATCCGAATTTCCAACCATCTCCAGGATTATCATGGACAGGGAGGGGAATGTAGAGTGCCATGCATCCTGTGATGGTTAATCTTTATTGCCAACCTGATTGGATTTCCAACTACCTAGAGACCACCTCTAGCGAACTGCTGAGGTCATTTACAGAGGCACAGCTGACAACAGAAGACCTGCTCTGATTAGGGGCAGCAACTCCCATGGGCCGAGTTCCCAAATAGACCAGGAAAGGGAAAAGAGAAAGCG
Organism: Peromyscus leucopus; assembly: GCF_004664715.2. Classification (NCBI taxonomy): domain Eukaryota; kingdom Metazoa; phylum Chordata; class Mammalia; order Rodentia; family Cricetidae; genus Peromyscus; species Peromyscus leucopus. The sequence goes on along the minus strand of NC_051068.1, from coordinate 7,204,102 downwards.
AGCTGAGCTCCAGCGCTCATCTGGCTGGGCTTCCAGACTACAATCCAGCATGAGCAGATGCCTCATGCTTCTGCCATGGTGCTGTTCCCCACCCAGAAAACTGCGTCCTCAAGCCACAGACAACAAAAACAACAAGACCATGGGCCAAAACAAATCCTCAATTAAACTGCTTTTCTTCAGGTATATTTTGATAATATTGAGATAAGCAAGTAACACACGTTTAATCCCAGGCACCACAAAAATTATCACTGAGTCAGGTGTTAGTGTAGCAGTCCTAAATCTGGGGTTGAATGAGCCTTTCACAGGGGGTCACCTGAGGCCACCAGAAAACACAGATATCTACATTACGATTCATAACAGTAGTAAAATTACAGTTATGAAGCAGCAACAACATAATTTTATGGTTGCAGGTCCCTACCACACGAGGGACCGTATTAAAGGGTCGAAGCATTAAGAATGGTGAGAACCAATGTGTTAATGGCTCACATGTTTAATCCTAGCACTTGGAAGGCAGAGGCAGGTGGATCACAGTAAATTAAAGACCAGGCTGGTCTACACAGCAAATTCCAGGGCAGCCAGCTGCATAAGGACACCCTGTGTCAAATAACTAACTAAAATTAGCATTGTCTACTCTTCCTCTGCACCCTACAACAGTTAATTCACTACATTCTTGGCAAGTTACTTGGCCATACATCTAGCTACTAATCAGACACACCTTGATTCTTTGCTCAGCTCCTTCCTTGTTTCTCATGATTTCCAAGCAACCATCAACTCATCTCTTGTTGTGGAATATTATTTTAAGGGGTGTTACATTTATTTATGCAGTGGAACATTTGTTTAATGATGCAAAGCTATGTTATATTCTTTTATGTTGCATTTGTTTAACTCTGTGAAGCTGTGTTACAGTGCTGGTCTAAAACACCTGGTGGTCTAATAAAGAGCTGAATGGTCAATAGCAAGACAGGAGGAAGGCGGGACTAGGAGGCAGAGAGAATAAATAGAAGGAGAAATCTTGGAGGAAAGAAGAAAGACCAAGAGAACAGGAGTGGAGGACACTAGGGACCAGCCACACAGTCACACAGTCACACAGCCACACAGCCACACAGTCACACAGCCACCCAGCTAGCCACCAAATAAGAGTGAAAATAAGATATACAGAAGTAAGAAAAGGAAAAAGCCCATAGGCAAAATGGTAGATGGGATCATGTAAAGATAAGAAAAGCTGGCAAGAAACAAGCCAAGCTAAAGGCTGGGCATGTATACTTAAGAATAAGCCTTCATGTGTGATTTATCTGGGAGCTGGGTGGTGGGCCCCTCAAAAGAGCAAAAACAGCCAATAACAATCTCTGTTCTACCTGCCAACACTTTCTGAATGTAGCTGTAAGAGGGATCCCATTGTCATGATAACCTGGCAAGAAGAAGCTATTCCACAGAGAACATTTGCTGTTCTCTGTTCAGCTATCAGACTACTGAAGCACAGACCCTCAACCATGGTCCCCAGAGAATGCCATGGTGGGGTAAAGGAAATCCTGAAAAGCCCCGATGTCAGAGGACAGCTGGAGGAAGTTTGCCCAGCAGGAAGCGATCTCACACTGTCCCAACCTATGTGGTTAAATCGCCACACTATGTCTGGGCTTTCGTCTTATCTTTTCTATAAAACTGTAACATTGCTGCTGAGATCAGGCTGTGCCCTGCCTACAGTTACTCTATACTGTACAGAACAGTGGCCTGTCAGACTGTCTTGCCCTGAGACTACATTTACAATCAGCATTTCAGTCTGTTTTAAGGAGAGATGACTGCATCTTGGTGGACACATGAACGGCACTATCTGTCTGGCATCTCCATGTGGCACAGACTGATAAAGGACTTATGTCTGGGAGAGGAGAGCTTCTTTATAAATGTACAGGGATGAGCTGAGGGTAAAGGATCACATGGGCATATTTAAATTATGTGAGGTACACCAGGCCTGACGACTCCCCACACATTAGCTTGAGGAAAGGATGTAACTTTCTCACCTGGACTCTCTAAGGCAGAAGACACGGAACGCAACGGTCATGGCTTCCACCCTCTGACCAGCCAGTGTGCATATTAATGAGCCAACAAGCAGAGAACTCCTGGATATCCCAGGAGCTTCAGCTCAGCTCAGTCTCTACCCCTGATATGGCCCTACTTAGAGCTGTCTGTCATCTGTCCCTGTCTGTCCTGCTGTCTGGGCCTGGTCTCCATCCATTACCACATATGTTCATCTGGACCTGGTCCTTCCCTTTGCCTTTGCAGCTCAACTCCTGACACTGAAGACTGTACCCAACAGGTTTCATCATCTCACAAGTGTTCTGCACACCCTCAAACACTCTTTGCCTTCCTATCCGCTCCTCCACTCTGCCTCTGCTAGGCCTCCTGAAACCCCTGAGTTGTGCTGACGCCACTCTAACCCTCTGTAACCATTCTGTAACCTAAGTATACACACAAGTACGTCACACATACAGACAGAGGTAACGTACAGTTGCTGTGTTTATATTACCGTGCTTTGTGAGGTGTGTTTGCTGGAGCCAGCTGTCAAGGAAAGCAGGGCTCCTGGCACCTGTTGCTAAGGAAACCACTGTACCTTGTGAGTTTACTGTTATCCAATCCGTTCTGACATTGAGGAAGGACACAATGCACCCATCTGTTTCCGCACAGAGTGCTCACTGAAACTGCTACGGGGAAGGTAGAGAGAAACTGGTAGTCTTTCAGCTTGGCCGAACGATAAATACACGTTCCTTTAACCAAGTTCTGTTTCCTTTTAAACTAGTCAGTGGCTTCATGAACCCGTGCACCTGATGACACCACAAGGTGTCACCTACTCATGACAAACCCTGAGCTGCCTAGGTGAAGACTCCCAGCATTCCTAGAGCTTGCCTACTAACCTGAACTGTAGATAACACTCTCCCTAGTAACCTGTTATCCACTGCTGTGAGGGTTCCTGCCCGAATGCTGACATCATCCTGGCTGCTGAGATCCTGCTGAACTTCCTGTTTCCCGGGGCAGGGGTTATGTATGTGTTCTAAGCATTCCAGTTTGGTCTCATTCTACACACAGCAATTTCACTTCTCGGCACCCCACCCTTTGCATTCATGCGTAGCTTGTATAACTTATCTTGTGCCTGCTATTTTATTTGGCAGTGCCCTCTGGACGCAAGCAGGCTCCACATCTGGAAGCATAAAAAGCAGCTGGTAATTTTACAGAGACTTTGCACATCAGTTGACAGCAGTCAGGAATTTGAGCCTGGTTGTAGTGTGGATGATTTGATCATGGGAATTAGCACATGATGGTAGACCTACTCAGACTCCTGACCTTTCGTAGAGACTCCATCTGGTTTCAAACCATCCCTACATCTTTCCTTGCTCTGTTCTTTTGTCCAATATTATTTTGTTGAATACACTGGGAGTATGCTGGACGCAGAGTTCTGTAAGGGGCGCAGCCACACAGATGCCACAGAGCAGCAGTGGAGAACAGCCCGAAGTCACCCTGGGGCTGGGGCTGCGCCTCAGCTGGTAAAGTGCATCCCTAACAAAACTGGGCTTGATCCACAGCCGCAGCGCTGCAGAAACACGGCGTGGGACTGCATGCAGGTGATCCTGGCAGCTGGAAGGGAGAGGCGGGAAGAACACAAGTTCACGCTTTCCTCAGCTACACAGCAAGTTCAAGGCCAGCTTGAGACACATGAGACTTTGTCTCCAAAACTAAACAAATAAACAAAGCCACCCTCTAACACCATAGCTTTATAAAACCAAGGTCTCATGAGGCCACTCTATTACAGAGCTGTTCAATTCATTTCCGATTGTTAATCTGCACATCCAAGAATTCCATTACAGGCTTCAAAGCAAACCTGAGAACCTTACCTAACTCCCCAAGAGACTCTAAGCCAAAGAAAGGGGGATCCAACACACCCCCACTTTTCCCTCGAAATGCTGTCTCTTGCCACTCCCAGGTCACCTGTAGTGCTGTGGCTTCACCTCTGGGAGAGCTAAGATGTGCAGGCCTCTTCAGCTCCTTAACTGTTGACGTTTCACTATCACCAGAAGTTAGGCAGTTTCCGCATGACTAAGGTTCCAGCTAAATTCCAAAAGTCTCCCGTATTCTAAAAGGCCATCCAGTGGAGCAGATGGCGTGAGCGGCCACTGTCTGCCCATTGCTGTTCTGACTGTGGAGAAAGCTTAGGCACAAGTGACCACAGGTGATAACTGGGGAAGCGAGTTTGCCCAAGCATCCTGACTCCAGAATGTGAAATCATTACTATCTACTGTACAATCACATCCAGTCTCAAAAACCAACAAAGACATTTAAAAGCAGATCTCCAGCCGTCTGGAACACTTGGCTTCTCATAGTCGTACACAATGAAACTGAGATCACAACGGATATTTAAACATCTTGGAAAAGATACAGGACTCTCCCAGGCTCAGCAATGATGGAGGAAGAACAGCTCCAGACCGGACTGGTCAGGACCAAGAAGTCAGCATCACCCCTCCAGCCTCCCTCCCTCCCCGTGACACTATCAGCCCTGCCCTGAGCATGTCTCGCTTTCCTTGCCTTCCAAGCACAGAGATGTGAAAATCAGAATAAAAAGGCAGCCTTCTGGCTGGGGATGCACTTAATGGAGGCCCAGCACCACCAAAAACAAGCAAACAAAAACAAGAATGAAGCTCTTTTCTACCGGACTGTAAACATCCTGGCAGGAATGGAGCTATTCTAAAGACACACTTGTATCACTCCCTAGGCTATCAGACTATTGGTACAACATCCCCAAGGAAATGGAATTTCCTCAAGAATGTTACCTCGGGAGAAGGAAAAGGCTGAAGCCTGATGCCAGCCAGAGGAGGAACCTGTCTCTCTGGAAGCGATTTCACAGGCTGAGTTGCCAGGGGCCCGGCAGGAGAGGGACCACACCGTGACGTCACTGCAGAGCCATGCAGACCTCTGGCCCTCTTGTAAAGCGGAACCCTCCTGTCAAGACCCTGGAGATGGGCACGGAGGTCACTGGACCTCCTTGTTTATCCCTCTTCCCAGTTCGGCTCCACTAATTCAATCTCCTTTTTTCCACCATGACTTGTTTGTTTCAATTGTCTACTGTGGACAGGTGGCTGAGTCAAGGTTGAGAGGGTGGTCAGGGCCAGTCTCGGACCTTATCAACTCTGGAAACCACCTCCTTGCTACTTTTCCCAAGTAGATCAAGAACCAGTAGGACAAGGTCTGGGTCGGAGGCCCAGCTTCTTTCCTGGGGCTGGACTGCAGCTCAGCAGCAGCAGAACAGAGCCCAGCATGTGGCAGGCCCTAGGCTCAGTCCCTAGTGTCAACAGCTAATGTGATCAACCCTTTGTGTGTGATTATTATTAAGTTTTAAAAGTTCTTTAATACTCTGAATATAAGCCCCTTTCCAAACACATTATTCGGAAATATTTTCTTCAATTTTGGGGGTTTATATTCACCCTTTGTTTCTTTCTGTATAGGTGTGTGTGTGGTACAGCACATGCGTTTGTTAGTGTGGGATGTGTTCATGTGTGTGTGTATATGTTCACGCATATGGAGACCAGTAGGCAACTTAGGGGGTCCTTACACTTTTTTTTTTTAATACACAGTCTCTCTCGTACCCTGAAGCTTATTGATTCTGCTAGGCTGGCAGATGCGTCCTATACTGGAATTATAGGTACATGCTGCCATGCCCAGCTTGTTAAACAACAACAAAACCAAAAACCAAATGTGGGTTCTGGCAATCTAACCTCAGGTTCTCTCTCATGCTTGCCTTGACAGACGTTTTAACCATGGGTCCTCATTTTCACCTTCTGTACACCGATTATCTTTTAATATCCATTGAAGTTTTTTCTTGATCCCCAACCCCGAAATAGAAATGTAAGAAATGTTTTCTCCTGCCTTGGGAACCAACCCTAAACAAAAGTCCTCTATGAGGCTGTACCCGCCGCCGCTGAGGCGCCTCTCCTGGAGGCCTCTCCTGGAGGCTGTACCCACCACTGAGGCGCCTCTCCTGGAGGCTGTACCCGCCGCTGAGGTGCCTCTCCGATGCCCAGGACAGGTAGGTTTTGTTTTCGCTTCATTGTTCAAACAGCAGCTGACTCAACCTCCAGCACAAAGACTAAAACTTCCAAACCAAACCTTCCCAACTCGCTTCTGGAGCACAGCAATCCGTGCTTGCCCACTCATGCCTCGGCCTGGCTCCACACACCAGCTCCACAGAGCGCTGCACGGACTGGATTCACCTTCCACTGTCTGCAAAGTTCGGGAAGCAGAAAATCAGATGAGGCCTTTGACAAATGATTTTCTCTTTTTATGTCTAGGGCTCTCTATATTTTTAAAAACTGACTAGCAAACTCTAAACATGCAAGGCAAGAGATTTTTACAGATATTTACGAACGTCTGAGAGTCAGAGATTGGAGATAGTCTGTTTGTGTATACCACAATGATGACTATCAACTAATGCATTCCATATAAAATATTTTTTAAACGCATTATGAATCCTTTGTATAGCTTTACAGCCATCTGAACTTTCACTCTCTGGTTCTCTGAAAGTCTTATGAACAGGAAAGGTGAATAACCCACTTATGTGATGCTCATTTGAGGCTAAAATGTTAACTGCCTTGCCTAGACCTCACAGCACCAGATTACAGCAGCAGTATCTGACTCAACAGTTCACCTGATTGTGACTCATCACTGAATACTAATGCTCGGAGCTGGAAGGCAGCCACTACCCAACCAGCGCTCCAAGGCACACCTCTTCCATTACACATGCCTTGCAACATTAGATTGGGCAAAATTTAAAATCAAGATGGAGAAGGAAGTGGGTTGTGAAATGTCCCCCAAACTCTGTCCCCCGGGCAGCATATTCTTTCTGCCAGCAGCTCCAGTGTGAGCAGGACCAGGGTGTCCCTAATAGGGGAGCCTGATAAAATCAGCATCCCAACAAAAGCCCAAGCCTCCAGCAGGAAGCTCTCCACAGCCAGGACTTGGCTAGAAGCCTCAGGAGGCAGGCTGGCCCGCAGGCCCAGGCTATATATAAGAAGTGAGTGCAGAGCGCAGGCGCCACTGCCCTGTGTAGGACGGAGTTTGGATCACTGCTAAGCACTGCGGTATTTACAGCATGCCAGAAACTGAGGGCTGGACAGACGGAGGTCACGGAAACAACGGACTCACTCTCGGAGAACATGTAGTCATGAGCAAGAACTCAGCAGTTAAGAGAGCTGGCTGCTCTTTCTGAGGACCCATGTTTGGTTCCCTGTACCCATGTCATGTGACTCACAGCCACCTGAAACTCAAGTTCCAGGGGATCCAATGCCCTTTTCTCGACTCCATGGGCATGTATGCTCACATGCACACACTCTCACATACATGCACATAGATAAAAAGAAGACTTTAAGAAGGAATTTATTCTACACCCACAATCACAACAGTGTAAGCTGTGTAATGCTGGGCGTATCCAGTCAACATCAAAACATCTACACATCAGATGGGGTGGCAACAAATTAATCCTCCCTTCTGAGGGGAATTTATGGCTAATTACAAGCGAACAGTTCCATGTGTTTGTCATCCACTCTTTTTCTTTTGCTGGTTTTGGAGATTAGGTCTCACCCTGTACTGGAGGAGCCAGGAGGCTCCCAGGGACTCGGGAAGCTCCAGGTTCAGTGAGGAGAACGTCCTGACTCTGAAGGCAATCTGGCCTGCACATAATGCACACAGTAGAGCACACCCACACACATGCACACAATGAATAAAGGAGTAAAAAGTTTTGTTTTGAAGCTGGGTCATAAGGAAAACTACAAGGTGCCTTTTTACTACTTCACCCTAACACTGAACTACAACATGCAGTCAACAAACAGTGGAAGAATTAAGTGTCCAGGTAACACCTGGAGGTAAATACTTAAAACTGGCTCACTGCACTAACATTTGCCAGAGGTTAGGGCTTCGCTCTCTTTCAGGGCTACATAATGTTTTTCTGGGAAACTTTGGGGCAAGTTCTTTTTTGATTATTTGGGTTCTGTTTGTTTGTCTTTGACATGGGGTATCACAGACTATTTCAAACTGACCAGCCTGAGCTACAGTCATTGCTGGAATTGCAGGAGTGCACCACACTCCTGCTTATGTGTGCTTATGTGTGCTGAGGACTGAAGCCAGGCTTCATGCATGCTGTGCAAGTACCCTACCAACTGAGCTACCCAGCCCTGGGGCAAAACGTGTATGCTTCAGCACACTGCCAACAGACTCAACACAAATATTGGACCCAGTCTTTCTAGATGTCCCTGAAAGATTCAGTGAGCTCTAACCTAGTCTGTGCAGAAATGTTAATGAAAGGCCGTTATGCCAGGCATGATGACGTATACCTGTCATCGATGAACTTGGGAGTAGAGGCAAGAAAAGGAGGTTTTCAAGCCTTGACTCAACTCTTCACCAAGTTTGAGACCAGCATGAACTACATGAAACCGTTTTTTTCAATACACAAAGATAGATTTTATTTCTTTTTATACTTAATTATGTGTGTATACATGCGTGTGAATTTGAGCACCTGAGTACGGTACCAGTGGAGGCCAGAAGACAAGGTCAGATTTCCTAGAAAGCAGCCATTGTGAGCCTCCCAGGGTGACTGCTGGAAACGCAATTCCAGACCTCTACAAGAGCAGTATACAGTCTTAACCACTGAGCCATCTCTCCAACCTGATGGATACATAGATGATAGAAGAGAGATCCAAAGACAACAAATAATGACCTCCATATGTTCCTTCCCAGCCTCAGTACCAAGTTCCCATTCAGCTACCAGAAGTAACCATGCCCTAAGAAACCATTACCCCAACCCGTTTACCCCTCAAGTTATAAGGACGTCTTCAGACCATCTTGCTAGATTGGGAGCTGAGAAAATGATGGGTGAGACAATACCCTGACTAGGACTGTTTAATTAGGATATCTTCTGCCCAATGCCCCGATTCTTCCATTCTAACCCTTACGATTACATCAGCACCCATAAGATGGACTCAGGGGTCACTGGGCCCCTTTATGGAGCTGTTCCTCCCAATCTGGTCACGTCAATCAAACCTCCCCCTCTCTCTGCCTTTCACCATTACTCTGTCCTTAACGGCCATGCCTAGCCTGCTGGGGCTGCCTGTGTCCAGACTTCTGGCCTAAAAGCTCCCTCACGGTAAGTGTGTCTGATCAAAGGATGAAGAACTCCATGACACAGAGATCAGTTCTTCTCTCCGGTTCACAGCAGCTCAGCCTTTTAAAGATATCGAAAAATTCTAGTGGTTTAAAAAAAAAGACTTTATTAAACTCTGTTTAATCTTTTCCCACCCACTCTCTTAAAACTCATTGAGGGGTGGCCTGAAGCAATGGCTCAGTAATTTGGAGCACTTGTTGCTCCTGCAGAGGGCCCAGGCTCAATTCCCACACCCCCATGATGACATGATCACAACCACTGATAACTCCAATTCCACAATATCCCTCTGCAGGTACCAGGCACACATGTGATGCACATACATACATGTAGGCAAAACACTCACACATATAAAATTAAACCCAAAAGTTGTCAAGAGTAGTTTGGATAAGCCTTGCCTCGTCCAGCACCTTTGTTTTACAAATGAGGCGCAGTTCCTACAGGGGACAGGACCAAAGCTCTAGCCTAGCAGAGCTGACAACTGGACTACTTCTGAAGCACATTAGCTCCTCTGCGGTATCCCGCCCATCCACCAAACACTGACACCCCACCTCTCCCCTGGAAAGACATAAATGTTCATGGAAACTGTGCCTGTTGAGAGCGGGAACGGGGTAGATGTTCACACTTATTGCAGCTGATCCTAAATCCAAAGGGCTGTGCTGCTGGTGCCAACTTGTACAAGTTCTCTGCATCACTAACACTGCACCACAGACCTGCAAAGCCACCTGAGGCCACTTCTCACAGATGCATGAACAAGAGGAAAGAGACCAGAGCACAGTGCCTGGAGAAGATGTGTACTCACACAGCCAATGAGCTGGGGTGAGTGTGCAGCCCGCTACAGTGGGTACCACATGCATAACGGCCTGCCATCCTCTCCACCTTCTCCGACCACACAGGGAGCTGCCCACGCTCCTTTCCCTACTCTTACACCAGTTTTCCAGTTGACTCTAGAAACCTTAATATGAGAGAAATGAAATTTAATTTAATTCCCACCTACCCCCACTTCTTAGGGTAGAGGCAAGAAAAAGTAACATAAAAGGGGGCTTTAAAGATGCAGAGATCCACAGCCAAGCACAGGCCGAGATCCAGGAGTCCAGTCGAAGAAAGGAAGAGGGATTCTATGAGCCAGGACATCAAGATCATGATGGGGAAACCTGCAGAGACAACCAAACCAAGCTATGGGAACTCAGGAACTTTATACCAACAGCTGTGGATTCTCCATGGGACTGGACTAGGCCCTCTGCATAAGCGAGACAGCTGTGTGGCTTGGTCTGCTTGAGGGGCCCCTGGCAGTAGGATCAGGATCCATCTCTGGTACATGAGCTGGCTTTTTGGGACCCACTCCCTATGGTGGGACACCTTGCTCACTCTTGATGCAGGGGGAGGGGCTTGGGCCTGCCTCAACTGAATGGACCAGGCTCTGCTGACTCCTCATGGGAGGCCTTACCTTTTTGGAGGAAATAGGGGGTGAGTTGGAGACTGGGGGTGCTAGCAGGAGGAGGGAAGAGAGGGATCTGTGGTTGGTATGTAAAATCAAAAAAAAAATTCTTAATAAAGAAAAAAAGGCGGGAGCTTTAATGGAAAACGGGAAGGCATGCACTACATGCTGCTTCCCTGTGACCCAGTTAAGGAAAGAGCCAGTATAAAAAGAACAGGCTATTACAAACAGGGAAAGAGAAGAGCCTTGGGTATTGTTTACCACTCTAGTTGGCAGCATAAACCTGGGAGAGCGAGGCCTAAAAATGAGGGAGACTAAAGTCTTACACAATAGCCAACTTTATTCAGAACATCAGACAATTTATACTCTGAGGGTTAAGAAGAATCACATGAGTAAGATGTTCAGTCACAAGGACAGGCCACATGTGGTAAAAACCTGTTTCTCCATAGAGACACATGACTAACAGCAGCTGAAGTCAACTCACTCCATCCACCACACCTGGGAGGAACACAGAAATACACTCCAAGAACAATTCCGTGTTTTGAAGAGACTGAGGTCACAAGACCTTTGTCTTGTTTGCTTGGAGTTTTCTCGCAAGCACTCAGAGTTCTCACATGAGTCCATTCTTGCCAGGCTCCTGTTCAGCTGCCTTTCTTATACCTCCCAGGACCACAGTGGGCCGGGCCCTCCACATCAATCATCATCAAGCAAATGCCCCCCGACTTGGCCACAGGCACTCTGACGAGGCAGTTCCTGGTTGAGAGTCCCTCTTCCCAGATAGGTTTGTCTACAGCTGACGGAAGTTAGCCAGCAAGGAGCGACAGAAAAGCTACAAAGTGTGGTGAGAACCAAAGGGAACTGTGCTGAAGAGCCAAGTCTAACCGCCCCAGGCCTGTGGCTCCAGGGTGGGCAACGGGCAGGCAGTCCTGGAGGAGACACTGGCAGTCTTCCCCTCAGCACAAGCAGGTGTTTTCAGTCTCAAACCCAGGCTCAGGTCTTGTGAGACAGTGATTCCTCTGGTGGACAGGGCGGCCACTCAGCGGCTCAGAAGGCAGTGCTGGGGGTCGTCTTGAGAGCTTGTTGTTTAAAACTGAGTGACCCTGGGGGCCTGAGAGCAGGGAACAATTACAAATTAGCTACTTACAGTTGCAGGGTGAGAAAACAAGGCTGGGAAGCAGCTGTGGAGAGCAGCTGACAAGCCCAGGTTGTGGGAAGTTCAGCTCAGGCAGGAAAGTACACGGGGTTCCCCTAACTTTTAACTCCGTCCGTGGTGGCATGGCCAGCAGCAGGTCTCAAGTGAGAATTACCTGAGCCGGACGGAGGTCAACACAAGGAGGAGGCTGAGGAGGCTGAGAGGACCCCCAGCACACACTCTCTAAGGGTGGCCCTGGCTATGTGAAGGGAAGAGAGCGGCGTGAACACAGCTTGGACACAGCAGACGCTTGCCCAAGGCAGGTTCAACCCAGCAGAAGCCAAAGAAATGGCCTAAGAGCCCACGGATGCAGCTAAGGCCACCCTGCACGACGTGGAGAAAAGAAGCCCTGTTCTACAAACGGTGCGGGGAAACTGGATACACACATAATAAATGGAACTAGAGCTGAATCTTTCACTGTGTACAAAACTCCAGGCAAACTGCATCACAGACCTTAACGTAAGATCTAAACTCTGAGAATGCCAGAGGGAAAGGTAGGAAAGGCATTCTAAGACACAGGCAAAAGCAATGGTCTTCTGAAAAGGACTCCAGTAGCACAGAAACTAATTCCAGGGACTGACAAGTGCATGACATTAAAAAGTTTCTGAGCTGGGCGGCGGTGGTGCATGCCTTTAATCCCAGCGCTTGGATCTCTGTGAGTTCCAGGCCAGCCTGGTCTACAGAATGAGATCCAGGACAGGCATTAAAGCTACACAGAGAAACCCTGTCTCAAAAAAACAAAACAAAACAAAAATGCTGAGCGGTGGTGGCGCACGCCTTTAATCCCAGCACTCGGGAGGCAGAGCCAGGCGGATCTTTGTGAGTTCGAGGCCAGCCTGGTCTACAGAGTGAGATCCAGGAAAGCCACAAGCTACACAGAGAAATATTGTCTCGAAAAAACCAAAAAAATAAATAAATAAAACCAAAAATAATAATAATAAAATAATAATAAAAATTACAAAATTAATCACTCAAACCCGTATGATGCTTAATTAGACTAATGAACCAAAAAGGCAGTTCTCTTTTTTCTTTTATTTTTGAGATTATAATAATTTTTCCAATCCCTTCCTTTTCTTCCTGGTTGTTAAAATAAGCTACTTTTTGTTGTTGATGTTTTAATTTTTGAGATTGTAATAGGTTTTTGTTTTGTTTTGTTTTTTCAAAATAGGCAGTTCTCAAAAGAAATAGCCATGGGCAATAAGTATCTGAAGACTAGTTCAGCATCCTTAGCCACGGGGAAGTGAAAATTAAAACTGTGTCACAGCTCTATCTTGCCCACTCAACATGGGCGTCACCAAAGCGATGAAAACAAATGCGGCCGGCCAACGTAGAGGAGGATGAGCCCTGCCACCACCCCGCGGGTAGGAATAGAGCCCTGCCTAGTCACCAGGGAAATCAGCATTGAGCTCCCACAAAAACCAAAACCAGAACCGCAATACGACCCAGCTGTTCACTTCTGGCGCTTTACCAAGAGGATCTGAAGTTAACAGAGATACTGCCTGTCCACATTTACCATTGCAGTATTCACAGAGGCTAAGAAACGGAACCAGTGTGGGTGGCCATCGACAGATCAACGGGAAAAGAAGAGACAGTGCATGTACACAATAGAATCTGATCAGCCATTAAAAACATGAAATCATGGGCTGGGGATACAGAGTGTATGTCTAGCATGGGCAAGTTCCTGAGTTCAATCTTCAGCTGTGTGCCTGTGTGTCTCTCTGTCATGAAAGTAGGAAGGGGGTGACCATTAGCAGAGAGGAAGAGATCGTAAGGAAAACAGACTGTAAAAGAACACACGGGACATGAGCGCAGAGAAGGAACGGTTTGGGTGCAGGAGGGTCAGTGGACAGCCAGCAGGGCAGGCCGGGGAGGGCAACGGGATGGAGGAAGAGACGGCAATGTTGGCGGTTACGCATGAAAACGCCGTAATGAAACACATTACTTTGTACGCAATAAAAAGCTGGGCATGGGGGTACACAAATTTAATCCCTGCACTCAGCAGGCAGAAGCAGGAGGAATCACTGTGAGTTCAGGGGCTAGCCTGGTCTACATAGTCAGTTGAAGACCAGCCAGGGCTACAATGAAATCCTATCTCAAGCAAATTAATTAATTAGTTAATTACTTAAAAAAAAAAGTCAGATGTGGTAGCCTAAACTTTGGAATCCCAGCACCCAGGAGGGGAGACAGGAAAACGAGTCATGATTTCAAAGTCAGCCTGGATTAAATAAGAAATTAAATAAATTAAATAAGAAAACTTTGTTTCATAAAAAAAAAAAGTAGAAAATGAAAGCTATTAAGGAATCACGTAACTGGTAGAGTGCTTGCCTCGCATGTTAAGAGGTTCATTCCCCACACGGCCGAAATCAGAAAAGATTGGAAGATGGAAAAAGACAAACTACACAGGTATCCTCATAAGCAGACTCCAGATACACACACCCACAAACAAACAAATGCACGAGCTATTTAAAGGAAATGGCACTGACCAGTATAGAACCCCCAGGCCGCCTATGGTGTCTCCGCAGCACCGCCCGGATGCTGCCGTTCATATCCACTCAACACTAGGAGGAAGGCTGTTTACAACGGGGTGCTACCATGAGTGATGCCCCGACTGTGCTGAGGCTCCCAGACCAGCTTCACAGTATTTCCTCTACCCTTGTCCGTGAGGCTGGCAAATGGCCGTAGACCACGAGGTGGCCCCGAAGTGCCCTGGACACAGCAACCCAGCTGTTCAGCAAGCACAGGTGGAAGCTGGCAGAGAGGCTATCCGTATTAATAACTTCTCTGTCGTGGTAAGAAAGGGGTTTGTTTGGGCTTGCGGTTCCAGAGGGACACGGGGCGCACGGCACACGGGGCGCACGGCAGAAGGGCGGCTGCACCGAAGCCAGCCTGCGAGCGCCCACCTTCAAATACACGCAGGAAGTCGAAAGAGAAAGCTGGAAGCGGGGGAGGCTCTCCAATGCCACACTTCCTTCAGCATGATCACACCTCTGGAACCTCCCCTAACGGCCACCATACGAGTATGGCAGCCACTGGGGGCCATTTCTCATTGGGGCCTCCACATTACCACTTACCTCCCCAAATGGCTACCAACTGGAGACCAAGTACGGCAACCAGTGGGGGCCATTTCTCATAATTTTACAACTCTGCAGATGTAGGTTCACTCCTTGAATATAAAGGCCTGGGAACGAAGGGTTTCTACTAAGTTGGCGGTGAACTTGTCTAGCATGCATAAACCCTTGAGTTCTAGAAGCAGGGGTCAAGGTTCAATTTGCATCCGGGAAAGCAAAAGTTCTACAAGCTGTGATACAACAAAAGGTTTATTTTAACCTTGTTCATGAATAGAGGAAATTTTGTGAGGCTAACGTTCACATGGACTATTTACAGACACAGTTCAGCAGTGTCCTGAGTACTAGCGATGGTGCCCACCACAGCCCAGGCGCCTTACAGCAGCATCCCTGAAGAAGGCACCTGACAAGCGCCCACATCTGCCTTCCTACAGCACCACGTGGACTGCAGATGTTGCAGAACTGAAACCAGCCAGTTTGCAGTCTCCCTCTCAGCTACACCGGCATGAGTTTGAGTGAACAGCTGTCGTCAAAGCTTTCGTTCGTTCGTTGCTTGGTTGGTCTGTTGTTTTTGCCAGCACTGGGGACTGGACCCATGTACTGAACAAGCTCCGTCCCTAAGCTGTATTCCCCAGATCTCTTTTCCTGCCTTTTGTTTTGAGACAGAGTCTCACAAAGTTGCCCAGGCTAGCTGTGAGGTCTTTCTGTAGCTCAGGCAGACCTTGAACTTGAAATCCTTCTGACCGCGTCTCGAGAGTCGCTGGATTTGCAGGCTTGTACACCAGGCCTAACTGAAGATGTTGGTTAAATAAATGGACACAGGGTGTTATCACTTACGTTTCTCTTCCCTCTCACCTCTGCGTTCACATTTTCTGAAGCAGTGGACAATTTACCCTGTCCACTTCCTACGTAGGTTCTTGGTGGAAAGGAAACAGCTAAGAAGGGCAGAAGCAAACAGTCTGGCCGGTTGGTCCTGCAGGATGCGGCCTCGACAGAGAAAGGGGATGTAGCCTCCAGTGCTGGGTCGCCATCACTGCCCTCTGTGGGCACAGCTCTGTGGAGCTCCTGGCCTCTCACCCACTTGTTCATTTAGGAAATTCACAAGCCTCTGCTCTGTGCAAGGGACTTTTCAAAGCGAGGTGCATAGCGTGGGGAGCCCACAGCATGTCCCTGCCTCTGAGCTTCTTCCAGCCAGCAGAGGAAGACAAATTTAGCTGGGAAACAAAAGTGTCTGAGCAATGGTGGGGACAGTGATTCACACCTGTGATCGGAGCATTTGGGGGGCCAAGACAGAAGGACAGCTGTAAGTTCAAGGCCAGCCGACCTATAGAGTGAGATGCAGTGGACCCAGTACCACAGGAGGAGGAGGAACAAGATCATCAAACGTACGGCAATGGTGGTGTCAACAAACTAGAAAAGACGGAAAGAAGAGAGAAGAGGATGGCCGGATGTGGGCATTAGGCTGGTAGTTCAAATATGAGCGCCAGCTCTCTGTCCACAGCCTTTTGATGAACACACAGAAGCTCCCGTCTCAAGCAAGACACCATGGTCACTAACAATTTTAGTGTTTGCCAATACTCTAGGGGCACAAAAGGGCAGGTTTGTATGGTTCCTTGTTTTGCTTTGTTGGAGGGGGGTTGGTGGATTTTTGTTTGTTTTCTGAGACAGGGTTTCTCCATGTAACAGCCTTGGCTGTCCTGGAACTCTCTCTGTAGACCAGGCTGGCCTCAAACTCACAGAGATCTACCTGTCTCTGCCTCCTGAGTGCTGGGATTAAAGGTGTGCATCACCACAGCCAGGCTTTGTATGATGTTTTTGTTGAAAGTAAAATCAACCAAGCTAAATAGAAAAGCACATTGTTTTCTGTCAAATAAAACTTACACACTATTGTACAGGTGTGCAAGAGTTTTTAGTTGTTTATTTTAAATGCTAACTATTTAACCTTGCCGGAGGGAAGGAGAAGGCTTGGTATCAGCGACACAGACACTGGGAGTCAGGGGAAGGCAAACAGCAACTCATTTATTCAATAATGGGTTAGGCCTTATATACCCGCCTCCCAGTACTCAGGCTGTGTCCCAATTTGGTGACATTGTGTGATCATCTCTCATTGGCTGGGCATAATCAGGAGCTCTGACAGCACCTGTTGCTAGGCTCTCAGGCAGACTCCAGGTTGGCTCATAAGTAAGTATGTTATGTGCATGCCTTGGCCAATGGTTTGAGCCAGTTTCCTTGACCTTATGGGCCTGTCCTACTACACCATTTTTATTACTTGAAATATTATTTATTTACTGTATGTGTGTGTGTGTGTGTGTGTGTGTGTGTGTGTGTGTGTGTCTGTCTGTCTGTCTGTCTGTCTGTCTGAATGGAGGCCAGAAGAGGGCATTTAGAATCTTCCTCTCAAGTTCCTAGCCTGGTCCTTTGAGGCAGAGGTTCTCCCTGAACATGGAGTTTCCATTTCTCCTGGCTAGGCTGGAAGCAGCAAGCTCTCTTCTTCATCCTCTTCCCTCTGCCTCCCTTGGAGCAGAATGTTCTCATCCTCAAGAAATGGTAACTGTCTGAGATGATGGGCAACTAAAATATCCTAAGTTGATAATATACAATGTATATATACATTTACTGAAATATACTGCACCCCTCACATTTATATAATTACCTGACAGTTAATAAGTTAGTTAGAGGGGCTTGAGAGTTGGCTCAGTGGTCAAAAGCATTGGCTGCTCTTGCAGAGGACCTGGGTTTGGTTCCCAGCACCTACACAGTAGCTCACAAGCATCTCTAACTTCAGTCCCAGAGGATCCAATGTCCTTTTCTGGTCTCCCTGAGCACAGGCATACATGTTATGAATATATTTACTTTTCAAATCGTTTTAGAGACAAGGTCTCACTATGAAGTTCTGGCTGACTTGGAACTCTCTATATAGACCAGGCTGGCCTGAAATTCAGAGAGATGTGCCTGCCTCTGCCTCCCAAGTACTGAGATTAAAGGTGGGTACCACCACACTCAACTTGGGGAAAAAAAGTTTTTTTAAGGAAATCCAGATTGTAAAATATACTTTCACACAAACTGTCTATAGTGTTTCTCATTCTTATCTAACCATGAAACTTTGCAACATGTGGCACACTATGAAGGCAAATAAAAAGGCTATCAGCCTCAGGCTGTCCCTGGAGCCAGACTTTCTGCCTTCAACAAACCAATGTGAACAGGAAAAGGAAACTTAGGTTACCCAATCAGAAGCCACCGACTAACCTCTAACCAGAACTTTCCACTGACTCATCCCAGCAAGGCCAAGCCCCAGCAGCTGATTTCCTGCTTCCCGTACCCTTCCTGTGTTCCTTAGTTCAGACTGCCTCACACCCAGCTCTGTCTTCACGTCCTTCGATGCTCCTTAGGAGTTTCGTTCAGTCACACACAGCACAGGGGTTGAACCCAGGGCCCCACGCCCGTTAACAAGTCTCTGCCGCTGCACACCACCCCAGTCCTCCCTCTCTTTCCTCTCTTGTAGATCGAAGACATCACAGCTCTACAAAGTGGTTATATTTATAATTCACTGCATAGACTTGATATTGTGCAGAGTCCTCATGACAAACTCCCCACCCTAAAACCAGCACACATACAACAAGTAGCAAGCTAAACACCTCACCAAAATGCACTTTAAAACATTAAAAAAGGTCAGTCAGTGGCTCAGCTGGTAAAATCACCTGCTGCTAAGCCTGATACTTGTGGTCCATCTCAGGCTGATGCAGAAGGAGGGAACTAACGCCTAAAGTTTGACCTTTGACCTCCACATGTGTGCTCTAACAGACCACATACTCACACACTCACACACAGAAAATAAATAAAAATAAAAGGAATTTTTTTTTAAATGTAAGCATTCAAAGAAAAAAATTCAAGCAGCCTGTGGTGGCGCAAGCCTGTAATCAGGGCACTTGAGAGGCTGAGGCAGAGGAGGTCAAGCTCAGGGCCATTTGGGGATGTATAGTGAGACCCTGTCTCGTTACCCAGGAAAGGAAGGAGGGAGAGGAACTCAGAATATCAGCGCAGAGGGTGGTCACCAGCTACCATCGGAGAGAGAAGGCCAAGACACTCCCACACAACGGTGGACGTTTGCCAGCCATCTCTGAAGAAGACGGCCTAGAATTACAGCTTGTTATTTAGTAAAAAAAAAAAAAAAAAAAACAAAACTGTAGTTAATTCATTCCCAATTCAAAAACAAGCATAAATCTTTAACAACATTATGGGGAAGTTGGAAACTCAGAAAACAGCAAGGCTTGCAAAAAGAAAAGAAAAAGAAAAAAGCCTGCAAAGGAAACAAAAGGCCGCTTTTAGCCAAGTTCAGAGTCAGAGCACGTGATGCTGAGGTCAGATCCTGACTCAGTCAGGGCCACAGACTGCAGGAAATCAGAACCCGAAACTCTCTCCAGTTTCTCTATCCTAAATGACTGTCAAACCCAAAAACAGTCGGAGGGGAAAGGTGTCTGGTAGACGAGAATGCTGGGGACTCGGTGTCGACGAATTTAAATTGATGTTGAAAGACATGGGCTATTGGACAAGGTGAGAGGGTAGGAGGGCCTCGGAGGCACAGGAAACAGGGAAGATGTCAGCACACAAACGCACACAGTTCACAGCAGGGCTGGAGTGGGACTCTGACAAAAGGGACGGGCAGAGGAGTGGAGGCTGGCGGCTAAGCTGGAGCGTGAGGGACACCTACGGCTGGGCCGAATGTCAGAAGTCAATAAATGTAATGCAAACATCTATCCAGCTTCGCCTAGGAATGATTGTATTTAAAATGTCCTCGGGGCCAGCAACACAGCTCAGTTGGTAAAGATGTGTGCCGAGCCCGACAACGTGGCCCCGATACCCAGGACCTACATGATGGAGGAGAGAACCAGTTTCTACAGTTGCCCCCCACCCCCTGACTTACATAAACTCAGTGGCACACACAAAATAATTAATAAGTGGTTTTGTTCATTTTTTAATGTAAGTGTCTGGGGAGGGCTCATTGGTAGCTTGTCTAGCATGCAAGAAGTACTGGGTTCAACACCCAACACTGCAAAAGCCGGGATGTCGATGATGCTTGCAATCCCAGCATGGCTGGAGGGAGCAGAGGGAGCAGGAGTTCAAAGCCAAGGCCATCCTTAGCTAGGTGGCCAGCTCTAGGCATCCTGAGAAAATTTAAAAGGAAAAAAAAAAAAAGACAGGATGCAAAGAGCATGCCCCCAGCATACACAGCGCCCCAGCATACACAGCGCCCCAGCATACACAGCGCCCCAGAAACACAGCACCCCAGCATACACAGCGCCCCAGCATACACGCCCCAGCATACACAGCGCCCCAGCATACACAGCACCCCAGCATACACAGCACCCCAGCATACACACAGTATACACAGCGCCCCAGCATACACAGCACAGCATACACACAGCATACACAGCACCCCAGCATACACAGCACCCAGCATACACAGCGCCCCAGCATACACAGCACCCCAGCATACACAGCGCCCCAGCATACACAGCGCCCCAGCATACACAGTGCCCCAGCATACACAGCACCCCAGCATACACAGTGCCCCAGCATACACAGCGCCCCAGCATACACAGCACCCCAGCATACACAGCGCCCCAGAATACACAACGCCCCAGCTGGGAGTCAGCCAGGAGCCAGGACCCTTCACCACAGCTCATCAGGTGAGCCTCCTGTTCTCAGCTGACAACAGAAATAACAATACCAACCAGTGAACAGTTTTGTTTTAATCTATTAAATGAAGCATTTACAATATATATATATATATATAAAGTGAAATCTTGCACAAATCCTAGAATGTTACACAAAGTATATAAAAGCGATGCTTGTTCACCTGGTTGGCTATTTCTGATTTTCTGAGACAAAGTCTCCGTATATGGCCCAAGCTAGCCTCAGACTATGTAGCTCAGGCTGGCCTGAGCTCTCAATCCTCCTGCCTTGGTTTCATGTGTGTTGGGATGATAAGTGTATGCCATAAACACAGTGGAGTCCTAGTCCTGTGTATTCCAGAAATACCCTGGACAGGAGTTCCCAGTTTCACTCAAACTCCGTACACAACCCCCCATTTGCAGTGACCTTCAAATCCACACGTGCAGCCAGGTCACCTTCCAGTGAGCCAGCATACCCAGCTGCATGCTAACAGCTATCTGGACTGACCCCAGCAATGTTCCTCAGGTCCCAGCCCTACCTCACCCACCAGCAGACCCTCTAAGTTAGAGTCACCTTTGTGCAGCTGTTAGCGGCTGTCCCAGGGCTCACCAGAGCTCCTTTCTCTCATCCACAGTGGCAGCCCTGGTCAGCTGCCCTCCTGACCACTCCTAATCCATTTCTTCATGCTGTCTGCTGGATAACAACCCTTACCGTGGAGTCTGCTTGAATTGCGGTTTCTACACTACCAATAGGGACTCTCCTAGAGGCAGAGCTCGGTAATGCAGTCCTTGCCTAGTATGTATAAGCGGACCCCCCCCCTCCCAGCAACAGACCGGAACCAGGAAACAAACAAGCAAACACATTTCTGAGCACTGGAGGTATACCGCACTTGGGAAAGTGCTTGCCTAGCATGGTGGAGCCCCGGGTGCCAGCACCTCATCAACAGGGCAGGACGGTGCATGCATGCACTCTCAGCACCTCATCAACAGGGCAGGACGGTGCATGCATGCACTCTCAGCACCTCATCAACAGGGCAGGACGGTGCATGCACTCAGCACTCATCACAGGCAGAGGTGCATGCACTCTCAGCACCTCATCAACAGGGCAGGACGGTGCATGCATGCACTCTCAGCACATTATCAACAGGGCAGGACGGTGCATGCATGCACTCTCAGCACCTCATCAACAGGGCAGGATGGTGCATGGATGCACTCTCAGCACTTGGGGGAGAAGCAGGAGGATCAGAAGCTCAGGGTCATCAGTGGCTACATGGAGCTCTTGGCCAGCCTGGGCTATGAGAGTCTAAAAAAAATGCTGAGGATTACTCTAATACACAGACTTGACCACGTGACTTCCTGCCTTTTCTCTTGACCATGGATAAAAAGCCACTCCTTACCCAGATCATGCTTCCTCTGACCCCACTCTCGTCTTAAAACATTTAAGGCTCTAGCTGGTCTAAACCTTTTTTGGTTCCCAGCCTTATCCTCATTTTCCCCCAGGCCCCTCATTCATCCACTGTTGCTCCAGCTAAATGCCCTTTCACCCCTCTCTTGTAAGTGCCCGACTTCCCCTTTCGCAGCTGGTCCGTGTGCAAAGTCAGTCAGCACTGTGGTCAGCTCCTGAGCACAAGAGCAAGGCAGCCCCTGCTCCTCATCTGCCATCCCGAGCAGCCCAATGAATCCGTGCAAGTCACAGGGCACAGGATCTGAGAGAGCAGGCGCTTACTGCGCTTAAAGATGGTAAATGTAAGGACAACACTTGGCCTTGCTAACAGACCAGATACCAAAGGACAGGAGAGATGCCCCAGTTACAGGGCCACTGTCTGTTGTTTGGATCCAGAGCCTTAGCTCCTGATCCTCCTGCATCCATCTGTCCACTGCTGGGACTACAGGTGTACACCACCCTGCCCTCACCCTAGGACTGTGTCCTTTTCAAAGATATTGCAGAAGCCAATAGAAGCCCCATCGATAACTTATGTTCTATCATCCAGTCCTGTGACAGTCACATCTTATTCAACCAGCAACTCAAGTTTGTTGTGTAGCTATATCACGTTAACTGAAATACCCAGAAAGGAAGCTTCTAAGAACCCAGGAAGTAAAGACAATTTCCAGGGCCCAGGAAGCTCATGAATGTTACAAAATTCACACTCCCACCCCAAGAGAATACAAGTAAACAATTGCTGGGGATGGGTGACTTTCTCTGGTGGAGCTACAGGGCACCATCATCCATGCTGGGGTGGGCTTTTCCACGATACGGCTGCCTTTGAATTACCCATGTCCTGTAACATACTCCTTCCTATACCTATTATTTCAGTAGGCAAGGCATGGAATGGTTGCTTTGACTTGTCATTGATGGCTGTCTGAGGGTTTTATTGCCGTGAAGAGACATCTTAACCACAGCAACTCTTATAACGGAAAACATTTAACTGGGACTGGCTTACAGTTCAGAGGTTCCGTCCATTGTTGTCATGGTGGGGAACATGACAGCATGCAGGCAGACATGGTACCTGAGAGTGCTACATCTGGATCTGCAGGCAGCAGGAAAAGAGAGAGACACTGAGCCTGGCTTGGGCTTCTGAGACCCCAAAGCCCACCCCTAGTGATACACTTCCTCCAACAAGGCCACACCTCCCAATAGTGCCAATTCCTATGAGCTCATGGGGGCCATTTTCATTCAAACTACCACCGTGCCTTATCCAGGATGTAGATATTTGTTTGCACCTCACCAAGAAAAGCCATACAATGAGATCAGTTCATTCTGCCATTTATTCTGCCATGCCTAGCACTGGTGCTCAGTTAATATTGATTAAGGGTTGGGGAGGTGGCTCAGTGGTTTAAGCCCTTGCTGTGTAAGCAAGAGGACCTGAGTTTAGAGCCCAGAACTCAGGTAAATGCGGGGTGAGCACAGTGGAAGGCAGGGACAGAGTCCCTGGAACAAGCTGGCTAGAGCAAGCAGCCTTAGCAGAGCTCTGGGTTTGACCTAGAGACCCGGCCGCCTCAAAGAATAAGGTGGAAGATTTGATTGCAGAAAATTCTGGGCTGGGGACAGTGAGATATCTGAGTGAATTAAGATACCTGCTGTCAAGCCCGAGGACTGGAGTTTGACCCTCAGATCCCACACTGTGGATGGAATGAACTGAATCTTGTAAGTTGTCCTCTGACCTCCACATGCATGGCTACACATATCACATATACACATATGCAATACATAGAAAATAAATAATATTAAAAAAAATCCCTAACATTAACCTCTAGTCTCCTCACATAGGCACACACCTGTACATGTGTGCCCAAACACATGTGAATACACACACACACATGCATTCACCACAAACACACACTGAAAAGAAGAAATAAACATTTCTTTATTGAACAGGCCTAGGAGTGTGTGGCTCAATGATGGAGGACACACTTAGCATGCATGAGGTTCGGGTACAATCCCTAGCACTCACACATACAAATTATACATAATACATATACACTATATATAAATACATATAAGAGATGATGATGCCAGGTGGTAGGATTTTAACTTTATTCTAGAAACACTAAAAAATATATTGCAACCATTTCATAATACGACATATCTTAGATTGTCCTGGGATGTTGCCAAGTTTGTCACTTGGCAACTCAATGACATTCTTTTCCCTTTTCGTGACTCTGGAGAATGAACCAAGAAACTCATGCATTGTACTCAAGAACTCTAGCACTGAGCCACATTCCCAGGCCCACATCTTCATCCTTTCATTCTGTTTGTTTTTGAGACAGGGCCTTGCCCTGCAGCTCAGGCTGACCCTGGAACTCTTACTCCTCCTGCTTCAGATTCCCAAGTTTGGGCCTGTAGATATGTGCCACCCCATACCAGGTCTTGTCTTCATTCTATAAGCATAAAATGGAGGAAATAAATAAGCAAATATTTCAACATAGCCTCATGGAGGCCAAGATAAACACATGCCAGTTATTCATTTATTCATTATTGGGAACTATGCTTGAACCCAAGGCCTTGTGTTTGTTAGGTACATTCTATTCCTATCTCTCCCTGACCACCCCTCACTTTAAGTTTTTATTTTGAGGTGTCTTACTAAGTTGCCCAGGTTAGCCTTGAGCTTGTCTTCTCCTGTGTCAGCCTTTCTAGTTAGAGTGGGATTATACAAGTATACCATCATACCTAGCTAAAACCAGACCTCTCTCTCCCTCCCTCCTTCTTCCCCTTCCCTCCCCTCCTCCCTCCCTCCCTCCCTCACTCTTCACTTCCTCTGGCATGCTAGGAATAAAATCCGGATCTTACTCATGCTAGGAAAGCACTCTACTGCTCAGCTATATCCAGCCTCATGCTCATTATTTTTAGAGTAAACTGCATAAAAAGAACATTTGAGAATGAATGATTAACCACACTTCCACACTTCACAGAAATGTAGATCAAACAAAAGATCACATAAGAAAGACAGCTTCTCTGTGTCAGATATATTTGCAGAAGTGATAAAAAAAATTAAGATGCGTCTATTAATTAGTCATTGCCTTACACATCTAGTAAGTGAATCAATTTGACCTTAATATTTCCTATGTGCTGTCTGCAGATCACAACTCCACCTGCTCACCTGAAGAACTAGTTCTGATCCAACACCTCCCTGAAGGTAAAGCCCTTCTACTGCCCTGTGTTTGTAGAAAATTCAACTGAATCAGCTACACATCACTATGGTTACTGAACTTCCGTAAAGCGGTACTCTTATCACAAGTCTGAAGGTGGCATGCCACACTTGTTTCCTACCAAGCACGGTGGCCCACAAGTACAGCCCCCATGTTTCAGAGGCTGGCAGAGAGTTATCACGAGTTCATACACAGCCTACACTAAGGACAGAGTAGGTTTCAGGTCAGCCAGTGTGAGACAATGTTTCCAAAGAAAAAACCATTAAAATTTATTCACTAATATTTTAAAGTCCATCTCTTCTTCCAGACTACAGATGCAGTGTGAGCAGCTGCCTCGGGCTCCCTTCCTATCCCATCCAGACTACAGATGCAGTGTGGGCAGCTGCCTCGGGCTCCCATCCCATCCCATCCAGACTACAGATGCAGTGTGAGCAGCTGTCTTGGGCTCCCATCCAGACTACAGATGCAGTGTGAGCAGCTGCCTCGGGCTCCCTTCATCCAGACTACAGATGCAGTGTGAGCAGCTGCCTCGGGCTCCCTTCCCATCCAGACTACAGATGCAGTGTGAGCAGCTGCCTCGGGCTCCCATCCAGACTACAGATGCAGTGTGAGCAGCTGCCTCGGGCTCCATCCTTCCCATCCAGACTACAGATGCAGTGTGAGCAGCTGTCTTGGGCTCCCATCCTCCATCCAGACTACAGATGCAGTGTGAGCAGCTGTCTTGGGCTCCCTCCCTTCCATCCAGACTACAGATGCAGTGTGAGCAGCTGCCTCGGGCTCCCTCTTCCATCCAGACTACAGATGCAGTGTGAGCAGCTGTCTTGGGCTCCCATCCCTTCCCATCCAGACTACAGATGCAGTGTGAGCAGCTGTCCTCGGGCTCACTTCCCATCCCATCCAGACTACAGATGCAGTGTGAGCAGCTGTCTCGGCTCCCTTCCATCCCAGACTACAGATGCAGTGTGAGCAGCTGTCTTGGGCTCCCATCCCATCCCTGCCCAGTGGACTGTATCCCCACAATTCAGGAGCCACAATAAACACTTCCTGTACTTAGAGTTAACATTTACCTGAGATTGGTAGAATTTCCAGTTGAAAACTCAAGACAAAGGTCGGTATAGTGGAGCTCTGCAGTTTCCAGCTAGGCTGTAATTTCAGTCACACCCACACAGTATGGGAGCACAGCAAGGCCTGCAGAGAGCCCATGTGGGGTCACGTTACAGCTCTAAGTGTGAGCAGACATCTAACAACTAGTCCCAACGCTTGGTCATCCATAGAGAGGAAGACACGGCCTGGTGGTGTGGCTCTGCACTCAAACATAAGAGGAAATGGGCATAAACCCCATTTCGTAACCTTTCTTTATGTCATAAGAAGATTCATGACTGACACACCTTAGGTCTCTCTCACGGAACCTGGAAATGACAGACACGGCTGGAGTCGGTGGCCAGAAGCCCTAGGGATCCTCCTGTCTCTGCCTCTACGGTGCGGTGAATACAGACGTGTGTTGGGAACACAGGCATGAGCTAGGAATATGGACACGTGTACTATATACAAGTTTTACCTGCACACTGAGGATGCAAACTCAGGTCCTCATACTTAGGTAAAAAGCATTTGCTCTGCTGACCGAGTCATCTCCCCAGCACTCACTAAACGTTATTTTACAATATAAACATTCTAGCTGCATAGTACTCAAAAATATGAGTAGACCACAGTTTAATTTCTTATTGTTTAGGGATCAAACTCCAGGTCTCACAAATGCCAGGCAAGCACTGACCACTGAGCACACCCCACCTCTCTCTTGTACTGTTCCTGAATTTCCATTCATGTAAATGATTACAGGGTGCTGGCGATCAAAGTGAAGTACCAGTGAGCTGTGTCTCCAACCCTTCCCTTTAACACAGAATGCTTCCTCTTTCTTTTTATTTTCTCCTCCACCCCACCCCCACCCCCAGACAGGGTTTCTCTGCCTAGCTTGGCTGTCCTGAAACTCCCTCCGTAGCCCAGGCTGGCCTCAGACTCAGAGACGCACCTGCCTGTCTCCTGAGTGCTGGGGTTAAAGCCGTGCGCCACCGCCCGGCTCCTCTGTTTCTTACAAAGGACCATGCACTTGGACTAGCAGGTTCTCAATCCGTAACATCTGAATCTCTAGCTACAGCTTTGCCTCTGTCCACCACGACATAACAAATTCTACCCAAAGGGTCTGGTGGCCAAGAACAAACATGCTTCAAAGATTTCTGATGGGCACTGCCAAACCACAGAGGAAGTGGTCCTGCATGTTCTGCCCAGCAGAGCTCACCTCTGTACGTCTAACCATCTTTTCACCTGCACAACTTTTTCCCTGTATCCCAGGCTGGCCTCAGACATGCTTTGTAGGTAAGAATGCTGAAATTACACAAATGTATTGGTTTATGTGGTGCTGAGGATTGAACCCTGGACCTCATTCATGCGTGGCCAACTCTACCAACTGAGCTACAACCCCAGCCTACTTTGAAAGAGGCTCTTCGACGCAGCTCCTTTCTGTCCTCAGGTCTCCAGGGCACCTTCTTCACCCGCCTGCTTCCTGCCCTTCACAAACACACTGCCTCTGCGGTTTCTGCCATCAAGTCTGATGGCTCTGCTATCACACTGAATCTGCCTCATTAGCATTTTATTCCCTTAGACCAGCGGCTCTCCACCTTCCCAATGCCGCGACCCTTTAACACAGTTCCACATGTTGTGCTGACCCCAGCCGTAAAATTATTTCATTGCTACTTCATAACTGCAATTTTGCAACTGTTATGAACTGTAATGTAAATATCTGATATGCAGGGTATCTGATAATGGGATCCCCGTGGGGGTCATGACCCACAGCTTTAGACTATTGAAGATCACCCAGCTAATCTGATAACCTAATCATACATGCTAGCTTACCTGGATAGGTTAATAAGCAAAATATATATCATCCATAGTATATCCAAATAATATCCAAAATAAGTATTACCCATAACAGTATTTTGTCTTATTTATATCATAGCACAATTTGAGAGGATTTCTTTCTTTTTGGACAGGAGATATCAGAATGTACCCCAGGTTGGCCTTGAACTTTAATCATCTTGCCCCACCACCTGAGTGCTGGAAGGACCATGGTTTTCAAGCTTGCTACAACTGAAATCACCTGGGGACTTCTTACAGAAAAGGCTGCTTACCTGGCTGGAAACACAGCTCGGCGGCGGCACAGTGCCGGCCTGGCAGGACTGGAAGCCTGGTTTCTAACCACGGGAAAAGAACTGCTAAGAACTCTGAGTGAGTGTGGCCTGGGGGATGACCTCCGCAGGAGAAGTGCTCAGGCAGTGCTGGCACTGGGGAGCTGGAGACAGGAAGATAAGGGTTCAAGGCCAGGCCTTGCTACAAGAAGCCCAAACGACAAAAAGCAAAAGTGAGCGAGCGAGCGATCGGAACAGCTTCCAGGACCCCACGGAAGGACCCCAGCTTCCAGGACCCCACGGAAGGACCCCAGCTTCCAGGACCCCACGGAAGGACCCCAGCTTCCAGGACCCCACGGAAGGACCCCAGCTTCCAGGACCCCACGGAAGGAAGGACCCCAGCTTCCAGGACCCCACGGAAGAGGACCCCAGCTTCCAGGACCCCACGGAAGGACCCCAGCTTCCAGGACCCCACGGAAGGAAGGACCCCAGCTTCCAGGACCCCACGGAAGGGACGCTCAATAAACACGGTCGCCGTGATCTGACAGCGGGCACCAGATAAAGAAAAGGTGAGGAAATGGTGGAGGCCGAGGACAAGAACAAGGAAGGACCTACAGGAATCAGTATTAGACAGGGTCTCACTACATAGCCCTGGTTAGGCTGAAGCTCACCAGGAAATCTACCGGAATATCAAAGATGAGCTAATACCAATTCTCCTGAAATGGTTCTGAACCATAGAAACAGGGAACATTGCTAAACCCTTTTTACGAGGCTGCAGTTACCCTGGTACCCAAACCACTCAAAGACACAACTAGGCAAGGGAACTACAGGCCAAAGTCCTCATAAACAAAAAACCCACCCAGACCTGCCTGCCTCTGCCTCCCAGTACACCACGCTGCACTCACACTTCCTGATGTTAGAGAGCGGCCCGGCTTAGTCTCTTAAATAACTTCAACTGCTTTTTTAATTGATCCAACCCATCTCAACCAAAATTATTTGCCAAACAAGGTTGTGCCAAATCATGGCAGCTGTCTAGGTTTTCTGTTTGTTTGTTTGGATTTTGGTTTTTTGAGACAGGGTTTCTTTCTCTGTGTAGCCCTGACTGTCCTGGATCTCATTCTGTAGACCAGGCTGGCCTCAAACTCACAGAGATCCGCCTGCCTCTGCCTCTCTAGCGGCTGGGATTAAAGGTGAGCGTCACCACCACCACCCTGTATCAATAAATCACCTTATCTTGTGTTTGAACAAAATGGACAAGCCTACAGATTTCCCCAGCAATCTATGGTGGAGCTCTGCACACCACAGAAGCCCAACACAACTTGCCCTTGTGGTTTGGAAGGCATGCTGGAGAAGAAAAGCTTCCCTCTACCACACAGGCTATGGGCTTTTAAACAGACTCTCGGGACACTGAGGAGGTGAGGAAGGAAGACAGGAGCTGAAGGCCAGCTTGAACTACGTAACAAGTTTGAGGCCAGCCTGTGACAAGTAGAAAGATCTAGATACTGAAAACCAAAAATAAGAAAAGAACAACTTATAAGCCGACACTAGGGATGTGAAAACAGAAGAACTGCGAGTTTAAAGTCAGCCTTGACTACATGACACACTTTATCAAACAACTACAACACGTGTGCACACACATACACATAGTGGAGACAGGTCTGTAATCTCCACATGGAGAACTCCCAGGAATGTGAAGCCTGCTTGGCCCAAACAGTAAATTTCAGGTCAGTCTGTCCTACATACAGTGAGAGATCCAACCAACCAACCAAATAAAAATTATAACAACAGTTGAGGGGCGTGGTGGTACACACTTTTAATCCCAGCACTTGGGAGGCAGAGGCAGGAAGATCTCTGTGAGTTCAAGGCCAACCTGATCTACATAGTGAGGTCCAAGCCAGCTAGAGCTACGCAGTGAAGACCGTATCTTAAAAGAGAGAGAGAGAGAGAGAGAGAGACAGAGAGAGAGAGAGAGACAGAGAGAGAGAGACAGAGAGAGAGACAGAGACAGACAGACCTTGGTGCCAATACAGCATTCTTCTTTCCTTATTCTGACTTACTAAAGATGGCTAACCCAGCCCAGTAAACACCCTTTATTCTCCAGAATCTTTGAAAGGTATTACTTGTAAAGTGCATACTTCATGAGGGCTTCTAGGAAAGGCTGACTTTCTTGTATGCCTGCAGAGAAGAGAGCACCATTGTTCCAACAGGTCAACACTCTGTTAAAGTCTAGATGGTGGTCCAGGCCCAGAATTCCAGCATTTAGAGGCTAGAGGCAGGATCAAGAGTCCACAACCACACTCGGCTACTCAGTGTGTTCCAGGCCAGACAGAGCTGCATACTGAGACCCTGTCTACAAAACAAGCAAAAACCAAAAACCATCTGGAGCTTATGGGTTAAGAGCCCTGGCCCTGGGTTCATTCCCAGAACCCACATGGAGGCTCACAACCCTCTGTAACTACAGTCCCAAGTAATCCAACACCCTCGTCTGGCCTCCTTGAGCACGGCACCCATGTGGTACACAGACATACATGCAGGCAAAACACCCCTACATAGAATAAATAATAATAAAATGTAATGCATGTTCACATACTTTAAAAAATAAAACCAAAAACAGAGTTGGGTGGTTGTGGCTCACGCCTTTAGTCCCAGCACTAAGGAGGTAGAGGCAGTTGGATATCTGATTTCTAGGCCAGCCTGGTCTACAGAACTGAGTTCCAGGACAGCCAGGATTACATAGCGAAATCTTGTCAAAAAATAAAAAAATAACCAAACAAACAAACCAAAAACCCACCAGTATTAAGGCTCAGTATCGGGCAGAGGTAGAGGGTGACTTGGTTGTGGAGGAGTGTTGGGAACTTGGATAATGTAGACTACTCAAAAATACTATCCACTCATGGGGTTCAGCCTTGGCTTCTGATACTAAAAAACAATCCTCCTACCCCGGAATAAACCAAACAGTTACACTGTCCTGCCCGTGGGGGGAGCAACCTACACGGGCAGGGTACAGTGGAGAGAAATGCCACCCTATCAGGTTAAAGAAGGCCACATTGCCTTAGCTCAGGCCAAGGTTATCTCCCCGGCATCGAAGGACACAAAACAAATGCTGCCGGGCAAACAGAAAGCACAGCCTGCAAACGAGGACCTTGACAGCCCTCCGGGCCTCCCAGCCTCCCGGCCTCCTTTTCTTGGGCTGAGCTGAGAGGTGCCAGGGAGCGAACCGAAGGTCAGAACGGTTCCTCCTGGCCCCAGAACGGAACGCTAGGGCCTGGGGACATTGGGAAGCTGCCCGCGCCCGCTTTTGCTCTTCGGGGAATCACAATCCCTTTCGCTAAAAATATTTATTTAACTCCTCCTCTGCCTGCGAGTGAGACGAGGGTGGGGGCGGGGTGGTTTTTAAAATGCTGTAGGCTTTGGCTCAAGACACTGAAAACCAAGAAAGCAGGGGCACTATTTAGGTCCTAGGAAAGGTTAAACAGCTGTCACCCAGACGCCAGGCGAGAACTTCACCTGTTTCCGGGTGCATATCTGCCCGCGGACTTTAAGGATGCGAACACCACCGGGCCGGGGGTCCTGGGGAAGCGCGCACTCGGGGAAGCACGGGTGACACTGAGTGTCCCCACTGAACTGCAGAGATGCCAACGCGACACCCCCAGCGCCCGGGGGATCGGAGGAAACGAAAGGGAGGGGAGATGCGCGTTCACGGGAACACCGGCGACCTGGGGTATCCCTACTGCAGTGCAAGGATGTAAATGTGATACCCGCAATGGGCCCACGGGCAGCCTGGACAAGCGATGGGGGTTTCGTTCAGGGGAGTAGGGGCGACACGGAGCATCCCCTTCGCTCTGCTCACCACTTGCTGCGCGCCGCGGAAAGTGGCGTCCAGCAGCATCAGTTTCCAAGGGTCGGACACCGCGCCGGGCAGTGGGATGTACACGTAGTAGGCGGCCAGCGCCAGCAGCGCGGCCAGTAGGACGCACGACGACCTCATTGTCCCCAGGCCTGGCTGTCCGGAGATGACCGCGGTACGGTGCGATGCTACCCGGAGACGGCCGGTAAGTTTCTGCCAGCCTCAGCTGCTCCTTCACGTGTTCCTCTTAAGGCTGCGAGCCAATCACAGGCTGTGTCGGGAGGAAGTGGGAGCGCGGATGTGCCCCCTCCGCGGTGTCCTTGCGAAGGGCTGCGGGCTCGGCAGGTTGCAGGAAGCGAGATGGTGCTGCCGCGCCGGGAGGACGCACAGCAACCCCTGGCGGGCACTGTGAGTATGACCGCCTGTGATGCCAAGCTGCCTTCTAAAGGTTCGCAAAAGGGTTCCAGGCCAGCCTGAGCTGCTTAAAGCAGTCTCAGAAGAAAAACTAACAGTAACAAGCAAACAAACCATCAAACAATAAGTTGAGTTTAGCACACATACCTGTTTTGAAAGGTAGGAGCATGAGGACCAAGGTCAAGGTCATCCTGAACTACATGGCAAGTTTGAGGCCATCCTGGGCTAGACTAGAGACCCTGTCTCAAGAAAACCAAAATATTAAATAAATAGAAAACTCAAGTAATTGCATTGTGCAACTTCCAGAGCATATAAATCATCTGATCCAAAACAGAGATACTATTGCCAAAGATAACAAAAGTCGTCTCTCTAGAGGAAAACTTGGAATGGAATATACATTCAGTAAGTGGTTTAAAAAGTGAGTCGATGTGCAAGGTGATGCCACGTCTTTAATCCCAGCACTTAATGGGGCAGATGCAGGCAGATTTCTGTGAACTTGAGACCAGCCTGGTCCACATAACTAGCCATGGCTACAGGGCTACATGAGACCCTGTCTCAGGGGATGGCAGACAGGGGGTGACTATGACACAGACAGACAGACAGACAGAGAATATGATTTCTCATAGCTCAAACAAGACCAGTATAGCTAGCCTCATGTCTTAGCTTCCAAACCCCATCCTCACTGGGCATGGTGATGGCGTTGGTAATTACAGAACTGGGGAGATAGAAACAGGACCAGAGGTTTGAGACCAGCCTGGGTGAAACCTTGCTGGGGAAAAATAATGAAAAAGGAGGGCCGATGACAGAGTGCTTGTCCAGCATGCACAAAGCTGGGCTTAGTCTTCAGCACTATGTAATAAGTAAAGCAAAGATTTTATTTTAAAATATTTATTTGTAGTCTAGAGAGATGGCTCAGAGGTTGGGAGCTGTTCTTCCAGAGGTCCTGAGTTCAATCCCCAGCAACCACATGTGACTCACAATCATCTTTAATGATATCTAATGCCCTCTTCTGGCATGCAGACATGCATGCAGACAGAACACAGTATATATAATAAATAAATAAATAAATAAATAAATAAATAAATAAATAAATATTTGTCTTTAATTATGTGTTGTGTGTATCTGAGTGTGGAAATGTGCACATAAGAGCAAGTATCCATGGAGGCCAGGAGAGAACACCAGATCCCCTGGAGCTAGAGTTACAGGTGAGTGTGAGCATCCGAAGTCTGGTCTGTAGACCAATTTCTAAATGGTCTTATTAAATAAAAAACACAGGGTTTGGGGATTTAGATCAATGGTAGGCAAGCACAAGGCCCTGGGTTTGGTCCTCAGCAGGGGGGGAGGGGGGGACAGAGCCAGAAATTTGGGTTAAAGCTTTAGAGAGATCAGGGAAATACGAAAAGCCACTAGCTAACCTCACCTCACCAACTCCACAGCTTCCAAAGAGCGTGGACTTCCTGTCTACCCAGGCTTACATGCCTTGCTTTTCTGCCCTTTCATTGGCTCTTAGCCCAGCTACCTCACTTCCTCTTCCTACACAACTCTGTCGCTGTCTGTCTTTACAGACCTCCAGGTCTCTATGGTTGGTACTGGAATTAAAGGCCTGAGTCACTACGCTTGGCTCTGTTCCCAAGTGTGTCCTTGAACACACAGAGATCCTGCCTGCTAAGGCATTAAGGGTGTGTGCTGCCTGACTTTGTTTACTTAAAATGGCTGGCCTTTCCCTCTTAATCTCCAGGCAAGCTTTAAAATATCACCACACTGGTCCTTTGCAAGACCCTTGCAAAAGTGAGCTCTTAACTACCATCTCTCCAGCCCTAAATGGTTTGTTGTTGTTAT
Organism: Peromyscus leucopus; assembly: GCF_004664715.2. Taxonomy (NCBI): domain Eukaryota; kingdom Metazoa; phylum Chordata; class Mammalia; order Rodentia; family Cricetidae; genus Peromyscus; species Peromyscus leucopus. Next base: position 7,169,619 of record NC_051068.1, on the reverse strand, counting down.
TGTTTTAAGAAACTGCTATAATTCTTGGTGCTTCCTTCATAGCTTGGAAAGGCGTTTGTTGTTTTATTTTTGATAGTTTTTATGACACTAATTAAGATAATCTAAAGCCCTTTTTTCATCATTCATTTCTATTACTTCATTCACTCCACAAATAACACCTAGCCCACACCAAGAACTAGAAGAGCTGGAGAACAAGACCACAAAGTCTCTTTTTTCCGTGCTGGTGACTGAATCCAGGGCTTTGCATGTCAGACAAGTACTTTATAGCTGAGCTGCATCCTAACCCTCGGATTTTTCTGAGACAGGATCGCAGGCTAGCATAAAACCATCCTTCTGCCTCAGACTCTACAATACTGAGTTTACAGGCATTTGCCACTACCTGTAGCAAGTAAGACACACACACACACACACACACACACACACACACACACACACACACACACTTTTTGGATCTCTGAGACAGGATTCCGTGGAGCCTGGGCTAGCCCTGTTCTGTAGCTGGGACGTCTAATCCTCCTACCTACCTGAATCTCCCAAGGACGGTTACTGTCATTTGTCAGCAGGCTACACTTGCTCTGTTTAATTTTTTGTGTCTCATAATTGGGGGGTGATTGTGAGTGCATGGAAAACACACAAGGGAAGCCAGATAATAGCAACAATAGCTGATATACAGAGTGCTTATTGTGAGCTAAATTCTAGGGTAAGCACTCCAAAAGGATCCATTTGTTTAGTTTTTATAACAGTTCTAGGAGGCACTATTGTTGCTCTGAAAACAGAGGCCTTGAAAAAAGTAGACAGGCATAGTGGCACACACTTTCAATCCCAGAACTTGAGAAGCTGAGGCAGGAGAATGTCTGAGTTTGAGGACAGCCTGGTCTGCATAGTGAGTCCCAGACCAGCCACAGCTACATAGTGAGATCTTGTCAAAGAAAGGGAAGAAAAGGGAGGGAGGAAGGAAGGGAGGGAGGGAGGGAGGGAGGGAGGGAGGAAGGAAGGAAGGAAGGAAGGAAGGAAGGAAGGAAGGAAGGAAGGAAGGAAGGCAAGAAGGCAGAGTTATTCCTAGCCACCCATCTGGTGATCGCTGGAATTTAAGCTGAATCCATATCCAGGACTCATGATGTTTTACCACTCAAGCTACTGCTGAGAAATGAGAGTACAACCCGAGAATAAAGCTCTCTTGATGCAATGTTTGCCCAGCATGCAAAAACCTCTGACTTTGCTCCTCCCGACGACAAGGACAGGGTGTGTCAGCACGTGCTTGTAAGCCCAGCACTCAGCAAGTAGGCAGATCAGAATTTCAAGGCCATCCTTGGCTGTGGCAAAACCCTGTAAAGAAAGGAGACTATCCGACAGTGAGCCTGGTCCCCCTGACAAAGGCGCTTCCTCTCTACTTATTGAACAGCAGATCAAATACGGCATGGGAAAGGATGGAGGAACTTTGCCTTAATCTATTACAGGAGTTTTACTTCTTGAAGAAATTTGATTTTCTGAATTTCCTGACGACCCAGAGCAGCAAGCAAAGCCACAAATGGATATTATCAAAATGTATACTTCCAACATTTTCTGTGGGGCATTCATTGCTTTCAAGCCATTATTTTCAGTGGTGGTCTCGGGCCTAAGTACCACCCTTACACACTTACATTGCTCTCATTCAGAGACATGGAGACGTTATGCAGGAGAAATAGGGAACAAGGTTTAAGATTAAAGCTACCGCTCAGCTTGTAAAAGCTGATTGCCCGGGAAGTTCCAAGGTATGGTACAATGGATTGCATTGTCTTCTTAAAGGTAAGTCAAGTCCAACAATCCAGGCACATAGTACATAGTTTGAAATTATCTTAAAGCATATGATTAACTTGGTTACAATATCATATTGGATGCTCAGGAGCCTTTCAGAGTAAATGCCATTTAATTATTTTATTATTTTATTTTTTTAAGATTTATTTATTTATTATGTATACAGGAGAGAGTGCCAGATCTCATTACAGATGGTTGTGAGCCACCCTGTGGGTGCTGGGAATTGAACTCAGGACCTCTGGAAGAGCAGTCAGTGCTCTTAACCTCTGAGCCATCTCTCCAGCCCGCATTTAATTATTTTATAAACTGAAAATCCAAGGGGAAAAAAGCCACAAGTACGTCATAGTTTCTTTAATGCTGCTTAACTCATTAGAACTGCTTGTGGAGGCCTGGAGTGGTGCAGATCTGGAGCAGACTATCATGGGTTGTCTTTAGTTCCTGCCTCCTTTAACAGTAAGTAGAACCCCCTGTAATACCACAGACACATTTGTGTCCTTCAACTGTTCTCAAAGGCCTCTTTTCTCCCTAAGAAGTCTTCTGTGTTCAGTAGCAGCCAGTCAGTCATTTGTGAGATTTAAACTCTGTATCTTTGGTATGTATTCGCCCCAGGATTAGGAATGATGTACTTATTAACATACTGCTGGATATTCTGTATCTTCCCCTTTCCATCGGGTTGGTTGTCCCTCACCTTAGGTGTATTCTGGACATTTACCTCTTGTCACATGTATGGGTTTGAAACACAACCTTAGATTCTCTGCCTTACGTGTGGACTCTGGAGATTATTTGCTATATGGAAGCTCTTTGGCTTTATGGAATCTTGTTTGTATATTTCTGCGCCTTTTGGTTCATGTCACAGTGTTTGTTTCCCAAACAGATGTCATGACACTCTCTCTTATGTTCTCATCAACTATGTAGAGTTCAGTTGTCATATTTAAGTCTTTGGTCCATTTGAACTGAATGTATACGAGTTGTAAGATGAGGATCTAACACTACTCTCCTTTTTATAAACAAACTTTATTATATTAAAAAAAAACCTGCAAATAAAAAAAGATCCTTTTTTTTTCTTTAAAAAAACAAACCAGCCAGGAAGTGGAGAGAAGGCTCAGTGGGTAAGAATGCAGTGCAGACTTGAAGACCTGAGTTTGAATCCACCGTCCCCAAGTAAAAGGCCAGGGTGCAGCCCCATGTACCTGTAACCTCAGTCCTGTAGGAGGTCGAGACAAAAGGATGGCTGGGGCTTGCTGGCTGTCAGGCTGGCTCCAGGTTCCGTTAGAGGCTTTCTCAGAGACAGCAATAGAGTAGGACACTGATGTGTTCAGCGTCCATGTGCACACCAATGCTGAGGTCACTGATGCTGAGGTCCCCAATGCTGAGGTCACCGATGCTGAGGTTACAGACTTGCACCACAATGCTTAGGGGATCAGTTTCTTTGTAGATGCAGCTTTTTGTTGATGGAAATTTTCACTAACTTAAGGAAGGTAACCTGGCAGATGTAAAGTCACCATTTGTTCCAAGGTATTCACATGGGATGGCTATTCTTGGTTGTCCACTTGACTCTATCTAGAATTAAAAAAAAAAAAAACAAGCATCTGGGCACACCCAGGAGCTTTGGTTAACTGGATCATTTGAAGTAGGAAGACCCACATTAAATCCATATCATTTGAGGTCAGAAGACCTACACAAAATCTGGGCTACACCTTCTCTTGTCACTCATTGTCATTGGTAAGTTCATAGATCATGCTCCTGAGGCATTCCTTCACTGTTATTACAGCCTACTTCAGGATCCTGACATACACTGAAGACCTGCTGAGACATCCAGCCTCATGGACTGAACAACTACTAGATTCTTGGATGTTCTGTTGGGATACAGCCATTGTTGGACTAGTTGGACCACAGCCTGTAAGCCACTCTAATAAATTATATGTGTGATGTATAATTTATTATATATATGAGTATACACACTCACATACACACACACATATTCATTTTATCTATCAGTTCTATTCTTCTAGAGAATCCTGATTAATACAGTACACTTAAATTTCCTCCATTGGAAAGCAGTTCCTTCCTGCCCTCTGATACTCAACAAACTCAGGGCAGAGCTTTTTCCTTTGCTATAGGAGCGGCAAGATATCTAGACGGTGAGGAGAGAGAGCCTTGCTTGCCAAGCTCTGCAGATTAAGTTGTCTTGAGGGCTAGAGACTGGGTACTGCCTTCAGATTTGCATTTTCCAAGATGTAACTCTCTTACTGAGTGGCTGCTAGTTGGCAGGAAGAAAGGAGGATAGCCTGAAGAAGGGCTGGAGAATGTAAGGTTCATTTTGTCTTGATTTAGTTTGTTGTAGATGCCAGAGACACTGCCTTGCCTTATAGCCGAGCTCACATTGAACTGGAGACTCTCCTGTCTTAGCCCCTTGCTAATAGGGCTCATAGGCATTAACTACAAAAGCCTAGCTGAGCTGATGGATTTGAGAAGTGTGTCATGTAGAGGATTGTGATCACAGCTTTGGGAAAGGGAAGAATATTGCAGGAGGCCGAGGTTTCCAGAATTATGGGCAACTGGGGAGACAGTACCCACAGGAGAGTTGCTGGGGGTTGGTACACACCTGTAATCTCAGCAGGAGATGCTGAAATTCAAGGTTATTTGCTACATAGTTTATGGCCAGCCTGGGCTACATGAGACCTTGTATCAAAACAAAGAAACAGACAAAATCAAAACAGGGGAAAATTATTAGGAGTGTGTGGCAGTTTGAATAAAAATGGCCTCCATAGGCTCATAGTTTTGAATGCTTAGTCATTAGTGAGTGGCAATATTTGGAAAGATTAGAAGGATTAGTGTGGCCTTGTTGGAGGAAGTGTGTCCTGGGGTGGGCAGTGGGCTTTGAGGTTTCAAAGGCCCATGCAGGGCAAGACTCTCTCTTTCTCTCTGCCTGAAGATGAAGATGTAGCTCTCAGCTACCACTGCACCATCGGCCTGCATGCTGCTGTGTTCTCCACATGATGCTTATGAACTCACCATCTGAAACGCTAAGCCAGCCCCCAGTTCAGTGCTTTCTTTCGTAAGAGTTGCCTTGGTCACGGTGTCTCTTCACAGCAGCAGAACAGGGACTACGACAGAGAGGAAGGTCTCCGGGGAAAAGCAGTATTGAACTTTTTGATATTAAAGGTTAAAAACCTGTATTTTCTTTCTTGTTCTGAAAACTTGTATTTTCAAAGGGAGATTCTGGTGAGCAGTTCAGTGTATGGATTTGCACCTCAGGAGAGATCTGAGGTAGAGATGGAGATTTGAATATTTAAAATATTGACTGTCTGAAAGTGAGAATAACACAGAGTAAAGGCCAGAAATAACAATGCTCAGATGCAGCCCACAGAAGAGCAAGCCAGGAGGTCTGGCCTGCAGGTTGGTTATGAGTCTTCATGCTTTTTCACCTATGGTAATGTGTTCCCACGGTGAAACATAGGGTTTCAGTGACTCAGTTAGGAGCAGCTCCTGGCTGCCTTGTTTCCTTTTTTAAAAGTGTCTTAGGGGTGGTGGTGGCGGCGGCGGCGGCGGCGGCGGCGGCGCACGCCTTTAACCCCAGCACTTGGGAGGCAGAGCCAGGCAGATCTCTGTGTTCGAGGCCAGCCTGGGCTACCAAGTGAGTCCCAGGAAAGGCGCAAAGCTACAGAGAAACCCTGTCTCGAAAAACCAAAAAAAAAAAAAAAAAAAGTGTCTTAGGACTGAAGGTTGTGGATGTCGGAAGATGATTTACCTCAGATGCCCAGGCTTCAGTGTCCATTCTCAGCTCCCTGGAAGAACTTTTCCTAATTATGTCTTTTCTTTATTCTTGAGAATTGCATACACATACACAGTAACTCATGACCATATCCACCCTCAATTCTCTCCCCTAAATCCTTCCCAACAGGTCATCCTCCCAACCTCATATCTTCCTCCTCCTCCTCCATGAGTGCTGTCCATGGGTGAGTGTGGGCAGAGTGTGGGCGGGGTCATCCCCTGGAGGGTGGGACACCTATCATTTGGAACTTATCAGTTGATTCCCCCTCCTCCACCAGTTCCTCAGGAAGGGGTGGGGCCTGGAGAGCACTGTCCCCCATCTATGCTTGAATTCTGGCTGGGTTGATCTCACGCTAGTCTCGTGCCAGTAAACCACATAGCTGTAAGTTCCTGTGTGTGGTAGCAATGTCATGTCCAGAAGTCAGCCTTTCATAGCCTCCTCCAGCTCTTACATCCCTTCTTCCTCCTCTTCTGAGCTATTTCCGGAGCCTTGTCGGGGTGGGGGAGGGTGGGCAGAGTTGCAGTAGGAGGGTGTGGGAAGGCTGAATAAAGACAGGTCACATTAACTAGCTAGGAGCACTCAGTCTCTTATTCTCAGCACTTTGATCAGTTATGTCTCCTCTGCATTGACTGACTGCCCATTGCGTAAAGAAGTTCCTATGGCCAGGAGTAGCTGTGACGAAGGATGAGAACAACCATGTCTGCAGGTATAAGCATAAGTATTTAGAAGGCGGCTTGACAACATGATCACTGAACCAGATAACAATAGCAGATTTTGCCCTAGGACCTATGACCTCAGCCATGGGTTTTTGACCAGGATTACAGTACAAACATGGATTCCATATTCTGGAGCAGGCCTCGAGTCCAGCCAGCCAGCACTGAGTTCCCTCTAACAGCTGTGCCGCTGTGGCACATCCTGCCCATTCAGTCAGCACTGCAGCATGCAGGACCCAGTGCTGAGAAAATCTACTGGAACCTCTTCCCCTTGGCAGCCTGCACACCACCACCTGGGGTGGGCAACAGAAGAATTTTCTTTTTTAAATGTGGGGAGTATTCCGTCTTAGAGATTTGCTTTGGCAGTTTAGATTGTACTCTTGCTTCTGTCGTAGTGAACTTCGTTTTCCTCAGTACCAAGGCCTCCTGAATCCTGAGCAAGCATTCACCGCTGAGCTATATTCCTAGCTACACCCTGACATTTTTAGTTTGGGACAAGGTCCTGCTAAGCTGTTCAGCCTACCTCGAACTGGAAATTCTCTTGCACCCACCTCCTGAGTGCCAGGGTTGTAGGTGTAGGTCACAATACCCCATGTTGCCTATTTTTTGTAAGATCTGTTTGTTTGTTTGTTTGTTTGTTTGTTTGTTCCAGAGCTGAGGACCGAACCCAGGGCCTTGTGTTTGCTAGGCAAGCGCTCTACCACTGAGCTAAATCCACAACCCTGTAAGATCTTGATGTAAACTAAAATTCTAACCCGGTGTCTGTTTTTATTATCATCCCACCTACATTAAAGATCGAATTTCTACTTTAGACTGTAGCTAGAGTTTTCCTGCCTTGCCCACAGTCAGGACAAATCTTTGTCACCCGCTAGTCCCACAGCCACTCAGACCCAACCAAGTAAACACAGAGACTTATATTGCTTATAAACTGTATGGCCGTGGCAGGCTTCTTGCTAACTGTTCTTATAGCTTAAATTAATCCATTTCCATACATCTATACCTTGCCACGTGGCTGGTGGCTTACCGGCGTCTTCACATGCTGCTGGTCATGGCGGCGGCTGGCGGTGTCTCTCCGCCTCAGCCTTCTGCTTCCCAGAATTCTCCTCTCTCCTTGTCCCACCTACTTCCTGCCTGGCCACTGGCCAATCAGTGTTTTATTTATTGACCAATCAGAGCAACAGATTTGACATACAGACCGTCCCACAGCATTAGACTATTTGATGCAAAAATAAGTGTAAGAAGAAATGTAAACTGTGTGAGTCAGCAGCTCAGCCCTGGGAGGCAGAGTCAGGCCCAGTGTGCCGGCCGCCAGAACTTGGGCTAGTATGTATTGGTCACTCTTGCATTTTCATTTGGTAATGTAACTCTAAAGGTAATGAACATTTTCACTATTCTAGGGAGGCAGCATCTAAGAGGAATCACAATTAATAATGATAATCATACAGAAACAATAAAAAGCACACATTTATAGCCACAAACTTAATACTTTAAAAGGTAGAAGTTTAAAAATAATAATAGTCTTTGCTATAAACATAATTTTATAATTTTAGTTTGTTAAATGTATATATAAAATTTGAGATTTTTATTTTTCATTTTTAGCCCAGGCTAGCCTGAAACTTACAATCTTTTCCCCTCTTCTCCTCCAGCACTGGGATTATAGTAGTCCCCAGCATGCACAACTAAGGCAATCAATCTATTAGACATATGATTTTAATAATTATGAGCCTGGTGTGGTGGTTGGCAAATATTTGTAGCCCCAACACTCAGAAGGCAGAGGCAGGAGGATCAGGGGCTCAAGGCAAGCATTGCATACATATTCAGTTAGAGGCTAACCTGAGCTACGTAAGACCCTCTCTCAAAAAACACAAAACAAGATTATCTTTTTTTTTTTTTTTTTTTTTTTTGGTTTTTTGAGACAGGGTTCCTCTGTGTAGCTTTGCACTTTTCCTGGAACTCACTCTGTAGCCCAGGCTGGCCTCGAACTCACAGAGATCCACCGGCCTCTGCGTCCTGAGTGCTGGGATTAAAGGTGTGCACCACCACCACCACCACCACCACCACCACCACCACCACCACCACCACCACCACCACACCACCACCACCACACCACCACCACCACCACCACCACCACCCGGCACAAGATTATCTTTTTTGTTTTGTATATATTTTTTTTTTAAATAAGTGAATTTTTCTCTGCCCAACTAGATTTTTTTCTCTTTTCTTTTCTCTTTCTTTCCCTCCTCCCTATCTCTCTCTTTCTTTTTTGAGACAAATTATCACTGTAGTCCAGGCAGGTTTGGAAACTGCTACACAGACTAGACCGGCCATGAACTTTTCCTTTTCTTTTTTCCTTTCTTTCTTCCTTCCTTCCTTTCTTTCTTTCTTTCTTTCTTTCTCTCTCTCTCTCTCTCCTTCCTTCCTTCCTTCCTTCCTTCCTTCCTTCCTTCCTTCCTTCCTTCCTTCCTTCCTTTCTTGAGGCACTGTCTCACTGTGTAGCTTTGGCTGGCTTGGGACTTGCTGTATAAACCAGGCTGGCCACAAAACTGACAGAGATCTGCCTCCCCAGAACAGCTAGGACTGAAGGTGTGTGTGACCACATAGAGCTGGCCTTGAACTCTTGGTTCTCCTGACTCATCCTCTCATCCTTATAGCTTTTACAATTACTATTATTATTACTTACTTGCTCTGTTTTTGTTGGCTTTGTTTTATTTTGAAATCTCTGATGATGAGGTTTCTACTTTAAGGTGCCCCGGGGTTTTCCAAGAGACAGAACTCTCACCCTCCTTTCCTTAAACAAATATGGGTTTGTTGACCAGTGAGACGGCTGAGCAGGTGGAGGTGCTCGCCGCCAAGCCTGAGCACCTGAGCTGGATCCCAGAGGTCCACATGGTGGAGGGAGGGAACTGATCCCCACATGCAGCAGGGAGGAACAGTTTCTGAGAACTGAAGCCCGAACCTCTGTTCAGAAGCACATTTATTGGCTGTACATAAAGCCTGTGTTTGGGATCCAACAAGTTCCTCGTGTCAAAAGCCCCTCTGATTTCTTCTACATGTTATCTGAAGAAAACCATCACAACTTCACAACCTTTAGTCTTTATTGTGCAGTGTTTGCTGTGTCCAATAATACAAGACCTCCATGTGTGCCTGGTTAGTCTTGTGATCAAAGATATGCAATAGACATATAACCCCTTCCAAAAACAAAACTCTACAAATCATAGAAAACAATCACTGTTCTTTACACGATTTCCTCAAGGTCCAGGTACCTTCAACAAAAACTAATACATGCCCTAAATACAGTGACTCTACTAGATTCCCACCACACATTCACAACTTTTTGAAAACAAAAAGAACTATCAATATAGGTCAGGGATGGTAGTGCATGCCTGTAAAACCAGTACTCAGGAGGCAGATCTGGAGAAATCTAAGGCCAATCTGTTCTAGGTGGCAAGTTCCAGGATGCCCAGGCAACATACTGAGACTTGTCACTCACACCACAAGCCAAGCTCTAAGTCCAGGCTTGGGAGGAGATGGAGACAGGAGAATTAGGAATTCAAGGTCATTTTTGGCTATATAGTGAACTCAAGTTGGCCTGGGCTACATGAGACCAGCTTCAAAAACAAACAAACAAACAAACAAACAAACAAAAAAACCAAGTCAAGTGATGCTCACTCAGCTGAGCTTAAAATGTCACATCCACATTCTCAAAAGTAGCGCTGTGTTAGTTCCTACATACCCACCTTCCTGAAGATAAGACAACAACAATAAAACCACCACCAAGGAAAGGATTTTAATTTGGAACAATGAAACAATGTAATTTGAAATTACTGATAATGATCTTAATTATACAATAGTATATATAATGACTGTTTAATCTTCAAGAAAGAAGCATGCAAAATGTTAATGAAAAATTAAAGAAAATTATGTTTAATGAAGGAGAAAATAGCCCAATATTTTAATAGCTTCCATAATATAAGCTCAACTGGGTGTGAAAAAAGGTGAAAATAATGAGCTAGAGCATTTTCCATTTCCACGGCGACTGGATCTAGCACCACAACTTTCATATTAGTGTTCATTAGGGAAACATTTCCTTTTTACATATATTAACCAAAATTGCCTCTCTATTACAGATAATTAGTACAGATACAAAGCTTCGTGTTTTCCAGTTGTACCAACATGAAAGCACTGTGATAGGATTAGTGTTATCTGAGGCTGGGGATGGCCTAGCATCCATAAAGCCCTGGTTTAACTCAGCACAGTGCAGACGAGGCATGCTGGCACACACCTGCAGTCCCTTCGCTCGGAAGGCCACCATTTTATTAGCTCTACAGCAAGTCTGAAGAAGACTGGGCTTCATGGGGTCCTGTTTTTAAAAGAATTGTAATAAGATCACATCAATGTGTTTCATAGTTTTATTCCTAGTGACCAGTATGGTACCTCAAGGGTAAATGCCTAATAAGTATAGTTACGTTGATTTGCTTTGTAGTGTTAATGAAAATTGCCAGGCTATTTTATTTTTGGTGTGATAATGTTTTGAAATAGGATCTCATGGCTTTAATTCCTGATTCCCCTGCCTTTACCTCCCCAGTGCTGAGACTGCAGGTCCATGCCATCATATCCACCCTGCTGGCTCACCTGAAATTCAGATTTCTGCTGATAACTAGTGCTGTTCACAATGTGGGATTTCTCCACTTTTCCATGCCTCTCTGGCACGCGGCATCTCACACTCTGTGCTTGTGTTCTAGTGCTTTAGGCACACCAGTTCCTGTGTGACACTGGGTTTGCAGCGTCTTCCGGATCCGCGTGTCACTGGACCCCAGGCCACTCCTCTGCCCACTCTCGGCCACAGATTTACTAAAGTTCTCATGAACATTATCTCATGAGCAGGGCCAGTTCCTGGGGAAGTCCATGTCAGTGACGGCCGGGCCTCATGATACAGGCTTGCCATCCCAGCCACTCAGGAGACTGCAGCAGGATTCCAGAGTGAGTTCAAGTCCTGTCTGAGCAACATAGTGAGACTCAAGAGAGCAAATGGGAAAGTACAAGGAATAGAGCTCAGTGGTGGAGTGTGTGCCTAACACATGGGGGCCCTAGGTTCAACCCAAGTGTGACAAAAAAGAAAAGGGAAAAAGAGCCGAGTCAGGAGACAGAAACATAACCTCCAGGGAATAAAAGTGAACTTGACAGTGGTCTGGTGTGATCTCCCCCCCCCACACACACCTCACCTTCTTCTTCAGGGTCTAGTTGTGCAGGATAGGTTGTCCTCAAGAGTCCATCCTCCCATCTCCGCCTCTGTGTGCTGGGACTGCACACAAGCTACCTTTGATCTGATACTACTCATCTTTTGCTGTCTCCATAAGGCATTTATTTTGGTTATGTATTTTATGCACTTATTAAAATGATCACAGTGCCTTATTCCCTTATCCTATGAAAGAGGTAATACAGTTCACTGGATTTTAAAATGGTGAGTTTTTTTTTTTTTTTTTTTGGTTTTTTCGAGACAGGGTTTCTCTGTGTAGCTTTGTGCCTTTCCTGGATCTCGCTCTGTAGTCCAGGCTGGCCTCGAACTCACAGAGATCCACCTGCCTCTGCCTCCCGAGTACTGGGATTAAAGGTGTGTGCCACTACCACCCAGCTTGTTTTGTTTTTCAAGACAGCATTTCTCTATGTAGTTTTGGTGCCTGTACTGGATCTCGCTCTGTAGACCAGGCTGGTCTTGAATTCACAGGGATCCCTCCGGCTCTGCCTCCCTGTGCTGGGATTAAAGGTGTGTGCCACCACCGCCTGGCCATAAGGAGTTTCTTTGACACCCATCATCTCTGAAGTAAATTGGTGCTGCCAGGAGCAGATGTGTCTCATTGTCATGAAAAGCCCTAAGTTAGCAAAACATTTTAAATGCCATATTCTGTAGGTCTTTGAAAGATTTGAAGACCATCTATCCATCTAAAATATATCTCTATATGACCTGGAAAGCATACCTAACATATCTACAATTTTGATTGTTAGAAATGACTCAACATTAACCTATGTTTCCTGACTATCCTATATAGTTTACAATAATAGTTTTCCAAACTAGAACTTCACCCTACATTTCCAAATGAACTGCATAGGCACAATACCTAAATAAATAAATAAATAAATAAATAAATAAAAATAAAATAAAATAAAATAAATAAATAAAGGAAAAAAAGAAAAGAAACATACATACAATATGTTGTAACAAAAATGACCTTAAATTTTTATCAATATACAAAAATCCTTTAAACAAGAGTGTAGTGGGTAGCCATCCAGCTTTGATCTGGAAGTTCCAACCCCCACTGAGGCTTCGGCAACTGTCACGCCTACAAGGTGGGGCCAAGGGAGGACCCTGGAGACCTGAGATCTGGATGGGCCAGCGTGCTCTCTCTGTTCCAGGACCCTTGATGGTGGAGGTGGACTGAGCAGAGCTCCAGAGAACACCGCTGGATTGCGATACACCTTCCCCAGACCCCTCGACCTACCTATCCCTTCATTTGTAAGTTACACACTAAATAAATCATCCTTTTAACTACGTAGAGTAGCCTTAATAATTTTACCAATACAAGAGTAGAAACATATATACAGTGAAACAACATTAATTTTGAATTTGTATCAATGTACCAAAATCCATGCCAATGCAAAATATCTGAAATTAATAGTTGTTTCTTTATTTTATATTCCTATATTCCCCTAAATAATAACAAACATGCATAGCCCACCAAATAACCAAAGGCCTCCCACAACCCAACTCTTGGGAATGTGGACTTCATGTTCTCCAAACTGCTTCCTGCTGTCTGTGGACAAAACATCTTTAGGGTCCCAGAGAAATTTTCAGATAATGGCCAAGTCCTGGGAAGACCAGCAGTAACCTTTGCTGATAGATATCACCTGTTAAGGTTCAGGAGGTCTCCCTTCATCAAACCTGATTCATCTCATTCCTGAAGAAATCCACAGCCTCTCATCTCCTGTGGAAACAAAACTCCAAAGCATTTTTGATTTCCATTTGAAAAATACATTTTTTATTTTTATTTTATTTTTTTTTATTTTATTTTTTTTTTAGAGTTAAGGCATTCTTAAAGTATCTACATTGGTTTAATTTAGCAGTCCAGTTCACAGCCCCATGTATCTTAGCTGGTATTGCTTGCTTGTCAGCTTTCAAAAAAATTAAAAATCAACACAATACTATATAGGATCCAGACTTCCTGTGTATTTCCCATTTTATGTGGCTTTTTTCTTTTATATTACTTTTACTATCTCTTTAAAGTCTTTATTTTTTAAACTCTATAACTGCTTATATCCATATTCTTTTATTTCTTTTTTATTTTATAATTTAATTTAATTTTACATATCAGCCAGGATTCCTCCGTCCCCCCCTCCCCCGCGCGCGCCTTCCCCCCAGCCCACCCCCATTCCCATCTCCTCCAGGGCAAAGACTCCCCTGGGGATTCAGCTCAACCTGGTAGATTCAGTCCAGGCAGGTCCAGTCCCCTCCTCCCAGGCTGAGCTAAGTGTCCCTGCATAAGCCCCAGGTTCCAAACAGCCAGCTCATGCACTAAGGACAGGTCCTGGTCCCGCTGCCTGGGTGCCTTCCGAACAGTTCAAGCTAATCAACTGTCTCACTTATCCAGAGGGCCTGATCCAGTTGGGGGCTCCTCAGCTATTGGTTCATAGTTCATGTGTTTCCATTCGTTTGGCTATTTGTCCCTGTGCTTTTTCCAATCTTGGTCTCAACAGTTCTCGTTCATAGAATCCCTCTTCTTTCTCACCAATTGGACTCCTGGAGCTCCACCTAGGGCCTGGCCGTGGATCTTTGCATCTGCTTCCCTCAGTCATTGGTTGAGATTTCTAGCACGACAGTTAGGGTGTTTGGCCATCCTATCACCAGAATATGTCAGTTCCGGCTGTCTCTCAACCATTGCCAGTAGTCTATTGTGGAGGTATCTTTGTGGATTTCTGGGGACCTCTCTAGCGCTTTGCTTCTTCCTATTCTCATGTGGTCTTCATTTACCATGGTCTCTTATTCCTTGTTCTCCCTCTCTGTTCTTGATCCAGCTGGGATCTTCCGCTCCCCTAAGCTCTCTTTCCCTCAACCTTTGCCCTTCATTACCCCCACTCACATCCAGGTTATTCATGCAGATCTCATCCATTTCTCTGTCATTGGGCATTCCCTGTGTCTTTCTTAGGGTCCTGTTTTCTAGGTAGTCTCCCTGGAGTTGTGAGTACACAGTTGAACCCATTTAGAAGGTTTTTCTGTCTGAACCTCTTTTACTATGTATTATTATTAAATATTATTTTAAGGTGTGTTACTTTTGTTTATGTTGCATTTGTTTAGTTCTGTGAAGCTGTATTACTTTACCGGTTTAAAACACCTGATGGTCTAATAAAGAGCTGAAGGGCCAATAGCAAGGCAGGAGAAAGGATAGGTGGGGTTGGCAGGCAGAGAGAATAAATAGGGAGAAATCTGGGAGGAGAAAGGAGAAGTAGCCAGAGAAGAAGGACTCAGGGGTCAGCCACTCAGCTACACAGCAAACCACAGAGTAAGAGTAAGATTTACAGAAGTAAGAGAATGGAAAAAGCCCAGAGGCAAAAGGTAGATTGGCTAACTTAAAGTTAAGAAAAGTGGGCAAGAAACAAGCCAAGCTAAGGTCAGGCATTCATAATTAAGAATAAGCCTCTGTGTGTGACTTATTTGGGAGCTGGATTGAGGGCCCCCCAAAAGAGTAAAATACAAATAACAGCGTATCTTTCAGCCTTTTTTTACCATGTGAGCAAACTTGTAAACTGCTAACCTACACCTGGATCCTCCACACATGGCTCTAGGCTAGCTCCGCCCACTTCTGTGGTCGTGAACGTCAAGCCTAAAACTCACAGCTCGAGAGAGGTTTATGACCAACTACTGCATTCAGCCTTCCTAGAGCTCCAAAACGCTGATGCTTGTGCTGTAGCAGGCATTTTTACTGAGTTTTTCTATTCCTACTTAACATACTGGCTGCTCAAGGGCTCACTGACTGGCAGGCAGAAACTCGTCAAGTAGCCATATTTTTTTTTTCCTCCCCCTTTTCTCAGTCCCTAGGGATATTCGAGCCTCAGGTTATATGCCAAAATGTAAGTGATTGCTTTTGCTCTTTTGAGGAGCCCACCACCCAGCTCCCAAATAAATCACACATGGAGAGACTTATTAGTTATAAATGCCCAGCCTTAGCTTGGCTTGTTTCTTGCCAGCTTTTATTAACCTAAATTACCCCCATCTATCTTTTGCCTCTGGGCTTTTCCTTTTCTATTCCTGTATACCTTTCTTTGTTTCTTACTCCATGGCTTGCTGTGTAGCTGGATGGCTGGCCCCTGGAGTCCTCCTCCTTCTCTAGCTACTTCTTTTTTCCTCCCTGATCTATCTTTCTATATATTCTCTCTGCCTGCCAGTCCCACCTATCATTTCTCCTGTCTCACTATTGGCCATTTAGTTCTTTATTAGACCATCAGTTGTTTTAGACAGACACAGTAACACAGCTCCACAGAACTAAACAAATGCAACATAAACAAAAATAACACACCTTAAAATAATATTCCCCAACAGCAAGAGGATCAGAATATCAAGGTTATCCTCAGGTCTAAGATACTTTGTCTCAAACACACATACACACACACACACACACACACACACACACACACACACACATTGGGAACTAGAAGATAGAGGTACAAGTAGAGAAGGGCAGGTATAGACACTGTTAAAGATGGCAAATTTAGAACTTACGAGAAAGACAATATGAATGGGGATGAGCTTTGTGGCAGAGCTCCTAACCAGCATATTAGAAGTCTGTAAGACTCTGGATTCAATCCTTTTCACTATAGGATTGGGGAAGTGCAGCTAATATGTAATAAGCAGGTATAGTTCAGATCAAACAGAGGTACTAAGATGAAGCATTTTATGGAAGACATAACTTTAGATTTTGTGCCATGTCACCTTGCATGTGGAAAGTAATTCTTAGGATAAATTTAGAGAATGTGCTATGGGCTAGTGATTGTTATTAGGTGCTGGAGAATAAACTGAACAGCAAATCAGTAATGTTCCTATAGAGAGTGCTTTATTTATTCATTTGCTTTGAGTTTGTTTGTTTGTTTGTTTGTTTGAGATAGGGTCATATGTAGTACAAGATAGCCTGGAACTCACTGTGTAGTACAAGCTGGCTTTTAATTCCTGACCCTTATGTCTCAGCCTCCCGAATAATAATTTTTGTTTTTCTGTCTTACAGTCAAGATCATACTCTGTAGCCCAGGTTGGCCTTTGGACTCACTATGAAGTTCAGACTAGCATTGAATTCATGGCAATCTTCCTGCATCAGCCTTCTGAGTCTTATAATTACACATGTAAGTCACCATACCTATCCATTGTTAACTTTTTAATTTATGTGTATGTCTATGTGAGTAAATGCCATGTGTGTACCTGCTGCTTGCAGTAGAGAGCGACAGATCATCTCTTCATCTCTCTAGACCCTTAGTCCATCTTTTAAAAAAAGGTAAAACACAGCCGGGTGGTCGTAGCCCACGCCTTTAATCCCAGTGCTCTGGAGGCAGAGGCAGGTGAATATCTGAGTTCAAGTGTACCCTTGTTTATAGAATGAGTTCCAGGACAGCCAGGGCTACATGGAGAAATTCTTTCTCTAAAAACAGAAAAACAAAAAACAACAGCAACAAAAGGTAAAACATATATATTATGGGTAAGTATATTGGTGCTTTTGTATGCATACTGTAAGATAATAGATTAATAGAAATGACCCTTCTGATCTTGGTTTTGGCACTTTCTAGTTAGCTAACCTTGTGTGACCTCTATGTTGTTGGCCTTGATAAAGGTCATCTGTAAAATCAAGAAATGAGACAAGTGAACTGAGTGAGGTTTTCTTCCCTGAGCTCATTTTACTAACCAAATTACTCATTTTTAAAGAATGCTTTTGGGGTTGGGGATTTAGCTCAGTGGTAGAGTACCCCCTAGCAAGTGCAAGGCCCTGGGTTTAGTCCTCAGCTCCAAAAAAAAAAAAAAAAAAAAAAAAAAAGAATGCTTTCTACTTGGGACCCTTTTGCTCTACAAAGGGAGCTAATTCTAGTGCCCAGTGAATTATCAGAGTTGCTTTTGCAGTCCTGCAAATTGGTGTCAAGTGATTTATAGCCTAATGATTCACATGAATAAATCGAAGATTCATATACTAATTACTGACTATTGAAGTGTGCAAAGCAGCTTCTTCTGGCTCCCTCTGATTATAATGTCTGAGGCTTGTTTTACTGGAAAGGGTGACAGGTTAGAAGATGCTATAGCATAACCAACTTGGAAGTGTGACAATTTAATTGGAAAATGCTAATAGTTTTTTTTAAATATTGACAGAAATTTCATGGCTATCCATTAAAACAAAGCTTTAAATGAAATTCTTAGAGGACTGACTCTTAGTAACTTTAGTGTGACATTATATATAGCTGTGTTTATAAATGAGGTCAGTGTGAGTTATATGAGACTCTGTCTCAAAACAAAAACAAAAACAAACACACACACACACACACACACACACACACACACACACTAATCTACCCATTACAAGCTTTAATATTTGGCTTCATGGTGTGTAGTGAGATATAGTAGGGAAGGTGTTATGAACAGCCAGTTTCTATTAAAAATGGGCAGAGGATGGGCAGTGGTGGCACACACTTTTAATCCCAGCACTAGGGAGGAAGAGGCAGGAGGATCTCTGTAAATTCAAGGCCAGCCTGGTCTACGGAATGAGTTCCAGAGCAGGACTATACAGAAACCCTGTCTCTTACGTGTCCCACGCCCCTGGGAGGTCGGAAGACGAGACCAGTATCATTGAGGTGAAATCTCTAATGTATTCCTCAGGGTCTGCACACAGAGGGGGTCCATTGAGGGCCAAGGTTGCACCTTAGGCTGGCAGCCCAATTCAGTAATGCGTAAGGGCCACCCAGGTAGTGCTGGTTTTTATGTTATTAACTTTGGGGTGACTACCAAAGACATCAGCAGCTGTGTAATGAAGCTGGTCTGAATGTTAGCATTTAGGCATCTGTACTGCCTGTCCTTAGAAGGACCTCAGCGGCAGCCACTAAGAGCACCCCGTGTGCCTTCTCTATGTGTCCTTATAAAAGGCAGCCTTGTACACCTCCCATCTCTTTCTATTACTTCCCTTTCATCCCCAGGGACCAGTCTCTGCCCCCTCCTCTCCCCTCCCATCAATAAACCTCCCATGTGGGCCCTGTTGTATGGTGTGACTCCTTCCCGCCGTTCCCCCATCCCCTCACCCCCCACCCCCACCCCTCCCCACCCCTGCCGTTTTTAAAATACATTTGGTGCTGTGACTGGGATAGGCTTTCCTGGCAGTCTGAGATGTGCTGGGCCCCTGGAACCTGGTCCACCCATGAGAGCTCTCCTTTCCCACCTAACGGATCACTGGGACTCTATCCAACACCGACGCTTGGTAAAGCCCCCCACTTTTTCCACTTCTGGCCTTTTCCCATGAATGAAGCTTCGTTTCTCAAGCACAGTCCTCGTCTTCTGGCTTTTCTTCAAGTCCCGGTACCAGGTGACTGTGTCTCACTTGGGTTCCTAGCCTGCTGGCCTCTGCTCTTTGCTGACTGTTCACTGAGTAGCCTGTGCCTTCTCATTGGTCCTTACTGAATTTCTGGGATGCTAGAGATTCCAGACCTTGGACTTTATTTCTCTACCTCACTCACAGAAAATTCGCCTACCACCATACCTACCACCCGACTTAAAGACTAAACTTATCGGCCTTTGCCCCAATACCCTGTAGATATCAATCCAAATGGCCACTTACCAGCACCCATATCCGGGTATTTCACGGGCCCTTTGCAACTTCTGCTGGCGATCCAATAGATGGAAGGGGATGCCCAGTTTTCAAGCTTTTTCCAAGTCCTTCTCTCTGTTCTTTCTTCCTGCTCTGCTCAGCCCCTGCTAGCCTCGAAGCCTGTTAAGCTGCATTTCCCTTGCCCAGCCTCTGCCAAAGCAGTTCCCTCATCACCTGTCTCCAGGTCCTTTTCCACAGAACGTGCACCCTTAAAAGTACCCGCCAGGCAGAGCTTGCTTCCTTGGTCTCTTCTCGTGCCTCTTCCTCCTCTCCTTGCCTCTCATCCCCTCTCTCGCCTCCTCTCTCTCTCTCCTCTTCCTCCTGTCTGCCTGTCTCTCTCAAGTCCCCACTCCAATGCAGACTTTCACTCTTCACTCTTCAGCTCTCCCCCTCCCAGTAAACCTCTCGTACTAACTCTGTTGTGTGTGGCGTGTTTGCTTAGTGGCACACCTTGGCAGGGCCCACCACAGGTACCCACTTCACGCTGTGACCTTATCTGCCTGCTCTACCTGCTGCAGATCTGTTCTCTTCCACCTGCAACAAATCTGTTTTCTCATTCACCGACAGCTTTGCCTTCCATTCTCTGGTGGAGTTGCCTGCCTCTGTCCATTCCCCTGGATGTGAGGTTTCATTTCTTGAGCACAGTCCTCTCCTCGCCTTCTGGCTTTTCTCGAAGTCCTGGTACTAGGCCACTGTGTCTTTCTCAGGCTCTTAGCCCTTGGCCCCTACTCTTGCATGACGTATTGAACAGCTTGTGCCCACTTGATTTGATCCTTCCTGGATCCCTGGGATGCCAGGACATTCAGGCCTTTGGATCGCCTCTCTGCCTCATCCTTGGGAACTGTGTCATACACCTTCTCCCTCCATTGGGATGTCTTTTGGAGACCCACTGACCATTCTTTGGACCAGGCAGCTGGGGAACCGAGAAAGAATTCTTCACTTACTTTCTTTTTCTTTGCTCCAAGACCAGCTTGTATCTGTTTTCTCCCCCTCTCTAAATGTTCTGTTTGCTGGAACGTACAAATGAGAGATGGAGAAACCAACTTCATCTTGCTCAGCACACACTGGTTCTCCCTTTCTATTTACTCAACTCCTGTTTAATTCTGTGTGCATGTGCATGTAACTATTAACAGCAACCACGTGGCTCTCTTCCATCTTGGCTGGTGACCTCATCATGATTTCTTGTGAGCTCCAGGGATTTGACTTTGATCCACCTTGAACAGCATCTTGCCAGGTCCAAGAGGTGCCAGACAGTTCCACAGAGCCTGGACAGTGAAGTGAAACAGCCAGCTACCCCAGGATGTGGTCAGTACCCCAGATCTCTCAGGTCCCCCAAAGATGATTGATGCCCCCCCAGGTCAGCAGGAAGCAGTCTCGAGAACATGGTGCCCTCATCCCCGCCTCACCTGCTACCCCTTTCTAACTCCTCATCATTTTATAATAAACAAAAGGGAGGATGTCAGCATTTAGGCATCTGTACTGGCTGCCCTTAGGGTGCTGCAGCCTCTAAAAGCACCCCTATGCACGTTTGCTACATTTCCTTATAAAAGGCAGGCCTTACCCACCTCCCATCTCTTTCTCTCTTTCTTCTCTCTTGTGCCCAGGGATAGGTCTCTGCCCCCTTCTCTTCTCTCCTCAATAAACCTCCCACGTGGGCCCTTGTATGGTGTAACTCTTCCCGCCCTTTTTAAAATACAACATTGAGCCTATGAGATGAGTTATATGTGCCAGCCTGGTCTACAGAGCAAGTTCCAGGGCAGCCAGGGCTACTCAGAGAGACCCTGTCTTGAAAAAAAAAAAAAAGGAAGAAT
Source organism: Peromyscus leucopus (assembly GCF_004664715.2). Classification (NCBI taxonomy): domain Eukaryota; kingdom Metazoa; phylum Chordata; class Mammalia; order Rodentia; family Cricetidae; genus Peromyscus; species Peromyscus leucopus. The sequence goes on along the minus strand of NC_051068.1, from coordinate 7,148,651 downwards.
AATAAGATTTTTAAAAAAACCCTCAAACCGTAATATTTACTGTGTGGGTAATTTATTCCAGTTTATACACAAAGTAGTAGCTTTTAGAATCAAGTTAATAAGTAGGAAAAACCACATTAATTAAGATCAGACATAAGAAATGTCAATGAACAAGGGCTATAGCTTCTTAGCTGAGTGCTTGCTTTATATGCCTTATATGCACGAAGCCCTGGGTTGGATCCCCAGTACAGCATAAACTGGATATAGTGGTACATGCAGTAATCCCAGCACTGTGGGAGACAGAGATCATATTCAGCTAGGTAGCAAGCTGGAGGCCAGGCTGGAAACACATAGCACCTTGTCTCAAATCGAAGTGGGGAGGAGAGAAAATGAAGTCAATCTGAGCTTATTGATCTATTTTGGTGTAAAACTCCTACAATATGGCTTTGATCAATCTGAACAGCTAGGATCAGTGTTATAAATGTAGCTGTAAACAGGTACTCTGAAAGTTCTTGGATTTCAACTCAGACAGTTGATAGAGTGATAGGAAAAAAGGCAGATTCATGGCTGTTAACTTGACAATTTATAAAAAATACTTGGGGCTGGAGACATGGGTCAGAGGGCCTGGGTTTGATCCGTAGCTTCCACATAGTATCTCACAACTGTCCCTGGGGACCTGATTCTTCTGTCCTCTCTAGGCATTGGCATGATTGTGGTATACAGACATACAAGCTGGCAAAACATCCATACGCATAAAATAAATAAAAAAAATTATATTCAGGCACTGAGCCTCTGTTGTAGGAAATAAGACATAGATATACATCAAGATAATGAAATATTTGCTTATCTTCCCTCTGTTTTTCATAAATATACGTGTATGTATGTATGATATACACTTTGGTATCTATATAAGGTATACATTCAGATGGAACCTCCTGCTCACCCCTGCACAATCCAAAAAGCCCCATTCCTGTGTCTATCTCCAAATCCACTCTTGTCTACTCTGAGAGCCTCTGAACAAAGGAAAGGCGCCAGAAGCCCACTTCCGAATTCTTATAGCTTCCTCCCCTGAAGTTACCAGCCGCCCAAGTCCCCACCTAAAGAGCTCATCTTTTGACCATACTCGGGCACAAACCCAGCTTGTGGCAGACACATCATCACCCTTCAGGTACAACCTATAGTCTACCTGCTTTCATTTGCAGGTACTTCTCCAGCTTCAATCTCTGGGACTGGAGAACTGGCCACGAAATTGCTTTGCTCCAATAAACCTGTTGTTATTGTTAGAATTCCTAGCCACTCCCCCACGACCACTCATGGGCTGGCAAGATGCTTAGTCATCCTAGGGCCTTACATCCTACGTAATCAGTGCACTGTGTGATCAAGTGATCTGTGTGCATGTGTGGCTTATCTATGTAAGCCCATATACACATATGTGGGGCGGGGTTCCACATACTCCTCTTCCTGCACAGTCTTTCCATAGGCCTAAGCACCCCCTTCTATTTCTTCTCCTTAATAAACTTTTATAGTGGGCTTTGTTGTACTTCGTGGCTTTTCTAGTTAAACAGAGCCCCTTAATGAATAACATTGCACTGCATAATAAATAATAGTTATACTTTTTCAATTTGGCTTAGTGTGGCTTACTGCATCATTGGATAAACCTACTATGGGGGAGAGAATATATTAGTTAGTGTATGCACATATAGGCACACATTTTCTTTGTTTTGGGACATGGTAGTCCTATGTATCCTTCTCTGGCTTGGAACTTGCTTATCAAAGAGCAATGTACCATGCCTTTTTTTTTCACATTAAAACCACTTTTAGATTTGAAAATGTTCTTTTATGTGTGTGAGTGTTTTGCTGTATGTGTGTATATATACCATGTACATGCTGATGCCCACAACAGTCAGAAGAAAGCATAAGATCCCCCAGAACTGGAGTTAGGGTGGTTCTGAGCCACCATGTGGGTGCTGGGAACCAAACCCAGGTCCTCTACAAGAGCAACAAGAGTTCTTAAACTGCTGAGCCATCCCCTCTAGCCCCACCCCTGCACCCCCACCCCAGCCCTTTTCATTCATTCTCAGGCTGCTAGGGTTTAGTCTGGCAAGATGGCTCGGTGTGTAAAAGCCCTTGTCATGCAAACTGGATGACCTGAGTTTGATTCCTCACGTCCCACTGTGGAAGGAGTGAACTGACTCTTGAAAGTTTTCTTCTGACCTCCAAGTGACATACACAGGTGCAAACGCACGCACGCACGCACGCACTCAGGAGTGAAGATTCAAAGATTAAGGGTTGTGTTTTCTTTTACTAGGATCTGCACGATGTTAGGTACAGTTTGGTAGCAATCATCTCTCTCACACATAATTATCTAAAATGCTTCCCATACACTGTTTTCTATATTAGGATTCCTTTTCATCCATCTGTTATTTCCGGATTCCTTTATATTTTTAGACAGGGTTTCACAGAGCCCAGGATGGCCTGGAACTCTAGCCCTCCACACTCCATGTGATGGGATTACAAATGCACACCACCACACCACACTGGAGCCTCACAGGCTGGACCTACACCTAATTCGTGTTTTTACTCCAAGCATGTGCAATGGATCCTACAGTCGATACATATTTGCTGAGTAAATACAAACCTGTAAGTGAAGATGTTATCTCCCGTTCGTTAGCTTCTCATCAAAGCGCCATACAAGCACCTGACAGGCTGCTTAACCTTCCCGCACAGGTCTCACACACCCTGTCCCAACAGATCAGGAAGCTTGTTTCCCTAGGGCAGTGCACAGAGGAAACCGGGCTGCTTCAGTTTGAAGTACTTCAGTGATGAGAATGTTTGGAATGCCAGACACACCCAAGCTTAAGTATGCAAGCACACTCCGGAGGGCAGTTTCAATGTCTAGTTTTCTTTTCTTCCTCCCTAACGGCCAGTATAGAATTTTAGTGAAAGGCAGACCGTAGATACTGGTAAGCAGGAAAAACTATGATTATAGACTGCTCTACTCATTCTGTGAATCGCACCACAACCTTTTCAAGCTGCTAAAGTTGCCTGGCAAAACTAGAAAGAAGTTGTGTTGTTTTTAAAGTAGTAGTTTTTGGCTGGAGAGTTGGATAGTGGTTAAAAGCACTTGTTGCTCTTACAGAGGTCCTGAGTGTGATTCCTAGCACCCACATGGTGATTGATGCATGATCTTCTGTAGTTCCAGTCCCAGGGGATCCCAGTCTCCTTCTTCTTAACTTCAAGGCACCAGGTCCTCCAAGGGCACCAGGCACATACATTCAGGGAAAATACATACATGCAGGCAAAAAAGTTGGACAAATAAAATAAGTAAATCTAAAACAAGAAATTTATTTTCCTACCTTTTATTGAGATTTGAGGGCTTAGCAACAGATTCACTCCTTTTTCATTTAAGTCAACAATCACTTGGTTTTTTGTTTTTTAACTGAAAAATAATTGTTTTGAGACGGGTCACTGTGTGTGGGCTGGCCTTGTCCTCCACCTCCAGCCTCATCCTTCCCAGTAGTGGGGTCACTACACTCGGCTAGAAGTGTATTTTCCTTAAGAGCCTGTATTGTAGAACATTACATCTGGAAACAATGTTCAGAATAGCAATACTGACCCCAGGGGAAAAGCTGGTCACTTCTTTCTAGACTCCGAGGGACCTTTACGCCTGGGGTGCGGAGGGAGGGGCAGCCCTGAAGCAGCGTGCCGCAGCAGATTCTAAGATCTCACATATTTTCAGCTGCTCAGATGCAAGCTGGTCTTTAAAGAAGCAGTGAGTGCGGAACGGCTCGGGGCGCTCGGTGCTTTTCCCTGAAGTTGGAGGAGCCGGTAGAGCGAGGACCTGCTCCCCGGGAAATGGGCTGTTTACTGAGTAAACAAGCGGTAACCACAGAAACACCTGCTACTCGCATCCGGGCACTCCGCTGACGTCCCCACGCTACGGCCGTTTAGCTCATTTGAAAGCCACGCACAGCCAATCCACCGGCCGCGCCTGGAGGCGGGCCTTGGGCTGTGACCAATCAGCACGCCCTTCGGGGGCTCCAGCCTATCAGAAGGAGGTTGACAGAGGGCGCCAATCAGCATGGCTCTTAGGGAGGGCGGCTGGATTTTTGAATCGGCCGCGGCCGCCTCCCTCGAGCCATGGCGGCGCCGGCGAGCGGAGTGAGCGTGTGAGGAGAAGAGGCGAGGACCGCGCCGGAGTGGCTGCCTCTCCGTCTCAGCGTGGTGGGACTGCGGGGTGAGTGGGGACGAGCGCCCCGAGCCGTGGGCGCTGGCGACCGGCCGGCCGCGGCTCCACGCCTGCCGCCCGCTCCCGCCACCCCTCCCCGTCCTCTCCCGCGTCCGCTGTCCCGGCCGGCCCTTCCTCGCGGTCCGATCTGGGTCCCCTCCTGTGGCGCTGCCGCCGGGCGCCCGGGGGAAGGGCGCAGCGGGGGCGCGGGCTTTGCCCGCCCGGCCGCCCGGCCCCAGCAGCCCGAGCCGCCCTGATTGCCCTGTGGTTTCCCTCTGGAATTCCTGCAGAATTCCGATTTGCGATTTTTAAATATAAAACGCTGGCCGCCCCGCCCCTTCCCGGCCACAGATGTGTGTGGTTAGTGGTTAAGGAAGCGCTCTCGGTGCATTTGGACCCCGCTTGGAGTCGCCTTGTGGGCAGCTTTCCTTAGCCACAAACTGCATGTGGCAGCAGTAGTCGTCTGCTAGGATGGCTGCAAAGGTTAAAACGAATGGCAAGGAAAAAGATTTGGGATCGTGCCTGTAAAATATTAAGCTCTAAGTAAATGAGAACTAATCACAGTTACTAATAACATATTCACTATTGTAATTTGATTCTTTACGCTGGATAACGTTTTTATGAAGAAACCTCATTTAAAAGAGCAGCTAAAATGACTCTTTGTTTAAACGGGCCCATGTACTGTGGAGCCAAGGGTGACATTGATCTTCTGACGTGCTTACCTCCACCTGAGTGTTCGGATTACAGGTGTATTTTCACTGTGCCTGGTTCATGAGTTAATTGGGGATGACTTCATGCGTGCTACTGCCGAGCTGCACCCCGAGACAAAGATGTGTTGTTTTATGGTCACTGATTCTGTTGTGTTTATTTTTAAAAACTCCACGTGAATATAAAAAAATGTGATTGGTGCATTTTAGTTTGATCAGATTGTTGGATGCTAGTTATATCATTATTTACCATGTAGCTCTTTTGCTGTAAATTTTGAAGCTGTTTTGGAAACAAATGATATATGCATTTAAGCATTTTCTTTTTTTTCCCTTTTTCTTTTTGGTTTTTCGAGACAGGGTTTCTCTGTGTAGTTTTTGTGCCTGTCCTGGATCTCACTCTGTAGACCAGGCTGGCCTCGGACTCACAGAGATCCACCTGGCTCTGTCTCCCAAGTGCTGGGATTAAAGGTGTGTGCCACCACCGCCCAGCGCATTTAAGTATTTTAAGTTAAAGAGGGTTATATAAATTAAAGTATCTCTAAAAATGTATAGTGAAAGTGGGATGGTGTTAGTTCACGGTTAGTTCAAGTTTTAGGACAGCCAATGTTACAAGAGAAGCCATGTCTTGAAAAACCATAAAACCTGTCTTTAAAACATAAAACACACACACACACACACACACACACACATGCACACATATTACAATGCATACACACACACACACACATTACCGTGCATACACACACAAATACGCACACACATGTACACATTGTGAAGTCTTGACGTTGATGCATGATTATACATAGTTATGGGCTGTATTTTGACATTTCTTTTTTTTCTCTGGGGCTGAGGGGTTGAACCCAGAACATCCATCCTTCATGCTTTACCACTAAGCTACACTTCAAGCCTTAGCATATTCTAGTACGTTTATACAGTGTGTATGATCAGATCAGGGTAATGGTATGTCACATCACTCCTTTCATTGGAAACATTCGAAATTCTTTCTACTAACCTCTTTAATGAAGCACAGTTGGAGTTTATTTATTAGGGGAAAGTTTTTTAAAATTTTAAAAATTTTATGAGTATTGGTGTTTTGCCTGCATATATGTCAGGGTGACAGATTTTGGAGTTACAGACAGTTGTGAGCTGCCATGTGGGTGCTGGGAATTGAACCTGGGTCCTCTGGAGGAGGAACAGTCAGTTTAATTGACAAGCCATCTCTCCAGCCCCAGGGGGAAGCTTTAAGCACTGTGTTCTACTAAACATTTCATTGATTACTGCTTTGGCTTTTTTGAGATCAGGTTTCATGTGCTCCTCTTGCTTTTACTACCATGAGCAGCTCAAATGGTCTTTTTATTTTATTTATTTATTTATTATGTATAGTGTTCTGCCTGCATGCCAGAGGGCACCAGATCTCATCATAGATGGTTGTGAGCCACCATGTGGTTGCTAGGAGTTGAACTCAGGACTTCTGGAAGAGCAGCCAGTGCTCTTAACCTCTGAGCCATCACCCCAGCCCCTCAAATGGTCTTTTTGATTTATTGGACATTTTGATTTCTTTAACCTAGCTTGTTTTTGTGAACCTTTAATCCCAACTCTCAGGAATGCTGACACAGGAGGATTGCCTGGAGTTTCATAGTGAATTCCAGGCCGGCAAGGGTCACATTGCAAGATCCCTCCTCAAAAGAGCATCAGTCAGCCAAATCAAATCATGTCTGTCCTGAAAGCTGACCACCTCTCCCTCCTCTCCCTTTCCTTCTCCCCCTCTCCAGCCCTTTTTTTGAAACAGGGTCGCCTCCTGAATTTTGGAGTAAAAGGTGTGCACCCCAAGGCTTGGCCCAGCGTCTCACTCTAATCCAGACGGGCCTCAAATTCACAGTCATCCTCCGGCCTTAGCCTCCGGGAGTTCACCACCATGTCTGGCTTTTTTTCTTTTTAAAAAACATTTATTTTTATATTTTAGGTTGTTCTTTTTTCAGACATGGTCTCATTTTAGCCCTGGCTGTCCTGGAACTCACTATGTAGACCAGGCTGGCCTTGAACTCACAGAGACCCATCTGCCTCTGCTCCCAATTGCTGGGATTAAGGTGGGCCACTGTACCTGGCTCTTTTTTTTTTTTTTTTTTAATTGAAAATAGATTTTTTTCTTTTTTGGTATTTTTGAGACACGGTTTCTCTGTGTTTCGCTGGTTGTCTCGGCACCCTTTCTATAGATCAGACTGGCCTCAGATTCAGAGATGACCTGCCTCTGCCTCCCCAGTATTTTTTTTTCTTTTTTGGATTTTTTTTTAATACAGTACATTCGATCATTTCTTTTCCTAGATCCTCCCCATCTCCCTACCTCTCCACCTACCCAATTCCACAGCTTCTTTCTCTGTCTCTTTAGAAAATGAACAAGAAAAACAGAATAGAAAAATCAGGAAGAAAATCCAAAGAAAAAGCATGAGAAGCACATACACAAGCAGAGAGACACACACAGAAAAACCATAAAAGCACAAAACAGTATTTAAACGGAAGACCAGTAAGGTAAAAAATGCCCAGACAGAATTATGAGGCAAAATATTTCCACAAGAATACCACAGTTCACTTTCCATTGTCCACCTACTGTGGGTATGGAGCCTGCCCTTCGTGACTGTATACTCAGTGAGACTTAGGAGAACACTGTATTCTTCTTTTGAGTGGTTGTCAATTGGAGATAGCTTCTTGGTTAGAGATGGGAGATCATGTCAACTTCCTCCTCTCAGTGCTGGGACCCCATTTGGCTTGGACCTTTGCAGGCCCTGCGCATGCTTCTGTCTCTTGAGTTCATGTGTGCATCAGTCCTGTTGATTTAGAGGGCCTTGTTTCCTTGGTGTCCTCCATCCCCTCCGACTCTTAGACTCTCTCCTCCTCCTCTTCTGATGGAGATATCATCCCTTTTAGGGCTGAGTGTTCCAAAGTATCTCACTCTCTGAATAATGTCTGGCTGTGGGTTTCTGTATTGTTTCCCATCTACTGCTGCTTCAATCTTCTCTGATGATGGCTGACCAAGACACTGGTCTATGGGTATATAACAGAATGTTGATAGAAGTCATTATGTTGTGACATTTCTTTAAGTGACTTAGAACCTTGCGTTTTTCACTAGAAATGATTTTTAGAAGATGTAGGAAAAAGATTGTGTGGAATTTGTAATTGATTCTGAATAAAGACAACTGTTGGAGCACTCTATAGAGAACTTTAGAATAGTGATTGCTATGGAAGACAATAAACAGTACTGAATTGTGAGTATTGTATAAATATGAATAGTTATTTGTCATTTCAAAATACCTATTCAATTTCTATCACAACCTGAATTTGAGTTGCAATCCAGATCTGCTTCCCTCATACAGAAACTGAGGCTTAATGCAGAGCTGAGCTAGGAAACAGATGTCTGACTTGTGAGTGTATGATTTTTACAACCATGTGTAGGTCTGTTGTGTGTACATTTTGTACTACCTAGACTCACCATCCAGAAGTGAAGATTCAAACCTTACTGATTTTCCAAAGCATACAGTTTAAACTGTTTCTTTACTAAGAATCCAGAGCAGTGTCTCTCTGAATCTGAAGTAGGGAGAAGTGGACCAGTCATGAGCTGTGATGTAAAGATGAGACTGTTACATTAAGTTAAGAAATTTGCCCCCCCTCCCAAGTTGGGTATAAAGCCCAGGGTCTGCAGCATGATTGGCAAGCACTTTACCACTAGCTACAAACTCAAGCTTTATATTTCAGTTAAACTTTCTAACCTGCTTGCTTAGCTTTTCAGTTCTTAGGTCCTAGTGAAAGAACCAAGTGGATGCCATAACAGGTTGCTCAGCCTTCTCTCAGGTATCAGGCCTCAATTTCAGTTTCCTGAGACTAAGCAAGCAGTTTCTGGGAGGGCCATGAACAAAAGATCATCACTGATGCCCCTGCTGTCAGGGACAGGGAGATAGGACACACCAAGCCTGGGCCACTGAGCTAGTCCTAGTCCCCACAGTCAGTACGTGCTAGGCCAGCCTGCCTCCACAGCAGCTCAAGGACAAAGCGTGGGACTTGTCCAGGCCTGCCCCCAAATGGGTAACTATAACCCTTTACTAACCTAGCCGATTAAAAGTTACCAGCATGCCACTTGCATAAACCAATCCTGAGTCTGGTCCTGTGTGGTCTGTAGGCCCTAAGACCCACCCCTTGCTTTGCCCTATAAAACCCTGCCCCATTGCTACTCGGGGTCTATCCTGCTCTGCTGCTGCAGACAGAGAGGTCCCAGTGAACTTGCAACAATAAAAAGACTCTGCTTTTGCACTGGATTTGTTCTCTTGATGGTCTTTGGGGAACTCTGGGTACAACACTAGAAATCTAAGAGCTTTCTTTCATAGTCCAGATTTATATTGGTACTTATTTATATTTATTCGTCTTGTCAAATCTTAGAGATATTTGGAAATTAACATAAACATGTCCACAATATATAAGCTGCACAATTACCCGTGAAAGGCTCTGAGAAGTCCATGAAGGTTGAGTCAAGAGTGAGGATTGAGTAGAGAACATGCTAAGTAGAGCTGATCACTACTAAATGTGCACAGTTATAAAGTACATTGCAGTTTAGCCTCAAAACTGCTCAGAAATCATTGTGACTCATGGAGCTTGGCACTGGATTTGAGACGGGCAGGCATTTGGGCAGGAAGAACGAGGCAGAGGATAAAGATGGGTATTGTAGGTAGCTGTTGTGTGGACGTTTTGGAAGAGAAATGGGTTGAAGACAGATGAGGAAGAGAGAAGTGGGAACGCATTTGTGACCACCTTTTGTGTGCTTATGTCAGGGGGTTTTCTGTGTTCCTCTGATGCTCCTTGACTGTATTTCTATAAACCAGTTCGCTGTAGCTTTATTTTACAGAAGAGGAGACCTAGACCCAAGGAGGTTTTGTAACAGGGTCTCTTGTACTCCAAATTGGCTTTGGATTCATGTTGCCAGAGATGACCTCCTATTCCTGATCTTTCTTCCTCTACCTCCCTGGTGTTGATTCCAGGCATGACGACCCCCTACCACTTGGGCCCAGCTGATATATTTTACATGATCCAAGTACAGCTTCTAATGCAGTGGTTCTCAACCTGTGGGTCAAGATCCCTTTGGTAGTCACATCAGATATCCTGCATATCAGATATTTACATTATGATTCATAACAGCAAAATTACAGTTATGAAGTAGCAATGAAATAATTTTATGGGGAAAGTCACTACAGTATGAACTGTATTAAGGGGTGGCAGCATTAGGAAGGGTGAGAACCACTCACTGGTCTAATGCTTGTTGTTGCTCAGTGACCAGGTTTGTTTCATGTATTCAAATTTCAAATTTTGTTTTTCAGCCTCCAAAAAATAGTACAGACAATGGCTGACAACAGCGTATTAACATCTCCTACTGAGATAACAAGCTTGGCAGATTCTTCCATCTTTGATTCTAAAGTTACTGAAACTTCCAAGGAAAACTTGTGCCTGGCATCTACTTCAAATGTTGACGGTAAGCCTGTTATCTGCTTTTAAAAACACAGAATTGTTACTTTAATCCTAAAGTACCAGCTGCTGATTTTTTGGTAACTGATCTAACAGTTGTTAAGTTAGAGCATGTCTATTGAGTAACTAGTCGGCTTCTATGTCTACATTCTCTGTCCATCATTTGAGCTAAGGCTTCCCCAGTTTGAAAAAGGAGTGTTCTGAAAAAGGAGTGTTCTAGTGTTGATATTGCTTCTTAGTGTTGCTAAGCTAGAATTTGTTGATGGTTAAGTGAGGAACCACTTTTTTTTTTTTTTTTAAGAGCTGAGGACCGAACCCAGGGCCTTGTGCTTGCTAAATCCCCAACCCCAAAATCATTTTTTTTTTTTTTTTCTGAGACAGGCTTTCTCTGTGTAGCTTTGCCCCTTTCCTGGAGCTCACTCTGTAGTCCAGGCTAGCCTTGAACTCACAGATCCGTGTGCGCCACCATCGGCGAGGAACCACTTTTAATTCACTGCTTTGTAGATGGTCTTTCCTAAAGTTTTCTGTGCTTTAAGAAGGAGGATATGCATGATAATGCTTCTTTGGGGGAATTATTTTTTGGTTGTTGTTTATATGTCTTTTACTACAATGTATCTTTTTTTTAAAGTGATACATAGTCAAGTATTTTTGTAGGAAACTCAGAATTAGATTATTTTAACATTCGGGAATGTTCTACTCTCCTAAGAGATAGAAGACTTTCTAGCTAGGAGGAAGGCCTAGGAAGTACTGATTGTGCTGTTGATACCCTATAACCACATTAAAACATTTTACATTTCAATAGAAGAGATGCCTCAGGTTGAAACAAGATTGATACTGGTCCAGGAAGCTGGGAAACAAGAAGAGCTTCTAAAGGCCGTAGAGGTAAGGAGTTTGGTTTGTAGTTCATTTCCAGATGAGATTCTTCACCTACCTATCTTTTCTTAATCTTATACTTAAGTCTCTTTTCCACAGACTATTAAGATAATGGAAGTCCCTGTTATAAAGATAAAAGAAAGTTGTCCTGGAAAATCGGATGAAAAATTAATAAAAAGTGTTATTAATATGGTAGGTCAAGCATCTCATTGCATGTGGCATGCCTCACTTCCTTCGATTGAATTGCTTCACTCTGGTGATTGGATCAGGCATGAGATGTATGTGCACTCTGAATTAGAAATGTAGAAAGTAGCTTATACTTATTTTAGAATTGGGTTGTTTTTGAAATCCAAAACTAGCATTTATTATAAATACAAATTTTAGAGACTTCTCATTTAATTTAAATCAAGGATGTAATGTATACAAAGATCTGATAATTTTCTTTACATGTTTTAGTACTTTTTCCCATTAATTTTGCTTAGTTTGAATTCTTATTGTTTTTCCAAATTACTAATACCAATAATCAATTATTGTGTCTCAGAATTTGTAATATATCTAATTTTCTAGTCCATCTCCAAAATAATCATTATTTATTATATTTTGACAGATTGAACCCAGGGTCTCCTGCATGCTAGGCAAGCATTTTACTGCTGAGCCAATGGCCTGGCCTTCAGTTACATTAGTTTGCTAGGGACGCAGGAACAAAGTAACACAGACTAGAGAGCTTATGCAACAGCACTTCATTTTCTGTTTTAGGAGCCAATCGGAATTGGTGCCAGCAGGTTTAAAGTCCCCGAAACTTCTCTTGGCCTGCACGTGGTTTCCTTGTTGTATCCCTCACGGTCTTGTTTCTTTGTAGTACATCTTTGCTGTTAACATCCTTACCCACATATAATCACCTTGTGAGATAAAGCTTCACTTTTCATTTTGGGTTTGGGGTTCAGTATAAGAATGTTGGGCAGTGTGGGAGCTTTTGCATGGGGGGGGGGGGTCCTGTGGTTGGGGCTGGGGTGGTTCAGGGGGCAGTACAGAGAATGTTCAAAAAAAAAAAAAAAAAAAAGTCAGGATAGCTGGGCGGTGGTGGTGGTGGTGCATGCCTTTAATCCCAGCACTTGGGATGTAGAGGCAGGAAGATCTCTGTGAGTTCAAGGCTAGCCTGGTCTACAGAGAAAGTTCCAGGACAGTCAGGAATAACAAAAACAAAACAAAAAACTTCAAGGATAGCTGGTTTGTCTCATCACTCCAGTCTTTCAAATTAATCCCAAATAATTTATTTATCAATTCAGAGTTATTTATTTATTTTGGGGTAGTGTTTTTCTGTGTATCCCTGGCTGTCCTGAACTCATTCTGTAGACCAGCCTGGCATCTGCCTCCCGAGTGCTGGGATTAATGGCGTGCACCACCGTTCAGCTCCATTCAGAATTCTTTTTTCTGTTCTTTTTAAACAGGAATTGTGTAGGCTCTTCAGTATGTTGATCCGTGTTTTTTTTTTAAATTGTTGTAAGATACTTGCCTTTGTGTATTGTACGTCTGTCCCATGCAGCTAGTTTTGCTCATGACCTCTCTTTACAGCATAGGTATTGAAATGAGGAATGTTGGGACTGGAGAGATGGCTCAGAGGTTAAGAGCACTGAATGCTCTTCCAGAGGTCCTGAGTTCAATTCCCAGCACCCATATGGTGGCTCACAACCATCTGCAATGAGATCTGGCACCCTCTTCTGTATACATAATAAATAAATCTTAAAAAAAAAAAAAGAAATGAGAATGTTAATCAGAAACCTTTTAGTTAAACTGTGGTATTTTATAGCTTATGATATCTTTTCTTATTTTTCTGAAGATAGCAGTGTATGTATATTATCATTTTTCCTGATCAGAATAAAAAGTGGTGAACAGATGACTGATGAAGTGTACTTAATTTTTTCTTTTTAAGTGGGGCCTGGTGGCTTATACTTGTAATCTCATCATTCAGCACTCTGAGGCCAGGAAGGTTGCTGAGAGTTCAAGGCCAGCCTGGGTTATATAGAGGAGTTCACGCTAGCCTGGCTAATGTTGTAAAACCTTGCCTCAGAAAAACAATAAGAAGGCAGTGGCAATAGCTCGTTACTAGAGTGCTTGCCTAGCACGCTCAGTTCTAGGTTCAATTCCTGTTACCACCAAAACTAAAACTAGAGAAAGGGAAACTTCTGGTGTTCTAGTACTTGAAACTTACTGTGCTTGCTAGGTGGTTATAGGCCACTGAGTCATGGAGCCTAAGTTCATGTCTTTACAGTATCCATCTGTAAGGTCTTACTGTGGATGGGGAAGATGACATGGAGGTGGAGAAACACAGTTTTTCACTATTGTATGGGACATTGGTAATTGTATGCTTTAACAGTTAAGTTTTCTACAAATCTTAAAGATGTCAGAAAAGTACTGGAGTCCCGCTGGGCAGTGGTGATGGCGAGCGGCACTCGCCTTTAATCCCAGCACTCGGGAGGCAGAGCCAGGCGGGTCTCTGTGAGTTCCAGGCCAGCCTGGTCTACAAAGCGAGATCCAGGACAGGCACCAAAACTACACAGAGAAACCCTGTTTCAAAAAACAAAAACAAACAAACAAAAGTACAGGAGTCATTTTTTAGGGAGTCATGTATTTTATATGGTCTATGAATGAGTTTTATTTGTAATAACCATATTAAAAAAAAACTCTAGGAAATTAAAGTGTCCTGTGGAAAGCTGGACTCAGTGGAAGAATGTGGAGATTTGGATTCCCCAGAATTTGAGAATGTATTTGTAGTCACTGACTTCCAGAGCTCTGTCTTCAATGACTTACGCAAGACCGACTGTAGAATTGTTGGACCACCAGTTATACTCAGCTGTGCGCAAAAGGGGGAGGTAAGAAGCATGCAGCTATCATGACTTCAAGATCAGTTTTGCTGATGAAGTTTTTGAAAATTTTAATTAGAAAATCCTGTTAATTGTTGAATGTATGTAACACTGAGAGTAATTCATAGTTGCTGGATGGTGTTGCTCATGCCTGTAATTCTAGCACTTGGAGGTGGAAATTGGATTTGGAGTCTAGTGCATTCTAGGCTACATGAGGTGCTCTCTCCTCAACAAAATGATAATTAATAGGGGCCATTTTTATGTATTCTTTTTTAATTTTTTAGTAGTCAAACCCAAGGCCATTGAAAGTCAGACAATGAGAACTGTGGGTATGTAAAAGCATGTACATATGGCCTTACTTATTAAACCTGTAATGCCTTAGGAGAGATTTGCAGAGGCTTAGCTTCCAGACGTGTGTATACATAAACCTTTCTTTTTTTCCACATAAAACTGGTGCCTTATCTGTTATCATAAAAATTTTAACTAGGAAAATTATTTTAGCCTCTCCCCCAACACCCCCAGGTTTTTTAACTAACTAACTCTCTCTCTCTCTCTCTCTCTCTCTCTCTCTCTCTCTCTCTCTGTGTGTGTGTGTGTGTGTGTGTGTGTGTGTGTGTGTGTATAAGAGGACTACTTGGAGGGTTCAGTTCTTTCCTTTCATTATGGTGATTTCAGGGTTCAAACCCAGGTCATCAGGCTTGCCAACAAGTGCTTTTTTTCTTGGAGACAGGGTTTCTCTGTGTAGTCCTGGCTCTCCTGGAACTCACTTTGTATACCAGGCTGACCTCGAACTCAGAAATCACACCTGCCTCTGCCTCCCAAGTGCTGTGATTAAAGGAGTGGGCCATTATGCCCAGCTACATTTTTAAAACTTTATTTTGAGATAAGGGCTTCTTGTATTCCTGGATGGCCTTGAACTTACAATCCTCCTGTCTCCGCATTCTGAATGCTGGGATTGATTACAGGAGTATCCGATTACAGGTATAGTGACCATACCTGGTGGGGAGATATTTAATTGTGGGGTTTATAGAGTTTGACTTTTGTTACCCGAAAATTCAAGTAAAACTTGGGTATTGAAAAGTTAATTGGCAAGAGGAGAAATCGTTAAGCTTGAGGCCGTGTTTTCTGAATCCTAGCTAAAGAAGAAGCTCATTGGTTTACACTTGTGCCCTCCACAGCCCCTGCCATTCTCCTGTCGGCCGCTGTACTGTACGAGCATGCTGAACCTGGTGCTGTGCTTTACTGGATTCAGGAAGAAGGAGGAGCTCGTAAGTATGATAAGGCGGCTTCGGAGACATTGTCCTAGTAATGCAGATTTAAATGCCTTTCTTTCTTTTTGGTATCATGAGTTAATTTAAAAAGTCTTGAAGGAAAAACGCTATGGTCATCAGGTCCTAAATTTTAAGGAAAAAAAAATTTTTTTTTTTGGTCTTTTTTTTTTTTTTTTTTTTTCCCCAGAGCTGAGGACCGAACCCAGGGCCTTGCTCTTGCTAGGCAAGCGCTCTACCACTGAGCTAAATCCCCAACTCCTAAAGAAAAATTCTTAAGTGTTTTTTTATTTTTATTTTTATTTTTTTTGGTTTTTCGAGACAGTGTTTCTCTGTGTAGCTTTGCACCTTTCCTGGAACTCACTCTGTAGCCCATGCTGGTCTTGAACTCACAGAGATCCGCCTGGCTCTGCCTCCTGAGTGCTGGGATTAAAGGCATGCACCACCACCGCCTGGCGAGCTTTTTTTTTTTAAATATTATTTTTCATCTTTTTGTAAGAGCTTTGTTTAAAAAAAAATCTAAGTGATAGCTGGCATGTAAATTAATAGAAAATTTACTTTCCTGCTAATTATCAGTTATATTGGTTAATTGAAGTTTTTGTCACACAAAATTAATATTGTTATACAAGCCAAGCTTTAAAGTATTCTTACCACCACAGAGAAATCACAGAAAGTTTTTTTGGTTCACAATATTTCCTAAGTTGGGACTAGTAAATATTGCTATAATTTTGTGGGACAGGTATTGACGTTATATAACCTGATGTTAAAAGTCAGTATATTTGGGGCTGGAGAGATGGCTCAGTGGTTAAAAGCCCGTTCTGCTCAGAGAACAAGAGTTTGGTTCCTGTCACCCATGTCAGGTCTGACACCTGCTTCTGGCTCTGTGGACACCTACTTGTGTGTGTGCGTACTCACAGGCACATAAGTAAAGGTGAACTTTAAAAAAGAAATCAGTTTGTTTGTTTGTGGGTGTGTGGTCTTGGCTTTGATATCCAGTGTTGTAAAAAGTAAATAAGGTGAATAAATGAAAATAATATATCTGTGGTTAGGCAGGATTAGAGCCTATTGTCTGTTAACATGCTGTGTGTATTGTTTGTCTTTTGTATGGTTTTCCTGTAGCAATAGCAAGCTACTCTTTTTTTTTTTTTAAGGGGTGAAAGCCTTAGAGATCAGGGAAATAGTGATAGCCACCAACCTTACCTCTCCAGCTCTGCAGCTGCCAAAAGGGGCTACTTCCTGTCTACGCCTTTATTGCCTTACTGTTCTGCCCTCTCATTGGCTCTTAGCCAAGCTACCTCACTTCCTTGTCACTGCCTGTCTGTACAGACCTCCAGGTCTCTATGGTTGGTACTGGGCTTAAAGGCGTGTGTCACCATGCTTGGCTGTTCCCTAGTGTGGCCATGAACACACCAGAGACCCTGCCTGCCAAGTGATCAGATTAAGGGCATGTGCTACCACTGCCTGACTTTTTTGTTGATGGCTTGCTATTTATTACCTCTGATCTCTAGGCAAACTTTATTTATTTACACATAAAATATCACCACATTTCAGCACAAATAAAATGTCACTACACTATATCTTTTTTTTCCAGAGTAGATTCAATAATTACAGTTTTATTCTATCATTTCTATATAATACATTTCTATACCATATCCTCCTTTCTTCTTTTAGAAAGAGATTGACTATGACCAATAACAATTTTTAACCAACCACTAAACAAAGACAAAATAAATTTTATTTGACCATAAATGATCAAAAACCACCTACCCCACCTCTTGGGAATGTGGGCATCCTGTTCTTACAATCCTCCTGTTTTTTTCATTTACATACCAATCCCAGTTCCTCCTCTTTCCCCTTCTCCTGCCCCCCCCCCAGCCACCCTCAGTCCCACCCCCCATCCACTCAGAGAGGGTAAAGCCTCTCTTGGGGAGTCAACGAAATCTGGCATACTAAGTTATGGCAGGACCAAGTCCCCCTCCCTTGCCAGGCTGAGCAAGGTATCCCACCGTAGGGAATGTGTTCCAAAAAGCCATTTCTTGCGCCCAGGATAAGTTCTGGTCCCGCTGCCAGGGGCTCCCCAAACAGATGTAGCTACATAACTGTCACCCACATTCAGAGGGCCTAGTTCGGTCCCATGCATGTTCCCCAGCTGACATGCCACTGTCCATGAGCTCCCACCAGCTTGGGTCAGCTGTCTCTGTGGTTTTCCCCATCATGATTTGACCTCACTGCTCCTGTGATCCCTCCTCCCTCTCTTCAACTGAAGTCCAGGATCTCAGCCCAGTGCTTGGTTGTGGATCTCTGCATCTGCTTCCATCAGTTACTGGATGTAGGCTCTATGATGACAGTTAGGGTAGTCACTACTCTGATTATAAGGGAAGATAAGTTCAGGCACCCTCTCCATTATTGCTAGGAGTCTTAGCTGGTGTCATTCTTGTGGATTCCTGGGGATTTCCCTAGCACCAGCTTTCTCCTAATCCCCTAATGGTTCCCGCTACCAAAATATCGTTTTAATTGCTCTCCCTCTCTGTCCCTCGCTCCACTGGGCCATCTCAGCCCCTCTTGTTCCCATTCCCCATCCTCCTCCCCCTCCCCCCAGTTTACCCAGGAGATCTTAACTATTTTCCCTTTCTGGGGCCCTCCGTGGGTGTCCCTCTTAGGATCCTTTTTACCTAGCTTTTCTGGGGTTGTGAATTGTAGCCTGGTTATCCTTGCTTTGCCTCTAATATCCTTTAAAGAGTGAGTACATACCATGTTTGTATTTATGGTTCTGGGTTACCCCACTCAGGATGATTCTTTTTAGTTTCATCCATTTACCTACAAATTTCATGTTTTCATTGTTTTAACCACTAACTAATGCTCCATTGTGTATATGTACCATATTTTCTTTATCCATTCTTCAGTTGAGGGGCATCTAGTTTGTTTCCAGGTTCTGGCTGTTATGACTAATTGCTATGAACATAGTTGAGCTTGTGTCCTTATGGTATGATTGAGCATTCCTTGGGTATATGCCCAAGGGTGGTATAGCTGGGTCTTAAGGTAGATTGATTCCCAATTTTTTGAGAAACCGCCATACTGATTTCCAAAGTGTCTGTACAAGTTTGCATTCTCACCAACAGCGGAGGAGTGTTCCCCTTGCTCCACATCCTCTCCAACATAAGCTGTCATCAGTGTTTTTGATCTTAGACATTCTAACAGGTGTAAGATGGTATCTCAGAGTCCTTTTGATTTGTATTTCCCTGATGACTAAGGATGTTGAGCAATTCCTTAAATGTCTTTCAGCCATTTGAGATTCTTCTGTTGAGAATTCTCTGTTTAGATCTGTATCCCATTTTTAATGGGGTGGTTTGGTATTTTGATGTCTAGTTTCTTGAGTTTTTTATATATTTTGCATCAGCCCTCTGTCAGATGTGGGGTTGGTGAAGATCTTTTCCCATTCTGTAGGCTGTCGTTTGGTCTTATTGACCATGTCTTTTGCTTTACAGAAGCTTCTCAGTTTGAGGAAGTCTCATTTATTAATTGTTGATCTCAGTGTCTGTATTACTATTGTTATATTTAGGAAGTAATCTCGTGTGCCAATGCATTCAAGCTACTTCCCAATTTCTCTTCTGTCAAGTTCAGTGTAGCTGGATTTATGTTGAGGTCCTTGATCCATTTGGACTTAAGTTTTGTACATGGTGACAGATAATGAATCTATTTGCATTCTTCTACATGTCTACATCCAGTTATGCCAGCACCATTTGTTAAAGATGCTTTCTTTTTTCTTTTGTATAATTTTAGCTTGTCAAAAATCAGGTGTTCATAGATGTTCGGATTAATGTCAGGGTCTTTGATTCGATTCCATTGATCTATATGTCAGTTTTTATGTCAATACCAAGCTGTTTTTATTACTACAGTAGGGCTTTACAAGCTACTCATTAAAAAAAATTTTTTACATAAAATTTAACATTTATAAAAATTTGTATAAGTTTTGTAAAGTAGTTATGCTAAGTGAGTTATTAATACAGATTTTTGTTCAAATTAGTTAAAATCAATTTTGTTCAATTTTTCTTTTGAGGTCCAATTGGTGACATTGGTTCATCATATGGGTGGAGTTATTCGAAAAGAATGTAATTCCAAAGTAACACATCTGGTGGCAAATTGCACACAAGGAGAAAAATTCAGGGTATGTAAACTTAATATTCATTTTTTTCAATACAGTATTGCTCTGTATTGGTTTTTTTGTTTATATGTTTGTTTTGAAATGGTCTCATACTATAGTCCAGGGTAATCTAGAAATCATTTTGTAGGCCATGCTAGGCTTGACATCATGAGTGTCCTGTTTCCCCTGTCCAACTCCTTCGATTATAGGCTGATCTACCATGCCTGGTTTGATGGGGTTTAATAATATCACTCTTGTTGATTCACCATGTATTGAGGGTCAGGTTGAAATTGGCATGTTTAGTAAAGGGTTTGTGATGTAGCTCATTATAGAGTGCTTGCCTAGCGTGCACGAAGGACTCGTTCAGTCCCTAGCACTGCATACCTGTCCAAATAGTGCATGATTAACCCAGCTGTTGCCGTGGAGACAGGACGCACAGGTGGTTCGAGGTCAGCCTGTGCTAATGTGAATCCCTATTTCAAAAAACAGAGAGGGAGGCAAACAGAACCTTTAGCACAGATTTAATCTGTACAGAACTGTGGCCCATCAGGTTTTCAGAAGGAGTGAAGCCAAGTTAGACGTGGAAGAGAAACGAGTGGGTGGGAGGGTGGGAGAGGGGTTTGCCAGCAAATGTTGTCTGACCGCAGGGACAAAGAACAGATGTTTCACTGTTGGCTTGATACAAGCACAGCCTCTTATAAAATGATCTTGTGCCTTTGCATGTGATAATTATCTGTATGTTTAAATAAAAAAGAATTATCTATTTAAAAACAACAACAGGAAAAAGTATGTTTCTCCTAAGACCGGATCATTTCCTTTCTCTCTGTTTTTCTTTTTGTTTATTATGGGGGTGGGGAAAGTAAAGGGTTTGTTTCAGCTTACATTTTCACATCACAGTCTATCCCAAAGCCATGAAGGAATGCTGCTTCCTGGCTTCTCAGCATGGCTTGCTTTTACACCCCAGGCCCATCTGCCCAGAGGTGCTATCACCCACAGTGAGCTGGGTCCTCCTGTATCAATCACTAGTTAAGAAAATGCCTTCCAGGCTTGCCTACACCCTGATTTTGTTGTTTTAATTTTATTTATTCTATGTGCTTTTACATCATGTGTCTTGATCTCATTCATTTCCCCGTCCCTTTGTGTCTGCCTTCGCCCCTGCACACTCCCCAAATAATACAAAATTTAAGAGAAAAAAATTAAAAAGGGAAAAAGTTAAGAATCTTGTCATGGAAGCTGCAGTGCGACACCACGAGTCGTACCTTGAACCCTTTTGTCCGCACACCTTTACTTGGAAGTGCTCATTGCAGAGTCTTTGGTCTGGTTTAACGTCTCTGGTTTCCTTTTCTTTTTTCTTTCTTCTTCTTCTAATTTTTTTTTTTTAAATGTGCATTGGTGTTTTGCCTGCAGATCAGATCTTTGAGTTACAGTGGTTAGCTGCCATGTGGGTGCTGGGATATGAACCCAGGTCCTTTGGGAGAGCAGTCAGTGCCCGTCTCTGGTTTCTACTACCCTACGGGTGCTGGGCACTTGCTTGGGTTCTTCGTGGATACCCTGCTGTTGCCCTGTGTTGTGGAGATCCTGCAGCTTTGGGTCTGCAGGTCAGGACCCTTCACGTGCTCCCGCAGATCATAGATGGGGTGGGTAATATATATGGTTGGGCCTGGGCAGCTGTAGGGTTGGTCCACCAGAGGTGAAATGGGACAACTGTCCCATGCTTACACCTTTGGGCCTGGCTCACTTCCATCTGCACTAACAGGATTGGCTCTCCCTCTCTAGGATCGTGGGCCAGCTCTCCCCACTGCCCCAGATGTTGAAGGGGGTAAGTTGAGGGGAGAGCAACTCCCTTCTGTCCACGCCGCCACAAGACAGATGGGTAATGGGGACAGCTCTCCCAGGCTCACAGTTTTGGGACTGGTTCACCTGTGCTAACAGCGTTGGCTCTCTTGTGCTGCCCTGGTGAGGTGCAGGGTTTGCTCTCCGGAGTGCTGCAACTGGTGGGGTCAGGGACTGTTCAGCTCTTATGACTACAGGGGCAGCTCTTCTCTGCTCATGCCACCACCAGACGGATGGATGGTTCATGGGACAGCTCTCTCAAGTTCACAGTTGTGTGGCTGGCTCACCCATACCTGTGCTCAGAGGTTGGCTCTCTTGTGCTGTTTTTGTTTGTTTGGTTGAGACAGGATCTCTATGTAAACGTGGCTTTCGTGGAATTCAATGTATAGGCCAGGCTGGTCTGAAACTCTCAGAGATCCCCCTGCTTCTGCCTCCCAGGTGCTGGGATTAAAGATGTGGGACACTGTGCCTATCCCAGTCTAGCCTCCCAAGTGCTGGGATTGCTGGACCATCTGTCCTGCCAGTTGAAAATAACTTAGGATTGAAGTCTCTTTTAAGTTGTAGTTGAATTGTACATTTTATTTAGTTTGTTTGTCTGTTTGCATGTGGATGTGTGCTTGTACCATGGCCCATGTGTGAAGGTCAGAAGACAACTTGCAGGCATAGATTTTCTCCACTCATTGGTCCTGGGCATGGCAAGTGCTCTTAACCACTGATTCATGTCACTGATCCCAACTGAATTGTCTTAACTGTAGTTTATCATTCCATCCCACATTCTCAGTGTATTTATATAGGAAATGGTAATTGGCTTGAATTTCCCCTAAATTTATTTGTGTGTGTGTGTGTGTGTGTGTGTGTGTGTGTGTGTGTGTGTGTGTGTGATGTTGAACATATGGAGACCAGAAGAAAACTACCAGAACAGTGGTTTTCAACCTTCTTAATGCTGATGTGTAGGAATGTTTTATATTTTGTCAGCTTGCATGTTTGTATACCATGTGTGTGTCTGCCTCTAGTGGTTCTTAACCTTCCTAATGCTGCAACACTCATGTTGTGGTGACTCCCAACTATAAAATTATCTTGCTGTTACTTCATAACTGTAATTTTGCTATTGTTGTGAATCCTAATGTAAATATCTGATGCACAGGATATTTTCTGATACGTGATCCATGTGGGGGTCTCTACTATGGGATGAGAAGAGCTGTTCTAGAGCATAATAAGGAGAGTTAGCAATGGGTCTATACCTGATAGGGTGGAAATGGCTAGCATATCATAGGTGTGTTTGAAAATTAAATCCATTACTGTGTACTAAGGAAGACTTACTGTTTCCCATTGTGGTAAAATATTCCTAAAATCTACTCAGACTTGAGTCATTTTAAGTGCACAGTTTGGTGTCATAGCAACATCTCCTTTACTGTGCAGTTCTTGTTATAATCCGTCTGTTAACCCTTTGTTTACACTCTCTAGGGCTTCTCTTTCTCTTGCCCCAGATAAACACGTACTTTCTGTCTTTGTGAATGCCAGTACTCTACCTAACTTATTAGGAGAAATCTCACTTGTCTTTCAGTTTACATTGTCAAACAGTCCAATAGCATCACAGTTTTGATTCAAACAGTATCAAAATCTTTATAGAGGTCCAAAAAATTTGGGCTGGTAAAGGACATTTATTTTAAGTCAATTGTACGGTTGGTACACATGGGAAGCTTTTCAATTGTCCACTCAATACTCTGTAAGTAATAAGTAGCACTATTCATAAAACTCCGGTAATGTATATTACCTTTGTTTTAAGATTGTAATAGCCTATACAAAGAAAGAAATAGGAAATACATGTTGCTTTATTTTTCTGTAATACTGCACCATTCTACATTAAGTTAGACAATAGGATTATTCTGATAACTGCAAGACATGATGTCCTCATATTTGTCCTCATGGTATCAAGGCCAGCTACACTGCCATGGCACCCCCCCACCCCAACACACACACTTGAGAACCCCTGTTCTAAAGTTGGGTTCTCTCCTTCTACCGTGTGGATCCTGGGGCTTGAGCTCGGGTCGTCAGGCTTGGCAGCAGGCCCTGAGCCCTCTGCTAGACCCCAGTCATTTAAACTCCGGAGCTCAGCGACTCAGCCACAGGGTTCCTTCTGTGGTCCTGTGTGGCCAGGACCTCCACGGTGTGAAACAGGAAAAGGAGAAGTCAGAGTTAGATGAGGATCAATTTAAGAGCTGTATCCATAGAAAATAGAATAAAGAATTGGTTTTTCTCCTCTCCTAGACAGCACAATAGAGCTGACCCTATTGACAGGGGTGTGAGTGAGCTGGAGCTTGGGAGAGCTGGCCCTGCCCCTCATCTGCCCTATGGTGGTGTAAGCCTGGGCGAGATGTCCCTCACCCCATGGGTGGGAGAGCTGGCCCTGCCCCTCACCAGCTGCAGCACTCGGGAGAGTGGCCCTGCACCTCCCCTGGACAACACAGTAGAGCTGGCCCTGGTGGTCCAGGTGTGGGAGTGCCGACCCTGAGGACCTGAAAGCAGGAGAGCTGGCCCTGCTCTTGCTCAGTGCTGCAGGGGTGAACTAGCTGGGGCAATGATGGAGAGCTCCCCCTGGTGGTGAGGACGGGGGAGAGCTGGGGGCTGACCAATCCCAATCCTGCAACTACCCAGGCCCAGAACCAGGGCTGTGAGTTGTCCCACCCAGCATCCACCCCACCTATGATCTGCTGGAGCACATGAAGGGACTGATCCTGCAGACCCAAAGCCGCAGGATCTCTACAACACAGGGCAACAGCAAGATATCCAAGAGGAGTCCCAGTGAGGGCCCAGCGCCCATAGGCGGTAGAAACCAGAGGCCTGGAACCAGACCAATGACTCTCTGCAGTGAACACTTGGAAGTAGAGATTACGGACAAAGGGGTTCAAGGTGTGACTCACAGTGTCACACTGCAGCCTCCATGTTGAGCTTCTTTCCTCTTAAATTTTATTTTGGGGGAGGGGAGCTTTCCACAGGCAGAGGAACAGAGAAATGAATGGGATTGAGATGCATGATGTAAAAGACACAAAGAATAAATAAAAAGAAAGTTAAAAAAAAGAATTGGGTACCATGGAACTTATTTTAAAGTTACATTTACTTTAATAAAGTAGAATGTAAAATTCTGCTAAGAGTTTTGTACATAATTCTTTAGAAGCACTTCCTTGAATGTAGTTATTTACAGTGAAAACTCACTGTGATTGATGTTAATATTCTTAGGTTGCTGTGAGCCTGGGTACTCCAATTATGAAGCCAGAATGGATTTATAAAGCATGGGAAAGACGGAATGAGCAGTAAGTGCTTCGGAATCCAGTAGTTCATTGTGTGAATTCAACATGCTATTTATTTAAAAAAATTGGTGTGTGTGTGTGTGTGTGTGTGTATGTGTGTACTTGAATGCATGTTGTTGTACCATGTGTGTGCAGTGCCTGAGGAAGCAAGAAGATGGCATCAGATCCTCTGAAACTGGAGTTACCATGTGGGTCCTGGGACTCAAACCTGGGTCTTGTCTTGTGAAATAGCAGCCAGGGTTCTTAACTACTGAGTTATCTCCAGCTCAACATGTTAATTTTTAAAATGTGTGATTTTACCCTTTGTTTTAAAGATGAAGCCATGTGCCAACAAAAACTAAATTTGTAGATCATACAGAAAAAAATAAATTCAGTCTTTGAATAGCTTAGGGAATAAAACATAGGTTATGAAACAATTAATTGAAAGATTTGGTATCATTGGATTTTACTTTGTAAAATACTTTTTGTGTGTGTGTATGATAGTATGTATGGGCATGCGTGTTGCAGCACACATTTGGAGGCCAGAGGATGACTGTGGAGTTGGTTTCCTCTGTTTACTTTTACGTGAGTTCTCGGGATTGACCGTAGACTGTAAGGCATTTGTGGCAAGTGCCTTTCCTGCTGAGTTAGCTCACAGGACTGATTTTTGTGAACTAAGTTTGACTGGGTAGTTAAGATACTTTGGTGGGTGGAGGTGTTTGCTACCCAGCCTGCTGACGACCTGTGTTTGATTCCCAGGGCTCACATCAGGGAGAGATTGAACTTCCAGGGGTTGTCCACTGGCTTCCATGTGTGCATTGTGGCCCCCATGTGCACACATGCAAATAAAATGTTTGATTATCGTAAACATTCTAAAATTAGCTAGGTAACAGCTTAATGCTTTTAGGTATTTGGATTATGTTACAGTTTTTTCTACTTTGTGTTTAGATATGTTTGAATTGGTGCTTAAAATTTATTATCTTGTTTTGCTAACTTTCCAATTACTCTCTGCTGTGGCACTTTATCATTATGTAAAATTTCATGAAATTGGAGAATATCTACTGTAAAATTCCAAACCACAGCCAGGATATGAAGCTTGTCTGTGATTACATTTGGTCAGGTGTAATGGCCCCTGGGTCTATGCATGTTACTAACCGACATCCCAGACAACCCCCTGTCTTTTAAGAAAAGAAAGCAAAACAGACAAAATCGAAAACAAACTGTATAAGTTCAGGACCTTAGGTAAGATATTTTCAATAAATGTGTTATGCTAAGACCTTTAGAATCCTGAGATACCAAACGGTTATGCCTAACTGATAGAATGTAAGCTGGCTTTACAAGTGCATATTTGTTTTTAGGTGTTTCTGCGCAGCAGTCGATGACTTTAGAAATGAATTTAAAGTTCCCCCATTTCAAGATTGCATTTTAAGTTTCCTGGGATTTTCAGATGAAGAGAAAAACAGTATGGAAGAAATGACTGAAATGCAAGGTATCATAACAAGCTATATGTGGTGGTTAATGTTGTCCAGAGACTAGTGTCTGAGCAGTTCTGAGGGAGTTTCTAGCCTGGACTGATGGAGGGGGAAGACTCCCTCTGACTGTGAGTGTGCCGTCCCATGGTCCCATGCATATGAAGGAGAAAGTGAACTGAGCACCTGTGTTTCTTCCTCTGCTTCCTGAAATGTGACCAGCCGTCCCATGCTTCTGCTACTGCGGCTTATCTGCCCTGCATGGACCCTTGAACCCAGCCAAAATAAACCCTTGCAGCTCTTATTAGAAATGACTAATATTATAAAAGTTGTATACGTTTTATTCCTCAGGCCTGTTCAATCACTTCCTAATAAATAGCTGCTGTAGAGATGGAGGTTGGAGAGCAGTTATTTGGCTGATTCATGTTTGTTTATCTGTGCTCCTGTTCTCTTTAGGAGGTAGCTATTTACCAGTTGGGGATGAAAGGTGCACTCACCTTATTGTCGAAGAGAATACAGTAAAGGAACTTCCATTTGAGCCCTCAAAGAAACTTTTTGTTGTCAAGCAAGAGGCAAGTAACTCCAGAATGAAATTAGGTAGCTTTAACAATACTCTAGCTTCTCTGCTGATGTAGATTTAAAATTTAATTGAATATTTTCTTTCTCCTCTAGTGGTTCTGGGGAAGCATTCAGATGGATGCTCGTGCTGGAGAAACTATGTATTTGTATGAAAAGGTAGGTTTTGGCTCTTGAGCTATTGGGTCTGTGGATTTTTTCGTATAAAATTGATACTTTTGTGTCCAGAACATTTAGAAGGCATGGTATAATTAGTATACATGTCATATATCTAGCTTTTTAGAAGAAATAGTTTGAACACCATATTCTTAGTCTTTGTAAATTTAAGTGAAACTGTGCAAGGCAGTGAGTTTTCTTTTAGTGTCCTCACTAGTTTTCTGCCAACTTGACATAGTTTAAGTCATTTGGGAAGAAGGAGCCTCATTGAGAAAATACTCCCACCAGATTGGCTTGTGAGCAAGCCTGTGATAGACATTTTTGATTGATGTGGGGGAACCCACTTCACTGTGGGCTGTGCTACCTTTGCTGGTGGTCCTGGGAACTATAAGAAAACAGGCTGAGCAACCCACAAGGAGCAAGCAAGCCAAGAAGCAGTACTCCTCCATGGCCACTGCTTTACTCCCTGCCTCCGCTTCCTGTGCTGACTGCCCGGGATGATGGATGGACTGTAAGCTGTAAGATAAAATAAGCCCTTCCTTTACCAAGTGTCTTTTGCTCATGGTATTTTATCACAACAATAGAAACCCTAACGAATACATTTAATATAACGTAAGTTATTCTCTGCTGATTGCTGACGATACTGTCATCAACAGTAACATCCCTGTCTTTAGAAACTTTACAACCCTGCTAGAACAAAGGTGCGTTATAACCAGATACTGTTTTAGAGAATCTCATTCTGAGAGACTGCCAGGGTTGAATAGGATAAGTGAATGTTGAACCAGCATCCTAGGCTAACCAGGTGAGGACATTGGGGAGAGGAGAGGAGAGGCAGGGAGATCAGGGAGAGGTAGGCAAGCTTGCGACAACATGAAGATAGTAAGGAGTTCAGAATGGTTTTTTTTAATTTGGGGGAAAGAAAACCAATAGGTAAAGTTCAATAGATAGGAAGACCCAGAGTTCTTAATATCCTGAAGAGCCACGTATTATTCTGAATTGTGAGTCATTGTTATTAAAAAGATGAATGTAAGCAAGAAAGATTTCATTTTCATGTTGGATATCAACAAAGAGGACTATTAAATTGTAGAAAGATTTTTGAGAAGATTTACTTCAGTTTGAGATTTAGTAATTTTGAGTGGAGAAGCCAGGTGTGATGGCACATGACCATAATCCCATTATGTAGGAGGCTTCAGAAGAAGGTTTTCAGTGAGTTTGAGGCCGGCTTTGGCAATGTTGTGAGGTACCAGGGCAGCCCAGGCTACTCAGCAAGACCCTGCCTCAGAAAGATGAAAATAATTTTTGAATGCTGTGTTGAATATAAGGTTTTAGACTTCCTGTTTCCTCTATAAAATCTATGTAATTACTCACTGTGCTCCTTAGTCTTGTTCTCGATGTCAAGTGCTCAGTGAGGTTTGAAGTGTGCTTTAGATGTGGTGAGAGAACTCAACTCTGGTTGAACTAGGAATGTTTCAGGAGAGACTGAAGCGTTCTAAGTTCCTCCCTGCTGTAGACGGAAGACACAGTGTGGCTCACTCTCTCTCAGTTCATGCTTTGAAGAGTCGCTAGTAAACAGGCCAAGAGACAGTTACTCATGGAGAAGGAGCTATGGGAGAGGGCGAGGCTGCCTGTTAGAGTGGCGTCCTGACCGTTCTGTTTCATGAAGCTTTGCAGTTGTCTAGTAGACAGCAAGATTCTGAGAAGTGGTGTTCCTGTCTCAGTCATGATCAAACCGCGCTTCTGTGCTTTTCATTTCAGACTAACACTCCTGAGCTCAAGAAGTCAGTGTCTCTGCTTTCTCTGAGCACTCCAAACAGCAACCGCAAACGGCGCCGACTGAGAGAGACGCTGGCCCAGCTCTCCAGAGAGACTGACCTCTCCCCGTTCCCTCCCCGGAAGCGGCCCTCGGCTGAGCATTCCCTTTCCATTGGCTCCCTCCTGGACATTTCCAACACGCCTGAGTCCAGCATTCACTATGGAGGTAATTCACATCTTACAAAATTAGTGACTAATAGGAGAAATCCCTGCTACAGTGAAGGGGCAGGAAGGCTTTTCTGTTAATTAACTTATCCTAGTCGAGGAAATAAGACACTTGGAAAGCTAAGCATAGCTGGGCAAGGTGATACACCCAGTAATTCCAGGACTGGGCAGGTGCAGACCAGAAGATGAGTTCAAGGCTGTCTGGCCAATATGAGACTGTCTCAAAAACAAAACAAAACCAAAAAACAAATTCCATAAATCAGTCAGCTATGCACAGTAATCCTTTTGTTGAATGATCGTTCACTGTAAGCTTTTGTATGTTTTTAATAGGTGGTGTCTGATTTACAGGCCACTGAACTGAGGTGCAGGGGATTATGCCTTGTCCTGGGCTGTAACTGGAGAGTGACAGCTATTTTAAAAGATTTTTTTTTTTTTAAAGACTAGGACTCATAGCTGAGGCTGGGCTTAAACTGCTGCTTACCCCGCTTCTCAAGTCCTGGGCTTGGAGGAATGCACCACCACACCACTAAAGAGAACTATAGCAATGTTACATTTATTATGGGGAAATATGGTGAAGTCCGAGGAGGGTGATGTCAGCAAGACTGTGATTAACCCTGTTTTCGTCACCGGTATTTCTCTCTGTAGTCTATAAATATGTAGTATTTTCCAGATTTTAGATAGAAAAACATGAAGCTTTTGACTCAATGGCACTCTTCCTAACTGTGCCGTTTTCCTGGTCCCTTCCCTTAGTGTGCTTCAGAGAGTTGCCTGTGTGGCCCTGAACTTACTCCCCCCTCGTCTCCTCCCTTGTGCTCTCCGCCCATCCCCATTAGGTAGCAGTCCCTCCTACGCGTCACTGCTCTCCTGGGAGATGGCTTCTAGGTAGCTCACAGCACTGCTCTCCTGGGAGATGGCTTCTAGGTAGCTCACAGCACTCGGCATTTGAATGGCTAACTCCTTCCTGGACACACCCCAGCCTTCCCAGGCTTCCTGATAGAACTGACTTCCTTCTCCTTTTCCTTCCAACTCTGACTCCAAATGCTTCATGATCTCATTAATTCCCCGTCTTTAATTTATTTTCTCTGCTGATGGCCCTGAATGTGTCTTCTCTGCTTAGCTGCTAACTTGAGACATTCTGTCCTTAGGCAGTGAGGATCTGAGATCGAACCGAGCGGGAACTCCTGTGTCTTTTCCCATCCGTCTTTCCTCAGTTTTTCCTGTAGCAGACGCTTTTTTATGATAGTGACTCCTACATTACATCTTCGCTTTGAGTTTTGCCTTTGTACATGTCAGACTTATAAAAGTCTTTAAAAATGGAAATTTAAAACGTGTCACACTTCTGCTTTAAAAGTCATGGAGTGGCTGCTTTGTGCTGTTGTAGCTCTTTCCCGTCTTTGAGAGGGTCTCCCAGCCCATCATGGCTGCGAATGTCCTGCGGCGCAGCCGAGACTGGCGTTGAACTGATCCTCCTGTCGTCCCTCCTAAGTCTGTCAAGCTGTGTGCCACCGTGTGTGGCTTCAGGAGTCATTAAATGAAACAGGTGTGGCCTTGGCCTAAATGATACTTCATCTTTGAAGATGATAGTTCGGATTTAGGAAAATCAGGTGGAAAGTGAGTAGGTTTTAATTTAGAATCTTTTCTGTTTCAACCTTCCCAGTAACTGGGGTCACATGCCTACACGACCAGATTCGGCTTGGTTCTGTAGTTGTTATGGACGAGGGCATGAGATAGTAAGGAGCCGATCTTAAAGGTACAGGGCTTGAATGTGCAGTTTAGGAGAGAGGAGAAGAAAATTAACCGTTAAAGCAGACACATGACACACTGTTATGTCAGGTCTCTAGCTGGTGGGTCCCAGCTAGACACAGTGTAATTTAACATCACTAGATCTCAGACTTTTCCTCATTCAAGTGTCCTGAGACTTATGGCAGGCTTATGTAGCCTGAAAATGTAGGATGTATAGGAACTATTTTGAACTCTATTATTTTTCAAACAACGTGGAACTCCACAATTCACATGATTGTCTTAATATAAAAATGTTTAAAGATATTTGTGTAAAACTAAGTAAGGGTTAGGAATAGTTACTGTTTGTTTTCCATACCACGTTTTTTTTTTTCTGTGAAACATTCTTGTTCACATAATGCTAAAGTGTTCTAATCATACTTAAGATTATGAATTTTTTCATAGTAAGAATAAGAAAATGAATTTTTTTGAGGGCAGCCTGTGCTACAGAGCGAGTTCCAGGACAGGCTCCAAAGCTACACAGAGAAACCCTGTCTTGGGAAAAAAAAGAAAGAAAGAGAAAATTAATTTTAAGCTTTTCTCCAATTTTTGTTTCATGATATATGCTTAAAACATGCTAATTCTTCTGCCCTCTCCCATTTTCGGTTGGACCGGGTGTTTCTATGTTAAGATTACTCTGAGCTAACAATTTTGGTTCATTTTTTAAAGATTGAGTTCATGTGTGTGAATGGTTTGTTTTGTCAGCGTCCCTGTCTGCACACCATGTGCATGTGAGGTCCCTCTAGAGCAGAGATTCTCAACCTCTCTACTGCTGCGACCCTGGAGTACAGTTCCTCGTGTGTGTGCTGACCCCCAACCAGAACGTTATTTTGGTGCTACTTCATAACTGTGATTAAGCTACTGGTATGAACCGTGATATAACTATCTGGTATGCACGGTATCTGATATGTGGCCCCTGTGAAAGCCACTTGACCCCCCCAGTTGAGAACCACTGCTCTAGAGATCAGAAGAGGGGGTTGGATCTTTGAGCTGGAGTTAGTCAGTTCTGAGCTTTTGTGTGGGTATTGGGAATTGATTCCAGACCTCTGTAAAAACAGCCAGTGTTCTTAACCACAGAGCCTGTTGGCTATCTGTGAAGGAGGCTTCTTCTATCTGCATAAAGTTTACATTATTGTAATAGTGTAATCATAGCCACCCTTTCCTCTTCCATGACTTTATCTATCTATCTCTCTCTCTCTCTCTCTCTCTCTCTCTCTCTCTCTCTCTATCTATCTATCTATCTATCTATCTATTGAAATAGGGTCTCTAGACACAGTCCTGGCTGTCCTGGAACTCACTATGTAGACCAGGCTGGCTTTGAACTCATAAAGATTCACTTACTTCTGCTTCCTGAGTGTTCAGATTAAAGGCATGCACCACAGTGCCTGGTTTCCTCATGTTTTACACTGAAGTATTTTAACATTTTTTTTCTGTTTTATTATTTTAGCTTTTCAAATACCTGTGGTTTTTCAGGTTCTCTCCATGGGATTATTCTGCCATGCTTTCTTTTGAATCAGTTCAGTCAAAAACATTATCCATACACACATTCCTCCATATACGTTTGCTATGTGAGAGGAGGAGGAAGTGGAAAGCATGATGAGTCTTAGTTCTCAGTATCTAAGTGTCTGTGTTTGGACTTTTCTTTGTGTGTGCGTTTGTGCTTTCTGAACGTGGGTTGAACTCAGGACCAAAACATACGGGGGGGGGGGGGGTGCTTTCCCACTACATCATCAGCCCATGCTTTGAGACAGGGGGATAGCACTGTGTGGTCCTGGGTATTGGCTTTCCTTCAGCATCCTGAACGATGAGCTTACAGACATGTACCACTCTAGCTGGTTTGGAGACATTTTTTAAATAACCACATAACACTTATAACATTAATTCCATGAACCAAATCTAATGTTTTAGATTTCTCTAGTTTTCTTAATCATGTCCTGATTTCTAGCCCCCGACCCAAACAACAACAAAAGTTTGTATTTTAATTTAGAGTACAATCCAGGATACACATGATTTTCATCATTTAGTTTCCTCTCATCTAGGAAACTTCCTTTTAATTTAATGACCTTGGCAAGTTCAAAGACTATTAGCCATTTATTAGTAAAATGTATGTCAGTTTTGTAATTGGTATCGAGACTGAACCTAGAACTTTGCATATGCCAGGTAAGCTTTCTCCCATTGAGCTATATTCTCAGCTCAGAATTAATGACTTTTTTGGTCACTGTATTTTTCTGGCCTTATCCTATGAGGAAATTTTACTTGAACAGAAATGTCTATGGTGGTGCCTTCCAATTAAATCTCTTCCTTTTCAGAAACACCCAAGTCATGTACTAAGTCTTCTAGAAGTTCTACTCCAGTTCCTCCGAAGCAGTCAGCCAGGTGGCAGGTGGCCAAAGAACTCTATCAGACTGAGAGCAATTACGTCAACATACTGGCCACCATTATTCAAGTGAGTATGAGTTAGGTTCTAGATAACTTCCTAAAAGACTCTCACGTCAACATACTGGCCACAGTCATTCAAGTGAGTGTGAGTTAGGCCCTAGATCACTTTCTAAAAGACTCTCCCCTCTTGCTTCTCTTCTATGATTGTGTGTCTTGTTCTTTTAAAGGATATTGGGTTTTCTTTTGGGTGGTATTGGGGGGGTTGAGATCAATCTTGCTATATAATTCTGGCTGGGCTGGTACTCAATAGTCTGGCCTCAAACTTGGAATGATCCTACTCTCTCTCTCCTGAGTACACGGATAGCAGGTGTGCACCGATCCCACTCCGGCAGGAGGATGACCTGAAAGACCAAACCAAGTAGCGTTGCATCAGCCTGTTGAAAACAATAGTCCTTGACCCCAGCGGTCACTAGTGGTGCCTGTCAGGAGCGGCTGTTCAGTTTATCTGTTAGACGTGCCTTTGCTAGAATGCTGTGGCCTTTGTGTGACCTTGTGGCTTTGTACCTAAAAATCCACGTAAGATCCCAGTTTCTTGTTTTCGTTTAGGCTGACAATGACTGACTACATTGAGTTCTTACAGCTTCACATTGTGAAGATACCGCCTTACAGTTAGAACTATACAATTTTCTGAAATTTGTGTTCTAGAGAAGCCGCCCTATTTAATACGGCTTATGTGTGAAAGTACTGAGAAGCTGAACAGCTCTGATGTCAGTAGTAATTTTCTCAGTCTTTGCGTGTGCTCCATCAGATGGGCAGTAGTTACTCAAACACGGAACTCATTGCTTATCTATGTTTAAACATTCTTTGAGCTGGTCATGGTAATGCCAGCTTGGAATATCAGTAATGTCAGTGCTGTGGAGGTGGAGGCAGGGAGGGCGAGACCGGTGGGCTGTAGTGAAACCCTGTGTCAAAACCAGGCACAGGCGACCAGGCAGAACTGTGGAGTGCTTCTGATGAAAAGACAGGGCTTTAGGTGACTCCTGACAGCACGAGAGTGCCGAAGACAGTGAGGAACGAGCGGACGGAAGTTTAAGGTGGGAAAGCCAGGAACTGGGCGTTTCTGTGTCATCGGAAGTAGTTTTAGGTCGTGAAAGAGACCATTTGGGATATTGTGAAGGACTCCAAGCTTCTCTTAGAACGGGAAAACTAATAGATTTACTATTACACACACACACACACACACACACACACACACACACACACACACAGAGATAATATAAAAATGCTACAGCAATAAGTGGGCAGAGTTTAGGTTTTCTCATGAGATTTAGAAATCTAGTTTCTTTGCTACTGAATTTTTATGTTGCCATTTCTAAAACATTTAGTATTATACAACTGTTATGTGTCTAGAAAGCTTATTACTTTCTTCGTTACAAATTGAATAAAAAGGAATTAACTTTTATACTAATTCTAATAATTTATTTGTTTGGTTTCCTTTGTAAAAAAACAGGTTTATTTTTATTTTATGTTTGTGGATGTTTTGCTACTGTTCTGGTGGAACCAAGAAGAATGTATTGGATTCCCTGGGATTGGAGTTATAGAAGGTTGTAAACCACCATATGGTTGCTAAGAACCAAACCTGGGTGCCCTGGAAGAGCAGTCAATGCACTTACCCCCCCTCCCCCAGTGTGTGCCTGTACAGAGTATATCAATATAAGAATGAGAAATAAAATGGTAGGAGAAAAGATTGTGAAATTTAGGAAAGGGTTTTCCCGACTATTTCTGATGTTGCTGTCACTGTCACTGTTTATGTTTTAGCCTTCTTTTTCTCACGGTTTGCCTAAAGGAGATTCCTCCCCCACTTAG
The DNA here is from genome assembly GCF_004664715.2 of Peromyscus leucopus. NCBI lineage: Eukaryota > Metazoa > Chordata > Mammalia > Rodentia > Cricetidae > Peromyscus > Peromyscus leucopus. The sequence continues at coordinate 7,113,770 of NC_051068.1, read as the reverse complement.
TTATTTCAGGTGCCGTTAGAAGAAGAAGGGCAACGTGGTGGACCTATTCTTGCTCCAGAGGAGATCAAGACTATTTTTGGGAGCATCCCAGATATCTTTGATGTACATATGAAGATAAAGGTGAATGTGCATTAAAGATGGACAGCATTCTCTTTGGGGGTGGTGTGTACTTATTGTAACATTTCAGGTCTTTCTGCCTAGCTAAGTAAGTTTTGTATGTGAGACTTAACATCTCACCATGTAGCTGGCTTTGAGCTCATTGAGATCCTCCTTGCTCAGCTGGGAGTTACAGAGTTGAGACACCACTCTTGGCTTAGATTTTGTAAATGTCTTTAATAAATTTTTTTTTTTTGTTTTGTTTTTGAGACAGGGTTTCTCTGTGTAGCTTTGCGCCTTTCCTGGAACTTACTCTGTAGCCCAGGCCAGCCTCGAACTCACAGAGATCTGCCTGGCTCTGCCTCCCAAGTGCTGGGATTAAAGGCATGCGCCACCACCGCCTGGCAAAAATATTTTTTAAGACATTTTATTGTATGTGGATAAATATTTTGCCTGCATGTTTGTATGCATTCCACATGCATGCTTGGTGCCCAGAGGTCAGAAGTTGGCATTGGATCCCCTGGAATCTGGTTATAGATGTGGGTGCTGGAATTTGAACCTGGGTACTCTGAAAGATTGAAAAGTGCTCTAGATCCTTGAGCCATCTCCCCATTCAAATTTTCATGAGTATTTTATGTTTTAGGATGACAGGAATTTTATGGACCAGAGATTAGCAAACTTGTGGTTCATAGGCTGCATCTAGCCCTCTGTTTTAGTAAAGAGTCTTCCAGTAGAGCCCATTCATTTTCATACTTTTTTTACACATTATATTTTGATTATATTCTTTCCCCTCCCCTACTCCTCAGATGCTCCCCACCTCCCTCCCCACCTAACTTCATGTTCCTCATCTCAAAAACAGAAAAAAAAATTAGGGCAAACAAATAAACAAACAAACAAACAAAAAGCCAGCAGGACAAACAATATACCAAGTACAACAAAAAGCCCACATAAAAGGGGGAAAAAAAGTCCTGTTTTGTGTTGACCAACTCTTTCTGGGCACAAGGCCTGTCCTGATGTAGTTGATATACCCAGTGACAGACCATTGCGGAAAACTCATTTTCCATTTCCCAGAAGGTATCAGTTCCAGATCACTTGGTAGGGATTTGTTGAGTCTGTTTCCTTTTCTCAGTGCTGGGGTTTTGTCTGGCTTGAATATGTGCAGGTACTTGCATACTACTGCAGTTTCTGTGAGATCCTGTGTTCAGTTCTGCTGTGTCTGGAAGACGCTGCTTCCTTAGAGTCATCCAGGTTCTCTGGCTCTTAGTGTTTCTGCCTCCTCCTCCACATACCTGGCCGAGCCCGGGGGAGAGTTTTGAGAGGCATCCCATTTAGGACTCCTGTTCCAGTCTCCTCACTCTCCATTTGCATACTCTATGCTTGCTTCCATTCTGCAGAATTGAGAACTGGTAACAAGCCATATGGCCTTGGAATATTTACCATCTGTCCCTTCTAGTAAAATTTGCTTGACCATGTTACAGGTTATAATTTTTAATGACTTGTGTTAAATTAGTTGCTACAGCAGCAGGGTTAAAAGTAGCTTTTTCATAATTGATAAGGCCAATCAGCTTTATATTTAGTAAGACAAAGCATTGAGCTATTAGTCATATTGGGGAATTAGGATTGGTCTGCCTGACAGTGCTGTGTATATTTTCTTTTTTTTTTTTTTTTTTTTTTTTTTTTTTTTTCGAGACAGGGTTTCTCTGTGTAGCTTTGCGCCTTTCCTGGAACTCACTTGGTAGCCCAGGCTGGCCTCGAACTCACAGAGATCCGCCTGGCTCTGCCTCCCGAGTGCTGGGATTAAAGGCGTGCGCCACCACCACCCGGTATATTTTCTTAATTAGTCCAAAGGTTATGTTCTTTGTAGACAAAAACTTAATTCTTTGTTAGAAAAGGAGTTTACATATGAGATTAAGGTACTGCATAAAGGTTTTTTTTCCTCCAGCAAAAGATCTCATAAGTGTTATGAGATGTGTAAAGAGCTGTTGAGTTTCAATGTTTCAATTTGTTGTATTTCAGGATGATCTTGAAGACCTTATTGTTAACTGGGATGAGAGCAAAAGCATTGGTGACATCTTTCTTAAATATGTAAGTGTTTGTTTACAATTGCATGGACTTGAGTGATTGCAGACTTAGTAGTAGCTCTTTAAGGACTGGCAGGGAAGGAAATCTGAAAATGCTATTTAAAAGAATTCCCGTGGATGTTACAAAATGCATTAGAATTGTTCTTGACTTTTGAAACATGTTTTCTATATGCCAGCTTATTACAAGGTCATCATTAGAATATCACTTATCTCACAAATGTATAGTGACTTTTATGTAAAATTATTTATCCCCAAATGGTTATATATTCGTGATTTAAAAAAAAAAAAACAAAAAATCTCTGCATGTGCCACGCAGTGGTGAGCACACCTTTAACCCCAGTACTTAGGAGACAGAGGCAGAGGCAGGTGGATCTCTGAGTTTGAGGCCAGCCTGGTATACGGAGCCAGTTCCAGGACAGCCAGGGATACATAGTGAGACCGTGTCTCAAAAAACAAAGACTTTGTGTGCATATATATGTTGATACATGTACATATATATTGTTGGTGTCTCTTGCTTTCACATCACTTCTGTTGAATTTATAAACTACAAAGAACCGAGTATCTAAGGGTGTAGCTGAGGCTAGAGTGCTGGCTGAGTGAGTATCACACATCATAGAAGGGGAGAAACAAGCGAACCACTTAAGACTAGGGGTTGGGGTAGCTCAGTGTTAAGAGTGTTTGCCTACTCTGTGTGTGTGTGTGTGTGTGTGTGTGTGTGTGTGTGTGTGTGTTTTAATCCTTCAGCCAACAAAATCAAAGACAAAAGGCAGAGTACATAGTTGCATACACCTTTCCTTCCAGCACTTAGGAAATTGAGGCAAGCGACTGTGAGTCAGAGGCCCACCTCGACTACATAAAGTGGTCCTGTTCCAGCAAACATATAAAAACCATGTATCTTAAATTTAGGGAATAATCCATTTTGTAACAGGCCTGTGGTTTATATCTATAATCCCAGCACTTGGAGGCTGAGGCAGAAGGATTGCTTTGAGTTTGAAGCTAGCTTGAGCTCTGTCTCAAAACAAACGAAAAACAAAGTCTACAAAATGTTTTCCTTTTCCTGAGGTTCTGTGACTAGGAACTACTCTTCTTAAGTGTCTTAGGCTGGGATTTGCATGTGAGTACCTGATGTTCTTTCTGCAACAGGTTGCTTTTGTTTCCTAAGGCCTCTTTCTCAACCTTTAGAGATGTTCGTTCAGGTTGTTGAGAGTTCTGAACATGGAGATCATTGACATATTTGATGACTACCAACATGTTTAATTAGCGAAGACAGTTTTTCTTTTTAGAGATTTTAGTTTTTAATTTTAATGGTATTTATATGTGTGTGGGTTTGTACACATGAGTGCAGGCAAGTTCTTGTGGAGGCTTGGAGTTAGGGTGTTGTGGACATTGAGTGTTCCATGTAGGTACTGGGTACTGAACTTGGATCTGCTGTAAGAGTGGTAAAGTCTCCTTAACAGCTGTGCCATATTCAGACCAATTTTTTTCTTTCTTAAAATTGCATGTCTTGAGAAATATGATTGGTATTTTAATTGTGGTTTGGATTCTTCAAGAAACAATAACATTCATTTTTAGGCTCCCATAGATTAGCTTTAACTTAATTTAAAATATAAAAACAGAAAGGTCTGAATATGGCACAGCTGTTAAGGAGACTTTACCACTCTTACAGCAGATCCAAGTTCAGTACCCAGTACCTACATGGAACACTCAATGTCCACAACACCCTAACTCCAAGCCTCCACAAGAACTTGCCTGCACTCATGTGTACAAACCCACACACATATGTCTAGTTTGTAGGTATATTTCATCATGCCTAGTTTATATGGTGCTGGGATCAAACCCACGGTTTTGTTTATACTAGGTAAGCACTCTATTGACTACATTCCCAGTCTGATGTTCATATATTTGTTATGTTTTAAAGTATGTGTCGTGTGTGTGTGTGTGTGTGTGTGTGTGTGTGTGTGTGTGTGTGTGTGTATCTTTATTTGCTGTTTTAAATCAGCAATAGGCTGATTTCTAGGTTGTGGGTACCAGTTGATGCATTTTGAATAGCAATGAAAAAATTCATTTGGGATGAAGTCTCACTGTGTAATGCTGAGGACATCCTGGAGCTCTCAGTAGACCAGTCTGCCTCTTGCTGGCCCAACTTCTTGGCTTCTGAGTGCTGAGGTGTGGGCCATTGTGTTTAGCATCAACTTATTTGTAAAACAATTTTCTGTATTTAACAGAAATTATGAGGAAACTTATTTAAAACCTTTCTTTTGCATATAAGTCTGATTGTGATTGTCAATTGTGTCACAAAGATTCATAACAAATTGTTTTTATTTTTTGTATCTAGTCAAAAGATTTGGTAAAAACCTACCCTCCATTTGTAAACTTCTTTGAAATGAGCAAGGAAACAATTATTAAATGTGAAAAACAGAAGCCCAGATTTCATGCTTTTCTCAAGGTAATAGAATTTTCTTTCATACAAAAATTTGATTATCACTTGTGATTAGATTCATTAAATAATTTTTAGAAGAGCAATTTATAATGTTAGTAAAATTCTGCTCATGTAATGACACATTAATACTGGTCTCAATTTTAGTTGTACCTGTGTGTGGCTACGAAGTTTAGACTTAGAATGTTGGTATTTATACAGAAGGGGCCAAGAGGCAGCTGAGTGAATAGGGATGCTGCATGATTTGTTTTGGCTTCTCTGTAGCAGTAGGCTTTGCGTATGGTGGCACGTGTGGATATTTTCAAAGGAAATAATGTTGTCCTTGATGAATTCTGCAAACCCCTGTCGGTGCTCCGACGATGCTGTGTTCGCCTGTAATGGTTGCCGTTGTCCCATCGGTGCGTTCTGTGAACCAGTGGTGTAGAGCAGTTGACAGTTTAAACTGTTTCAGGGCTGATGTATGCAGTCTTTATAAAAGCTTAAGAAAGCCCCCATATGTCACATGTGTGTAGAGGAACACACGCTCTGTAACATGTTAACCCTTCTGACCAAGACAGAATTTTAGACCTTGAAAGTTATTGAATCATGGTGGTCTGCCAAAGAGTAGCTCAATCCTGCATCTTCTCCATGAATTCTTAATTCATTTATTCATTTATTTTATGCAAATGCATGCATGCATGCATGTGCACGCTTGCATGTGTGTTCATTGCAGTGTCTGTGCATGCATGTGCATCTTTGACCCTGTAGATTCTGGGGCTTGAACTTGAGTGTCTGATGTGGCAGCAAGTGCCTTTACCTTCAGAGTCAGCACCTGCTTCCTCTTCGCTCTTCTTGACAAGGATAGTTGTGTCTAATAAATTTCTTCTGTTTAGATAAATCAAGCTAAACCAGAGTGTGGACGGCAGAGCCTTGTGGAACTGCTCATCCGGCCGTGCAGCGGCTACCCAGCGTTGCTTTACTACTGAATGGTACTTGGCTTCCTATGGTTTTGTTTGCTTGATTTTTTTTTTTTTTATTTAGATATTTTTATGCAGTAGTTTCTTCCTCCTCCTCTTTTTCCTTTCCCTTCCACCTTTCTTTTTCTTCCTTCTCCTTTCTTTTTTCCTCCTTTCTTCCTGAGGATGACCTTGAACTTCTGCCTCTCCAGTCTCCTGAGTACAGTGATCAGTATTGGAGTTCCAGCCCACAGCTGCATGTCTCATGCTGGCCAGCGCTGTCCTAGCAGCTCCATCCTCAGTCTGCAGTACTTCTTTCTTGAAGAGTTGGTATTTTTATTTTCAGGGTTTATTAGGTCTTAGCATTAGAGTTTGTTTTTTTATATAGATACCAAATTTATGATAAATTTGAAAAGAGGTCTCTGAAGGTACAAATATTTAGTTTTACCTGATAGTCTATGTTGTCATAGTGGTCTCTTTCTGCTTAAAAGTTCCTTTTGTTTCATGGTATCATAGATTCTAAATCTATTTATTCAAGTAACAGAATTCCCACAGAAACGTAACAAAAAGAGGACTCATGTCCTAAGTTCCTAGTCCTCTTTAAGGTTTTTATATTTGATTTTATGTTTACCTTTTTGTAAAGTCTTGGATTGGAGCTGGGGAAGTCGTTCATTTGTCAGAGTGCTGGCCTCGTGCATGTTTCCCGACAAACCGGGCCTGGTGCTGCTCTCCTGTAATCATGCCCAGGGGCGTGGAAGCAGAGTCACAGTGCAGATGATCTGCTGAGAGAGTGCGAGGTCAGACACGAGAGACCCTGTCTCAGATGACTCAGTCTCAGAGGGTTAGTGTACCTTGAGACCTACAGCCATTTACTTGAGCATGTCACACTGCAAGTATCAACAGGATCTGCTAGTGCAGCTGTTATGGTCAGTTTTTGTTTTGAGACAGGCTGTTACTGTGCAGTCAAGCTTTGTTCCAAACTTGCAATGCTTCTGTCTCCAACTCCTAAGGTAATAGGGATTACTGTTCTGCTCTGCCATTCCTGGCCACAAACTTCTTTTCAATATAAGGGTTAGATGTTACCTTTAAAAACAGTTAGCCTGTATCAAGATGGATGTATTTTAAGCAGTAGGTGGAAAACCACTGTACTTATTTCAGTCATTAAAAAAACATGTTGTTATTACAGATCTCAAGAAGCATACAGCTGATGAAAACCCTGACAAAAGCACTTTAGAGAAAGCTATTGGATCACTGAAAGAAGTGATGACGTAAGCAGCTTAGAGCTTCCTTTGCAATGGGGGGTGTGTGTCAGAGTCAGAGAGAAGGTAGATGAGCACGTGAGCTCCACCACGGGCACACAGAGGTCAGAGGACAGCTGTGGAGCTGCTTTCCTCCTTACACTTGAGTGGATTCTGAGGACTGAAGTCAAGGTTGCCAGGCTGGCGTGGTGGGAGTCGCTTTTACCTGTAGATCCGTCCTGCAAGCTGCTAACATGTTTTTGTTGTTGGATTTAGACTGGAAAGGATGTCTTTGTCATAAATAAATACCAACAACAAACTTCTGTAAAATACCTAAATTATTCCTCTAGTAGTATGATTAAAATTAAAATGGTAAATATTGTAAGAGTATATTGATCAAACTATTTATTTCTGACATTAATTGTATGTACAGAGACAGTAATGGAATAGAAATTTGAAAATAGCCGTTAATGCACAACTAGACCTTTTCTTCTTGTGCCCTAGAGAAAGGCTTTTTCCTCTCATTCACATGCATATGGTCTTGTTCATGGCGATTTTCTGATTTCAGTTAAATTCTGATTTACAGAGATATATTTCTGTAAACCTTGCATTCATAGGTCCTTTCACTGACATGGATTTTCTTTTTTCTACTACTACTTTTTATATTTCTTTACTTGAATGAATTTTCTCATATTCTTTAAACATTCCTTAAATTGAACAAGATCCTAAGTTCACACAAGTTTTCCGTCATGACTTACATTCTCAAGGCTCCCTGCTGATGTTGAGCAAGGTGTGAACTCCAAGTGGGAGCTCTCTTGCTGTTGAGTTCCCTACTGGACTGCAGTAGGATTTACGCCACGGAGGAGGCTTGTCCACATTTCTTACCAGTGAGCTACAAGTGAAAGTTCCCCTGCCCTTACATGCATAAACTGTTCACTGTAAATTCTTGGGTATCTAATAAGACACAATTGCTGACTAAGAGTTCAGTAAGTGCATTCTTTGGCTTTTTACCATTATGCATTTCCTAATTTCAAGAGACTTGTCCTTGTTTTGATGGATTTTTAGTTTTGGGCACAAAGGTAAAAGAAAGGAGAGACTCTTAGACCATTCCCTCTAGAAGTAGTGGATTTTTTCTCTGCAGTGAAATGACTACCATGTAACTTGAGAATAAAGTATAAAGCTTTAACTGAAAGTATGTTTCAAACTTCAGAATTTTGTTACCATTAACTATTATGCAGGCTAACAGTATTTTAGAATGTGTTTACTGACTAAGTGAGTAAAATATTCCACAGTGAAACATAACATTTCTGAAAGATCTATGGAATATTTTTTAATATCAGGATGGTTTTGAAGGACTGTCTGTCTGATTCATGTATCGAAATTAAGGCACCCACATGAAAGTCAGGCTTTGTGACATGAGATATATTTGTGTGCTGATTTCACGTCTGTATTAAAAGAAATCTTACAAAATACATATGAATTTTTTAGACATATCAATGAAGATAAGAGAAAAACAGAAGCACAGAAGCAAATTTTTGATGTTGTTTATGAAGTAGATGGATGCCCAGTAAGTATTGTTTGATGATTATCATTTAGTTTACTGCCTTAATGAGGTTTCTATAGTTTCAACAATATAAGCGATCTCAGGCTGCAAAGATGCCTCGGTGGTTGAGAGCACGTGCTGCTCTTAAAAAGGACCCACGTTCAGTTCCCAGCACACATACATGTCCAGTGACTCACAACCTAGAATCCAGCTACAGGGGATTCAGCACCCTCTTTTGGGTTCTGAGGGTACCTTTTCACACATAGCATATACTCAAAGAGACACATACACATAAATAAGAATAATAGAAACAGATCTTTAAAAATATATTACAATCTTAGCACCACTTTTGAATGACAACTTGTAAAAGTTACTTGATAACATTTGACCATTTTTATCCATGTTCCCAGGCAAACCTGTTATCGTCTCATCGAAGCCTAGTACAAAGAGTGGAAACAGTTTCTCTAGGTGAGCACCCTTGTGACCGGGGAGAGCAAGTCACCCTCTTCCTCTTCAATGACTGCCTCGAGGTAAATCTGTACTCAGTGTGATTTAACACTGAGGTATTTTGTGATTTCCCTAAATATTTAAAACCAAGCTTTGATTGGAGTGCAATGTAGAAATTTGAGGTATATTTGGTTATTTTTCAAAGAAATTAAGACCAATTGCTGATTTCATACAGTGGAATGCTTTGGAGAGAAAGTCTAATATTAAGTCTGGTAAATTTCCAGTCTTCAAATCTTAAGTCAGAATTCCTTACAGGTAAATGTTTAGATCATGAGTTTTGGGGATCTTGTGTTTTTATGTATATTTATTCAAGATCTACAAATTAATTTTTTTAATTAAAATGTAAGTAGCCCTTTGCAGCCAAGATGAAATCAGTTGAAGAGCTAACTTGATAACTTAGTATGGGAACCCCTTGATTCCTTCTTTTTCTACTTTGATAGCATCTCACTTTGTAGTCCAAGCTGGCCTTGAACTTTGGGCAGTCCTTCCACTTCAGCCTCTTGAGTGCTGGGATGATAGGCATGAGCCACTATGCCAAATTGAATTCTTTAAAATTAGAAGGTTTTATTGATGAGATGTTATAATTTCAACTACAAGACTCTACCCCATCTGTGGTCAGTGTTTTCTTCTCATAGCACCCTACAAGCAAATTTTTGAGTTTATGTACTTCTTAAGCTTCTTTCCCTTCCTTTAACATGTATTTTTAAATAACCAATTAAATGAGGGGAAGTATCTTAGTTTCTGTAATGAAATTCCATGACCAGAGCACCTAGAGGAGGAAAGCATTTCTTTGGCTTACACTTCCACATCACTGTTCATCACTGAAGGAAGTCAGGACAGGAACTCCAACAGAGCAGGAAGCAGGAGGCAGGAGCTGATGCAGAGGTCATGAGGGAGCGCTGCTTACTGGCTTGCTCAGCCTGCTTTCTTATTAAACCCAGAACCACCAGCCCAAGGATAGCAACACTCACAATGGGCTGGGCCCTCCCACACAATCACTAATTGAGAAAATGCCCTACATTCTTTCCTACAATCCATTCTTACGGATGCATTTTCTTAATTCAAATCCCTTTCTCTCAGATGACTTCAGTTTGTGTCAAGTTGACAAAACTGTCCACCACAGGTAGAAAGGAATTCAGCTTCCTTCATTTCAAAAATGAAAAGATGTTCATTGGGTAAAAACATTAACAAGAAAACTCATTTGACATGTTTATAACTGATTAACTTTCTGTTTCCTTCGTCAAAGTGACTGCTGGCTTTCCTGTTTCTTTTAAGTCTATCCATTCCTTTATCCATTTTCTGTGTTGCTTGTCCTCTTAGATCATGTACATGATTTAAAGTATAAAGCACAGGCCAGTCTTAGAGCCCAAGCTATGTATGCACAGAGCAGCTATAGGTGCAGTACAATCTCAAGGAAGACCTCCTGTGTTGAAGAGTCCTGTACTGAGAGGTTAAGAGTGATGCTTTTATTTGGCTAGTAGTGTTGCAGAAAGCACAAGGTAGTGATAATATGATACTCAGGGACCACATCCTGCAGTGACAAGAATGATGGAAGACAAGCCGTGGGCCCCTGCAGTACAGACCTCAGCCTGCTCTGCCTGTGAGAACAAGCTTATCTTACCTGAATTTACATTACCAGAGGGCTTAGCTGTATATAGTCGGACTGTGTTTCTTCTGTTTGTTTCTTTAGTTTTTTTCTATTGAAATCTCCAGGTCTGTTGGCCCCATTCTGTTAGGTCTGGTTATTTGATTCCCTTAACAATTTGTTGTGGAGTTTATCTTTGTTTTTAGTATAGCAGTGATTTGTTTTGATTTTTCAAGACAGGATTTCTCTGTGTAACAGCCCTGGCTGTCCTGGAACTCAACTCTATAGACCAGGTTGGCCTCAAACTTACAAGAGATCCACTTACCTCTGTCTCCTGAGCGCTGGGATTAAAGATGTAGACCACCACTGCCCTGCTAGACCTTTATTTTTTAATTCACGTACGAAAAGTAGAACTCAGCGGGCAGTGGTGGCATATGCCTTTAATCTCAACATTCAGGAGACAGAGGCAGGTGGATCTCCGTGAGTTGGGGGCTAGCCTGGTCTATAGAGCTAGTTCCAAGACAGCTAGGGCTACACAGAAACCCTGTCTCATAAAACGAAAACAAACAAACAAACAAAAAAAAAAAACAAAAAACAAAAGGAAAAATAGACCAGCAAATTTGAAACAAAAATAGTTACTTTTATTATTCTGATAGTGTATAACGTAAATGCCTAGAACAATCACTATACTTACACATTAGGAGCACTTCAATAGCAGTAAAATCTGTACTATCTTTAGTATGACATTGACTAATGTTAAATCTACATTTAAGGATTTATCTTGCATTTGAATATTTTATCTGTGGTTTGGGTTTTTTTTTATCCTTGATTTATTAATGTTTGTGTCATCGATTTCAATCCTTAAAATGGTATATTTTGTTTAGCTAATAAAAAGCATATGCATTCATTGTAGAGGAATTAGAGTATCTTCTGCTTACTTTCCCTGTGCTCCTGTCAGTGGAATGTTAATGTTTGGTATATTTATGTGATATGTAGAATAGACATTTCTATATCTGCTTTAGTGGGAATATGATACACCGACTTGCTTATCGTATTCATTAGCCCAGTACCACGTAATATATTTTTAATTGTATTTGTCTTACTCATGATGGCCAGTCTCGATTCAAGTAAATGTTTGCACTCATTTTATGTAAATGCCATTCAGCAAAATCTGTTTTACTGCAAAGGAGATTCCTTTCTCCTTTTTCTTTTCTTTTGGCAAAATCTCAATATATCACGAATCACAAGATCTTTCTGATTTTGCTCTTCTCCAGTTACCTATCTCTTCCTTTTGCATGGGTATCCAGTTAAGGTAAAGTGATAGCCTCATACAGCACTTTGACTTTATAATTTCTATTTGTGTGTGTGTGTATCTCTGTCTGTCTGTGTTATCGTTGCTGTTTTATTTTTGAGACAGTCTTATTGTGTAGCTCAGGCTGGCCTCGACCCGAAGGTCTTTTCCTGAGTTAGCTTCCTAGAGCTGGGATTTCAGGTGCTGAATGCATGTTTAATTACTTTCCTTAGGCTTCCCTTTGTCAGTATTCTGTAGGCAGCCATGAGACTAGGGACTGTTTGACATTTCCTCTGTATTATTCTGTCACTAGGAGATATTTGAAATAACCCCTTACACTACAATTAACACCATTTTGAACCCAGGACAGCTATTTCCCATCTGAGGTTCCGGGCTTTATTTAAGTCTCCTGCCAATTTTTTTCTTGTTCTTGCTTCTCGTCCTTCCGTGCCCTTGGGACTTCCCACCACCCCTACCCCTAGGCCTGTTTTTCTGGTTGTGAACTTTCCTAATACGGACATGAGCATCTGGCTGTACAGTTACATGTGTGCTTTTTGTCACGGTCCCTCGCTTTCATCGCATAGTAACTGGAATGGCTAATCATCAGATTAGTTGCATATAGATTTATGTGACTCGTGCTGTTATTTTTAAATGTGTGAACCTTTAGTTTTATCACAATAATGATTATGACTTTTTCCCCTACAATCAGATAGCAAGAAAACGGCATAAGGTTATCGGTACTTTTAGAAGTCCTCATGATCGCACCCGACCTCCAGCTTCTCTTAAGCATATTCATCTAATGCCACTTTCACAGATAAAGAAGGTGCTGGACATAAGAGAGACAGAAGGTAAGCTCAAAGTATTCACTAAATGAGAATAGCTTGTCCTTACCGAGGCTTAGGTTTACTGCTGTCATTCCTTAGTTAATGGATGAATTATCTTGACATGTGGCTCAGCTATAATGTGTCCTAAAGTAATTGTGCTTGTACCTCTATCTTAACTCCGTCTCTAGGTACAAACTTGATGGGTTCATTGTTTCAACCAGCAGAACATCCTCTCTCTAAGAGCCAAAGGCTTTTCAATGGTTATGTATTAAAATAGCACCGTAGTTTGTCTTATTCCCATATTAAAACTTATTAATCATTCTTGAGAATCCAAAATAAATCACCAGTCTTGTTCTGGACCATATATCTTAATACCCTTTTTTCTTGCCCATGGTGCATTTAGGAGTATCTTTTCTTTTTTCTCTATTGAGAAAACAATGTGTGTACATGTTTTGTCTGCATGTCTAAGCACTACATTTTTACAGTGCCCACAGAGGCCAAAAGGAGGCCCCAGATCCCTGGGATTGGAGTTAAGATGGTTATGAGCCACCATGTGGGTGCTGGGAATGAACCCAGGTCCTCTGGAAGAGCAGCCAGTGGTCCTAACCACTGAGCCACCTCTAGCCCCATGTGTATCTTTAAGGTACATACTTGGGAAAGGAGTTGTGGGAGTGGACAGGATGGCTCATTGTGTAAAGGAGTTTCCTGCCAAGACTGACCTGAATTCAGTCCCTGAGACCCACATGGGGGAAGAAAAGAACTCACTCCCACAAATGGTCCTCTAAAGCACACATAGTCTAGTATGTGAGTGTGCATGGGAGCAGACAACCACACCGTCCAGTCTTCTTTTAGGAAAGACAGAGGCTGAGGAGTAGACGGATATGAAATAAACAGCCCACAGGACCTGGTAGGCGTGGTCAGACGCAGGGACACATACACATGCAAAAGAGAGCTGTGGTATGGAGTGAGACCCTATCTCAAAAATACTACTGAAAAAATAAGTAGGCGTGTGTACATTTGTATGTGTGCACCGGCTGCATCTGTGCCAGCTTCTCATTTGCAACAAAATTCCTGAGATACTCTCTTCATGAAGTATTTTGGTTGATAATTTCGGAGCTTTCAGTCCATTCCCTTCTAGCCTTATTGCTGTGGACTGTGGTGATGTGGTTCATCATGTCTGAGAGCACCGCATGCTTGAGACCCATCGCTGAGCTGTGAAGTGAAGAGGTCAGGGTCCCAGCTGCAGACAGGCATTTACCACAGTGTTGGTGTCATTCCTGAGCCCAGTGCAGCACTGGCCTAAGGAAAGCTTCTCCTTTTAACTTGTTAGTGTTGAGTATTTGAGTGACTTGCTGTGGGTCTGGAAAGGCCCAAAATGAACATCTGTCTGAAGTAGTGTTAGCTGTTTAGCTAGCACTTAGTGTAGTGTGTTTGTGGTCATATTTTAGGCAGCATCTCTTCATTTGTTATTTAAATAGAGCTAAACTATTTCAGCGATCCACTCCTGAGCTGTAAGGCGTGATCCTTTCCTTTTTCTCGTGTGTTTCTGGTGTTCAGACCCAGGGCCTTGCGCCTGCTACTCAGGCACTCTACCACTGAGCCATATCTCCAGCCCACAGTAACTTACAGAGCTATTTTCTCTCAGTTCTTCAACTCTGTCTGCTAGTGCCTAGGAGGAGGCCGTTGTTTAATTTGGGGAGTGGTAGTTGTGAAAGTGTTCCCATTCGGGGGTGTCTCTAAGGTACAGATGGGGAGGTGGGGAGACCAGCGAGGTGGCTCAGCAGGGGAGGAAGGCACTTGCCATCTAGCCTGATGGCCTCAGTCTGGTCCCGGGGCCCATGGGGTGGAGGAACTGACTCTCACAAGTTGTCCTTTGGCTTCCGCATCTTCATTGATAACACCTTAATGTTTGTTTATTTTCATCATTACGTCTTTAAAATAGATTATCTTAGCATCTCGATTACAAAGCAGTTACTCTTTAATAATTGTACACTTCTTTTTACGTGATTTATTTATGTTGCTAGTGGTTTATGCTGCCATTTTAATTTTGAAACTTAAATGCTAGAATTAGATTATATCTTTATTAGATTATCTTTGAAAAATTTAAATGTCACAAAGGATACCTTTTATTTGTTTTCAGGTTATTGTTGATTCCTTATACAGTTTTTATGATTATAATTCTTCTTCCCAGTGCTTCAACTTACTGCAGTGATGGTCCCGTTTTAGTTGGAAAAAGCAGGAGTGGGGGAAGAGAAAGCTGATTTTGGTGGTCTGTAGAAATGAAATTTCTAAACATCAAGGAGTAACACTGTTCATGGTTATTCTGGAACCCTAGATTGTCATAATGCTTTTGCCTTGCTGGTGAGGCCACCAACAGAGCAGGCCAATGTACTGCTCAGCTTCCAGATGACATCAGAGGAGCTTCCAAAAGAAAGCTGGCTGAAGATGCTCTGCCGACATGTTGCCAACACCATTTGTAAAGCAGATGCTGTAAGTTCTTAAACCTGTGTCAAGTGCAGCTGTAAACATGCACAGTGCAGTCAGGCTGCACAGTGCAGTCGGGCTGACTACATTCCCAGTGACAGGTTAATCATGGATGGAAGAGAGCCTTTAGTTTTATTCATATGCAGAAAAATGAGGTTATTTGGTCCCTTTTAACATTCTAGCTCTTGTGGTTGCAGTTTAGTGAGTCTTTGGGGACTTGTAATGAACCATGTGATTTTTGCAGATCCTTTTTCTTTAATAGAGTTTAAAATATTGACATTAAGGTAATTTTGTATATATATATAAAATCTTAATCTAGCTGTTTTGCAAGTTGTTTTCTAACTTTCTGTTTTAAATTTTTTTTTTTTTTTTTTGTAAAAAATTACTGTTTTGTGTTTATGGGTGTCTTTGGCCTGGTTCCCATGGAGGCCAGAAGAGGCCATTGGATCCCCTGGAACTGGAGTTACAGATGGTTATGAGTTGCCATGTTGGGAATCAAACTGAGGTCCTTTGAAAGTGCAGCCAGTGTTCATAACCACTAAGCCACCTCCCCAACCCCTTCAAATCAAATCTTTCTTGAACTCCAGCACTGAAAGTCTTTGTTCAGTGCTCTCCCAAAGTCTGTGCGAGCTCTCTTCGGTCCTGTTTTCTTCTGGTTTCCTTTGATTGTGCTGCCTTTGAGCTGAGTGGTTCATTTTTATTGTTTGACCTAGCCTGACTTCAATGCTGTCTATTGTCTTTTTAAAATAGTGCGTGTTTTCTGCTCAGTGATTTTTAAACTGCTTCCATCACTGTTAAGTGTCTCTGCTGAGCGTTGAATCCTTTCTCTGCATTTTTGAAACTTGAGTTTCCTTAAAACAATTCTTTTTTAACGACCCAGGGTATAATGTCTCATAGTGGGGAAGTTAAGGCTGTGGGAGCTTGAAGTGGCTGGTTACATTGCTTCCATAGTTGAAGAGGCAGAGAATGATGAGTGTGTGTGCTTAGATTACTGTCTTTTTTCACAGTTCGGGATTGCAGAGTGGTGCAGCCCAGCGCCGCCCACAGCAGTCAGGACTTCTCACCTCAGTTATCCTTGTCCACGTAACCCTCTAGAGTCCTGTCTTCCAGGTGATTCTAGATGCAGATGAACAGTTCTGGTAGTAGAGGCAGTCTCCTGCTGCTGGCCAGCGTGGTTCTCGTAGTTTAGTCCCTGGTTTGGGACTTGGCTCAGCATCGGTTTCCCCATGGTGTGCCTGCTGGTGACTTTCAAGTCCAAGGACGGAATTCTTTCTTGCCCAGGCCAGAGGCATCGTTCCACTTTGCTTCAAGTTGAGGAAAGAGTAATCATGCTGCCTTCCTTCTTCAGTGCATCTTACTGTGCTAAGTTAAAAGCAGACGATGTATCCCTCTCGTCTGGCTGTCCTTAGCACTGAGGAAGATCTTGTTTCCTGTCACTGTGTCGTCTTGTTCAGCCATCTCAGCCACTGTCTTTTCGCTTCCTACCTCGTAATTTCCATTGGTGTCTTCAGGAATGCTTAGTACAGGCAGACTATTCTTTTTCAAAGTGCTTGGAACCAGAAGTGCCTCACCCTTTGGCAAGTTTTTCGGGTGGTGGAATATTTGCAGACTTCGTCAGATATATCTCTAATCTGAAATTCTGAGGTCAGTCGCTCCCGAACTTAGCACTGAGTGCACCTGTTTTATGCCTCATTTTGGCTTCCAGATGTTTGGATTAGGGATGCTTGACGGTAGTAAAAGAGGGCATTTTCTGTCTGTCTTACTGAAAGCAATGGAAGGTTGTAGCATGTTGCCCTTTCTGTTATGACAAGTTGCCAATCCAGTTTCCTCACAGAAACTCTTAAATTAGTTACCATCATTAAGATAAGATTACAGTGATGACTAGGAGTAAGTGAATTGCCAGGAATCTGAGAACCTTTAGTAGATGTTGGATGCATTCAAGATCCTCTGGAAGATCTTCATATGGGATCAGGTTGTTAGGGAGATAGGATCTGTTGCTGTGACAGACAGAGCCTGCTCAGTAGTAGTACTATGAGTTGCTTTGGACCTTGCCGTGGAATGACATTTACCATAGTTGCCTAATAATGATGTTGAAGTTTGCACATAGCATGTTGGGAACAGCATCCTCATGTAGTTCTTTCAAGATGTGTAACTATAACCCTGAAATGCAAAGCTAATGAGAATTTTTTAAATGTTATATTGATTTACTAGATGGAAGGTCAGGCAGCAAGTGCAGAACATGTCAGAAAGTGTCCTCATCCACAAGATGGCAGCAAACACTCACACACCGAATTACTCTAGTCTGTTGACGTTTTCCCTTAGAATTGTGCTTTACACATTCGGATTCAGGGGCACCAGTCAAGCTCTTTCCTGCAGTTAAGATTTCACACACAGGAAAATTTAAAGCCCCAATTAATGTCTTATTTGAGAATATTTTGCGATGTTGAAGAAAGTATGCTTCTAAATATGTATGTACAAGAGATATAAATAATAGACATATAACTGATATTTCTTAAAAAGGCAATTTGAATCAGTAGGTTTTTGTGGTTGTTGTTGTTGCGTTTATTTCCTGTTGCCCTAAACAAGTGAAGTTGCTCTCGCTGTTGTTGTTGAAGTGTCCTCAGACTTGCTGTAGTCCTCCTGCCTTCGCCTCCTGTGTGCTGGGATTACCACACCGGCTTGACGCTGCTGAAGTATGGTCACTTATTGTCTATACTGTCTAAGTTATTGTGACTGTTTGTAAATGACTTAATTAAAGCTCTCACTTTGAAAGAAAACTTAAGCAAAAATGTGAAACCAAAGCCAAGAACAATAACTGATGATTATATAGTGACTGTAGGGTTCTGGCATCTTTATTCTTGGTCAAACCTTCTTGTTGTCTGGATGGTGCACACCTTTAATCCCAGCACTCAGGAGGCAGAGGCAGGCAGATCTCTGAGTTCAAGACCAGCCTGGTCTACAGGGCAAGTTTCAGGACAGCCAAGACTATGCAGAGAAACCTCGTCTTGAAACACCCCCAAAACCCAAACTAAAACAAAAACCTATCTTTTCTCCCTGTTGATATGATGCTTCACATTCTTTTCTTTCCAAATGTAAAGTATAAGTTCAGCCTGCTTAAAGTGTTAACTCAGAATGTTTACAATGGGATTTCCTGTCTCTTGCCAGCATGTACCTTTAATTGCATGGTCTATAATCTTGGTCAGGTGGTAGTTTTTTATACATACACATACACATACATATACACACATGTATATTTCTGACCTCTAATGCCAGCACTATAGTTTTACTAATAATGAAGTTAAACATTGTCACCTTCTGGCAATATAGTTAGTCTAGAAGTAACTTGAGAATTAAATGTCCTATGCCACAATTGTGTATTTTTGCCACTAACTCAACATTTCTAATAAAAATGAAAAACATACTCTGTAACTTGGGGCTGGAGAGATGGCTCAGTGGCTAAAAGCACTTACTATTCTTGCATGGAATTCAGGTTCTGTTCCCAAAACTCATATGGTGGCTTAAAATCCTCACTATCTCAAGTTCAAGGGGATCTAATACCCACATCTGGTGTCTGGGCACAGGCATGCATGCAGTGCACATACGTAAAGGCAAAATACCCATACACATAAATAAAAATTAATCTTTTTTTAAGACCTCAAAGCAATGTTTTATGTCTTGATTTTAGTTATTGGCACTGGTTGCTTATAGCAGTATTTTGTTTTTTCTGAACTTATAAGCAGAATTATAACTACTTGGGGAATAGACACAGGGTATGTAGGAAGAGATTTGTGCTTGTGAGACAGTATTGTATATAACTTAAATATATATTGTATATAACATAAATTAATATGCGATTTGTATTTATAAATATTCTGCAAGTTATTGGGGTGGATATTTAGCTTTGTCGTTACTTTGCCCTCTAATGGAAGACCTGGGTATTTCCTGTTAGCTGTGAAAGACCCCAAGTTTGCTCCCCATATCAGAAGGGATTTATTGGTTCTTTCAGAAAATAACCATGAAACCACCTTTCCCTTCTTAGTTCTTAGGGAGTTATTTGCTCAGCAATAGTTAACGCAATAGGAAACCAGACCTAGAGTCTTAAGTTATAGAAGCCTTCATTGTAAAAATGTTTGACAAAAACTGAGCCAAGGTGGAGTTTAGCTTCATAATCTAAATTGATACTTTTTTCATGAACATTTTATTCAAGAAATAAATTTTAGTTACAATATGTATTTATTGATGCTATGATTTTTACTCTTAAGTTGAAAAATAGTATTTGCACGTTGGAGTAAAAACAAATCAACTAAAAATAGGTACATTATACTAATACTTGTCTCGTTTCCCTGTTCCATTAGTCTCTTCATGGATGTAGTTTTGTTATGCTCTTGTCTTTCCAGAAATGGATGAACAGATGTAAAGCTTTCTTTGAAAATGTACATTTATTAGAGTCATGTAGGCAATTTTGTCTATAATTTCACAAATCAGTACTTAGACTGCTTCCTAGTATTTTCTCTTTCTAATTTTCTTTCTTTTTCTTTTTCTTTTTTTTCTTTTGTAAATAGGTGAATCTTTGATACATACATTAAGGTTTCAGCCAGCCATTTTACATAGTCCTGGTTCAAGTAATTTTCCAGGGCACTCCATTGCAATTTTCAGCTTTCTGTTTTTAAAACAGTGTCACAAGTTGGACAAGTCAAATGAACATTGACAGATTACTCGTAGTTAAAAAGTAAAACATACTTAATAGAAAATATGTTTAGCTCTTTGAACTTTCCAAAGAACAGTAGACTCTTTCAGTATGTATTTGTTGATGGATGTAGGAGTCATCCCTGGCATCCTCTTAGCCAATAGCAGACCACACACTGTGATGGTCCGTCCTGTGAGATTCTTTTGTAGAGTAGCAATGTAGTTTATGTGGTCTGTGGATGTATGTTATGTTGTTTGCACAGTATGCAAGTGCATTCCCACAGAGAAGTAGCACATCACTAAATTGTACACTCAATTTGTGGTGCTGTGTGTAAAGCAAGGCAGCAGTCAGAACCTACAGAGTATAGAAAAATGACCTCTTCCAATAAAATTCATAATGAAGTATTTAGGAATAGTCTTAAGAAATGGGGAAATTATTTTAAGAAGTTTGTGTTTGACTAGGATTATAATTCAGTGGTAGAGTGTTTGCATTGCATTTCTAAGATCTGCTTTCACTATCCAGCACAAAAACAATGAGACAGAAATCTGCAGTATTGAGAGCTCTTGATATTTCTGAGTGATAACATTAATACACAGGTGTTGATTCATCTTTAATTAGTTTACAAATTTCTGCTGTTTCTAAAACCCTTTGGAGAACTTTTGGAATTTGATGGAATGATCCCTAGGATGATTTTTAAAGAAGAAACTGATAACCTAGAAAATAGTAGCTCTGCTACCATATGAGATGCTAAATTATACTTAAGCTTTAAAAATGACATTTGTTTATTGGGGAGAGTGGGATGTGTATGCCACTGTGCTCTTGTGAAGGAAGCCTGGTGGATAGCTTGTGGTGTGGGAGTCGGCTCTCTCTTTTCACCACAGTGCTCCTGGGGATTGAATTACAGTATTAGGCTTGCAGACAAATGCCTTTGCCCACTGATTTATTATGCTGGCCCTGGATTGTACTTCTAAAAAAAAAGGTTATAGTGATCAGAATACTGTCGCACTATTTTAAAAGTTTATATGTGAACCTATAGGAAGAGGAAATAAAAAAATACTTTCCACAGATGGCTGTTTTGCCTGTGTGTCTGTATGTCTGTGCAGCACATGCTTGAAGTGCACAAGGAGACCAGAGAGGGCATTGGCTCCCCAGGAACTGTAGTTGCACATGGCTGTGAGATGCCAGCTGTTCTTAGGAATTGTACTTGGGTCCTCTGGAAAAGCGGCCAGTACTCTGAATTGCTGGGCCATTTCTTCAGCCCAGAGCAGATGTTTTTGAAATAAGACTATCTTGCTGGTGTAGACCCTTAACTATAGTTATGGTTTATAACTTTCATAGTTATGGCACTATGAAAATTAGTTAAGTATTTAGAAATTAGATGTATATCCTATTCCTTTCCACATAAATTATAAATATGAGTTAAGTGTAAAAAAGTGAGAAACCGTTTCATAGACAAGAAATATATGTGGCATACATTACCTCTTTTAAGTGGGAAGTGCCCATTAAGCAGAAGGGATATAAGAAAAAGAAGTTAGAGAGTTTGACAAATGAACTGTATTATGTTAATAAGGAATGTAAAATAAAACTGGAAATAAAAAACAAGATAAGTCATAAAAATAACATTGTATCATTTTTCATTGTATCTTCCTTAAAAATATAGACAGCTACAGGTACTGTTATCTATTGGGGATTGGATTAAGCCTGTCATTTAGCAGATGCGTCATCATGTGGGAAAAGTGGGTCTGGAGCAGGCAGAATGACTTTCGTTTTCTTGTTTTATTTTTACTTGTGAAATTATGTGTGTGTATGTGGGGTATGTGTATGTGAGTGCCCCCATCCATGGGTGACGGAAGAGCTCGCTGAATCTTTGGGAGCTCTGGTTGCAGGGAGAGCCTAACATGGTGCTGAGGACTGCACTCTGGTCTCCTGCTAGAACAGTGTATGGCTTAACAGCTGAGCTCTGTCTGCAAAAACAGCTTTTGAAAACGAAGGCCATTTGGCTGCTAACGGTGGGTGGGGAGTAACGTAGGCATTTATATTTTGCCTTTAGCTTCATTTTGAATAGCCATTTGTAATTGTAAGATGTGCTGTTTAATGGTTTGTGTTTGTAGCTTGGTGTTTCAGTCCGTTCTCCTGAGCACTGTCAGGCATTCTTTTGTAAGTGCTGTCAACTAGACGTAATCGGTATTCTCTCCACTTTGTATATGAGAAAACTTTCAGAAAAATATCTTTCACAAGATGGTATTCAATTCTCTGTAGGAGTTGCAGACTGATGGTGCTAAAAGGTGGCTTCTCAGTGCTTGAAGAATGAGGTCATTTGCCTTTTCTTAGTCTCTATTTACGAATTTAAAGTGAAAATCATTCAGGGCTGGAGATACGGCTCAGAGGTTAAGAGCACCGGCTGTTCTTCCCGAGGTCCTGAGTTCAATTCGCAGCGACCACATGGTGGCTCACAACCATCTGTAATGAGATCTGGTGCCCTCTTCTGTATACATAATAAATAAATAAATAAATAAATAAATAAATAAATAAATAAATAAATAAGTAAATAAGTAAGTAAGTAAGTAAGTAAGTAAATAAATAAATAAAGTGAAAATCATTCATAGGAATAAGCTTGCCTTTGAAAGTGCAAACAATTTATAAAGTGCAAACCAATAGTAATGTTTGTAATTATGTGGAGAAGGGCTGTCTACTACACTAGAGGCAGTGAGACCTGGGAGAGTGGAGCAGATGAGTGAGGCAGGCTAGAGTCTCACAATAGCCAGCTTTACTCAGAGCAGCAGTTTATACTCTGAAGGTTAGGAAGAGTCCATGAGTTAACTGTACAGTCATGTGGCAGAAACGTTTTCCCATAGAGGCATAGACACAAACAAACACCCAGTTGTAATGAGTAATTTGAAATAAACTCACTCCTATCCACCACACCTGGGAGGAGCATGAAAGCACATTCCAAGAACAATTCTGTGTTTTGAAGAAACTGAGGTCACAAGACTCTTGTTTTCTTAAGAGTGTTTTCATAGTCACTAATTCTCACAGGACCATTCTTGGACTAGGTTTTCTGGTTTTAAAGTTAATTTTGGTCTGTGGTTCTTAGCTTACTCTAGGAGGGCTCTTGCTCTTTGGGAATGTGCTCTATAATCTCGGAACGTTGTCTTAGAACAGAGCACTTTGCTTATTATACAGAATAGTTGCACAGTTTCAAGAGTGTTAAACACACTGATTCCTGATTCCTTGCTACTATTACTGTAGGACTGGAATGACAGGCCAGAGCCTCCGAATGAGGAGGAAAGTCAGGGGTGAGAGTCTCTTAGGAAAGTGTATGTGTCATTGGTTTTGTGGCAAACTATATTTAAGCATTAACTCTCTTAAATTTATAATGTTAGTTTTAGGTTGTTTAGTAAGCTTTTATATGATGCATATCCTGTTGATTTGAGTTATGTGGTCCACAGTAAACTATTCCTTTAATCAATTATTTTCCATTATCCTCAAGTTAGTATATATCAGGGTAGAAACTAGGTTAAGCATATTACAGTTTTGGGGGTAGTGGGATGGGTTTGCACCATGGATCAGATCCAGGACCACTGAGCCACATCCCAGTCCACGGCACAAATCTTAAGTAACTTCAGTTATAAATGTTACCATATATATGTAAGTGCTTAATGGTTTGATTTTAGAAAGTTGGTTTTTGAACTTTAAATTATTTTTTCAACAGGAGAATCTTATATATGTGGCTGATCCAGAATCTTTTGAAGTAACTACAAAAGATATGGATAGTACATTGAGTCGAGCATCTAGAGCAATAAAAAAGACTTCAAAAAAGGTGAGCTTGGGTGAAATTCTGGACATATTTCTAAAATGTGTTTTTTACATTAAGTTAAACTAATACTTCAACACCAATAAAAGAATCATCTAGAGCTGCTGTAAGGACTTGACTTCTCTATCTAGAAGCCAAAGGGGCTGGGCCTTGAGACATTTATAATCCTACATCTGGGGCGGCGGAGTTAGGGGTACTCCCGGAGTTTGACGGTCAGCTAGTGTAGCTTGCTTGATGAGTTCTTTGCCAGTAGAGATCCCACCTTAAAAGAAAGTAAAAGGTAGAAAGTACCTGGTTACATATCAGTGATTGCCCTGCAGCAAGCTTTCTTTTGGGCCACCAACCAGCTCTCAAATAAAGACACAGAGACTTATTATCAATTATGAATGTTTATTATCAATTAGGAATGCTCAGCCTTAGCTTATGCTTGTCTCACTAGCTCTTATAACTGAATTTAACCTGTTTCTCTTCATCTTTGTTTTGCCTCAGGGCTTTTTACTTTCTTTCATTCTGTATGTCCGTGTCTGTCTGTCTGATGGCTGCCTGGTTGGTCCTGGGAGTCTCCCTTTGTTTTCTCCCTCATTCTCTCCTCCCTTCTCTCTTTTCTCTCAAGCCTAGATTCCTCCTCCTACATTTTCTCTCTGCCTGCCAGCCCTGTGTATCCCTCTATTGCCTAACTATTGACTGACTGTTCAGCTTTTTATTAGACCAATCAGGTGCCTTAGGCAGGCAAAGTAAAACAGCAACACATCTTTAACATAATTAAGCAAATGCAGCATAAACAAATGTAACACATCTTTACATAAATATTCCGCAACATAAACAAATGTAACACATCTTTGCCCAGTTCAAATAATATTCCACAACATTGCCCCGTGACCTGCTTGTGTGCACGTGCAGGCACACACATATGCACACACTGTCAGTAGTCTACAACAAAACTGTTCTACAGTACTCGGAAATGACTCATAGATTTGATTTCAGTTCAGTGGCATCTTTGTCATAGCACTTACAACTTGCTGTTGGCATTCTTGTCTTAATGACTATTGTATGAATCAGACTTGTGTTGAAATGTACTGTTGGTGTTTTACATAGAAATCCGTGTTCATTCATCTGAAATAATGCCAGAGAGAGTTTTCGGCAAGAGCGTATGACTGAGTCAGGAAACAGGATCTATCCGTGTTTTCATCTTATGTTGATAATGGGGCTTTTAAAAAGTAGAAGTTAGCTGGCTGTGCTTGTGCCTGCCTTTGATGGCAGTACTTGGGAGGAAGAGGCAGATGGGTTTCTGATGTCTAGGACTGCCTGGCTTATGAAGAGAGACTCTGCATCCAAGATAGATGGATGGATGGATGGATGGATGGATGGATGGATGGATAGATAGATAGATAGATAGATAAAGTAAATAAATAAGTAAGTAAATAAAAGTAGGGTTTCAGAGAGCCAATGGACATCTGTCTTAGGGTTTCTCTTGCTGTGAAGAGACACCATGACCACAGCAACTCTTACAAAGGAAAATGTTTAACTAGGGCTGGCTTACAGTGCAGAGGTTCAGTCCATTGTCGTCATGGTGGGATAGCATGGCAGCGTGCAGGCAGACATGCTACTGGAGAAGGAGCTGAGATTCCTACATCTGGATCCACGAGCAACAGGAAGTGAACCGTGTCTCATACTGGTCATAGCTTGAGCATCTGAGATTCCAAAGCCTGCCCCTACAGTGAAACACTTCCTCCAACAAGGCCACATCTCTTAATAATGCCACTCTATATGGGCCAAGCAGTCAAACACAAGAGTCTCTGGGGGCCATTTCTATTCAAACTACCACAAAGCCTTATGGTTTGCTGCTCTATTTACAAGGTTTGTTTTGTCTCCTTTGAAGGGGAGACTCTGTGCTATCTTTGCATAAGCTTTCACTTAACACTGTAACATAGAGTAGGTAAACTAGTTAGATCACGATTCAGAGGAACTCCTTCCCTAGCAGCAAAGAAACTGGGTCCAAGTGGCTTTGGAATGCACAACTACACTGTGACAGAAGAAGAGAAGAATCATGGGTTTATTTAGCTAAGGATGTAGCATAGCGATGAGTGTTTTTTTTAAGTACATAGAAATCCTGGGTCCAATCCCAGCACTACAAAAAGAAAATAAATAGAAAGCAAACCCTAAACTTCTTGTGTCTCAGGCTGGCCTTTTCCTTCCACTGGACTTGAGTGCTCCAAGCTTCATTTTCTCACTGCTGTGCCAAAGGGAATTCTACCACATCTATTTGTGGAAAATGATATATTTGGCTTTCTTTGTGTGGAGATATTTTTATGGACCATCTTAAGTTTGTCTAGCTAACTAATACTAAGTCTTTTTAAACTTCAGGTTACAAGAGCATTCTCTTTTTCCAAAACTCCCAAGAGAGCCCTGCGGATGGCTCTTTCATCATCCCACAGCTCAGAGGGAAGGAGTCCTCCCAGCAGTGGCAAACTGGCTGTGAGCCGTCTGTCTAGCACGTCATCCTTAGCAGTAAGTATTGGTTCAGTAAGCTAAAGGACTAACTCAGGTGTGGAGAGGTGATGAACTTCTTTTGACTTATAAAGGAAGCAGAAAAGGTCCTTTCTTTTTTACTTTCCTGCAGGAGGGTCTATGTAACCTTAGTTGTTATGGAACTTCTGTGTAAACCAGGCTGGCCTCAAACTCAGAGATCCACTTGCTTCTGCCCCCCACGTACTGGGCATGCGCCACTACACCCAGCTAAGAGCCTCTTTAGTGAGTTAGGTACATACCTACTATGTAGTTTACTGGATGTGAGATTTTACTGGCATCGAGACATTGTAATTTTCATAAGAAAAGAAGCATGCTTTGGTCTGGCTTTATCGCTTTCTTAATGTAAATGTTATGTTTCTATTTGATAAGTTCCAGTAACATAGGACTAAGGTTTATTTCTTTTTCAATTGGCTTGATGAGTAGAATGTCATCTCTACAACTAAATACTTTAGAGGGGTCTATGGAATTTAAAATCATGTGCAAATACTTAAGTGTTCCTAAGCAATCTGCATTCACAGTGTTAGAATGAACTAGACATTTGTAACAGTGTCACATCACCAAAGTATATGTGTTCTCATTAAATGATTATTAACCCACGCTACTGAGGTTAAGGAAATCACATGGCTGTCACTTCTTAGCTATACATCACTTGCAAGCTTCTGAGTTTTTATGAACAAGAGGTCGATAATCCTTACATGAGAGAACTGAATTATATATACAATCACACCTGTATGTCATGTGTGCTGCATATTCAGGGATCAGTTTGGGTAATAGTTAAGCATGTGAACTCTGAAACCCAAGTTTTCAAAACCTTGTTTTGCTGTTTACTAGTGTATAACTTTTGCAAGTTTTATTAATGATCTGTCTCACTTTTACTGTAAAACAAATCCAAAGTAATGGTGAGGGTGAAATTAATGTATATTAAATGCTTTGAATCTGGCACACTGGGTTCTCTAGTATTAATGAGTGGTTAGTTTTGTGTCAGATAAAACTAATGCAGATAAGAACATAATAGTAAAGTTATTTTTAAAAACTAGTTAAAGTCTTCAATACTTCACAGAGTTATAGCCAAGAAAAGGAGTGTATTTACATGCATATGTGAAGTTGGCTGGAGTTCTAGCTGATTTGGTGAGTGTTTGTCTTACATGCACCAGGCTGTGGGTTGTTCTCAGCACCATGCTAACGAGGCACACACCTGGAATCCCAGCATGCAGTGGAGTACAAATAGGACCAGAAGTTCAAGGTCAGCCTTGGCTGTTTAGCTCTGTAACAAGTTTGAAGTCAGCTTGCCCTATATGACCCCGTCTTTAATAAATACCAAAAAACTTTTTGGAAAAAAAAAAATAGGTGTGCAAAGTTACAAACACAATGCAGATAAGCATTTGCTTGTTAGATTGTGACTTTTCTTAAGGCCAAAGTTTTATTTGTTTTTTCATTGTAGCCAATGTAAACATGGTTGCCTTTAAATACTGGTAAGTGGGTTTTATTATTTTTTTTTAGAAGAATTGTAGAAAATGTATGTTATTTTTAGTAATTTTTTTATATAGACATTATACATAAGAAGTACCTAAAACATCTTGAAGAATTCTAACAGATGACCAGTTATGTTTCCCCAAGCAGTGTACTTGGATTAAGCATGTTCATGTCCAGCACTCAGATCCCACTCGTGGGCACACTCGGTATTCCTGGTTCTCTTCTGTGCAGCACTCTGCCTCCTGTTCCAGTTCTTTACAATTACTAGAAGGAAA
This sequence comes from Peromyscus leucopus, assembly GCF_004664715.2. NCBI lineage: Eukaryota > Metazoa > Chordata > Mammalia > Rodentia > Cricetidae > Peromyscus > Peromyscus leucopus. The sequence goes on along the minus strand of NC_051068.1, from coordinate 7,085,971 downwards.
TAACTATGTTTTCTTTCAACTTTTTCAAATTTCAACAAATGTTCTTCCCAAGTCACCTTTGACATTTGTGAAGAATTAGGAACTATGCCAAGCAGTGATGGAAACAAGCCTTGTGAAGTTTCATGTGAGCTTTTTGGCTCTTTGAAATTTATATTTGTAGAAAAAGAAAGAAAACATTCTCCATTGAATCACGTTATGTGGGATGTGACTTTTTTTTTTTTTTGGTTTTTCGAGACAGGGTTTCTCTGTGTAGCTTTGCGCCTCTCCTGGAACTCACTTGGTAGCCCAGGTTGGCCTCGAACTCAGAGATCCGCCTGGCTCTGCCTCCCAAGTGCTGGGATTAAAGGCGTGTGCCACCACCGCCCGGCTTGGGATATGACTTTTGAATTCACAACTTTATTATTGCTTTGACTCTATAGTAAATTAGATTAAATAGTTTTTGCATATTGCCAAATAAAATGTTTTTTTACAACAGAATTTATTAAGTTCATAATAAGCAGGTTCCATTAAAATTTTTCTTTAGAAAACAATCATCTAAAGGAGTGTGATATAATATGTAGATTCTTAAATTTATGGCTATTATATAGTAAATCATAAAAGTTTTACCAGAGGAAGTCACAGAGTTTGGCTGTTGAAGTCATTAGATTTTATCACTTGAGTGGTAGTACCTTATTAATTTTGCTTTTAAAGCTATTTATTTTACTCCCTTTTGGATGAAAACATAGAGCCAGTTATCTTATAGGCTCTGAGTTTAGATGTAGTCATTCATCTGCATTTTAAAAAAAGTAGACTTTTAGTTTATTTTGATTATACTCACTTGGGTTTTATAACCTTCTGCATGTTTTTCTTGTTATAGTTTAAGATTCTGATGATGATTAACTTTGACCTTTGAAAGAATAAGTTTATATTCCTCAGAAATTTGATAATTACTGTTACTCAGAAGTGCTGCTGTCCTGTTCGGTTTCACATGGAGTGAAATACACACATGAGCATACACACATATACATAGGAGTTGTGCATGTAACAGAAACTTGATGACTTACTGTTAGGTTATTTCCGTGATGTGATTTTTATCCTTCCCAATTTTGCTGTAAGAATTAAGAAAAGGGGTCTGGAGAGGGGACTCAGCAGTTAAGAACATTTCCTGCTCTTTCATAGTACCCAAGTTTGATCCCCAGAACCCACCTCAGGTGGCTCGCTCTCGCAATCGCGCTCTCTCCCTCACCCCCCCCCCCACACACACACACAATAAGAATTAAGAAAGAACCAGTTAGAAGGCTCAGTAGGCAAAGTGTTTCCTGCCGAACCTGAGGACCCATGTTCAGTCTCTGGAAGGAGAGACCTGGCTCCTAGAAGTTGTCCCTCCGTTCAGCATGCAAGTTCCTCAAGTGTTTTATCTTTTAACTGACTTACAAAGTCTCACTTTTAACCTGTAGCCCTGAGCCACGAGTGCCTCATGGAGGAAAGATACCAATGCGATTAATTACTAAGCCAGTATCTTCTGGGTAAATTAGTCAGTCATCTAGCTTTTGTTTCAGAATGCTAGTTTTAATTGTGTTTTATTCCTACTCCATTCCTCTGATCTTAAGTTTTATATTTAAAGAGTTTGGAACTGTGTCTTGATTGTCATGGTAATTAGTAGAGGGTGAGATTGGTAGGCATGGCACTGAGCTCTGCTACAAAGGTTTGAGGGAAAAAAATTGAAGTGTGTTTGTCTTCTCTTTCACAGGGCATTCCATCTCCCTCCCTTGTCAGCTTGCCTTCTTTCTTTGAACGAAGAAGTCACACATTAAGTCGATCTACAACTCACTTGATATGAAACTTAACCCACGGGACTTCATCCTTCAAAAAGATGCTGACATAAATGGTACTTCTAATGAGCACTTGGTGAAAGTTAAAGAAGATAAGTAACACTAACCAATGCCGTTTTATGTTCTTGAAAACCTACGTTTACTTACATTTTTCAAGATAATCCATGTAAAAAAATATATTGATTTTTGATGTAATTTATCTCCGTTTGACGCTCACATCTGAAGACCAGTAACTTAAGTTATTCATGATAATTAGTAGCTTTGTAACCTGATACAGTAAACTTATTGGTGGGTGTAAAATACTATTTGTCTATTTGTATAGTATCTTGAATGAATTTTTGAAAGTACATATTTGTGTATCTCAATTTATACAGACTAAATGATAATGCAATACTCACTGAATAAAAACCTCTGACTAAATTCTAGGGCCTTAGTCACATGTATTGTTTGTGCTTAACTGCTCTTTTGCAGTTTATTTTCTTTTAAAATAAAAGATCTAGCACATGAATTTTAAAAGATACACCCGTATTAACCGTATAATTAAGATTGTTTGAAAATATTTTTTGCAAATTGAGATAAGGACAGAAAGATTAGAAAACATTGTATATGCTACAAAGACAGATATTAGTATGTACTTTTAATTGTTTCAGAGACTTTACTTTTATTTTTTTTGTTCTAGCTACTATCAAATCTTGCTTTAGTTTTGACTACTGTGTTGAATTTTATTTCAAAGGAGAAGACCATGGGGAAACTGTTAAGAATTGCTTCTGTTCTCCATACAGTCCTGAAGTTGCCTTCAGTTTTGCTGACCTGCTGTGAAATGCATAGATATTATGTGTGGTCAACTTTTTTTGTGGTCATATCATTAAAAATAAGATTGGAAATTTATTGTCAAATACTTTGTAAATCTGCCATTATCTTTTAGTATAGTATTTCTTAGAGTCAGTAATACTGAATGATGAGGTTCCTGTGCCAGGTGTATTATTTCCTGCTTGTCCAGGGGTGTGTAAGTCTCCTTGTGACTTAACTTTCAACAGTGTGCTTTAATAGTTGAGTTGACTGTGGGTGTATGTCACTTCACAGGTTAGTATACGACACTGTTTTGCTGTATTTTAAAAACAGTTATTAGCAAGAACTTGTAAATAAATAGCTTAAAACACAGTTATCTTTTATGTGTCCTGTCATTTCTTCAGAGAAATCGTCATAGACAAATGCGGATGCCTCCTTAGTCTCTGGACTCTTTTGTATTTAGCTTATTCTCATATGTTTCACTGATGTTTTTGAGCATTTGTGTATACTGGGCTATCTATAGGATGAGGGTGTTTATTGTTTTATTGGAGATGGAGTTATCGCCCTCCCCACAAAGCCTGAATTTTCCAGAGAGAAGAAATAGAAGTTATGAACTTGGAAAACTATCAGGTGTACTATCAAAAAAATAGTAAGCAAATGGTAAATTTTAACTTAAAGGCAACTCTGCCTGGCCCTTATCACTAACTATACACTGTAGAGCATTGGTATGTTCCATTATCAGATAAAGCCAGTTTGTATGTGCACTTAATGCATTAAGATTCTGCATCATGCAGAATTATCAGCAACTTTTTCCTCTATTGAGAAAGTAACATGTTTTATTTATTACAAAAGCCTTTAGAAATGTTTTAATGCTTTTAGAGCATCAGATAGTGTTCTTTTAAGAATGCAAGGGTGGTTTAATATCAGGATATTTGTTGATAGGATTTATATTGACAATTTTAGGATGAGAGATATATTCATCAATCACCAAGTTTCAACGTTCTGAGGACCACTTGTCAGCATAGCTAAAGCAGCTGGATTCAGAGTGAATGTCATAATGGGGACAACAAATGTGCTGCCTTTGTTTGCTTTTGGTGCTGAGGATTAGACCTACCTCCTCTTATTGAGTAGACTAACTCTACCGTTGCGCTATCTAGGTCGCTAGCCCCAGCACCAAGCATTTCTTATGAAATATAACAAAGAATAATAATGCTAATATGTAAGCAAGAGGAAAAGAACAATGTGGAAGATCTAATGGCTTTAGGGAATTTGGTGCCTTGGGCTGCATATTGTTCTGGAGATGGTACCTTGGGAATGTGAGTGGTGTATGTATATGTATACATATGTATGTATGCATGCCTGCATGTATACACGCACACACACACCCCTACCTCACATAAATCCTAAAATGTTTCTGCCATCAGAAATAGCTTTGGGCATATCACACTGTTTTTTGAGACAGGGTTTCTCTGTGTAGCTTTGCACCTTTCCTGGAACTCACTTGGTAGCTCAGGCTGGCCTTGAACTCACAGAAATTTGCCTGGCTCTGCCTCCCAAGTGCTGGGATTAAAGGTGTGTGCCACCACTGCCCAGCCAGATCACACTGTTTAAAGCAACAGAAAATGCCTGACTTGAAGGCAAGAGTGCAATTAAAGTAGGAGATGAAGTGTGAAAGAGATGAAGCAAGTAGAATCTCTTGGCTAAGAAAATAATAGGTCAGGATAGAAATACACACACACACACACACACACACACATACACATACATGTGTGCTCAGCGCCTGAGACATGGCTCAGTGGTTAAGAGTGTTCATCATGAGGACCTGAGTTCAGACCCTTAGAACCAGTGTAAAATCCTGGCATAACTCTAAATGTACCTATAACCTCAGCCCTGCGGGCAGAGACAGATGGATCCTGGGATCTCACCGGCTACCCAGCCTAACTTAAAGGCAAGCTTCTGGTTCAGTGACAGTTGTATGATATTTTGTTTGTGTTCTGACAAAGCTTGCCTGGAGATCAGATCTTGAGCTAGCTACTAGTTAAGGTGGACCAACCTTAATAATATTCTTCCCAGGGGCCCAGAAGCAAAGTTGTGAACCAGAAGAGAAGCTATGAACGTCGAGAATTATTTTTGGGAAAAGCATCTATGTATACTGAGCTCTTTTGTCCATTTATTTTGTTCCTCTGGGATAAAATCCTGTTTACAAACATTTAGTTCTGCTCTCATGCTTAGCTCCTTTCTTGCCTGATTTCTTTCTACGTTTATCTACTGTCCCCTCTATGTTCTGTCTTAATTCTCTCATCTTAGTTCTGTCCCATCTTGGTTTTTCTCATCTCACTCTTCCCCATCTGGTTCTTCCCCTTCAGGCCCTTCCTCTTCTTCCATTCCATCTCATTCTTCTAGTTCTCCATCTAGTCTCCAGTAGAAATCCTCAAAGTCCTCTCTAAGTCTCTGAGGTTTACAGTTATACACCCAAGCAATAGCAGTCCTCTAGCTAAAGCAGGGTCACCAGACTTGAATTCTTACAGGATCATAAAGGCAGATGAGAGTTTTCCTTAGGCAGTGACTATTGGCTTTGTTTTACAACCCAAAAGAAAAGGAGGAGGTCAACTGAGAGCTAAAATCAGTTAATATATCAGAAAAAGAATTTATGTGCTCAAAGTACATTCCTAGAAGTGGTTAGGTAAAATTGTTAGGAGTCTATAATGTTAGTAAGGCTGTGTAAGAAAGGAGGGTCTCAGCTTAAATTGCACGAGAAATAAAACTATCCGCCTCACCTAGGAGACAGGCGTTGTTTCCATAAGGGTGTTAACTTAGTTCAGGAGATCATTTGGCCTTGGACACTTGATAGGTATTTTAGATAAATACACTGTTAGGAGTTCTAGGAAGCACAAATAGCATACAAGAAAATGATTGTAGGAATTGGCTAATATATATACAAAAGCTAAAATATCACCAAGACTTCTTAAGCCATGGCTTGACCTTCAGAAAGTCCTTGACCTTTCCAAGTAGTAGCTTTTGTGATAGTAGCTGGATTCCATTACATTTTCTTGTGGATTGAAGCACTAGTTAACCATAGAGGCCAGGCAGTGGTGCCACACACCTTTAATTCCAGCACTTGGGAGGAGGAAGCAGGAAGATCAGGTGTTCACGGTCACCTTAGGCTACACAAGATTGAGCCAGTCTGAAAGAGAAAGGTGGTATATGCCTTTAATCCCAGCACTGGGGAGGTGGAGACAGGTTCTCACGGCCCATTTGGGCTGAAGATTTGTAGAGGTAAGAAATTTCTAGTGGTTGCTGCTCTGCTTCTCTGATTTTTTCAGGCAGGCTTTATTTGTCAGAACACAATATCACACAACAGACAGTCCCATCTTAAGGCAATAATATCCATAGAGAATAAAATGCGAAGATACCCGGTGTCCTGTTCTGACCTCTGTTTACAGGTGAATAAACTGCACATATAACGTAAGTGTATGCAAACAAAATAATAAACAGCTCATAATGGATGATAGATCAGCATGATTGTTTTTAATAAAACATTTGTTATGCCCAGATCACGACCCCAAAGAGACCACTGAAGACTGAGGATGTCCAGAATGCAACAGCAAGGTTTATTCTATAGATACAAGCCTAGGCAGGGAGGAGTTGCTTTTTCTTTGTGAGGCTAGCTATTTAAAGGCAAAACCGCAAGCCCTTCAGGGGGTTTGGGGGTTTGGCACGGGTGCAACTCGGATTGGTTTATTTTTATTTTTGAAGGTCTCTGTTCTCTATTGGGTGAGGGTATATAACCTTTGAATTTACTGGTTGGGGGTTATTTTGGGGGCTGTCCGGGACAAGTCCCAGGCTATGTCCTTGAGCTGCCATGGGGGCTGGCCGTCCTAGCATGTTCACATTGACCCATGCACGTTGCTCTAAGTTGGTGAGGGGTCCCAGACAGTAAACACCTAGCTGAACCTTGAACAGTCAGAGTACGTGCAGAAAGGGAGCTAGTGCAAAGACTATGTCTTTTGTTTATGGCTCTCCCTGAAGCTGCTTGCTCAAGTCTCAGGAAACTGAAATTGAGGCCTGATCTCTGAGAGAAGACTGTCCTTTCAATTAAGTGAGGGCTGAAGTGATGACTCAGCAGTTAACGAGCACTGGCTTTGATCTTAACTGAGCAGTTGACAGCGCGTGGTAACTTACAGCTGGCTGTAACTCCAGTTCCAGGTATGCCTGAAGAGCACTGTAAGCATATGATCCGCAGGCAAAACAAAATGGTGATAAATGTTTAAAATATTGTGGAAAGTGATCCTTAGAATTGTAAGCTGGCCAATCTTACAAGAGAATTTTTCAAAAATCCAACGTAATCCATTAAATAAGTTGAAATCTTAGTATTTACTACTTATGGTGAAACTGGAGAAACATACTCCATTTTTTTTCTAGTAGCAAAATAAAATGTCTATAACCCTTATCCAGAGAATTCAGTCACATTTAAAAAAATCGTACCATCCATTGACATGTGCTCTTCCCAAATTCCATTGGCAAATAGAAAAATGACCTACACACAAGATGTTACCACATGATGTGGGTAGAGCAACACTGCAACGTCTTGTCCATTAATAGATAATAAAAGTTCACACACTATATAGTATTTGAAGTTAATTTTTATCCATGTATGGCGTGATTTCTAGAACACCATTTTGAAGCAAATGCCAAGATTGAGAACAATAGTTTCATGCTTAGAAGGGTTTATTACTTGTGGCCCCACCAGATCTAAAGTGAGCCCATCACAAGGTCCAAGGAATTTCAACTAACTTAGGGAAATCTGTGGTTGCTCTCCTGAAAAGATAGCAGTCCTTGCCTTTAGATGTCTAGGGAAGTCCCAAGTACGTTGTTGAGGTCAAGGGATGAAATGTAAGGAGCAAAAATGTGACTGTCATGAAGCTAAAGCTAGGGATTCTCTGCTTGGCACAGAAAACCCAGTGGTCAGTAGGAGACTGCTTCAGTTGGTCACAATTGCCCAAGCAGCAGCTAGGAAGATGTCACAGTGACCTGGTGTGTGGCACTCACCTGGCAGATCCCATGGAATGTACCGTGCAGTCCTAATTTGATGAAACAGGACATTCTTATGTTTGGCTCAGTACCCAAGAATCTGCCCATCAGCAATCCTTTGTGCTCCAATGAGGGCGAGCATAAGTTTGTGTTACAGTGGTTGTACTGGTCTGTCCCCTGCTGGTGACATTGGAGTTGTAACGTCCTTTCATTTGGCTTTGTCTTAATCAGTCTTAGCTGTATTTCTGTGATATTCTCACAGTCCCTGAGCTCACAGATCTTACAACTCAGCACTCAGACAAGAGACCTCAGTTGGCTTTCTCGGGGTCCCATCTTCCGCTGAGATGGTTAAGTACATATTCAATTACAGACCTCAGTAGGCTTACTGAAGCCCAATCTGTGACTTCTGGTTATATTAGAATTTTCTAGAAATACAGTAACATAATTCAGCTCTGAGTCAGAAGGCCTGAATCAGGGAGCTGACAGGCAAATGAAAACACTGCTTCTAAAAAATCTTAACAGGTTACTAAGCATTGTGCCTTTAAAAATACTGTTTTTGTGTGTTTGTTTTTAATTGATTTCGAGTTCAGGCTGCCCCTGAACTTACTAGGTAGCTTAGGCTCACCTGCCTTTACTTCAGAAGTGCTGAGGGTACATGTGTGCACTACACAAGGCTGACCCGCCTCTACTTCAGAAGTACATGTGTGCACCACACACCTGGTTTATGTGGTGCTGGGGATGAGCTGCAAGGCTTGCATGTGCCAGGTGTACACTGTGTACCTCATCCTTCAGGCTCAGAGGGTACTTGAACCTAGTTATAAGTCAAGGCTGAGGAGACTCAAGCATTCTCAGGCCCAGGCCGCTGACTTGGTGAAGGCCGCTGCCATTGATTTAGATAGCTCAGGATTAATTCCTGCAGAAGAGGGGTGACAGTGGGCACGAGGGAAGATCTGCTGCTAGCAAAGAACAATCAGGATTTAGGAGTCCAGTGTCCTCAGCCCTGTGAGTCTTTTCAACGTGTCCTTATTCCAACTTAGAGTGTCCATTCTTTGAGTCAATAACCTCCCTTTATTAGTATTCACCCCATATGCTTGAGAATTCAACCCGCATGCTAATCCAGCCACTCAGGGAACAGCCCTGCTTTTGTATTGGTTATCTTTTTCTTCGGGGCACATCTGGATTCTTTGAGGTCATTTATGCAGTGCATGAGTTGTAAATTAGCCCTTCAGCTTGGTCATTTCTCTTGTCACTTTATTCAGTGACATTGGGCACCACTAACAATGTCATTCTTTAGTCTTCTAAGTGTTCACAAGCTCCTTTACTGAGTTGCCTAGCTCCTGGCTTCTGTAAGTAGTTGGGAGTATCCAAGGCCGATAGGGAGCACATCACAATACACATTAGCAAAGCTACTAGAAATGGAGTCACCGATGTCTCTAAATCCAATCAACTTAGAGAGCCAGCTCCACAAATCCTAGCACCAGTTGAGAAAGCTCATCCTCACAATTCTGTTTCTCTGGAAATATTGGTGGTACTAAAACCTTAGACTGGAGTTCTTCAGAAGCACAGCCAATACTATATAGAGTTTAGATACATAAAATAATATTCTTATAGGAATTGGCTCACTTGATTTTGGAGGCTGGTGGTATAATTCAGTCCAAGTCTGAAGCTCAGAACCAGAGAAGCCAGTGATTAAATATTGGATTGAGTCCAGATGTGTGAGAATAAAATACTTGTGTCCAAGGGCAAGAGAAGATGGATGCCCCAGACTAAACATGGCACATTGGCTCTTCCTCTGGTTTTATAGTTAGGCTTTTAATAGGTTGGCCGATGTCCTCCCACACTGATGAGGGCAAATCTTCTTTACTCAATTTATTAATTCTGCTGCTAATAACTTCCAGAAATATCCTTAGGGACACACCCCAAAATAATACTTAACCCTTAATCCAGTCAAGTTGATACATGAAATTAACAATTACACTGACATTCCAAGGCAGTTAGTAAAAGGTGGTTCAGCCTTCTCTCCAGAGCACACGTTGGTTTACAGTAAATCTAAAGCAGCTTCCCTTACTATGTAAAGGCAGCATCCCTTACTACCTGGATAGGCAGAGAACTTTCTGTATCATTAAATTCTTGTTCCTTGCTGCTCAACAATCCTTTCCTCAATCTGTGCCTTCTGATTCACGACATAATAAAAGCAGCAGGGGAGACCAGACTACACCTTGCTTCAGAATCTCAGTAAAGTATCTAAGTTGATCGTGTCCAAATTCACTTTGCACAGCAGCAGGACAATTCACCAAGTTTCTTGCGATTGTCTAAAAGGACTTCTGCCTTCTTTCCAGCAACTCTCCTCATTTTTTCCAGAGACTTCTCAGCACACACTGAACATGTGTATTTCTACCAGCCATTTCTCTAGAGGATACTGTTGTTTGTTTTTGCTCTTTTGGGGGGCTCCCAAATAAGTCACATATGGAGGCTTATTCTTAATTATAAATGCCTGGCATTATCTTGGCTTGTTTCTTGCCAGCTTTCCTTAACTCTAAGGTAATGGGCTCCAGAAAGCCAGCTCATGCACTGGGGGATAGATCCTGATCACACTGCCAGGGGCCTCTCAAACAGACCCAGCTACACAACTGTCTCCCTTATGCAGGGGGTCTAGTCTGGTCCCATGCAGTTTCGACAGCTGTTGGTCAAAGGTTCGTGAGTTCCTATGAGCTTGGTTCAGTTGTCTCTATAGAATTCCCCATCATGATCTTGACACCGCTCTCCCCTAAGTCCTTGCTTATATAATCCCTCTTCCCTCTCTTTGACTGGGCCCCTTGGTCTCAGCCTGGAGCTTGGTTGTGGATCTCTGCATCTGATGAGCAAACCTTTAAACAGCTAACTACACCTGAATCCTCTGCACACGGCTCTCAGTTAGTTCCATCCGCTTCTCAGGTTGTGAAAACCAAGCGTGAAACTTGCAGCCAGTCAAAGGTTTGTCTGACCAGGAACTGCATTCAGCCTCACTAGAGCTCTAAAATGCTGATGCTTGCACTGTAGCAGGCATTTTTTACTGAGTTTTTCTGTTCCTACTTAACTTGCTAGCTGCTCAAGGCCTGCTTACCAGCAGGTAGAAACTCTTAAAGGATATATATATATATTTATTTATCTTTCTCAGGCACTATGAAATTCAAGCTCCACAATGGTATGCCAAAATGTTGTTTTTTATTCTCTGGGCTCCTCTGGCTCTTTTGGGGGGCTTGCTGCCCATCTCCCAAATAAATCACACACAGAAGCTTATTCTTAATTATAAATGCCTGGCCTTGACTTGTCTCTTGCCAGCTTTCCTTAAATTAGCTACCTTTTGCCTCTGGGCTTTTTCTATTCTCTTACTTCTGTAAATCTTACTCTTACTCCATGGTTTATTGTGTAGCTGGATGGCTGGCCCCTGGAGTCCTCTTTCTTCTCTGGCTTTTTCCTTCTCTCTTCCCAAGTTATCCTTCTATTTATCCTTCTCTGCCTGCCAGCCCCACCTATCCTTTCTCCTGCCTCACTATTGGCCTTTCAGCTCTTTATTAGACCATCAGGTATTTTAGACAAGCACAGTAACACAGCTTCACAGAGTTAAACAAATGCAACATAAACAAAAGTAACACTCATTAAAATAGTATTTTACAATAGGAGATAGCCCATCCTGCTATGATCCTTGCTTCTGAGTTCTCACTGGTAGAATCACTTACATACACATTTCCTTTTGTTGTTTTGTTTTGTTGAGACAGGGTTTCCTGTAGCCCAGGATGGCCTTGAATGCACTATGTAGTCATGTTTGGCTTTGAACTCTTCATCTTCATGCTCCTGCCTCTAATTGCTAGGTAGGAGTCAGGCATGCATCACTACTTCCGGAAGCATCTGTATTTCTAACAAGTTTTTTTTTTTTTCTCCAGCACAATGTTGAGTTCCTCTCAGTATACTTTGTTTCATTTTCTTCTTATTTAATTTTTAATGTATGGGTGTTTGGCCTACATGTATGTCTGCACACCAACATAGTTGCTTGGTATACACGGAAGCCAAAAGAGGGCATCAGAGCCCCTGGAACCGTAGTTACAGATAGTTGTGAGCTGCTGTGTAGGTGCTGGGAGTCGAACCTGAATCCTCTGCAGGAGCAGCCAGTGCTCTCAACCACTGAACCATTTTCTTTTGCTCCTCTTATTTGGTTTTTTCTTCTTTTGTATTAATTTCCTCTTGTATACTCTTACTCTTCTCTTTCTCATTTTTTTAAACTAGTAAAAGTTTTTTTATATTATGGTATACAACATTTTGAAATACATGTTATAGAACGAATTAATCAAGAGTTAGCATAGATATTACCTCACATAACCAACAATGTAAACTTTTGCATAATTCATGTATCTTCTCACTAGTCAATTCCCTAGCTATTTCTGTTTTTTTGTTGTTTGTTTTTTGAAACAAGATCTCATATAGCTCAGCACAGCCTCAAACTTCTGATCCTCCTACCACCACCTCCCAAGTCCTGGGGCTGCAAGCATGTGCTCACACTGTACTTTTTAAAGTTGAGTTACAGAACCATAGCTGATACCAAAATTAGTATTTGTTTCCTGTTGGTGATCATTAAATTGTAGTGACTTAAATACAAACTAATGGTGGATTGTGTGTGTGTGGCTAGCCTACTCTATCCATCCAGGCCTTTTACCTAACCAAACCAAACATGCTTCTGCGCCCTATCTCCATAAGTTCCCTTAGTTTGGAGATGAGAAGTGCAGTAGCGGTTTGACCCGGGTCAGTGGGGCAGGCTTCTGGAGGCTCTAGGAGAGAACCCCTTCCTCCTTTCTTCCACCTCAGGTTTGGGCTGCTTCCTGGCCTGTGACTGTCACTCCAGCCTGTGCTCATGCCATCAGATTACTTTTCCTCCTGTGAGAACAGCTCTGGTTCCATCCGCATATCCTACCTGATATTCCTAGAGCTTCTCGTCTCCAGGTCCACAGTCACTTCTACAGAGTCCCTTTCCATCTAACATACAGATTCCTGGGCTTTGGGAGCCTGGCATCCTGGTTAGGTCGACAGATGATGGGTCTGTGTCAGCACTGGTACTTCAGCTTTGTTCATATAGTAGTAATTGTGAGGTTCCAAAAGCAGTAAATCATTTGAAAGTCTCTGCTCTGTTATTTTTGCCATTTTTTTTATTGGATAAAACCAATTATATATCCAAACCTAAAGTCATTATGGGAAGGCATCGCTACACAGAGGTCAGGTTTTAGATAATTTGAGCAAAGCTGGAACTCATCACTATGGTAACTTTCATAGACGCAGTGCCAGGAAAATATAATTTGCTAGCATTAGAGATGGAAAACACCCCATAAACACAAGAAGGAATCCTCGTGTAGGAGAATCAGGCCAAATGGATTCATTGGTGGATTCTGACTCTAATAGTTGATGACAATTAAAGCCAATCTTGTCTGGTGTGTGAAGCCCTAGGTTCAATTCCTGACAACACATACAACTTATACAATTTCTTAGGGACTAAAAAAAAATGGCATTTATGAATTCTGCACACTTTTGAGCATCTCAAAGGCTAATATTATGTGAGAATTCATGCAGAATTTAAAAATAAAATATTAACAAATGAAATTTTGTATTATACCAAAGAATTCAATATGACCAAGCCGGGTTTCTGTAGTGTATTCAAGATTACTTAATTTTAGATAGTTCATTAGCACACTTTCACATGGAAACTTACATTATCTAAATAGAAAAATATTTGGTATATGCGGTGTACATCAGTGCATCAAACCAGGAGAAAAACTATCACGATTGATTTTGAAAGTTTTTAGCTAATTCAATACAAGAATATTAAATAATTATTAATAAGAAGCAGATGGGGCTGAGAAAATGACTCAGTCGACAAGTACTTGTTCCCGAGCCAGAGACCTGTGTTTGGATCCCTAGCACTCACTAAAAACCTAAGTGTGGTGGTACACACCTCTAATTCTGGAGAGGAGGCAGGCATACCATTGGAGCCTACCGCCTAGCCAGCCTAGCCAGCCTAGCCAGCCTAGCCAGCCTAGCCAGCCTAGCCAGCCTAGCCAGCCTAGCCAGCCTAGCCAGCCTAGCCAGCCTAGCCCTTTTGGTGAGGTCCAGAAATGAAGGAACTTGAATCAAAGGTTAAGGTATATACACACATGTACACACACATGCAAAATGAAGCCAAAAGGTAAACAGACTGAAAAATACATGCAACATCTGTGATGTCAGCTTAATAATTTTAATCCAGAAAAGCTTTACAGTATCAAGATGTAATTATCAAGATCAATGGACAAGTCATTACCAGACAAATGAGTAATCAGTGGATGTGTGAAAAGTTACTCAGTGTAATTAGCAAATGAGACTACTAAAAATGAAGTAATGCTACTTTAAAAATCAAGTGTTCAGATACTGCAAGGTGTGATGTGCTACTGGCAGGGGTGTGCTGTCTACCGCAACTTGCATAAACAATTCTCACTTGAATACAGAGACCCAGACACTATGCAGAGAGTGAGAGACCTTGGAACATTCAGTCCTAAATGGGATGTCTCCATCAAATCCTTCCCCTCAGAGCTCAGGGAACCCCACAGAAGAGGAGGTGGAAAGAGTGTAAGAGCCAGAGGATGGAGGAACCAGGAGAACAAGGTCCTCTGAATGAACTGAGCAAGCTCACATGAACTCACAGAGACTGCAGCAGCATGCACAGAGCCAGCACTGGTCTGCTCCGGGTCCTCCGTGGACATTATGGCTTCCAGCTTAGTGTTTTTATGGGACTCTCGAGTGTGCAAACGAATGGGTCTCTGTTTCTTGTGCCTTCTCTTTGGCTCTTTTTCTTCTGTTGGTTTGTCTTGTCCAACTTCAATGTGATAATTTTTGTTTTGTCTTATTTTATTTCACTAATTTTTTTTTTTTTTTTTTTTTTTTTTTTTCGAGACAGGGTTTCTCTGTGTAGCTTTGCGCTTTCCTGAACTCACTTGTAGCCCAGCTGCCTCGAACTCACAGAGATTCGCCTGCCTCTGCCTCCCGAGTGCTGGGATTAAAGGCGTGCGCCACCACCGCCCGGCTATTTCACTAATTTTAATATATCTCTTAGAAATATTTTTTTTTTCTAATAAGAGACAGATAGGGAATCAATCCCAATGGGAAAAAGTGAGGAGGAACTGGGACTAGTAGTGGGAAGATAAACCATAATTAGGATATATTACATGAGAAAAGAATTTATTTTCAATAAAAGGAAAAAGAAATCCAAAATCCCAAATGCCCCAAACTGGGACTCCAGCCAGCATAGCACCGAAGTACTGAGGTGCGCCATCGACTCCAGCCAGCATACATTTGTTTGTTTGTTTGTCTGTTTGTTTACTGAAGGGCACATGCAGAGGTCAGATAACAACTCCACACCTAACCTCTCCTTTTCAGGATACATTTGTTTGTTTACTGAGGGACATAAGCATGCTAAAGCACGCATGCAATGTTGTTGGGAGTTTTTGCTCTCTTGGGGGGGCTGCCACCCAATTCCCAAATAAATACACACAGAGGCTTATTCTTAATTATGAATGCCTGGCCTTATCTTGGCATGTTTCTTGCCAGCTTTCCTTAACTTATATTATGCCACCTACCTTTGGCTTCTGGGCTTTTCCCATTCCCTTACTTCTGTAAATCTTACTCTTACTCCGTGGCTTGCTGTGTAGCTGAATGGCTGGCCTACTGGAAGATACGAAAGATGTTATTTTTTACATATTAATCTAAGAGTGACCCATGATAACCAGGCCTATGTCTCAGAAGCCCTACAGGCCCACACTCGGGCTCTTGGTCAAAGGCATGCCCTGGCCCAGCTGCTACAGACAGCGTAGGTGTCTATTTCAGTTTCTGTCTGCACACCCTCCAGACTGTTACCACTGCAGGGTTGTGGAACATTATTTTAACTAGGCAAAGATGTGTTACATTTGTTCATGCTACAGAATATTACTTTAACTTTGTAAATGTTTGTTACTTTTGTTTAAATTGCATTTGTTTAATGATGTCAGGATGTGTATTTAATTATGTAAAGATGTTGCATCTGTTTCACCTTGCCTTGTCTAATAAAGAGCTGAACATCCAATAGCTAGGCAGAGAAAGGATAGGCGGGGCTGGTGGGCAGAGAGAATAAATAGGAGGAGAAATCTAGGCGAGAGAAAATGAAGAAGAATGAGAGAGAAGAGAGGAGAGAGCAAGGAGATGCCCGGGGTCAGAAGCCGGGCAGATGCCAACCATCAGACATGAGAAGCAGTGAAAGAAACGGAAGGAAGGAAGGAAGGGAAAAGGTAGATGCAGAGAAACAGGCTAATTCAAGCTAAAAGAGCTAGCCAGAAACGTGCCTAAGCTAGGCTGAGCATTGGAAACTAATACGTCTGTGTCATGATTTGGGATCTGGTTTGTGGCCTAAAAGAAAATGTCTGGTACAGAATTTATTTCTTCTCTGCATGTGAGTGCTGTATTTAGGGTTACATCAATATTCTTTATAAAGTGTTTGCAAAGGATTTCTAAGCTTTTATTCTTTCAGAAAATAAAATTGTTCATCAGAGATTTCTTTAAAAAAAATTTTTTTTTTATGTACAATCCCATAACATGGCTATGTGCGTTGCCCATTTTCTTATCATCAGCCTCCAGACGGTAACTTGCCGCGTTACTGGAGGGTATGTTTGTCTTAAGGTTCTGCTAGAATTGTTCATGAGAAAGCATGCAGTGCACACACTTCTGAGGGCGTTCTGCAAAGCATACAGTGGCTCTCTTAACTAGTAAGTGACATCGAGTTCAGTGAAGCTTGGCCCAGACACATCACATACCTCATATCCTTGTATTCATTTCTTTGCATTTTACATACACTGTACATGCATGTTTATACATGTCAAATTATCTGCAGGATGTAAGCCCTTGAATGATTTAACACTTCATATACTGCATGATCAAAGATCCTCACAATCTATATTTTGTATCTAGACTATATAATGAACAGCAAGTAAGACTGACATTCCCTAATCCTTTCCATGCCATTTTACATGGCTTACTGTGATGTCAGCATCCACCCTACCACCTGAGCCTGAGTCAGGCTGGGCCTGAGCCCTGGTCTCCTCTCCAGCAAGCTCATCTCTCTTCATCATTCCTTCTCCTAGCACTTTGATCCCACGTTCTTAAGGTGGATTTTATAAGTGAATCCATTCCTCATCTGTAGTCCATTGCCAGGCTTTACTTGAGACATGCACAAGTCTCTCCTGGATCTGCATGGCCTTCAGTTCTAACCTGAGACTCACAAAAGCAGAACCTGGAACAAAGGCTTCTGCTCAGGTTTATCTGCCCAGTTCATCCTGAGGAGAGGCAGAAGGAAAAGCCAACACAGTTTGCTTTATTGAGCTGGCCACCGATACAAACCACTGCTGCCCAGCCCTGTGGGAACACCTGCCAGACGTGAAAAGGAGAGAGGCAGAGAGCTCTCTGAGCCTTCACACCCGCAGTTCAAGAGCATGACTTCAGTCCTTTGTGAGCCTAGGTTGTACTTGCATGAAGACCCAGCAACTCTGACACCTCAAAGGCTTGGAAGTCCCCAAGGCACATCCTCCATCCTGGCTTCAGCAAAAACAATGACATCTGAAAGGCTCAGAAGTGTCCAGTGGAAGGGCCCTGACCACTTCCACGCCCTTCCTGTTCTTCTTTTATAGCTAGAGTCTTTGTAAAAGAAAATGAGTGTGCTATTTTCCTGCTTAAAATCTTTCAGTCTCTCCTGAGGCTTTCTGGGGTGGGGGAGGCTCCTTGGCAGATCACAAGGCCCCTCCTCCCTCCCCGGAGCCATCATCACTGATTCCCATGTAGATGCTGCTTCCTACAATGTGCCCTGCTTGAGTCCTGCCTCTCCTCTGCTGTTCCCTCTCCCAAGGATGCCTGTCTTCTTTGCTTGCTTTTTCCTTCAGAAAGCCTTACATGAAAATGCTCTTTTCCCCAGGGTGGGATAGCTTCTTTTTATAACTTCCAACATCATTTATTGTTTCCTTTAAGCATAGAATTTATGTTATTACACATGGAGGCAAGGGCTCTACCACTGAGTTATACCCCGTTCCCAGCTTCACCTAATTTACTTATCAAACAAACACAGCTAGCTCCTAGCTCAGAACCCGACAGACCACAGGTGTTCAACAACTGTTTAAATTGCTGCAGCATCAATGGGAAAGCCCAACAGAGGGGCAAGTGGAGAGCTCCATTTGATACACGCCTCAATACATCCTTAGGGGGCCCCTTCTCAGAAGTAGTAATCTGATGTCTCCACAACACCTGCCTTGGGAGGAATAGGGATTTAATTTTTTTAAAATCACATTTATCTATCTATCATCTATCTATCTATCTATCTATCTATCTATCTATCTATCTATCGTTGTGTGTGTGTGTGTGTGTGTGTGTGTATGCCTGTGCATGCCATGGCACATGTGTAGGTCAAGAGGACAACTTGTGGGTGTCAGTTCTCTCCACAATGTGGGTCCTTGTGCATTGAAGACACGTCATCAGGCTTGGTGGCAAGTGCATTTATCCTCAGCCATCCCATAAGTGCCAGCAGTAAGGATTTTAAGCATTATGGGAAAGAATGTTAGGTAAAGAGATGGGAAGAAGACTCCAAGTCAGGACATCACAGAGACACTTGCACATTAATATTTATTGTAAAACTAGTCACAGCAGCTAAGTTATGGAAACTAACCTAGGTGCCCAACAAATGGATAACAAAAATGTGGTTTATACACAGTGGAATTTTTCACCCATAGAGAACTGAGTTATGTGGCTTGCAGGAAAATGGACACACCTAGAGATCATCATATTAAGTAAGTTAAACATGTCTTAGAGAGACAGATAGATGCTTTCTCTCACATCTCATACATTTTATATTGACACACAAAATCATGTGTGTGTGTATATGGAATAGAAGTGAAACTGTCTAAGGGACAAGAGGGATTAGTGGGAAGATGGAGGAGTGAGAAACGGG
This sequence comes from Peromyscus leucopus, assembly GCF_004664715.2. Classification (NCBI taxonomy): domain Eukaryota; kingdom Metazoa; phylum Chordata; class Mammalia; order Rodentia; family Cricetidae; genus Peromyscus; species Peromyscus leucopus. Next base: position 7,067,323 of record NC_051068.1, on the reverse strand, counting down.
AGGCAAGAGAGATAGAGGAGAATGTGCAATAAAAACTCGTGTGAAAATGCCCATATATAGCTATCCAGTATAGTGAACACACATAATGAAAATCAAGGGGCAGAAGGAAGCGGTGGCCTGGTGGTCTTGGAACAGTCCTCTATGGTCATGAGCCTATAAGAAGTGGGAAAACTGAAAACTGACAGGTGTGTAGCAGCCTTGAGGAGAGCCTCAGCCCTCCACACTAGTCTTCTTCGTGAGTTGTAGCCACGAGCAGCCATGTGAGCTCAGATGGACATGGGCCATTGTAATTTGTGCCAGGTTGAAAATATAACACAAGGTATTAGCACCATACCTCCCCAAAGCCAGATTCTTGCGGCCAAGAAGTGTGGCATTGCTATCACTCAGGGAAGTGTGGGAAAAACTTGGGGAAACAGTGTAGGCTGAGAGATTACTTTCTTAACTTCCAAATATGCCAGGCTGAATTCATTTGCAAAAGAATAGTCAGTTTGATAGGCTTGGCTTTGGCAATTTCAGCTTTCGTAGACTTAATTTTTGCCAAATTGATTGTAATTTTATTTTTAAAAGAATAGTATGATGTAGTTGGAAGTTTTTGTGTGTCCTGCCTGGTCCCGCAGCTGCTCAGACCCAAATAAGCACATAGAGGCTTATACTATTTTCAAACTATGGCCATGGCAGGCTTCTCACTAGCTAGCTCTTACATCTTAAATTAGCCCATTTCTATGAATCTATACTTCGCCATGTGGCTTGTGGCTTACCGGTACTTTACATTTTGCTTCTCCTGGTGGCATCTGCTTCACTGTTCTTTCTCCTTGCACTATCTCTCTTGGATTTTCCTACCTGGCTCTATCCCCCCCTGCCATAGGCCAATGAAGCTTTATTTATCAACCAATCAGAACAACACATATTCACAGCATACAGAAAGATATCCCACAGCAGTATGATTCCTAATTTGTTTAGAAAAATAATGAATCATTGTAACTATTTCTGGTTTCTTTCTCCCTTCCTTCCTTTCTTTTTGAGACAAGGTCTAAAGTATCTGAGGCTAGCCTCAAACCCACTATGTAGCCCTTGCGTTATTAAGAATGGCTCTGAACTTGACCCACCAGTCTCTGCTTCCTGAGTGATGGGCATGTACCATCACACGCAGTTTATGCTGTTCTGGAGATTTAATCTTGTTCATGCCAGAAGCACTCTCCTAACTGTGGTACATCAGCAGCTCCTGACTTCAGTGTTCCTAATGGTTACAGTTCTGATTGCAAACAGAAACAAACAATGCTACTTCTACAATTGTTATCTCTAGGTGTTATTAATTGAACTCTAAAATCTTAAGTATTTTAAATAGGATACTCAGGTAGAAAGAATATTTTTCCTTTACAGCCAAATGACAGACAGAGACAAACGTTAACTTAGAAATACTTAAAAGTGAAAGGTGGTGGTTTGAGAACATTCTCCACTTTCTGCCTTGCCCCAGGCTAGCGACAAAGAGCAAGCTTTTTGTCGAAGTCACCATTCATTAGACTCCTCTGTGGGCTTAATCACACTTAAGTACAATAATAACTGATGTTCATCTTGATGTCCTTAAGCAATGCAAGACCCTGGGACCTTCATAATCATGAGAACACAGCTAAATGATGTTCGAGATTAATTTTCATTTGGCTTATTTTAAGCTAGGTCTATGGGCATTTGTGATAAATGTATTTGTTTTCTTACCGTATTTCAGAAAAATCCTTGAAGTGACTTCTGTAAATGTATACTACAAAAATTGCAAAAGAAAGTGTGTGTGGGGAGCTGCTGGCAAGATGGCTCAGTGGGTAAAGACTGATGATCTGAATTCAATCCCCAGAACCCACATGATGGAAGGAGAGAACTGACTCTTATAAGTCATCTTCTGAATTCTACATGTATGCTGAGGTACCCCCATTCCCAAATGAATAAAAATTTAAGAGTAGGATGCTCCAATGAAGCTAAGATTGAGTTTGGAACTCACAGTGACTGTAGAGGGGTTCGTTTGTTGAAAATGCACCACATGGCTCCACAGTAGGGCCCACAGCCCCGGTGGCTTTACCAAAGGCTAGAGTGCTCCTAAAGACTCCAGGGAAGACACTGCTCACTGCCTGCTTAAACCCTTTCAGCCTGTCCAACAACCCCAGACTGTACCCTCACCTCTGGGCTTCATATCTCAGCCTACTACCTTGGAAGAAGTCTTCGGCTTTACCAGAGGCCAGGCCGGTTCTAGGAACCCCAGGAACTCCAGGGGAGACAAGGCCTCCCAACTGCTATATCCCTTTAAGCCTGTCCAACAACTCCAGCCTGCACCCTGAACCCTGGGCTCCATATCCTGGCCTACTACCTTGGAAGAAGTCTTTGATGTTACCAGAAGCCAGGCAGGATCTAGGAAGACCAGATTAAAAGACCAGTGAGGAAATAGAAACCAAATAGCCATCCAACAAAGACAAATGCAGAGATCAACACCTAGATCTACAGTCATCCCAAATCCAGATGCCTAAATGCCAGAGTAAGAGCATAATCAGTAACAGAAAGGGCAATATGACATCACCAGCACTCAACTATCTCACAACAGAAGACCTGAACAATCCAACACAGCTGAAACACAAGAAAATGACCTTTAAAATGACTTTATGAAGATGATAGAGGTCCTCAAAGAGAAAATGAAAAAAAATCCCTTAAAAAATTGATAAAAAGACAAACAAAAAATTGGAGGAAATCAATCAATACCTAAAAGAATGCCAAGAAAGCCAAGAAAAAACAAGCAGGCCACCATGGATTAAAGCTGGATTTCAACAATAACAGAAACAACAGGAAGCCTACAAACTCATGGAAATCAAACAGCTCTCTACTGAGTCACCACTAGGTCAAGGAAGAAATAAAGTAAGAAATGAAAGACTTCCCAGAATTCAATGAAAATAAATGCACAACATACCCACACTAATGGGACACAATGAAAGTAGTGCTAAGAGGAAGAGTTCATAGCACTAGTGCCTTCATGAAGAAGTTAAAAGTTCTAGAACAAAATGAAGCAAACACACCAAAAAGGTAAACAGAGGAAATAATCAAACTGAGGACTGAAATCAATAAAAAAGAAACAAAGAAAACAATACAAAGAATCAATAAAACAAAGAGTTAATTCTTTGAGAAAATCAACAAGATAGACAAACCTTTATCCAAACTAATGAAAAGACACAGAGAGAATACTGAAATCAACAAAATCAGAAACAAAAAACAGGGACATAACAACAGACACCAGGGAAATCCAAATAATCATTAGGTCGTAATTCAAAAACCTGTACTGTGTAAAACTGGAAAATTTAAAAGAAATGGACAAATTTCTTGATAGATACCACTTACCAAAGTTAAATCAAAATCAGATAAACAATTTTAATACACCATTAACTCCTAAGGGAATAGAGGCAGTCAGTAAAATCTCTCAACCAAAAATAGCCCAGGACCAGACAGTTTGTACACAGAGTTCTACCAGACTTTCAAAGAAGACCTAATAACAATACTCCTCAAATTATTCAACAAAATAAAAATAGGAGGAACATTACCAAATTCATTTTATGAGGCCACAGTCACCCTGATACCCAAACCACACAAAGACTCAACAAAGAAAGAGAATTGAAGACCATTTATATTCATGAACATTGATGCAAAAATACTCATTAAAATACTGGAAGACAGTAGCGGGGCAGTGGTGGCACAGGCCTTTACTCCTAGCACTTGGAAGGCAGAGCCAGGCAGATCTTTTTGAGTTTGAGGCCAGCCTGGTCTACAGAGCAATATCCAGGACAGGCACCAAAACTACACAGAGAAACCCTGTCTTGCCGGTGCCCTCCCCGACCCCCAATAAAAAAATACTGGCAGACAGAATCCAAGACCACATCAAAAAGATCATTTGCCATGACCATTTAGGATTCATCCCAGAGATGGAGGGGTGGTTCAACGTACAAAAATCTGTCAATGTAATCCACCATATAAACAAACTGAAAGAAAAAAACCCCACATGATCATCTTGTTAGATACTGAAAAAGCTTTTGAGAAAATCCAACATCCCTTCATGATAAAAGTCTTGGAGAGATCAGAGATACAAGGAAGATACCTAAACACAATAAAGCCATATATAGTAAGCTGATTGCCAACATAAAATTAAGTGGAGAGAAACTCAAGCAATTCCACTAAAATCAGGAATAAGACAAAGTTGTCCACTGTTTCCATACCTATTCATTATAGTATTTGAAGTTATAGCTAGAGCAGTAAAACAACTAAAGGAAATCAAAGGGAAAAAAGTTGGAAAGAAAGAAGTAAAGGTATCATTACTTGCAGACTATATGATAGTATATATGAGCAACCCCCAAAATTCTACCAGAAAACTACAGCTGATAAACACCTTCAGAAATGTGGCAGGATACATGATTAACTCAAAAAAAAAAAAAAAAAAAAAAAAAAAAAAAAAAAAAAAAAGAGTGGCCCTTCTATAAACAGATGATAAATTGGCTGAGAAAAAAATATCAGAGAATCAACACCCTTTACAATAGCCTCAAATAATATAAAATATCTTGGGGTAACTAACCAAACAAGTGAAGGACCTGCATGGCAAGAACTTTAAGTCTTTGAATAAAGAAATCGAAGAAGCTATCAGAAGATGGAAAGATCTCCATGCTCATGAATCATTAGGATTAACACAGTAAAAAGGACCATTTTCCTAAAAGCAATCTACAGATTCAATGTAATCCCCATTAAAATTCAACACAATTCTCTACAGACCTTGGAAGAATAATACTCAACTTCATATGGAAAAATAAAAAATCTAGGATAGCTAAAACAATCCTGTACATGAAAGAACTTCTGGAGATATCACCATCCCTGATTTCAAGCTCTACTACAGAGTTATAGTAATAAAAACTGCTTGATAATGGCATAAAAACAGACAGGTGTGTTGTTGGCTATTTCTGCTCTTTTGTGGGGCTCGCCACCCATCTCCCAAATAAATTACACATGAAGTCTTAATTATTTTCTTATGAATACTCAACCTTAGCTTGGCTTGCTGCTAGCCAGCTTTTCTTAAATTATTGCAGGAGGCCATGGGAGTAGACAGCAGGTGACAACTAGTATTTAACAGGTCAACCCCACTAGACTCACCTGATGGGGAGCCCCACTGGCAAAGCCATGGAGTTACTGACTATAAATGACTGGTTGTTTCTGTCTGTAATTTCTCTCATGTACCATTACATTTCTTTCCTAAGAACTGCTATGGATATTTTCCCCACTGCTTGTGTGTTTATCTTGTAAAAATATTCCATCTTTGGGCACACATACTGCTGTGTATGGTCAGGAAGATGATTTCTGCTTTAGCTGTATAATTCTAATAATATTAGAACATTTTTCATAACGGATACAAGAAAGTAATAGTATTTTCAATCACAAAGACAGCAAATTTTAGACTTCAGAACATATTCAAAGTAACTGCTTGTTCTGGGGACAAACATACAAGGATGAATTCCCATGCATTGTTTGTTGCTAAATCAAGGTCAGACATGAGGCAATTTTGGTAGTAATTGACTTTTTGCACATAGTCCCAGCTTCAGTTTATGTTACAGGCTCAAGGTTCAGCCAACTGTTTACTTTTTTGTCTGGGAACCTTCACCAACTTAGAGCTATGCACATGGCCAAGTGTTACTCACTGGCCGGCCAATGTGACCTACCTGGTCTGAGAGAAAATATGTGACTTATCATGTATTATGAGAATGGATTGGACCCTGAAAATGTAACATATAATTGTCCAAAGTTGGGCAGAGAGAAGAAGAGGTGTGAGAGTTTGCATGTGAGCATGAGAGAGCTGCTGCGGGAAGAGCTGTACAGTGTGAGTGTGTGTTAGAGTGTGAGAGAGTGCCTGAATGAGAGAATGAATGAGTAAAGAGTGGATAAATGATGTAATAATGTGAAGGAATGTAGCCAAGTAGAGAGAAGAAATGCTGCCAGGCAGTGGTGGCACACGCCTTCAATCCCAGCACTCGGGAGGCAGAGGCAGGCGGATCTCTTGTGAGTTTGAGGCCAGCCTGGGCTACAGAGTGAGTGCCAGGACAGACCAAAACTACACAGAGAAACCCTGTCTTGAACAAACAAAAAACAAAAACAAACAAACAAAACAAAAAGAAAAAAGAAAAATAAATGTGTGTAGAAGAGAGAAGTGGAGCTGTGTAAAAAGAGATGTTAAGGAAAATGAAGCTGCATAGAAAAGAGATGTAACTGCAAAAGAGGTCTGTGCTGTGTGCAGAGTGTATGGAGAATGTAACAATGCGAATGTATCTGTGTGGAGACAGATTTTCAAAGAAGGAGATTTTTTTTTTTTTTTCGAGAGAGGGTTTCTCTGTGTAGCTTTGTGCCTTTCCTGGAACTCACTCTTCAGCTCAGGCTGGCCTCGAACTCACAAAGATCAGCCTGCCTCTGCCTCCTGAGTGCTGGGATTAAAGGCATGCACCACCACCGCCTGGTGAAAGACATTTTTTTAAAGATGAAGTAAAAGAAAAAGTTAGCATCAGAAAGCATGTATATTTCCTTATTTACCCTTCAGGTAGAAAAAGTCTAGCCCTTGCCAAATTTATGGATTTTTTTTTTTTTTTTTGCATACCCTGGGTAGCTGGAGGCTGGCTACTGATAAATTACCCCATCTACCTTTGCCTCTGGGCTTTTACTTTCTCTTCTGTAAATGTTGCTTTCACTCTTACTCTGTGGCTGGCTGGGTGGCTGGGTGGCTGGCCCCTAGTGTCCTCCTCTCCCTGTTCTCTTGGTCTTTCTTCTTTCTCCTCCTAGGTTTCTCCTTCTATTTATTCTCTCTGCCTGCCAGCCCCACCTACCCTTTCTCCTGCCTTGCTATTGGCTGTTCACCTCTTTATTAGACCATCAGGTGTTTTAGACAGTCACAGTAACACAGATTCACAGAGTTAAACAAATGCAACATAAAAGAATGAAACACATCTTTGCATCATTAAACAAATGTTCCACAGCATAAACAATTGTAACACATCTTAAAATAATATTCTACAACACAGGTGGATCAATGGAATCGAATCAAAGACCCAGATGTAAGTCCACATACCTATGAACACCTAATTAGACAGTTGATTTTTGACAAAGAAGCCAAAATGATACAATGGAAAAGAGAAAGCATCTCTAACAAATGGTGTTGGTCTAAATGTATGTTGGCATGTAGAAGAGCGCAAATAGATCCATATCTATCACCCTGCACAAAATCCAAGTCCAAGTGGATCAAAGACCTCAACATAAATCCAGATACACTGAACCTGATAGAAGAGAAGGTGGGAAATAAACTCTAATGCATTGGCACAGGAGACAACTTCCTGAACAGAACACCAATAGCCCAGGTACTAAGACTGAAAATAAATGGGACTTAATGAAATTGAAAGTTTCTGTAAGGCAAAGGACACATCAATTGAACAAAATGGCATCATATAGAATAGGAAAAATATCTTCACAAATCCCACATCTGTTAGAGGACTGATTTCCAAAATATATAAAGAACTCAAAAAACTTGATATCAATAAATCAAATAATTCAATTAAAAAATGGGATACAGAGCTAAACAGAATTCTCAACAGAAGAATCTCAAATGGCCAAGAAACACTTAAGGAGATGTTCACCATCCTGAGCCATCAGGGAAATGCAAATTCAAACGACTCTGAGATTCCATTGTACACCTGTCAGAATGGCTAAGATCCAACTCACTAGTGACAGCTCATGCTGGAGAGGATGTGGAGCAAGGGGAGCACTCCTCCACTGCTGGTGTATGTGCAAACTTGTACAGCCACTTTGCAAATCAAAATGGTGGTTCTTCTGAAAACTGGGAATCAATCTATATCACAAGACCCAGCTATACCACTCTAGGGCATATGCTCAAAGATGCTCAATCATACCACAAGGTCATTTGCTCAATTATGTATATAGCAGCTTTATTTGTAATACCCAGAACCTGGAAACAACCTAGATATTCCTTAACTGAGGAATGAATAAAAAAATGTGATAGATTCACATAATGGAGTGTTATTCAGATGCTAAAAACAACAACACCAGAAAATTTGAAGGCAAATGGATGGACCTATAAAAAATCATGCTGAGTGAGGTAACCAGACCCAGAAAGACAAACATTGTATGCATTTACTCATAAATGGATATTAACTGTAAAATAAGGGGTAACTATGCTATAATCTACACTCAGAGAGACTAGGTAACAATGAGGGTTCATGAGAGGACACCCAGATTTCCCTGGAAAGGGGAAATAGAAAAGATTTTGTGAGTGGACTGAGGGTGGATGGGAACATGAGTGATTCAGTTGTAGTGGGACAGGGGGAGAGTACTGAATGAGACTACTGGAAATGGGGGGCATTTCAGTGTCAGGTAAAAGTCTGGCACAAGGGAATCTCCTAGGAAAATACAGGATGACCCCAGCTATGGTGGATAAGAAGCCTGAACTGGCATCTCCTGTGACCAGATTGGTGCCTAGTCCAACTGTCATCAGAGAGGCTTCATCCAGCAACCAATGGAAACAGATGCAGACCCAAACATGAGGTGGAGTTCAGAGAGTCCAGCAGAAGATCAGGAGAAAGGATTGTAGGAGCCAGAGGGGTCAAGGACACCACAGGAAAACTCACAGAATCAACTAACCTGGGCTCATAGGGGCTCACAGAGACTGAACCGACAACCAGGGAGCCTGCATGGGACTGACCTAGCACTCTGCATATATGTTACAATTACGTAGCTTGGTTCTCTTGTGGGACTCCTAATAGAGGGAGTAGGGGCTATCTCTGGCTCTTTTACTAGCTTTTAGGACCCAACTCCTCATACTGGATCACCTTGCCCAGCCTTAATAGATGGGGATGTGTTTTGTCTTACTGCAATTTGATATGCCATGTTTTGTTGATACTCATGGGAGACCTACACTTTCCTAGACACAGAGGTGGAGTGGATTGGGGTGTGGAAACAGAAGGGTGGGATTGGGGGAGGGACTAGGAGGAGAGGAGGGAGGGGAAACTGGGTTGGGGATGTAAAATAAATAAATATATTAAAAAAATGCACCATGTATCTCATCCCAAGCAAGTAGCTTCTATGAAAATACCAGTTCTTCAGTCAGCAAGACTAATTCTATAGTTCCCAATGGCCAATACACAGCCAATTTGCTTGGAGATAGGAGCTGTTGCTGGAAGAGACTAGATCAAATGACTTACCACAGTGTAGTGATTTGGATGAGAAATGTCTCCCACAGGCTCAAACACTTGAAAACTCAGTGATGCTTTTGGGGAGGTTATGGAACTTTTAGGTTGTGGAATCTTGCTGGATGGAACCAATCACTGGAGGAGATCTTGTTTTATCTCTAGCTCTTCTCTCTGCGATCCCTCAACTTTCTGCTCTGGCAGACTACTGCCAAGCCTCCCTCACCATTATGCCAAAAGAAACCCTTTCTTCTATAAGCTGCTTTGGACATGGCATTGTATCACATCGATACTGTTATAATCCTGGAGAAGTCCTACAGAAGACCCCCGACCATGTATGCAATCAGCAAGATCATTTATTATTCTGGTATACTGGGGCTGTCTATCCAACACAGAGGCAAAATGGCAGTGACCCCAAGAGGGATGTGTGGGCTCCTTTTAAGCATAGCGGAAGGGAGTTCCTAGAGCAATTAGGTCACTTTGGATATGATTGGCTTAAGCAAGTGGCAATGATATTAGTACATTCTAATTGGCTAGGGTTAGTTAGGGGCTGCTCAAGGCTATAGTTTTCCATTTTGGGGAAGGCCTGGACAAATCCCAGGCTTGCTACATCCTATCTCCCGTGACTTCTGTTGTCAGGGGCACAAGTGATTTAATTGCCTTTTGTTCATGGTTTCCTCAGAAACTGTCCAGTTTCAAGAGCAGGCACTCAGTTTTTAACTGAGTTATTAGGGCAGTCTGTCATGATATTTGCCTGGCCCTCTCAGACACAAACATAACTTATATGGAGGTTGGTACCAAGTGTGACGTCTCCACCACAACCCAAGTTCCACTTTTACTGCCTCATGCAATTACCTCTTACACCTCCTTGCAGGGCCTCCTTGCCACACATTTCCTGGCTTCAGCAGCCGCCTGGAACCATGCATGAAGAATCTACAACTCCCTCATTCTTATATTTTCCATGTCACCAAAGCCATATGAACGATACTACCAAGTATGGCTGCCAGTTGGGGATGGACTCTTGACCCCTGAGTCCCATTCATTTTGTATGCTGTTGTTTTCTAGGAGCAGAAAACAAACTGGAAACTCAGCTGGGTGGGTCTTGCCCTGAGGTCACATTTGCCTTTATTCTGGTGTGGAGCTGACGGCCTCTTCGAAATGGCACCAATCTTAACAATTACTGCTCTCTTTCAACACATGCCTTGACTATAACTTTAAGCTTTCTAGAGTTCCTTTTCTCTCGAAACTACATTTTGTATTTCTTTTTGTCCTGCCTGACATTTTTCACTGTGGGCCTGCATAAGAGTTAGTAATATTCATACCACAGACTCAGCATTATGTTGTTTTGAAAAGCCATGTAAGAAAGAGTTTGCTTGGGCTCTAGGTTCTAGAGGGCTAGATGTCTACTAGGTGAGGGAGGCATGGCTGCAGGCAGCCAGAGCAGAAAGCTGAGAGGTCACAGGTCAACTGCACACTGAAAACAGTGAGGAACTAGAAGTGGGGCGAGACTATAGGCTCTCAAATTCCACCCCAGAGCCTCCTCCAGCAAGTCTCTTAAACATTCCACAGCTTTCCCAAATACTGTCCCCTACAGGCGACCAAGTGTTCAAAGCCTCAGGGGTGGGGGCGGGGTGACTCCTCATTCAAACTACCACACATGGGTTCTGGTAAAGAAGAAGAATCATCAGAACGTTTTCTCTTCTCATCCCTGCACCATTCACTAACCGTTTCACCCCTGTTGACTACCCACTCCTTTGAGAGATTTAATTGATGGGTTTCTTCTTGGTTTCCACAAACTGAATTTTTCCATTATGTTTAATGACAAGAATACTCACCTTTTGTTCATTACTGCTCAGTCCAAGGAGATCAGCAACACTCAGAACTTCATTTGAACTCTGTCCTCTTCCCACAGGTTGGACGGTTCAGGAGGAAGTGGTCTAGTACCTTGCTTCCTTTGGGTCTTAAAACTGGATCTCTGTCTTTACCCCTGTTTCCTGGATTCCTGTGGGGAAAGAGAGGCAAAGTCCTGGGACATCTTGGTTGACTGGCCACACCAGGCATTTATGATGGTTCAGGTGGTGTTACTGTCTCCTGGGCTTGGGCCTTCTTTAGATTTGTCTGCCTGAGGAAGAGTGCTCTCCTCATTCCAGACTATCAAATTTCCAAACATTTTCTTGAAAATCATCCTTCAAACTCAAGGTAAGGAGACAGTAACATTTCTTCTCCCCAGTGGGGAGATAAAGCTCCTAATTTTCCTTTTTTGTGTGTAAGAAAGGGTTTCCTCACAGGTTGCATTAAATGTCCGCTCTTCCTCTTTGGCCTTCTGAATGCTGGGATTTCTGGTGTGTGCGGCGACAGCAGTGCCTTTCCTCCTTTCTTTCTTGGCTTTGTAGTGAGGGATCCCTGGTTCTTGTCTTGTAATGAAACTCAGCCACGAGATACAATGTCAGCAGAAGTTGGCTCAGTGAAGCGAAGCAGAGCCAAGAGAGACTGGAGCGGGTGGTCCCAAAGTGCAGCTCAGTGGTTCTGCACTGTGGATTTTTTTTTTAAAGGTTTTATGAATACTCATGAGGGGTAGCATATTCATGGATTACTGTGACCCCTTTTCTTCCCAAATCGTGGTGGACCAGATTTCCTTTGTAGAGCATCTCTTCCCTGATTCTCCAGAAAGCCTACAAGAGGTTGGGTCAAAATCACAATGTAATTAGCATAAAATGTAGCCAGGGTCAGATGAGTACACACGTGTGGCACCTGGGACGATCCTCTTGTGCCTTAGTTTCTGATATAAACGGGCAGGACCTATTGCAGCCTTGAGGCACTTTTAATCACAAAAGGCCATTCTGACCAGGAGGAAATACAGCTACCAAAGTCTTCTTTGGTTACCTCGTATTTAACTCCTTGCCCACCCAGTACCAGTTCTTTCACAAAGCCTTTTTATACGCTTGATATAGTAGTGAGCTAAAGCTTGAAAAACTGAGGTTTTGCCTTCTTCTTTGTAAATGCCCTGTGTTTTTTCATATTTGGCTTTCACATTTCTGGTGGCTTCTACTGAAATGGGTAAGAAAAAAGATGTCTTGTCTCAATAGCCTGTTAATTTTAAAAATTACATTTCCTTATTTGTGTGTGTGTGGGTAGGGTGGGGACACATGCCACAGCTCTAATGTCAAGGTCGGAGGACAACCTGAGGGATCAGTTTTCTCCTTCTGTCAATGGGTCCTGGAGATGGAAGTCGGACTTGGCAACAAGAGCCTTGGCATGCTGAGCCACTGCGCTGGCCCTTTGTTACAACTTCCATAACGTCCTGTAGCACATGTGGATGGGACGTGCTTGTTGTGCCCAGATCGTGACCCCCAGAGAGACCACCAAAGACGAGCATGCGGGAATGCAAAAGCAAGGTTTAATTCTGGATATCCAAAAGCAATACAAGCCTAGGCAGGGACTTCGTCCAATACATCCAACGCAGTGGAGGCTGGAGGAAGTGCCCACCTGTCTGCAAGCTCAGCTTTTAAAGGGAAAAATCACAAGGTTACATCATTTAGGGGTGCTAGTATGGATACAATTCTGATTGGCTCGCTTCTAGGGACTTTTAGAAATTACTTCTAAGGGAGTGGTTGCCCGCCACCATTTCTCATTCGCTGCTCTCAGATGGGGGCATTTCTGTGGTCAGTTACCCTGGAAACCAGGGAGAGGACATTCCATAGTCTGGCAGGCATTACCTCATGACTATCTTGTGACTCTGTACTTTTACACTTCCTGGTTTCTAGAATCTGAACTGACTGGTCTCAGTAACTTCTGGCCTATTCCCAAAAGGAGAAATCTTAGGCCTTAATTTTAGGGTGAAAGCATTTTGGTCTTATTTCTAAGATGGCTCATTTTGGTCTCACATGCTGACATGCTTAAACGCTTCCAGGGTGGACACTGTTAGTCCAGGGAGATGGCATTTCATTCTATGGACTCTATTTTACCCATTTAATCCATAATATTGATGCCAATTTGAGATAGATTATAAACATTGATAGTTGCCCCTCCCCCAAAGTGAAGATGCTCTGTCTCAATTTTGAGGGTAATTGTTGCTAACCTTGAACTGTAGAACTAGGTCTTTTTGTTCTCTCTTCCTATTGTAACCAGCATACCTCGCCATCTGAATCTACTGTGCAAATACTTGCTTTAAAAGGATTTGCACAGATTTTGCCCCATATTCACTCTGTACAAGGGAAGCTGCTTAGGAAAAAATCTGCACTATCTCAGTGGAACTGTTGATTTGTGCACATATTCAGGGGTGAAAATTGAGAATGTGCTGCAGGGGAGTCTCAGCTTTTCTTCCGATAATCCTGAGTCTTGTGCAAACACAGCCTCAACATGTACCGTGTTATCTTGTCAGTTTCTGTGCGTTATTCTATGCAAATGTCTCCTCAGAGTACTGAGAAGCCTGTGAAGAAAGTTCCGGAGTCAACAAAGAAAACTATTGACGAAGGGGCTGAATGGCACAGCAATTTTTTAGTGTTGATGAAACTGCACTCTCATATGCTCATTTCAGAAAGGAGACATAAGAGCCACACAGGACAGACTAATACAGCTTTGAAGTGAAGGTGGAGCTAAGCTGCCGTGTACTGTTTCAAAGATCCTTCTGCTTTTTAGGGACTGTGGAAGAGGGAATTGCCTGTTAGCTGATATTTGGGTTATAAAAGATTGGGTGAGCAAGGCAGTGATTATATGAAGAGCTAGCTCTCTACGTCATCAAAGCAGGACACAGGAGAAAAAAAAATAACCTTGCAAACAAGGTACTTTTGATAATAGCCCAATCTTCCAGATGTCCTTCTGTGCTAATGGGTGTGGAGATACTAGCACAGCATTTTTTTTTTTTTTAACCTCCCAGCTTCTAGTCATGACTGCAGTCCCTGCACTTAGGAGACGCTGCAGTCTTCAAGACATCCTGTCTGGAGATGGTGAAGCCAAGTGTGGTGCTTATCAGCTGATTGATGGGCTGATGATGCAGGTAACGATGCTCCAGAAAAGGATTTATGGGCAGGTTTGGACACTCAGAAGGTCTTCCCATTTGTCAAGTGGATTTGGCATGTAGCATAACAAACAATGAGTGGATGAAGGAGAGACTGGTCCTGCCAGCTGTTGCTGACTTCCAAGGTTTCGGGGAAGTGATTAACGCAGAGCAGGAATCCTAAATCTCAGGAGGAAGTTGGTGAAGTGCACAGCACAAAGAACTTACAAACGAGGAACTTCTTTGATTGATGCTTATCCTGGGTCCCCAGAGAAGAAAGAAGAGGAGCTGCAAACTGCTAACAGCAGGCCGTAAATAATTATGCTCATAAAAATTGCCCCCACCTTGGTTTGGTTTCATCCATAGCCTTGCATTTTGTTTGTTTGTTTGTTTTTGAGACAATGTCTGTTGTTAAAATTCCTCCCCTGGGGAGATGTGAACAATGTCTGCCTTCCTGCACTAAGGTCCCAAAGATAAACCCAAGTCTGATTCTACCACAGTTCACCTGAGGGACCCAATGAGTTTACTGGGTTTTAATACAGAACATGGGTGAGGGCTTACTGATAGGAGGGTAGGCACCCCAAGCGTCCTCACTGGAATGTCTTCAACTAGTGTGGATGAAGGCGCTCCCATAGCTGCCTGGATGAAGGCCTCCCCCCACTGGTCTTGCCTAGCTGATGTAGCTAGCCCCTTCCCAAAACCCTGAGGCCAGATGCAGCTGGGACAGAACTGCATACAAATGGCTAGAGGAGTGGATGGACACCCAGGCCAGGGCTCAATGGCCCTGCCCACCCCTCCTTCTGAAGGTGATATCAACAGTGTAATGGCTGATCATGAGTAGGCACAGTTGATCTCATGAAAACTGCAGAAGGTTGTGAGGACCTTACAATAGCCCAGACCAGCCTTCTGCCTCTCCCTCCCAGTTTCCGTGGCTCTGGGAATTGAGCTCAGGGCCTCTTGCATGCTAGGTAAGTGCCCTACTAACTGACCCTAATCATTTATACCCATCTAACTCCATGGTAACAAGCATCAAAAGACAGGATAGTCCCAGGGATGGTCACACACACACACACACACACACACACACACACACACACACACTGTTTAGCTCCATCTCCATTTACTTTATTTATAACTAACTTCTGTTTATTTGATTAATCATTTAAACCAGCTTCTATGTTTCTGTATTTCATGTAACTAATGATGTTTGTATTTATTCCATAACCTAAGGCACACAATGGTTTTTAATTTATGCTAAAATGCTCACATTGCATAGAGACATAAATTCTATAGGACACTGTCCTGTGTTGTATGAAGATATGCCCAAAAGAGAGCTTGCTGTCTGTCTCAGTTAGGGTTTCTATTGCTGTGAAGAGACACCATGACCACAGCTACTCTTATCAAGGAAAACATTTAATTGGGGCTGGCTTACACTTTCAGTCCATTGTCATCATGGTAGGAAACATGACAGCATGCAGGCAGACATGGTGTTGGAGAAGGAGCTGAGAGTTCCACATCTGGATCAGCAGACAAGAAGTGAACCGAGTGTCACACTGGGCATAGCTTGCTCATAGGAAACCCCACAGTGCTGCACTTCCTCCAACAAGGCCGCACCTCCTAACAGTGCCATTTTCTTTCAAACCACCACACTGTCCAAACATCGGTACCTGAGTTTGAATCCCAAGCACCATGTAAGAGGCAGGAATTGCTGCACACGTCTGTGCCCTAGCGTTGTGTGTGTGTGTGTGGGCAGGGGAGCGGCAGGCAGATCCTGAGAACTCGGTAGCCAGCCAGCCTAACTGAACTGGTAAGCTCCTGCTTCTGTGAGACCCGTGTCAGGTAATAAGGCAGAGAGCAATTTGAGAAGACATGAGAAATTCTCTGTCCTCCACATGTCCATGTGAATACACCAGCACTCTCATGTGCATGTAACATGTAACACACACACACACACACACACACACACACACACACACACACACAAGACATTCATTAGGTAATAATCATGTAGCTAGTGTTTTGTATCACACATATTCGCCCAAACCCTTTGGTCTTTATTATTTAAGAGTGTCTAAATTTTGAAACATTTGTTGGGGTTTTGGAGTAGGCTGAAACAGAGCACAACATTTTCCCATTTAAATCAAAGACTAGTTGGGTTTGGTGGCAACCACCTGTCGTCGCAGCACCTGGAAGGCTGAGGCAGGAGGATTGCCATGAATTCAAGGTCAGCTAGGGCTAGAGTAAGAACCCATTATAAACAACAACAACAACAACAACAACTCAAACAATAATAAAACATCCTAAAAAATAAAAAGACTATGTATAGAGTATTCTTCCACTTCCTAAGTTTATTTTCAAGGCAATATTTCCTAATTAGATTAGATTCAAATTAAGAGGCAGTGCCTGGATATGTTTGTTTTTATAAGAACATGATATAACCTTTTTGATTTCTGTGATGCATATTGATATTTATGTCAGTGTAATGGATCAGCTGTGCCCTGGCGTGCCCTGGCGTGTCTGCAGCACCCATAGCTTTCCTGTGGAAGGCTCCCTGTCCAGGGCTCCTTGCCGAGGAGCAGGGTGGCACTGTCTCTTACAGACACCTGGCTCCCTGATTCTGGCCACAGATGACTGGAGGAAAGGGAGAACTTAATGAACCCGGAGTCTGCAACCTTGGGAGCCAACAGAGGCCAGGCAAGCAACACGACTGATGGAGGCAGCGGATGTGGGAAAACCAGGGTTCTCCTTGGAGACGGCAAAGTGGGGCAGCACACTTCATCACCAAGAGGCCACAGTTAGCTTTGCCAACTGCTGTGATCCACGGACAGAAAGAAGTGTTCAGTATCCTTACAGTTTTAATAAAACCTCAAAATTCTTATGATTTTTTAAAGATTTGTTTTATTTTTATTTACGTGTGTCTTTGTGAGTGTATGCCACGTGCACATGGGTCCCTGTGGAGGCCAGAAGAGGGCATCAGATCCTGAGGACTGGAGTTACAGGTGGTTGTGTACTGCCCAGTGTGGGTGCGGGAACTGGAGTAGGGTCCTCAGGAGCAGTATCAAGTACAATTAACTGCTGAGCAGTCTTTCTAGCTCTGAAAATTCTTATTTTTAAATGAAAGGCTGCACTTTCCCTGTTGTGTGGGCAAACAAATCCTGACAACAGGCCAGATTTAGCTCACCTGTGGCTTGTCTTTAACTTTTGACTTTTCCAACAGTGGTGTGTGGACATTCCAATCAATGACCTGCGTGTGACAAATGACCTATCCATAACTGCCTGACAAGTCAGGGAGATGGCAACTAACATTAACCCTAACTACTAACAATCTTTTCAGAATCGAAATACATCTCTATCTCTATCTCTATCTATCTATCTATCTACTTACCTTTTTTTTTCTTTCTTCCTATCATCTATCTATCTATCTGCCTATATTAAATCATGGTTTTCTTTTTTTTAGGAGCTAAATAATATAGAACAGAAGCTGCTAGGTGTTGGGAAATGTTATTTTAAGGTATGTTACTTTTGTTTATGTTGCATTTGTGAAGCTGTGTTACTGTGCCTGTGTAAAACACCTGATGGTCTAATAAAGAACTAGCCAATAGCAAGGCAGGAGAAAGGATAGGTGGGGCTGGCAGACAGAATATATGGAGGGAGAAGTCTGGGAGGAGAGAGCTAGGAGCCAGAGAAGGAGGAGGACCCAGGGGCCAGCCACCCAGCTGAGAAAGCCTCAGAGAAAGAGTAAGATTCACAGAAGTAAGAGAATGGGAAAAGCCCAGAGACAGAAGGGGGCAAGTTAAGGAAAGCTGACAAGAAACTGAAACAAGCTAAGGGCAAGCATTGATAATTATTTGGGAGCTGGGTGGTGGGTCCCCCAAAAGAGTTAAAGAGTCAAACAAACAACAACAGCTAGATGGTACTGAGGGTCAAACCCAGGGTCTGATATATGCTCGGCAAGTGTTTAACTATTGTGCCATGCCTTTTCAATTCTTTTTAATTCCATTCCAGTCTTCTAAAGTTTCTCTCCCTCTTTACCTCCCCCGCCCAACCCATCCGCAAACCCTCAGTCCTTCAGCACAGTGGCTTGAATGTGTTTCCTGGAATTCCTTTCTAATAAGTTAGCAGTGTGAAGATGTGGCAGGCTCCTCAAACCAAGCTGGTGTTATGTATAGCAGGGACCAGCAGCTGCCTTTCCTCTCCTGTCTCTTCCACCATGTAAGAGGGATGCTCTTCCCTTCAGATGATGGAGCCGAAAGACACTAGCTTTATTTTTATAAACAAGGTCTTAAGGCTGGTGAGATGTCCCAGCAGATCATGGAGCTTGTAGCCAAGCCAGATCCTGAATTCCACCTCCTGCCCTCACATGGTGGGAGAAGAGAGCTAACAAAGTTATCCTCTGCCCTCCACATGCATGGTATGGCATGTGCTCCCCGAGAATAGAGATATTAATCTAAAAAATAAAACATGATCTTATGTAGCCCAAGCTGGCCTTTGAATTACTATGTAGGTGAGGTTGATCCTTGAATTTCTGAGCCTTCTGCCTTATTTCCCGAAGCCTTGATCCTTGATTACTAAAACCTGACAAAGTTTTTTAAAAAAGGATTCTAGCCAGGCAGTGGTGGTGCACGCCTTTAATCCCAGCACTTGGGAGGCAGAGGCAGGTGGATCTCTGTGAGTTCGAGGCCAGTCTGGTCTACAAAGCAAGTTCCAGGAAAGGCGCAAAGCTACACAGAGAAACCCTGTCTCGAAAAACAACAACAACAAAAAAAAACAAAAAAACAAACAAACAAACAAACAAACAAAACCCAAAAAAACCAAAAAACAAAAAAAAAAAAGGAATTCTAGACACACAAGAATGGAGTCAAGCACAGCTTCTCGGTAATCATGTTTTCTCCAGTAGGCTTTGTTTTCAGGTGGCAAGCAGAGGCGTGGCTCCTTTAGGAGATGGCTTCTTGACTCAGCTGCTAGCAGTAAAAACTGCATGGCTCTTTTAAGAGGCCCTGCTGACAAACACTTAAGTAGTGCTTATGAGCAGTGGGTGGCACACTACTTGTGGCAGTGTGAACCCAAAAGCTTCCCAGAGTTGCGGCAGTAAACATGCCTCTGCATTCAGACTATCCTCTCAAGAAACCAAGGAATGGGGCTGCTGCTTGGCCCTAGCCATGCCACTTAGCAGTTTAAAGACTCATGTGGTCAGCAAAAAATAGAGTTATGCAGTAACGACAGATTCAGACCAAAAACAAAAAAACAAAAACAAACTCAAAAACCTCTAAATGGGTTTCACTGTGTTTAAAAATATGTGTAGGCGGGCTGGAGAGATGGCTCAGAGGTTAAGAGCACTGGCTTCTCTTCCAGAGGTCCTGAGTTCAATTCCCAGCACCCATATGGTGGCTCACAACCATCTGTAATGAGATCTAGCACCCTCTTCTGGCCTGCAGTGCAGGCATGCGTGCAGGCAGAACACTGCATAAATCTTAAAAAATATGTGTAGGCTTTGGAGAGAAAAGAAAAAGGGTAGAGAAAGTCCTCAAAAAAGGAATAGAGTAATAAAAAATATAATATGCCACGTAAAGATGGAAAATACACAGAGAATCTGAATTATGTATATTATTATGTTGTATTTAAAATTTTTGGCTTCTAAGAGCCCTTGAATTATGAAAGCTGCTAGATTAAGCCAACCTATATATTTTAAAATTATCTTGACTTCAAAATTTAAGTCAAAAGATATGTTACTTTAGAGGAGAGGTTATGCTTTTGTTTCCATGGGAAATGAGAGGCTGTGGATTGTTTCTGGGTTAAAAATCAGGTTTGATTGAGGAAGACCCCCTGAAAAATCTCCAATGTGAATGAATGGCCCAAATGATCCAATGTTTCAGGAAACATCTCTTGCAGTTTCCTCTGAGTTCTGAATCCAGAACAGCTTCAAGGATACTGGCTGAGATGACCCAGCCTCACAGAATTCTCCAGTCAGGACTTGACCATAATCCTGAATTTTCTCAGGGCCCCTCAACGATTATAAGTGCCCCCAATCAGCAGGAAGTAGTCTAGAAAACTATGCCTACATTCCTCAAAAAATGGGTTATGGATATTTATTATCATTTTAGGGGGGTTGGTTATAAGTTGTTATGGATAATGGTCAGGAAAAAACCTAAACAAAGGAGATTAGATTCAGGGATTTTGATCTGAAAAGAAAAAGGGGGGTTATAGAAATGATAGGATAAGAGAGTAGATTATCGAATCTACTTTAATCCAAAAAAACCATTAATCTCAAAATATCTTACATTGGTATGGATTTTAGTTTATTGATACAATTTTAAAGATAATTTTGTTATATGTATATTTCTACTCTTGTTTAAGGTATTATATTTATGCAACTCATTTAAAAATGTAGTATATAACTAAGAAATATAGATTAATAGTCACCTATAGTAGTAAATCTTATAGTCATGTTAGTTAGGTTTTCTAGGTATTCAGAGATATATTTCAGATAAATAGGTAATCTTTAAACACTTCAAAGACCTATAGAATATGGTATTTAAAATGTTTTAATAACTTAGACATTTTGTGACAGTGAGACAAGTCTGCTCCTGGCAGCACCAATCTACTCCAGAGAAGATGATGGGCATCAAAGAAACTCCATATGGAGTTTGTTTTCTTTATGGCAAAAGTTAGCCATATGGACAAAGAATAGCCATATGAGCCCTTGCCTCAATTACTGACACTTACTGTCCAAACTGGACCAGCAGGGCAACAAAAGACTATGGTTGAACTTTGTGAAGACAAGGTAGGACAGTCCTTCAAAATTCTCTGTTTCACAGGAAAGTCTGTCAGATATGCCAGACTTATAGGTCAAAGATGTATGCCTCAACATTGCAGAGAAACTTTGGGTGACTATCCAGGCAGCCTGATGTCCCTGTCATTAGGTAACATTTCACCTTTCTAGAGTCTTTGATGGAATTGAAGACTAGACAGTCATAGTTATATTTTTTCTTAGTTATGATAAAAGGGTAAATTAGATATAAAACTTTGGACTCACCAAGATAGGATGGATGATTAAATGTTTTCTCTGATTTTGTCAAATACAAATAAACTAGATATTGTAACTGTAATTCTTACTTGATAACTGTTTTTGTTGTATATAATCTTACTATTTTAAAGTTAAAACTTTCCTTTTAATTAGACAAAAAGGAAGGATGCTGTGGAATAATCCTCTTGTACACTGTAAAGATTTGTCACTTGAATTGATTTAATAAAATGCTGATTGGCCATATCCAGGCAGGAAGTATAGGTGTGGCAACCAAGCTAAGGGTGATGGGAAGGAGAAGGACTGAGTCAGGAGTTGCTAGATAGATGCAGAGGAAGCAGGAGATGAATGTGCCATGCTAATAAAGTCACTGTCCATGGCAGAGTGTAAATAAGAAATACGGGTTAATTTAAAATGTAAGAGCTAGTTAGTAAGAAGCCTGAGCTATTGGCCAAACATTTATAATTCATATAAGCCTCTGTGCGTTTATTTGGGATTGGGAGGTCTGGACAGGAAATTCTGTTTGCACAAAAGAATTAAAAGAATCAAAAAAATCATAGGAAGGTGGGGATGTAGCTCAGTGGCACAGTGTTTCCTAGAAATAAAGATCCCTGTTCCTGATATAAGTGTGTTGCATCTTTTAGAAGGCAAAGTTGAAAGCTCATGCCACTGAGTGATGATAATAATACTTTAACCTGTTGAGTATTTAAGAAACAGTCACCATACCTTCTTCCCTAGACTCAAGGCCATGAGCACTCTTGGCATGTCTTCAGCTGCTCCAGAGCTGCCTTTCCTAGGCAGCAGAATTGTCTTTCCTCTTCCATGTAGGATTCCTGTGCCCCAGCATTGTCCTGAAACAGCTTTTCCGCAAACAAGCAAGCACACAATCAACAAGTTGGGATTCATGCCAGTTTCAGAATTCCTAGATTGGAATGCTGAGAGTCACTGGATTTAGATGAAACATGTCATTGCTGGTGGACATTCCATGTGTTGGAGAGAACATGGATTTAAAAAGTCAAAACACCTGGAGCTGAGGCAATAGTTCAGTGGTAATGTGCTGGCCTGTAGGAAGACCTGAGTTCCAGGCGCAGAACTCACATAAAAAAACAAAGCAAAACCAAAAAGGTAGTGTAGCAGCAAGCACATATAATCTCAGCTCCCAGGGAGGCAGAGAGAGGTTGATCTCCAGGGCTCATTGGTCAGCCAGCCTAGCCTACTTGGTAGGTTCCAGAACTGCAAGAGGCCCCTTTTCAAAATAAAGAGACAGATTAGGAAAATGCCACTCAAGAAACAACACTTGAGGTTACCCTCTAGACTTGATACACACACACACACACACACACACACACACACACACACACACACACACATGCTTGCACGCATACACAATGCCTCATGCACTGGCTTCAGTCTCACTCTGCTATCTATTGAGTGTAATGTCCTCAGTACACTTCTAATGCTTTCTTCTTGTAATTTCTAACAGGATTAAGTAAAATTTGTATGAAAAGATAACATCCCAAGTGTGAATTAATTCTATCTTTGTGTATGTATACTGAGCATGTCAACATGCTCAAGTATAGGACAACCTATGGCAGCCTCATTGATTGGGCTCCTAACAATGATCCACCAGAAATATGTGTCTGGAGGCACCATAGTAGTAGGTCCCCACACAGCATAATTTAATTTTTATTAAGATTCCCATAGTAACATATTTCTAATAGTTTGCATGACTAGCTACAAGCAATTACTTTTTCCTAAGGACTGAAGAACCTTTCAAATCTCTCATCATTTCCAAGCACTGAGGGCAAAAGGCATGGACTAAGCCAGAGAACTCATTTTACAGACAAGGAAATTATTTTTTCTCTCACAGTCTGAGTATTTCCTCCTGGGAGTCAGAGAGCTGATAGAATGCATATTTCCCCATTTTCCTTTCTCCAAGGGAATAGCTGGGTGATTAATGAGATAATGAATGTGAGGAGAACTCCCTGGGGGAAGAGCATTTCATAAACATGAAGTGAAGACTGGCTGACTCACAGATCCCAACAGCTAAGAAGTGTTGATAAATCTTTTGGTAGGAATCCTAGCTCCTTAATCTACATACCTTGTGCACACCTTAAGGGCTTGGTACTGATGCCTTTCCTAAATGTCAAACTGATTCTCCTTATAGTGAGATTCATCATCTAGTTCGTGATTAACGCCGAGTGTTTATGAACTCGACGACTCACCCTCAGTGTTTTAGCAGGTGGGAGGTGGAGGGGCACCAAGAACGAACTCAAAATTGAGTGGCTCATGCAATGTAGCCTGGAACCACTTGCCTGGGTTCTCATAATTGTTCAGGTTATAAAAAGTTCTGTCTCAGAATTGTTCCCTTGAAAACAAATGACTGTTTTCAGTGTCTGAAGTTTGTCCGAAAGAATGGAAATGAGTTGGTAAAAATGTAAGAAGCCCAAAGCAAAGGATCAAAAGTCACAGCTGGAAAACTCAGATCAGTGCTCTATCCAGCTGTTCTCCTAAGAACCGAAAATGTGTCAGGGACCTGGATATTACTGTGGATATGGCCTGAAGCTTTGGATTCTGCCTCTGGCTCTGTGGGATGAAATGCAAAACATCCCCAGAAAAACAAATAAATAAATGATTTTCTAAACCAACTCCTTTGTCAGGTGAGAGTTACGGCTTTTTTGTTAGATTAGAAAACCAGCCAAGGGGTATGGCAATTGGCGTAAATTTAAGACCGCTATGTCGCCTTGATAAACCGGGTCACTAGGAATCACTGTGGCTGAGGGTGGGACTCAGTGGTAGAGCCCTGACCTGGTATGCACAAGGCCTTGATGGCCAGCACTGTGGAAAAAAACCCATGAAATGCCCCTGTTCTGTACACAGTCCAGCACTGTAAAATGCCCCTGCTCTGTACATAGTCCAGTACTGTGAAATGCCCCCGCTCTGTACACAGTCCAGCACTGGGAAATGCCCCTGCTCTGTACACAGTCCAGTACTGTGAAATGCCCCTTCTCTGTACACATGCCTAGCACGCATTTCTTTGTTCAGCATCATCTGTTTACTTTTTGGAATGCATTTATTTTTGAATTATTTTGTCTGTTAATGTTCTCATAACCTCTTCATTTTTATGGATTTAAAAATTAGTTTATTAAATAGCATCTTGTCTGTGATCCCTGAGCATTTTCATAAATATCAGACAACAGGGTGGCCATTTGGAAGGGGGTTAAATTAGACCCATGCTGTCTCACTCTATACACACACAAGAATAAATCCTCCAAAGGTTAGAGGTTTAAATTCAAAAGTAAGAATAATGTAAACATGAGAGAAAACACAGGTTTACCTGAATAAAAGTATAAGGAAGGCTTCGTTAGCTCTGACTTGGAACTCTAGCTCAACAAAAGCACAGAATGAAAAATGTAAGTACAACAAAAATTTCACAAGTCTTCCCTGACTGAATAAAAATACAAGTGACCAACTAAAAGAGAATATTTGTCACAGACATCTTTTCTAAAGCGATCTCTGAAGGAGTTGTAGAAATAGAGAGACAAAGGACCAAGACTTCATGGTCAAACGTGGGTGGGTGAAGCCCGGGCAAGCACAAAATGCACAGCTAGGCCTCACCATATGACAATTGTTCAAATTCACTTACAATCTTTCATCAGAAGTAGACGTCGGGAAGCATGTCAGTACGTTCTGTTCTGCTGTGAGGACAGCACTTCCTCCTGCGTTTCTGGTGGGAGTGAGTAACAGCACCACCATGTTACCTTCACATTTGTTGCTGTGAGAAAATACCTGAAAAAGACGAAGGAAGGGAGAGAGGGAGAGAACGAAGGAAGGAGGAAATGAAGGAAGGAAGGGAGGGAGGGAGGGAGGGAGGGAGGTTGTGTTTTGCCTCCCAGTTTTAAGAGATACAATCCACCATTATGGTGCAGTATTGTGGTGGTTTGAAAGAAAATGGCCCCCACAGGCTCATAGAAATTTGCACTGTTAGGAGGTGTGGCCTTATTGACATAGGTGTGCCTTTGTTGATGGAAGTGCATCGCTAGGGGGGTGGGCTTTGAGGTCTCAGAAGCTCAAGCCAGGCCTAGTGACTCATTGTTTCTTCCTGCTGCTTGTGGCTGCAGATGTAGAACTCTCGGCTACCTCTCCAGCACCACATCTGTTTGCATACTGCCACACTTCCCACCTTTACGATAATGGACTAAGAAATTCCCAATTAAATATTTTCCTTTATAAAAGTTGGCATGATCATTTGTACTGTCACCTGTGGCCATGATGATGTCTGGGCTAGATCGGCTGCCTAGGGCCATTTCTGGTTCTGTGCCCCTATTGCAGTCATTGCCTATGTTGATATTCATGGATCTTGTTACCATAGAAGGGGTCTGGGCCACCACCTGGGGCCATATTGGTGTCTGAGGGCCATGCTGCCAGGGCCATACTGATCTGGGTGATCTGTGCCAACTGGGGCCATGGTGATGTCCCAGCTTGAGCTGCTGCCAAGGGCCATGCTTACGTTTGTGGTCATGTTGTAACTGGGGTCTGTGTTGAAGTCCATGGCCCATGTTAGCACAATAGACCACAAGAACCATGCATTTTGAGGACAGAGGCAGGCAGAGGCAGGCAGAGCGGCGGCAGAGATGTGGTTGTAATAAAGACCAGAAACTGAGCTATTACCCACTGAGGAGTTAATGAAAACAAGAAGATTAAGAGCGTGGAACAGGGACACCTTTAATCCCAGCACCCAGGGAAGGAGCCGTCTCCATGGGACGTGACCAGAATGGATCTGAACACTCTGTCTGAGGCCAACCCAGGGCCCAGCTGCTGATCCTGTGAAACCCAACAACTTGGAGGTGTTGGTGAGATTGCCCTACTGAACAACCTGCTCAGCTGAGATCCATTCGGGAGAGAATTCAGATCCCTACAGTGTGCAGTCTGAGGAAACAAGATCAGCTGAGGAGTTGACGAATGAGCAAAACATGACCTGAGAACACAAAAGAAGGTGCCACTCAGCCACCGAACCAGATCACCAGAATCATAAGCCTACACTACACCGGCTGGGAACAGGTGAGCCTCTATCTCCGGACTGGCAGGTCAGGTCTCTAGCCCTTAGGCCCTACCCATCGGAGTCCCAGGGACCAGACAGCTACCTTTCCCTGCTCCCCCACCCACCCACCCAAACAAACAAATAAACAAACAAAAACAAAAACAAACAAACAAACAAAAAACCAATCCCTATGAACCTAACACCCACTGAAACCATAAACACACCCTGCACCAACTGGGAACAACTGCTCCCTGAGACAGAACCCACTAACACTGATTGGACTAAGCTGCTCCCAAAGAAACAGAGCCCAACAGCACCGATTTAACCAAGAACTCCTAGTGGACCAAGACTAACAATTAGAACAAGAGAGGTACCTTCAGACACAGACACTGCCTGCACCGAGCAGAGGAAGAGATGAGCAGACGCCAGTGCAAAAATACAGGCAACAACATAAAGACCTATATGACAACCTCAGAACCTAGTGATTCTACACCTGTAAGACCTGAACATACCAAGACAGAAGAAACAGAAGAAATCAATCCTAAAAATGACTTTAAGAAGATGATAGAGGCCCTTAAAGAGGAAATGAAAAACTCCCTTAAAGAGGAAGTGATAAATTCCCTTAAAGAAATGAAATAAAAAACAAACAAAAAATTGGGAGAAATCAAAGAAAGCCAAGAAAAAGTAATTAAACAGATGAAGGAAACAATTCAAGATTTGAAAATTGAAATTGAGACAATAAAGAAAACACAAACTGAGAGAATGCAGGAAATAGAAATTCTGACTAAACAAACAGGAACTACAGAAGCAAGCATAACGAATCGAATGCAAGAGATGGAAGAGAGAATCTCTGACACTGAAGACACAATAGAGAAAATAGATTCATAAGTCAAAGAAAACACTAAAGACAAAAAAGTCGTAATACAAAACATCCAAGAAATTTGGGACACCATCAAAAGACCAAACCTAAGAATAATAGGGATAGAAGAAGAATACCAACTCAAAGGCACAGAAAATATATTCAACAAAATCATAGAAGAAAAATTTCCTAACATAAAGAAAGAAATACCTATGAGGATACAAGAAGCTTACAGAACACCAAATAGGCTGGATCCAAAAAAAAAAGTTCTCTCGCCACATAATCAAAACACTAAACATATAGAACGAAGGAAAAATATTAAGAGCCGCAAAGGAAAAAGACCAAGTAACATAAAAAAGCAGATCCATCAGAATAACACCAGACTTCTCAAGAGACTATAAAAGCTAGAAGGTCTTGGACAAATGTTATGCAGACATTAAGAGACTATGGATGCCAACCAAGACTGTTATACCCAGCAAAACTCTCAATCACCATAGACAGAGTAAACAAAATATTTCATGATAAAACCAGATTTAAACAACACCTATCCAGCCCTACAGAAAGCACTAGAAGGAAAAATCCAACCTAAAGAAGAAACACACCCAAGAAAACTCAGGCAATAGATAATCCCACACCAACAAATACCAAAGAAGGAAAATGCAACACTAACACAAACACACACACACACACACACACACACACACACACAAAAAAAAAAAAAAACAACAAACAAACAAACAAAAAAACCCAAAAAAACAGGAATTAACAATCACTGGTCATTAATATCCATCAATATCAATGGTCTCAACTCACCTATAAAAACACACACACTAACAGAATGGATAAGAAAACAGGATCCATCCTTCTGCTGCATACAAGAAACACACCTTAACTTCAAAGACAGACACTATCTCAGAGTAAAGGGTTGGGAAAAGGCTTTCCAATCAAATGGACCTAAGAAGCAAGCTGGTGTAGCTATCCTAATATTTAATAAAAATAGACTTCAAACTAAAATCAATTGAAAGATATCAGGATGGACATTACATATTTATCACAGGAAAAATCCACCAAGATGAAGTCTCAATTCTGAACATTTATTCCCCAAATATAAAGACACCCACATTTATAAAAGAAACATTACTGAAGCATAAATCACACATCAAACCCCACACATTAGTAGTGGGAGATTTTAACACACCACTCTCACCAAAAGACAAATCTACCAGACTGAAACATAACAAAGAAATAAAGGACCTAAAAGATGTTATGACTCAAATGGACTTAATACATATCTGTAGAACATTCCATCCTAACACAAAATAATATACCTTCTTCTCAGCATCCTGGGGAACCTTCTCAAAAATTGACCACATGCTTAGTCACAAAGCAAATCTCAACAGATACAAAAACATTGGAATAACCTCCTGTATCTTATTGGACCACCATGCCTTAAAGTTAGATTTCTACAACAACAAAAATTATAGAAAGCCTACAATCTCATGGAAACTGAATAATGCCCATCTGAAACACCAATGGGTCAAGGAAGAAATGAAGAAAGAAATTAAAGATTTCCTAGAATTCAATGAAAATGAAAGTACAACATACCCAAACTTATGGGACACTATGAAAGCAGTGCTAAGAGGAAAATTCATAGCTCTAAATGCACACATAAAGAAGATGGAGCAATCCCATACCAATGAATTAATAGCACAACTGAAAGCTCTAGAACAAAAAGAAACAAACTCACCCAGGAGAAATAGACTCCAGGAAAAAATCAAATTGAGAGCTGAAATCAATGAAATAGAAACCAAGAGAACAATACAAAAAAATCAATGAAACGAAGAGTTGGTTCTTTGAAAAAAAATCAACAAGATGGACAAACACCTAGCCAAATTAACCAAAAGGCAAAGAGAGAGCACCCAAATTAACAAAATCAGAAATGAAAAGGGAGACATAACAATAGACAATGAGGAAATCCAGAGAATCATCAGGTCATACTTCAAAAACCTGTATGCCACAAAATTGGAAAATCTGGAAGAAATGGACAATTTTCTGGATAGATACCACATACCAAAGTTAAATCAAGACCAGATAAACTATTTAAATAGACCAATTATCCCTAAAGAAATATAAACAGTCATCAAAATTCTCCCAACCAAAAAAAGCCCAGGACCAGATGGTTTCAGTGCAGAATTCTACCAGATTTTCAAAGAAGAACTAATTCCAATACTCTTCAAATTGTTCCACACAATAGAAACAGAAGGTACACTACCAAACTCTTTTTATGAGGCTACAATTACCCTGATACCCAAACTACACAAAGATGCAACAAAGAAAGAGAATTACAGACCAATCTCCCTCATGAACATTGATGCAAAAATACTCAACAAAATATTGGCAAACCAAATCCAAGAACACATCAAAAAAAATTATCCACCATGACCAAGTAGGTTTTATCCCAGGGATGCAAGGATGGTTCAACATACGAAAATCTATCAATGTAATACATCATATAAACAAACTGAAAGAAAAAAAAAAAACACATGATCATCTCATTAGATGCTGAAAAAAAGCCTTTGACAAAATCCCACACCCCTTCATGATAAAGGTCTTAGAGAGATCAGGAACACAAGGAACATTCCTAAACATAATAAAGGAAATTTATAGCAAGCCAACAGCCACCATCAAATTAAACGGAGAGAAACTCAAAGCGATTCTACTAAAATCAGGAACAAGACAAGGCTGTCCACTCTCCCCATATTTATTCAATATAGTACTTGAAGTTCCAGCTAGAGCAATAAGACAACAAAAGGAGATCAAAGGGATACAAATTGGCAAGGAAGAAGTCAA
The DNA here is from genome assembly GCF_004664715.2 of Peromyscus leucopus. Taxonomy (NCBI): domain Eukaryota; kingdom Metazoa; phylum Chordata; class Mammalia; order Rodentia; family Cricetidae; genus Peromyscus; species Peromyscus leucopus. The sequence goes on along the minus strand of NC_051068.1, from coordinate 7,037,311 downwards.
ACTTTCACTATTTGCAGATGATATGATAGTATACATAAGTGATCCTAAAAATTCTCCAGGGAACTCCTACAGCTGATAAACTCCTATAGTAAAGTGGCAGGATACAAGATCAACTCAAAAAAATCAGTAGCCCTCCTATACACAAATGATAAAAGGGCTGAGAAAGAAGTCAGAGAAACATCACCCTTTACAATAGCCACCAATAATATAAAATATCTTGGGATAACACTAACTAAACAAGTGAAGGACCTGTTTGGTAAGAACTTTAAATCTCTAAAGAAAGAAATTGAAGAAGATATCAGAAAATGGAAGGATCTCCCATGCTCATGGATAGGTAGGATTAACATAGTAAAAATGGCAATCTTACCAAAAGCAATCTACAGATTCAATGCAATCCCCATCAAAATCCCAACACAATTCTTCACAGACTTGGAAAGAAAAATACTCAAATTCATATGGAAAAACAAAAGGCCCAGGATAGCTAAAAGAATCCTGTATAATAAAGCAACCTCTGGAAGCATCACCATCTCTGACCTCAAACTCTACTATAGAGCTACAGTAATAAAAACAGCTTTGTACTGGCATAAAAACCGACATGTGGATCAATGGAATCAAATTGAAGACTCTGACATTAATCGCACACATATGAACACTTAATTTTTGACAAAGAAGCCAAAACTGTACAATGGAAAAAAGAAAGTATCTTCATCAAATGGTACTGGCATAACTGGATGTCAACATGTAGAAGATTGCAAATAGAGTTATATCTGTCACCATGCACAAAACTTAAGTCCAAGTGGATCAAAGACCTCAACATAAATCCAGTTACACTAAACTTAATAGAAGAGAAAGTAGGAAGTACTCTTGAACACATTGGCACTGGAGACCACTTCCTAAATAAAACACCAACAGCACAGACACTGAGCACAACAATTAATAAATGGGACCTCTTGAAACTGAGAAGCTTTTGCAGGGCAAAAGACACGGTCAATAAGACAAAAAGACAGCCAACAGAATGGGAAAAGATCTTCACCAACCCCACATCTGACAGAGGATTGATCTCCAAAGTATATAAAGAACTCAAGAAACTAGACATCAAAATACTGAACAACCCAATTAAAAAATGGGCTAAAGAGCTAAACAGAGAATTCTCAAAAGAAGAATCGCAAATGGCTGAAAAAGAAATGCTCAACATCCTTAATCATCAGAGAAATGCAAATCAAAATGACTCTGAGATACTCTGTCAGAATGGCCACGTCAAAAACACTAATGACAGTCTATGTTGGAGAGGATGCAGAGCAAAGGGAACACTCTTCCACTGTTGGTGGGAAAGCAAACTTGTACAACCACTGTGGAAATCAGTATGGCGGTTTCTCAGAAAATCGGGAATCGATCTACCTCAAGACTCAACCATCCCACTCTTGGGCATATACCCAAGGAATGGTCAATCATACCACAAAGATACATGCTCAACTATGTTCATAGCAGCATTATTCGTAATAGCCAGAACCTGGAAACAACCTAGATGCCCATCAACTGAAGAATGGATTAAGAAAATGTGGTACATGAACACAGTGGAGAACTCATCAGAGAAAAACAATGACAGCATGAAATTTGCAGGCAAATGGATGGAACTAGAAAATATCACCCTGAGTGAGGTAACCCAAACCCAGAAGGACAAACATGGTATTTACTCATTCATAAGTGGATACTAGATATAAAGCAAAGAACAATCAGACTGCAACCCACAGCTCCAGAGAGGCTATATAACAGGGGGGACCCTAGGATGACTGTGGCTTATAATAAGTTTTGGTTTCACTCAATTACTGGGCAAGCCTCTATGAAACATTTCACTATCACTATTAGGATAAGAATTTATACTGTATCAAGCTGATAATAGAAAAATAAATAAATAAATTTAAAAAAAGAAGAGAAAAATAAAAGAACCATGCATTTTGAAATCTGAAGGCCCTGCTGAACTGGCCCCACCCTTCACTGCCCCCAGGATAGCTGGCCCTGCTCCTCAATGGCATTGCAGCAGGAAATCTGGCTCTGCCCCTCATAGGAAAGCTGGCCCCAGCACTAGGGAGAGATGGCCCCACCCTTCACCATGGGTATGGATGAGCTGACCTGATGGCACGGGCATAGGAGACCTGGCTTTGCCCCTCACCTGAGAGGTTGGTCCCAGACTGACCAGCTCAGTTACCACCCAGGCCCACATCCTGGGCCTTTGATTGGCCCACCCTAACATCTACTCCATCTACGACCTGCTGGAGTGCATGAAGGGACTGATCCTGCAGAATGATAGCCACAGGATCTCCATGACTCGGGGCAACAGCAGGATATCCAAGAGGAGTTTCTGTGAGAGTCCAGTGATGGCGGTGTGCCAGAGGCCTTGAACCAGACCAATGACTCACTGCAAAGAACATTTGTGAGTGGGACTCATTGGACAAAAGGGTGTCCTTCATGACACACCACAGCAGCTCCCAATGCCACTAGGAGGAATGAAGAGGTGTTGGAGAGGCAGGAAAGACAGAGGTGGGTTTTTTGTTTGTTTTTAATTTTATTTTTGGGAGTTTTCTTTTGGTGGGATGCTGCAGGGGTGAAGGGTGGACATGGAAGGACTAGGAGGTGAGTGGGATTGGGGTGCATGATGTGGAATTCCCAAAGAATCAGTAAAGAATTATGTTATATTAAAAAAGGAACTGCTGTGGTCATGATTTCTCTTCCCAGCAATAGAAACCAGAAGACAGGAGACACAGTTGTTGTGTCAGGACACGAGAGAGCTTGCTTCTCCTCTTCGTATTCGTGTTAGTACCCCCACCTAAGGGATGGGGTTGTCCATAGTTAGGGTCGTGTTCCATCCATATTCAGTCAAACTTTCCTGGAAACACTCTATAGATATACCCAGAGGCGTGTTTTCCCATGACTCTAAATCCAGTCAACTTGACAGGGGAGACGATTAGCCATCACAACCAATGGAAAGCAAGTTGATCAGATTTACCAAAGTGCATATTCACCTGCACGCCATTGGTCAGACTTACCACAGTGCACATTCACCTGCACGCCATTGATCAGATTTACCACAGTGCATATTCACCTGCATGCCATTGTTCAGACTTACCACAGTGCACATTCACCTGCACGCCATTGGTCAGAGTTACCACAGTGCATATTCACCTGCATGCCATTGGTCAGACTTACCACAGTTCACATTCACCTGCACGTCATTGGTCAGACTTACCACAGTGCATATTCACCTGCACGCCATTGGTCAGACTTACCACAGTGCACATTCACCTGCACGCCATTGGTCAGACTTACTACAGTTCACATTCATCTGCATGCCATTGGTCAGACTTACCACAGTGCATATTCACCTGCATGCCATTGGTCAGACTTACCACAGTGCATATTCACCTGCATGCCATTGGTCAGACTTACCACAGTGCATATTCACCTGCACTGCCATTGGTCGGATTTACCATAGTTCACATTCACCTGCACGCCATTTTTAGGAATCTACTTTGAAGATTTTTACAAAATACAAATCGGTCATGGTGAAGTTGTATGTTACAGTGTTGCAATTATAAGACATGGAGAGCAACCTGAATTTCCATCATAGGACAATGGTTGAAAAGCTTATATGGAGTGCCAAGTTCCTTTGAAGAAGAACGAACAGAGTCTCATTTGCTGTGGGATGGTCTGTATGTTAAATTACTCTGATTGGTCAATAAATAAAACACTGATTGGCCAGTGGCCAGGCAGGAAGTATAGGCGGGACTAACAGAGAGGAGAATTGAGAGAACAGGAAGGTGAGGGGAGACACTGCCAGCTGCTGCCATGACAAGCATCATGTGAAGACGCCGGTAAGCCACGAGCTGCGTGGCAAGGTATGGATTTGTGGAAATGGATTAATTTAAGCTATAAGAACAGTTAGCAAGAAAGCCTGCCACGGCCATACAGTTTGTAAGCAATATAAGTCTCTGTGTTTACTTGGTTGGGTCTGAGCGGCTGTGGGACTGGCGGGTGACAGAATTGTCCTGACTGTGGGCAAGCAGGGAAACTCTAGCTATACTCATTCTTTGGAGGGTATGAAGTGATTTCTATGACTTACTAAGTGACAAACAATCTAACTAACAAAAAACCCCACAAAAGTATATCTATCATGTTACCTTTCATGTGAGAAAGATGGGTCCAAATATGTAAGAAATACACAGTAGTGCAAGAGAAATAAAATCACAGATAAACAAGAAACTAGATGTTAATTACTCATAGAGGCTGGTTGAAAAGGCATGGGGAGGAATGAATCAGGCCATGTTAGGAGGGGTAAAATGGGAGAAATACTTCTCTGAGTTCTTTTTTAAGTATAGGTAAGGCACACGATTGTCCAGGCCCCTCCCCTGAGGACCTCCTAAAGTCAGGTCCAACTGCAGAACACTCTAACTGCCCTAATGGCTGGACCCTGCCCTGGCCCTACAGAGTAAAAAGCCCAAGTTCTGGATTTGAAATCCCACCAATCCCCACCCTGGCAAGCTCTGCCCCAGCCCCACCAAGAAAAGCTGTATAAACCCTGTCTCCTGCTCAGTTCTCTGCTGTTTCTTGTCTGAGCAGAGACAGTCACTCTCCTGCTTTTTACCTTGCAATAAACCTCTTTATTTATGTTGTGTGATGTGACTTTGTGGTATTCCCCAGCTCCCCACTGCCAGGGTACCTTTCCATCCAAACTGCAATGCTTGTATTTGGTGCCGAGCGGGAAACTATCCACGCATCTCTTCTCCCCTACTCTGTAAGTGTCTTCTCTGTGGTTCCTAGAGCTTGCTGCACCCTTCAGGGCCTGACTCTGTGGGCAACTCTCTAGTTACTAAGACACTTGCTCGTCTCCCTCTCCTGGGACCCTGTTTCTTTTTACCTCCCTCACCTAGGAGCTGTCTTTTAAGTCCTCAAGTTTCCTTAAGCCCTTCTGGGCCTCCACGACCTTGTCCCTCCCGTCACTCTGCTCCATCCTGGAAGTCTCACGGCTTCTCTATGTCTTCCTGGGCCTCTCTCTCTTGCCTCTCAGCTTGCACGTGGAGCTTATAGAAACTCCCTCAAGCAGAGTTCATTTTTTGAACCTTCCTCTCTTCCTCCATGGACTCGGATTTTATTAAAACCTCACTCTGTTACTGCAGACAGCTTGGCCTCAGCACGGTTCAATGGCCTAAACTGGCATGCTCGATTTTCAATGGTGGCAACTTCTGCCACTGGACAAACAAATTATCTGAAAAATCTTTTATATCTAAACTTGCTCTCCTCTCTATTTCTTCTTAACTCCACCTGTCCAGCGTAGCTCTTATATATGGATATTTATCATCCAAGAGACCCTCACCTCTAACCAATAGCCCGTTCTAATAGGGTCAGGAAATTGCTCTGTATCATGATGTCAAAGGCCAGTTCAGTTCCCTAGAACTCCCCTGCCATCTCTCCGTCACTGGGGTTTACCCCATGCCTGTTTTTTTCTACTGTTGTATGATAATTCCTGAACTGGAAACAAAAATAAAAAAAAACACACTTTATGATAGGACTTGAATAACAATGCTTGTTTAATAAGATATCAAAGCTGCACCTCCATGTACTCATACAAGAATGTACCTCATCCTGGTAGCTGAAGTTGGCAATGTAAGAGTCACCTTGGTGGTATTAGTTTTAAAAAGACATGGAGAGGCCATGGAGAGAAGCTGCTACTGTGCAGCAGGGACTGAAGTTCCTAAAGAGAGCCCAGGAGGGGCTGTTGGTGAACACTCCAGTAAGTTCTGAGGGTCTGAGAAAGGATGTAGTCTGAGGACACAAAAGCTTATAAAGTTCTGAAGGTATAAGAAAGTTATTTAAGGTAATGAGAAAGGTTTCACATTTCCTTGCCCCTCTATGCTATTGTTATATTAAGATTTCAAAGGTTTAGGAAACGTATAGTTAATGATTCAACCACATCACTCACATGGTGGGGTCTGGAGATTGCTCACCAGCAGGCTGCCAAAAGGAGATACTTGTCCCTTGTGCTGGCTTTCTCTATGATCAAATGAGATTACTGTCCACACTGGCCAGAGACTAATGGAGGCTGCCCTTATTGGCCCTGTGGGAGACACAGTGCATATTCAGGAAGGCATTCTACCTTTTAAGCAAATGACCTATCTTTTATATTCTAATTAATGATCCATGGCACCCTAGATGGGAGATAGGGGTCATTGGTAAACTTTACTAAAGCACTTATCACAGCTGCCCATCAGGCACAATCAAAATACAGATGGTACAAATTCCAGTCTCTCAAACCCTAAGTATAGGCAAGGTAGAAGAAGCTCCTCAGAGGCCCTTACATCCCTAATATCACCCCTTTTAGATGATACTGATCCTGCCTAACTGTCACAGACCATCTCTTGTTACAGACCTTAACCTCTGAATATCAGCTACTGCCTGACCACTTTGGAGAATGCTGGTTATTTCCCTCCTGGGCCAAACCCATTACCACCATTGGCAGCCTCACTCACTGGTTTATTAGACTCTCTCACCTCGACTCTCGTTAATAGCTCTAATCCAAATATCACTACCTTGTCTCTCCCACATCTCTCTCTTTGGTATCACAGACTGCCTCAACTCCTCAGGAACATGCTTTGTGGCCACACTGGATTCTGCAGACTGCAATAATATTCTAATTTAACCCTTAGTATTACCACTCAGCCTCTGTGTCTAAACACTCACACCAGGGCACTCAAGTTTATTGCCATCTACCTGTTGGGTGGTCTGGGACTCATGGCCTGGTGTTTCTTTTTCCAAAACTAGGAGTGGTGCCCGGTGAAGAACCCTTACTGATTCCCATCACAAGGTTTATAGCAGCACAGTATGACAAATGAGCGGTTCAGGTCCTACCCTCTCTAGCAGTCCTGAGTATAACCTTTGGAGTCACCACCGGAGCGGCAAAACTGACTACTTCCCCAGCTGGTTACCACCAGTTTTCCTTTCTGTTTACCAGCATCTCCAATGGGCAGCTCAGCCCATTCTTACACACCAGGACAAACAGACTTGCTGGTAGATGGGGCGCTCCAAAATGAGGGAGGATGGGACTTACTAACAGCTGAGAGAGGTGGTCTTTGTCTCCTCCTCAGGGAGGAATGTTGCTTCTATGTCAACCAGTCAGGTATAGTAAAACACATATTTGACAACTCCAGGTGGATCTCCAAAAATGTAAGAAACAGCTTGACGCTTCTGGCCAGTGGCTCAATTGTCAGTTTTAGCGGTGTTCTTACCCTATGAGAAAAAGTCACGGAACATGACAAAACCCATTAACAAGAGTTTTAATAAGACAAGGAGAAAGGGACAGATGTGTTCAGGCCTGCTGAAAGGACATGTGAAAAGGAGGAGGAAGGGACATGGGATCCGCCTTTTAAGGACCACCTTGTGCATGCTCACACAGGTCCATGTGGCTATTCCATGTGTGTGCATAATCATGTGGTCACACCGCAAGTGATTTAAGTGACCACACAGCCCATGGGTTATGTAGGACGTATGACCCAGAAATGACTAGGTGGAAATGACTAAGTGTCCTGCTGGGGCATGCATGATCATGGGGGCGTGGTTGGAATTCCTATCATCACTGACAGTCCAATATGGAGTTGGACACTACCCTTTTTAACCTACCTTCTCCTCCTATTCTTCTTAATCCTGCTAGTCACATCCTGCCTTGTAAACTTCTTGTCTAGATTTCAACAAGACATTCAAAAGAATTCTAACCAGACTTTTAATCAGTTGATATTACAGGATTACCAGCCCCTAGCAACAGAGCTGGAGGCCTGTGACTTCCACTTTTACCTTGATGGTAAAGATCAGGCTCACCTGAGGGCTATGGCACCCCCAATCACCAGGAAGTAGTCTAATGATAACATCGTCACCCCCCCCCCTTTGTGTAACCTGAGTGCTTATCAATAATAAACAAAAAAAAAAATGGGGAATGTAAGCCACTCAAGGCACATGAGTGGTGGCCTTTCCTTGAAGACCTCCAAAAGTCAGGTTTCACCTACAGAACACTCTAACTGCCCTAATGGCTGGACCCTGCCCCTGCCCTGCAGAATAAAAAGTCCAAGCTCTGGACTTGAAATCCCACTGATCCCCACCCTGGCAAGCTCTGCCTCACCCTACTCCCCAAGAAAAGCTGTATAAACCTTGTCTTCTGCTCAGTTTTCTGCTGCTTCTCACCCAAGCAGAGGCAGCCGCCCTCCTGGGTTCTTCCCTTCCAACAAATCTCTTACGTGAGGTTTGTTGTACTGTATGACTGTGGTATTCCTTGGCTCCCAACTGCCAGGATACTTTCCCATCTGAGCTGTAGTGATTATAATAAGCCCATGAGAACTGTGATGGAGTAACACATCCATATCTTTCCCTCAGTACACAGTCACAGTCAAATCAGTAAAAAAATCAACCTGGCTGTTGTTGAATCTGAAATACCCCTCAGGCTCATGTTTTGGCTCCCAGCCCCTAGCTTGTGCTGCCATTTTGGTGGCAAGGGGGCCTGAGAAGGTGGGGTCTGGTTGTTGGGAGCAGGTGAGCAGGGGTGTGTCTTGAAGGCTAAAACTTGCATTCTGTTTCCCAGTCAACTGCCACATGAGGAGTTGATATGCTCCTCACTTCCATGTCTTCCCTGCCTTGATGGACTGAAATTGCTCAGAAGCTGAGCCAAAATAAACCCTTTCATCCTTAAAATGTTTCTGTTACTGTTCTGGCCATAGTGACACAAACTACTACACTGGACAGATTATAAATGGCTGTCATAATCACACAGAAAGAAGAGAACAGAAGGACTAACTCATATGACTTGGAAAGCATCACTTTGCCTGGATACTGTGAGACACAGGGTGAAAAGAGCTGGATACAAATACTGTTAGCCAGACTGAGTTTGTTTCTTATGGTGTAGCCTGGGAATCATGCAGCTACTTTTCATGGATACTAGCACTGAATCTACCATTGTTAATAAGAGAAGAGTCTCCAGCTATTGGAAAAAGAGTTCTAGATGGAAGAAGAGAATGGACCTCATTGTGTTGGATTGGAATCAGAAGAATCAATATGAACTTCTCTCTCTCCCTCTCTCTCTCTCTCTCTCTCTCTCTCTCTCTCTCTCTCTCTCTCTCTCTCACACACACACACACACACACACACACACACACACACACTTCCTAGCTTTGTCCACTGAGAGGGCCTAGGAGAAACAATATCCTAGCACACATGAACACACTTGGTGACATCATATTTGTTTTTGAACACGATCTTCCAATCAAAGGAACCAGAGCCCCTTGGAAAAATGGTTGACTTGAGAGCTGAGGGAGATAAAATTAAATATGAGACCAGATCAGCTTGTGGATCAGAAAATGAGACAGAGGCTAGGAGAGCATGTCACTAGGACAGGGAACTCCTGGTCACCTGAAATGGAAAGACTCAAATAATAAAATATACAAGATTAATATTGGATTCTAACCAATAAAATAAATATCCTGGAATCCACATGGATCTAAATAAGTCATCAAATAAACAAATAAATGGGGGAAAAGTCAGGTCTTCCCTGTGGAAAACAACTACTGAACAAAGGCAGAAGTTACCCTGAAAATGCAGTCCTGACTGGGTGAGCACAGCAGTAAGAACCACCAGTGTCAGGAGGGTTGAAGTCACAGGGCAACTGGCTGTGGGCAAATCTCAATTTACAGCCGTTAATGATGTAGGAGATCCCTTGCAGGAACTGCTCAGCCAGTGATCAAGGTTAACATCACCACTGCTATGAACTCAATTCATTTAGCCTTTGATGTGTCCTGAGGAAAGCAAAAGAATACATGCAGTATCCTTGTCCCAAAGGTTCAATGTCGTAAGCCAAAAAAAAATGAAGTAAGTCCATGATGAAGAATATTCTCCAAAATAACTGCTCAGGGCTCCACCAAGGGTGTGAAAGAAAAGGAAAAAGTAAGGAAGTGCTCTAGATGTGTGGAGAAGAGGAAGAAGTTGCCTTGTGGTGCCTGGCAGGACCCTGGAAAAGAGAAGGATGTTGGGTGGAAAATGGATAGCACTTAAATAAGGCTTCTTAATGGTATTGTTACTATGCTAAAGTCTTGGTTTTGCTAACTACGCAAGTTATTGTCAACTAATACTATGGAAAGTTGAGTAAATGGTCTACATGAACATGAACTCCGAACTATTTTAAGAACATCTTTGTAATTCTAAAATTATTTTAAAATAAAAAGACTGGATGTACTATATTTTAGGCTGGCCTAGAAATCACTATCTAGCTGAGGTTGACCTTGAACTTCTTGCTTCCACCTGAGTGCTGATTACAGACATGTAGCACCACACCCAGTCCTATTCAGTGTTTGCTGTGGGATGTTCTCTATGCTGTGAATGTGTTGCTCTGACTGGTTAATAAATAAAGTGCTAATTGGCCAGTAGCCAGGCAGGAAGTATAGGCAGGACAAAAAGGAAGGAGAATTCTGGGAAGTGGAAGGTTGAGGCAGAGAGACGCTGCCAGCCGCCACGAGGAGAAGCATGATGTAAGATACTGGTAAGCCACGAGCCACGTGGCAAGGTATAGATTTATAGAAATGGGTTATTTTAAGATACAAGAACTGATTGCAAGCAGCCTGCCACAGCCATACAGTTTATAAGTAATGTAAGTCTCTGTGTGTTTGCTTGGGTCTGAGGACCACGGGAGCCAGGCAGGAACAGGATAACTTCAGCTACAAGTATTGGGGACAGAGCTCAGGGCTGTATGCTTGGTAGACTCTACCAACTTGACCATACCCCAGGCTTAGAGCAATTTAATTAAAAACTGCATGGATGACATTTTATACAGTTAAAAACATTGTACAAAGTGTCAGCCAGTTTCTAATGAATATGTATAATTTTTAATTAATAATATGCTTTTATATTAATTGGTTGATTAAATTATTGTGATGATAGGAATCAAACCAAGGCTTTATGTGTTCTAGGAAAGTACTCCACCACTGAGCTGAACCTCCATCTTTCACATAGTCTCTCTCTCTCTTCGAACATTTTATTTTTATGTGTATATGTGTGTGTACCCACAGTGGTCAGAAAAGGGTGTTGGGGTTTCCTGGGGCTGCAGTTACAGGTTTTGAGCTGCCTGACATGGGTGCTAGGAAGAAAATGCCAGTCCTCTCAAAGAGCAGCAAGCTTTCTTGGTCTTTTGATGCAATTAAGTGACTCAGTAAAATATGAAGTAGTAACAGTAAACTTGTAAAAAATGTTAGGAATCTACTTTAAAATAATGATACAAGTATAGCATAATAAATATACCACCCACAGACATTGTCATCTCTTATCATCTGATATATTCTACGTTACACTTCCATGTGACTGGCAGTACAGTAGCGATGTCCATGGCCGCATGCCACAGACGTGGGGGAAGGACACACGCTGTGAGCTTCTGATGACTGTGACACTACTAGAGGCATCTTTCAGCTCCCTGTGGTCTTCTGAGTGTCTGTCATGAACGGAAACATCCTGTGTGGCATGGCTATGGAGCAGTGTGGAGAATATGGGGACTTTTGTGAAACAGCTTGTCCATTCTGCAGAAGTGAAGTCCTGTTCCTGTTAAAGGATGACTCCCTTTTGACTCTGTGTTGGTTTGAAGAATGGCCCCCATAGACTCAAAGATTTGAATGCTTGGTCACCAGGGAGTGGCATTATTGGAAAGGATTAGGAGGTATGGCCTTGTTGGATTAGGTGTGTCACTGGGAGTGGGTTTTAAGGTTTCAAGGGCCCAAGTCAAGCCAGTGGCTGTCTCTTCCTGCTGCTTGTGGATTCAGATATAGAATTCTCAACTGCTTCTCCAGCATCATCTCTGCATGCTGCATCCTCCCAGCCACGATGACAATGGACTAAACCTCTGAAACTGTAAGCAAGCCCCTATTGAATGGTTTCTTTTATAAGAACTGCTGTGGTCCTGGCATCTCTTCACAGCAATAGAACACCTACTAAGACACACCCCTTCCTCTAGCTCCTACTAAACACGTCTTAGTTTCTTCCTGTTGCTATGATAAAATGCTAATGAAGCTTGAGGGGGAAGGGATTTATTGTGGGTCACAGTTCACGGACACAATCCATCATGATGGGAAGTCAAAGTGGCAGGGGCTTGAGGCAGCCAGTCATGACATCCACAATGAGGAAGGTGAAGGCATGTTGCTGCTCAGTTTCAGACCCTGCTTTCATTTCTTTGGGATATAAACACAGAAGACAAGTTGATGTTTCATATGCTACACATTTGCTCTTTATTTCAAAATGTATTATGTGTTCAAAGAGTATACTATAGACATCTATTTATATATGTAGCTATATACAGACACACAACTATAAATATGATGGTCTAACTTTATGTATTGAATGGGCCATAAGATACCTAGATATTTGGTTAAATATTTTGGGGGGCTATTTTGTCTGAGAAAAAATTAGTATCTAGACTTGGAGGATGAACAAAACACATTGTTGTCCCTGATGTGAGTGGGTATCATGCAACCCAAATAAAGCAAAGAGATGGGGGGATTCAATTGCCTTACCTGACTGGCTGAGCCACTGGTCTCCTGTGCTTGGACCAAGTTTTACATCATTAGCCACTTTGGTTCTTTCTGGACTTAAATTGGAACTATACCATTAGCTCTTTTGTATTCCAGTTTGCAGATAGTTGATCATGGGACTTCGGATTTCACAGCTGCATGAACAAATCCTTTTTATTTCTCTATAGGCATACAGTCACTATCTCTCCCTATTAAATCTCTATCTAAAACAATAAATCTCTAAAGCCTATTGACTTGTGAGTTGCAATGACATAAAATGAGGGGGTCATGAAAGAATTGACAATAGTAAACAACTTCTGAGCATGCTACAACCAAAAATTCATTTGAAATCAGATTTATAATGGATCACTTCTGGTAGTTCCTGCTGGTACTGCATTCCATGAATTCACTGCTGCCTTGCTTCTGAATGCATGACTTGCACACTTCACATTATGCATGCCATCAGGCCCATAAATGCTGCCCCAAACACCTTGGTTCAGATTCAAAACTGTTGTTATTTCATATTATGTATTTATGTGGGGTGGCATAGATTATTATAAAATCAAAGTATCTATCAACTCAGAAGAACCATGAAGATGGCGCCCAATGTGTTGCCAAGAGTTTCCACCTAAAACCTGAGAAAAAGATTCTAAAATGGAGCTAAAAACAGTTCCTAGTTGTTTCTCTCAAGTTAGCGGCAGCATGCGTGTTTGAGCTACTATCTACTATGGCGGGGTTCCTGGTGTGTGCGCTGGACCTGCAGTATGGCGGGAATGAGGCCTCTGCAAGTGGCACATTAAGCTGCGTGGTGGATTTAGCCTTTGCTAGTACAAAACAAAAAAAGAGGTTTCTGGGCTACACGCTGCTTGGATAAAAGCATAGACCCACTATTTCTGAGAATTAATGGCTCCCAGAGCTGGTGGAAAATGTACCACCACCATGTTGGGAAACTGAAGTGGGCAGAGTCAGCAGGCTTAAAAGGCTGCAGTTTAAAGCAATAGGCTCAAGGTAATATAAAAAATAAGCCAAGTAAAGATGGCTACCACACAGAGAATCTGGATTATGTTCTCTTTGATATTCGTAACCGAAGAAAAACATTTGATTGCAAAAGCTGTTGAGTTATGCCAAAATGTATATTTTAAAGGTACCTTGACTTCGAAATTTAGATGTAAGGATATGTTGCTTTGGAAAGGAGGCTCTGCTTTTGTTTCTACAGAAAGCCAGAGGCTATGGATTTGTTCCAGATTAAGATACATCAGGTTTGACCAGCCAAGACCACCTGAAAGGTCTCTGATGACACCATGGCCCAGAGGATTCAACATCCAGAATCGTTTCAAGGCAACTGGCTCAGACAATACAGCCTCACGGACTACTCCATGATCCTAAAATTTTCTTTGTGTCCCCATAAGAAACAGTGCCCCCCTCCAGCAGGAAGTAGTAAGAGAAGCTACGCCCAAATTCCCAAATATACCAAGCTGGCTTTGGAGATGTGTAAAAGTTAAAACCTTCCTTTTTAAAAAAAGAAAAGAGGAAGTGCTGTGGGATGGTCTGTATCTCAAATTGCTCTGATTGGTCAATAAATAAAATACTGATTGGCCAGTGGCCAGGCAGGAAGTAGGTGGGACTAGGAGAGAGGAGAATTTTGGGAAGCGGAAGGCTGAGGCAGAGAGACACTGCAGCCACTGCCAGGACAAGCAGCATGTAAAGACGCTGGTAAGCCACCAGCCATGTGGCAAGGTATAGATTTATGGAAATGGATTAATTTAAGATATAAGAACAGTTAGCAAGAAGCCTGCCACGGCCATATAGTTTGAGAACAAACAAACAAACAAACAAACAAACAAACAAACAAAAAAGGCAGGAAAACTGTAGCTACATGAAGATGCTTTATGTCCTGCAGTAGCAAATGCTCAATGAACATGTCCATATCATGCTGTATGTCCTGCAGTAGCAAATGCTCAATGAACATGTCCATATCATGCTGTATTCTGCAGTAGCAATGCTCAGTGACATGTCATTCATGCTGTATGTCCTGCAGTAGCAAATGCTCAATGAACATGTCCATATCATGCTGTATGTCCTGCAGTAGCAAATGCTCAATGAACATGTCCATATCATGCTGTATGTCCTGCAGTAGCAAATGCTCAATGAACATGTCCAGATCATGCTGTATGTCCTGCAGTAGCAAATGCTCAATGAACATGTCCATATCATGCTGTATGTCCTGCAGTAGCAAATACTCAATGAACATGTCCAATCATGCTGTATGTCCTGCAGTAGCAAATGCTCAATGAACATGTCCATATCATGCTGTATGTCCTGCAGTAGCAAATACTCAATGAACATGTCCACATCATGCTTTATGTCCTATAGTAGCAAATGCTCAGTGAACATTTCCATATCATTATAGACACATTTGCTTTCATATTAAATATTTTTTAGAAGTTACTTATTTTATTTGATGCGTATGAGTGTTTTGTCAGCATGTATGTGCATGCACCATTTACATTCAGGAGCCCTTGGAGATCAGAAGATGCGTCACTTGGAACTGAAGTTCCCTGCAGCACTATGGGCTGCAAAGAAATAAACCTGGATCCTCTGCAAGATCAACAAGAGTGATCTTAACCGCTGAGCCATCTCTCCAGCTCTGCTTTTATCCTTAGTAAATGGTGAAATTATGCTCATCAAAGAATTGTTTTCAAGTTTGGGCTGAAGAGATGGCTTGGCAGCCAAGAGCATGCACTGCTCGAATGCTTTGATTCCCAGCATCTGAGTCAAGTGGCTCCCAACTGACTGTAACTCCAGAGCCAGAGGGATGAAGACCTCTGTCCTCGAGTGCCCACACTCATGTGCACACACACACAGCCCCTTCCCTTACTTAAAAAAATAAAAATAAAAAATTTAAAAAGAGTTGTTTAAAAGTAAAATTCTCTATGATTTAAGCAAGTAAATGTTTGATTTGCATTCTTAATTTTTTGTACCTGCATGTCTGGGGGTCATGTAAATTTTTTCCCAAGTGAAAAGGAATCATTTGTGGAAAACATTTAAGAAACTTTATACATGGTGTAATTTCACACTGTATGTAGTGATGCACAACTTTAATCCAAACAGTAAGAAGGTAGAGGCCGAAGGATCAGGAATTCGAGCTCATCCTCTGCTGCATAGTGAGTTCAAGGCCAGCCTGAACTACAAGAGACTGCCCCTCAAAAACAAAAACAAAACAAAACAAAAAACTAAGAAGAACGAACATAATATAATACACTTTTTTACAAAACCTCCTCTTAGACATCACATGTCACCATGGTCTAGTTATTAGAAGTAAGTCACTAGGTCCAGCTCACATCTGAGAGGTTGGGACTCTCAAGGATATGAACATCACAAAGTGAGTTATTAGAGACAATCTTAGAAGCCATTAACCTCCAACAGTAACAGGGAGGGCACAAAGGAGAGCTAGGGTGGGCTGGAGACAGTCATTTGTACTTGGGACACATGGGGTAGAAAATGTTGGTGATCGTTTATGCTGAGCTATGAAAATTAAGCCTATTTAGTGTCTTTGATGGTTAAAAACACAAGAAGTATCCAAGGTTGTAGCTAGAGTTTTCCTGCCTTGCCCACAGTCAGGACAAATCTTTGTCACCCGCCAATCCCACAGCCGCTCAGACCCAACCAAGTAAACACAGAGACTTATATTGCTTACAAACTGTATGGCCGTGTCAGGCTTCTTGCTAACTGTCCTTATAGCTTAAATTAATCCATTTCTATAAATCTATACCTTGCCACGTGGCTTGTGGCTTACTGGCATCTTCACATGCTTCTTGTCATGGCAGCGGCTGGCAGTGACCCCTTCCGCCTTCCCGTTCTTTCTTTTTTCCTCTCTGTTAGTCCCCCCTATACTTCCTGCCTGGCCACTGGCCAATCAGTGTTTTATTTATTGACCAATCAGAGCAGTTGACATACAGACCATCCCACAGCACAAGGAAGTATGCAGACCCAGGTACAATAATATTAAGATCCATGCCAACTGAGCAAAGCTCAGTAAAGGAGGTCAGACTGGAGACACAGTGGGTGGTTAAGAGAGATGACTGAGGGAACAGAAAGGAGTGGGTTCCAGAGATAAGCATCACCATGGCCAGCAGCCAGGAGGAGGTCTGGGAAGCTGAGTAGAGGAGACACTCATGGGCTTAGAAGTCCCAAGGCCACTGGTGGGTAAGACTGGGTTTCCTGGGATGCTTGAGATAGAAGCTCGGGGCTTGGTTGAAGACTGACTGTGTCTGGAAGGAAGTTTTGTAGTACCCCTTTCTGAGTCCCATGTGACCTTGCAAGCTGTATTTATCTGAGACTGACAGTAGATTCCCATTCCTCCATCTGCCATTGAACAAAAGGCTAAATGGTGAACCGTTTGCATGGGACTTCATATAGGCACAAGCGGTCTCCATTTCTTGAGCATGTACTTGTTCCTATGAGCTCTAAAAATGAAATTCTATTTTCACAGTTGCAGATCACAGGAAATGCATTACCCATCAGCAGTCTCATAAGTATTCAGCCATTGTACCTTTCCCCAAACAGCCGCAGATTTATTCATTATACTGAACTGTAGTCTCCCCCTTCCTTGCAGCTTCTTTGTAAGGAGAGCGATAATATTTAGGCAGTTTTTGCAATACCCCAGCCTTAAGGGAATGTAAACACAAGCATAATTGATTTTCGGAACTTGCCTTGCCCCGCCCTATGTTCCAGGGATGGATGCATCGTGGGTAGAATGATTGACAAATCAGCCCTGATTGCTAATTAGGAAGCAGAATGTATTAAAGGTGTAGCTCATCTATCCCGCTTGCTCACAGTGCAGACCCTGCAAACGGGAGGTCTCTCAATGCTCTGACGCCTGTTTAATTACCATCTTTTTTTTTTTCTTGACCCAAAGGTTCAGGAATTACACCAGCTGAGTATGACAGGTCAGGGATGGTAGCTGATTAAATGGTGGGTTCATTTTGCTCCAGCTTGACTCATCTTTCCTTCCCTTCCTCCCCGTGAAGTGGCATTCTTCTTCGGAAAGCATTTCTTCCCACCATGTATTGGCTGAATAATGAAGGCTGCTGCTCTTATCCCTGTTTGAAGTCCAAATGTGCGAGGTAATTTTACTTCAAGGATTGGTGAAATAGGAATTCCATCCCCTATTTTTTTTTCTGACTCCAGAATAAAAAGGTCTTTTTGTATCAGAGCCCCTAATGGCAAGGCGAGACCCCTGGGGCTCCCATTCTTCCAGACAGCACCTCAGCAATCAGCCTCTGGCCCCAAAGCGAGGCCATCTTTGCCTTTGTGTCTGAAATGGGAGTTCACCACTCACCCCAGGGAATCGGTGGGCACCTGCAGATTGAAGGTGGAAATTGATTTCCTTTCCCCTTGTCACTGATCTGAATGTCACCTCAGAAACTCTCAGGATTTAATTGATCTATGACAAGTTCATGGCAATCACAGCTCCCTCTTGAATAATTAAGAATACTAATGAGGTCGAGGGCAACTGGTAACCCTGAGAGGGGGATCTGCTTCTCCTGTGGAGAGCTTGTCATGAAGCATTTGAGTAGAACTCAAGTCTTGCAAGTGCTTTCAACCAGCTTCACTTTGTCTTTTGGAGGTGGCTTGGAAGCATCCAAGAAAGCTAAACTACAATACTGGTGTTTTTGTACCCCAAAGCAGGCGCTTTGCTAAGATTGAGACTAACAGTAGCTACTGTGAAAGAAATGAAAGGGTGAAGCTTGGGTAGATGGAATGAATTCTGAGTTCCACCAAGAGTCTTTGTCCTCATGACAAATAGAGAAGTAAAGGCCCTCATTTGTGCACTGATGGGACATTTGTTACATATCCATTCTGCACTGCTTAATTACCCAGTAGACAAATTAGGCATGCTTGCGGGGCCCTGAAAAATAGGGCATTATATTGCCTGCAACTTAGATTAAAATCATTCAGCATGGAAAGTATGATCCATATGTGTGTTTAGTTAGCCTAACTTACCTCCAGGGGCAGCTTGCTAATATTTAAAGTACCCTAATCAGGAACACATACTCCAGGGAGGCTAGTTAGCATTTGAAAGACTCTAAATCAGGTACCTACTGTCAATA
This sequence comes from Peromyscus leucopus, assembly GCF_004664715.2. Taxonomy (NCBI): domain Eukaryota; kingdom Metazoa; phylum Chordata; class Mammalia; order Rodentia; family Cricetidae; genus Peromyscus; species Peromyscus leucopus. The sequence goes on along the minus strand of NC_051068.1, from coordinate 7,018,623 downwards.
TGGATCTCTCACTCATCTCAATTAACACTAGAGGGTTTATTAAGAAGCCTGAGGGATGCTAGCAATAATTTTAAATTAGTCAAATAAGCTACATATTGGCTAGAAATCTGGTAGCAGTCGCTTTGCACGGTGAGTGTATAAAAATCTAGGGTTCTCTTGACCTAGAATTCTGTTGTCCTTATAAGACAAGCTAAATCCTGTTCCTAAGATGTCATTGTATTTACCTGAGTGAGCCTGTCATGAAAGGTGTCTGATGCAGTACTCAGAAGTACAAGGAAAGCATGATTCATGGCACCCATGAACTAAGGTTGTAACAGGTGAATGGGTAGAAAATTTAAAAATGGAGAAGAAATGGATGTGATGAATAATGACCATAGGAAGAAAGCATTTGGGTGAAGAGTTATGGAAACATCTTTCAAGGAACCAGATTTTCATAGTTTATTAGAACTATCAACCAGGAGAAGTTTCCATGTGGAAGATTTGAAATTCCTGTGGCTTCTTCTGCAAAACTGAAAAATTAAAAAAAAAAAGTTGCAGAATGGAGAGATGGTTCAGTGATTAGGAGCATCAGTTGCTATTCCAGAGGACCCAGGTTTGATTCCCACATGGTGGCTTACAACTGTCTGTAACTCTGGTCCCAGGGGATCCAACGCCCTCTTCTGGCCTCCATGCCACTGCATATAACATGCATACATACTCACAGACAGAACACCCGTTCTCAGTAAAAATAAAAAAATCTAAAAGTGAAATGCTGGGCAGTGGTGGCACATGCCTTTAATTCCCATTCCTGGAGAGGCAGAGGCAGGCAGACCTCTGAGTTCAAGGCCAGCCTGATCTACAAAGCTAGTTCCAAGACAACCAGGGCTATACAGAGAAACCCTGTCTCAAAAACCAAAACAAAAAAATAAAAGTGAAAGTTAAATGACTTATTTATACACTGTGATGGTTTGAAGGAGAGTTCTCTTATACTCCAGGGCATCTGAATCCTTGATACCCAGTTGGTGACAGTGCTTGGGTGGGTTTAGGAGGTGTCACCTTGCTGGAGAAAGGTGTGACACTGGGGCCAGCTGCCCCTTCCGGCGAACCTCAGATGCTGTGGTCAACGGTCCCTGGTAGCAGACGTGCCTGGTACTTGCTTCAGTACATTGCCCTGTGAAGATGGTTGACTCTTATCCCGCTGAAAAATAAGCCCCAAATAAACCCTTTCTTCTAGAAGTTGCCTTGGTCATGGTGTTTTGTCACAACAATACAAAAAAAAAAAAAAGTGACACATACATATACACATGCATGTATACAGGTATAATATGCACACATAAACATGTCCATGTATATTTGCTGTCTGGGGCTAAAGAAGAAAATCTAAACATATACACTTAATGCATTCAGCAAACATACCAGTCATTTTCTATGCTCCAGATCAAAATTAGTGTAATCTTGCTTTCAACGTGATTTCAGTTTTTGGCAAAACATTTGAAGTAGTGAGGATGGAGTCACTTATGGAGGTTGTAGAATTTCATGTTTGGAAACTGGATCTTGTGGATAACTAACATCTTGGATGCAGGAAGAAGAAAGATGAATGAAATCACTAATGGATAAAAATGGGGAGGATTAAAAAAATAATTGGAGAATTGTGGCAGGATAGAAAAGCAGGTAAATGGGGAACATGAGAGGTGAAAGGTGGCCCTCCACCTGGAGTTTGTTTGAAGCCTTTCACCAGAAGAGAGGTAGGAATTTTAGCACAATTATAATGGTATCAGGTCTCTCTTCCTTTCCAGCTGGAAACCTGTAGTGCTCTTGGGGGTCTCACCAGAAGCCCATTTAGATGGAAAGGTAGTGTGTTAACATCTGTGTACCATGCATGTGGCTCCCAGTTTTACTTTATCAGGGTATGAGTCTACCCAAAGCATCTCCTGAGCTACCGTACAGCCTCATTCACCAACAGGGAGAGAAAAGGGGATTGGGGAGATGGCTCAGCGATTAAGAGCATTTACTGCTCTTGCAGACCTGAGTTTGGTTCCTAGAATCCACACAATGGCACATGACTGCTAGTAACTCCAGGTCTAGGTGCTCCAGTGTCCTTTGACCTCCAAAGGCTTGTGCATGTCCACGGTGCACATACATATACTCAGGCACATACACATAAAATAAATAAATAGATATTGAGAGAGAAAGAGACAGGAAGATTCACAGAGACAGACAGACAGACACACACATACACATGAGAGAGAGAGAGAGAGAGAGAGAGAGAGAGAGAGAGAGAGAGAGAGAGAGAATGGTTTCTTGATCACCTTTTAAGATATAACTTGAGCCAGCAAGATGGCGCTTGTATAGAAGTGAAAACATGATGTAGCGAACCACCAATATGGTATATATAGAGTTAATGCTAGGACAATTAACTGTGACTCTCTTGAGGAGAACACACTTGTGGTGGTTTGAAAGAAAATGGCCCCCAAAGGGAGTGGCACTGTTGGGAGGTATGGCTTTGTTAGAGTAGGTGTGGACTTGTTGGAGGAAGTGTGTCACGTGGATGTGAGCTTTGAGGTCTCATATATGCTTAAGCCACGTTCAGTGTCTCAGACCACTTCCTGCAGCCTGTGAGTCGAGATGTGGAACTCTCAGCTCCTTCTCCAGCACCGTGTCTGCCTGCATGCTGCCCTGCTTCCCACCATGATGATAATGGACTGAATCTCTGAATTGTAAGTTGCTACTCCAATCAAATGTTTTCCTTCATAAGAATTGCTATGGTCTGGTGGCTGGAGAGATGGCTCAGAGGTTAAGAGCACTGGCTGCTCTTGCAGAGGTCCTGAGTTCGGTTCCCAGCAATCACATGGTGGCTCATAACCATCTGTAATGAGATCTGGTGCCCTCTTCTGGCCTGCAGGGACACATGCAGGCAGAACACTGTATACATAATAAACAAATTTATTAAAAAAAAAAATTGCCATGGTCATGGCATCTCTTCACAGCACTAGAACCCTAGCTAAGATGCACCTGTATTTGGGTATGTCTTATTCTTGGCAACTCTCCCCTCCCTCGCAGTCTCACTTTCCTTGACTTTTACACATGGCTAAGTCATCCTCTCCACAGCTCAGAGTGTGTCCTTCTGGAGGCCTCTTTTTCTTCTAACCTCCTAATAAAATAAAACTCTCTAGCTCTACTCCAAAGGGTCTGGGACAGAAATTATTTTCTGTGCCAAAGCAACAGTCTGGATATGGCCTGAGTTGAGGTCTCTGCAAGATTAGGGGAATGCCTCAGGTTGTTAGGGCAACAATGTGGAGTTGTGCTTCTGTCCCTTCACTGCAGACATAATGATAGTGAAGAAGTCAGTGTATAGAGATGTTCCAAGGAGGGGGCGGCAACGATGTCAAATATTGCACAAATCAAACAAAACGAGGAATTTAAACATCTAGTTAATGTGACTCATTGGTTTATGCAGAGACTTTTGAGTGAATAAACTGTCTTTAGTTTGAAAGACAAGGAATGAGGAGGAAAAAGAAGTAACAGAGCAGAAATGAGGACTTAAAGAGCGTCGCAGAGGGGCAGCAGAGATGGTTGGACATAGAGCTTTGGAGAAAGAGCTGGCAAAGGAATAAAACCATGAAAATGACCTTCATGGGCTGGAGGGATGGCTCGTTTGGGAAGTACTTGTCTTACAAACACGAGGACATGAGCTTTGTCCCAGAACCCATCTTCAAACATCCTAGATGTGTCCTTGCAGTCACTGTCCATGGGAAGGCCTCTTGCCTCAACTGGACAGCCAGTCCAGCGTACGTGACAACTATCAAGCCACAAGTAAGTTTAGCAGTTCCCAAGGAATGACTACACTTAGCACACACATGAGTATGCACATCTGTATATGTCTACACACACACACACACACACACACACACACACACACACACAGAGGGGGGAGACTTTCTGAGAAATGAAGCAGGGTAAATGATCCAAAAGGAACACTAAAATAGAGAAGAAGACATTAAAATGAGAACGTCAAACCTTGCGTGTCTAAAGGAAAACAAGTGTCCTGTTACTGTGTCGGTGTGTGGTAGGGTATGAGCTGTGGGACTCTGGCTTCTCTAGCACAGGGCAACCGTGGAGCACCAGGCAGACAGAAGGTGTCCTGTGAACCTTTCTGCTGAAGGGAGGCCAGAGGAGAGGCGCCACAGCAGCGAGGCCTGTTGTCTGCGCTGGAGTTCTGACAGGCCACTTTACGTAGGACACGGTTCCAGGAATGACACTCCACTTGGAGTGAGTCAGCATCGCGGGACTGTCACAGTTTTACTGGAAGTGCCACCTTATCTCCATGAACAATTGCTTTCAGGAAATATGATGGGAAAAATTTCAAAGAGCTGACTTCTCTACATTTACTCTTGCATTTTTGAATTTCCTCTTCAGGATTATTCATCGCTAAGCATTGTTTTCATTAGAAAAGTATATGTGGCGTCTGTGGGCAATTAAAAGCTGCCAAATTCCACCCCAGACCAGAGGTGAGGCATGAGCTAGTCTGGAGCCAAAAAGATGGCTTTTAAGGTCAGACGGGCTTGGGCATAAGTTCCAAATGGTGTTCATTATCTGTATGGCCTTGGGCAAGTTATTTAGCCTTTCTGAGATTCAGTTTCTACAGCTGTATAATCAGAGACAAACAGCTTTACAGGAATGCTGTGAACTAGCTCGATTGTGTGTGTGTGTGTGCGCGCACACGCGCACACACACACTTTTTACACTAAGCTGATATGGTGGTTTGAATAAAAATGGGCCCACAGGAAGTGGCATTATTAGGAGGTGTGGCCTTGTTGTGGTAGGTGTGGCTTTGTTGGAGGAAGTGTGTCCCTGGGGCAGGCTTTGAGGTCTCAGATGCTCAAGCCATACCAGTGTGGCATTATCTTCCTACTGCCTGTGATCAAGATGTAGAACTCTCAGCACCTTCTCCAGCTCTGTACAGGCGAGGTACCTGCCCTCAGCCCCTACCAGGGTCCTCTGAGAAATGCTTCCCAGAAATGAGGGAAAAGTGGAAGACTTCTATAATAATTCACACACACAGGCCAATGCTCTTCATTCTGTGTGCTCTTTATTATTGTGCTCTTTGTTTCTTCCATCTTTATTCTCCTCTACGTCTTTATTCTACTACATCTCTATTCTACTACTCATTACAAATTCCCGATATCTATCTATCTATATATCCATTCATTAACAACTCGTTAGTAAAAAACTACAAAGTAAACTCTCAGAGACAAGTATTCTGATAAGAGTCACACTTGGCAAAGACTTGGTCAGCTTAATTGATGATTGACAACAGCTGAAGACTGTAAAGAGTTCTGGGTCATCTTTTAAAGAGATAGCTACAAGGGTTACAAGGGAAGAAATTACACCAATGAGAGATTTAAGGAAAAGGCAAAGAATATATGTACTATTTTATGTGATTAATAATATCCAGACATGGTTATTCAGTTAGCAACCTTTTTCTGTTAATCGCCTGAATCTAAGGACCTATACGTAGATAGTTTACTGAGCCTAAAATCTTGCATTAAAAACTGGTGTAGAAATAAACACAAAGTGTTAACTGTTTTTTGAATTCGAGTGGGGAGGTGCTTGTGGAGGAAGCTTAGGGCAACATAGGTGCTATTGATCTCTCTCTCTCTCTGTCTCTCTTTTCTCTTTTTTTGAGACAGGGTTTCTCTGTGTAGCTTTGTGCCTTTCCTGGAACTCACTCTGTAGCCTAGGTTGGCCTTGAACTCAAAGAGATTCGCCTGCCTCTGCCTCCCGAGTGCTGGGATTAAGGGTGTGGACCACCACTGCCCAGTGCTATTGATCTCTTGAAGGACTAAGATATACCAAGGCCAGATACCTACAATACCACTCTAGTTCACCATGATTCTTTTGAAGGGCTTTGATCTGACAGGGTCAGGCACTTGCAATTCTGCTCTGTTCAAGTTCCACAAGGACACTTTGTTTGGCCATTTTGCCTTGCCAGTGGCTAAGGATAGAGAACAAGACCTCTAAGTGTCTACAGTTTACATGGAACAATAAATACTTACGAAGCAAATTTTAGCATATTTTCTATATATCAAAATTATACAGTTAAATGAGAAACCATCTTCTTGACCATCCACAATTATGTGTGCCCATAAGATTGAGATGTAATCATGAGATTACATGTACACATCACATGGAAATGCATGGCAAATGGGGAGATACCATAGCTGTTCTTAAAGAAGGAATACAGTTCTTAGGGAAGAAATAAAGTGGCACATGACAGAAATACAGGCAAGGAGCAACTAGTCATTTACAGTCAGTAACTTCATGGCTTTGTCAGGTAGGGCTTCCTGAAGGGTTCACAACACGCCCCCACAGTCACATATACCAGGCGGACACTTCCGCCTAGCCAATTCCAGGTCAGGATAGGCATTTCCGGGTCAGGGCGTCTCGCGTAACCAGGATCCGTGATGTTACATGGCCACGTAATCGCGCAATGTGACCATGTGATCTACGCACACGCGTGGAGTAGTGACATGACCTGGCCACGCCCCCAGCCGGTTTTAAAGCAGAGCGCCATGTTCCCGGTTCTCTCTTCTCTTCTTCTTCTCCACGCACGTGTCTCTCCCACAGGCCTGCGCACTCTATCCCTTTATCTCTAATAAACTCTTATAAGTGGATTCTGTCGTGTTTCGTGATACTTCCTTGCAGGGTAAGAACACAACGCAGCTAAATAACTAACACTTCCCACCAAAGAGTCATTCATTTGGTGGGCTGACATATGAATACCAGTTATCACCTGCTGTATACTCTCATGGCCCTCAATACAGAACTATGTCTGCCTGCATACTGCCATGCTTCCCACAATGATGATAGTGGACTAAACTTTTGAACTATAAGCCAGCCCCAATGAAATGTTTTCCTTTATAAGAGTTGCTATGGTCATTGTGTCTCCTCACAGCAATAAAACCCTAACTAAGACAAAAGTTGGTACCAGGGACTGGGTTATTGTGATAAGACTCTGTCTTATGATTATTAGTGTTAACTCTAATAAAAATTTATAATGAAAAGGAGAAAGCTGAGCAAGGAAAATATAAAATATACAATTTGAGGAGAAAAAGAGCACCAGGAAGTGAGATGGAGCTAAATCCTGAGTTTAAGAAGATAAACAAATTAAGAAATGGAAAAAAGGAAGTGGTGACCTCAGGGCAAGTCCCACTCAGCTAAGCTTTCAATTTGTGAGAAGGGATTAAAGAAAAGCTCAGAGCTGTATGTGGTGGTTAATGTGCATGCCTTTAATCCCACTACTCTGGAGGCAGACACAGAATGGATCTATGAGTTTGAAGCTGCCTGGTCTATAGATCAAATTCCAGGACAACCGAGCTTAGGCAGTGAAGGTAACCATCAAAAACAGAAAGCTGGTGAAGATGTAATTGAATGAGGGGCCATGTTCCAGTTCCAGCAAGCAGCAGAACTTGGCAGCTTTATGTAAGGATTATGTCCTTATTACATCACCAGCCTATGATGGCATCCTAGCCTAAAAAGTGGGCGTGCCCTCCCAAGGGCCTCTCTCTCCCCATATTCCCTCTGTCTCTCTGTCTCTCTCTCTCTCTGTGTCCTAATAAAGTTCTAAAAGGTAACCATTTCTTGTGATTCTTCCGCCACCACAACATCCAAGGCTCTCTTCCATTGGCATGGCCACTGTGGGTGGTGGCCAGCCATGAGCACTGCTGCTTAACCAACATCTGGTGCCATGACTCAAATAGACCACCGAGGACCTGCTGTGACCACTGCTGCTTGCCTCCCCCCCACCATGCAGCAAGACCATGAGACCCTGAGACAGTGAGACCAAGAGCACATGCGCGTCCCTCGCCTCTGCTGGACCCCCACACCACTACCAGTACTGCTGCCGCTATCACTGCTGCTATGATTCTTCACCACAGTGAGTCCACCATTCTCACAGCTATAGTCTGAGCTATATTCTTTGCGACAGACACCCCATGGGTTGTCCTTATGCTGTGCTGGCAACAGCAGACACATTTTCACTCCTGACGAGGGGGTCAATGCTGTCTTGGGTCTACGGGTGGACCACCTGTGGCACATGCCACATCCCTTAGCATTCCTTGGTGAAGAAGATGGCTAACTTGAGCTGATTTATAGATCTTCTCTCCTCAGGGATGCCTGAGATTGGAGTCTGATCCCAGTTTGTTATTTTAATTTTTTATTTTTCTCTCGGCTACAGCCATGAGACAAAGGGGCAGATACATTTACCACTTTCATTGGCAGATACCAGTAAATTTGGCTACATAACAGCTTTGTGGGAACTTCTGCCAATGAATGGGCAAAAGCCATGGAACAAAGGGGCAGGTACTGGTAAATCTGGCTGCATAACAGCTTCATGGAAACTTCTGCCAGTGAACTGGCAAATAAAAGGGTTACTTTATCCCCAAGCTTTCTGCTAAAGCTCTGAACCCTTCTCCCTCCCCATTTCTGCGTCTGCCACGTGCAACCTTTTCTGTCTGATGTCTGCAGGCAGTGGATGGGCTCAAATGGGCGGGCTTGGGTGGCTTCTACTGACTCTCGCTCTAACTCACTTTAACTCCACCCACTCATTCTCAAACTGCCTTGAGAGGCACAGACAGGTCTGGTAATGGCTAAGATCCATGCAAATAAGTTTACAATAGTCAGGATGGCTCTTAAGCCAAAAATCAGCTTATAGCCTCAGACAAGTCTTCCAAAAGGATCTGTTTATAGTCTGCCTCCTGGCAGATCTTCCAAAAGCTGTCCTTAAGCTACCAATCATCAGGGAAAAAAATTAGGACATGGAGTAAATCTGTCTCTTGTTCCCCAGACCTCCCCGACTAAAACTTAAGCATCTGGAGAGCAAGGCTCCTGATCCCACAGACAAAAGAGTCATCTGTGGCATTTAAGGTGTGCCAGGGAAGAGATAAAAGCCCGAAAACAAAATTGCCAAGTGCTGGCACTCGCTGACTCCCAAAAGCTGTTGGGTCCCTGTTTTAAGTGAGAAAAAGGCCATGGACTAGCGAATGCCCTGCCAGGCCATCAACAGCCTTGTTAAAAGTGCCGCCTAGAAAGACAGAGTCAGCTGACTGCCCCCAGGCGCCACGATGCATGGGCACATCAAGCTAAGACCTCCAACAGACCTAGGCTTGGCTATAGACATGGCAGGGAACCCAGAACGCAGCAGGAAAGCGATCCGTTTCTTTCCTTCTGGACACCTGAGCCACTGACTCAGTCCTGGGAGTTTTGTGATGTCACCTCTCCTTTATTGTCGGGTACAGAGGACAGCCTTACCACCTCGTCAGATTTAATTACACTTTCAAACTCCAGATCTACTGCCTATGTTTCTCATGTGCATACAGACAGGGCCCTGATCTTTGCCTTGTCCCTAATTCCAAAAAATAAATTCTCATGCACCACAAGCTTTTCTCTTCCCAGTTCTCTGTTCTAACTCACCATTCAGCTAATGATACAGGACCACCATAGAACCGGAGTCCAGAGATCATCAAATAAGAAACTGTAACAACTAAAAGGTATTTACATCCCCAGACCCAAAAATATCTGGGTGCTACAAAAAGAACTTTAATGTAAACATCTATTATTGTGAGATGCTTTTAACAATTGATCACCTGTTTTCCTGGATGCCAAACTAGTAAAGGAAACAGGTGCCTTAAAATAATCTGTCTCTGATAAAGCTTAACATGTTTCGAAATCCATCTGGACAGGCCGGATCTACCTCAAATAAGTGCCAACATAAAATAATAATGATTCTCTTCTCTCTAAGCTTTTTTCTGTGTCACCAACATCTTGTCAGACAGAAAGTTCCCAGCCACAGCCAAGAGGGATACATGTTTCCAGAACAATGGATGGCAGACATTATCCCACAACGCCTGTCTACCTCGGAAGACTCCCTTCCCCATTCTCCCAAGAGCCAACCGATGTCCAACAGTCAGCTGGAAGCAGCTTTTGAGAGCAACGACGCCCCTATTCCCATCTACCTGTTTTTTTTTTTTTTTTTTTTTTTTTTTTTATAATAAGTGAAAGTTTGGGATGTAAGGATTATGTCCTTATTATGTCACCAGCCTGTGATGGCATCCCAGCCTAGAAAGCGGGCATGCCCTCCCAAGGGCCTCTCTCTCCCTCTATTCCATCTGTCTTCCGCACGGTCTATCTCTTTCTTTCTCTCTGTCTTTCTCTCTCCCCGTATTCCCTCTGTCTTCCACGTAGTCTCCCTCCCCACCCCTCTCTCCTAATAAAGCTCTAAAAGGTAACCATGGCTTGCGATTCTTCCATCACCGCAGCATCCAGGGCTCTCTTCCGTTGGCTTGGCTGCTGTGGGTGGTGGCCAGCCATGAGCGCCGCCGCTTAACCAACACTTTGGTCATATGGTTCTGGCTTTAGAAGGAAGGATAGTAGAAAGAGGTATTGGAATCTTCCTCCAAGAGTAAGGAAAGCCACTGAGGCCAGGCATGTATCAGGTTGTCCTGAAATGGAGGTCTAGAGAGGCCATTGCATGAAGCTGATAAGTTGAATCCTGGATTGCCTTGGAGAACCCAAGATGTAAGATATACCAGAGTTGTGGGATACCTGTTGAGGAGAGCTGCTAACAGGGAGTAGAAACAGCCCAAGAGAAAGAAGTGTGTTGCAGTCAACAAAGATGAACGGAGTTGGAGATCTGAAGAATGTTTTGACACCAGATATGGAGATGGAGAGTTTGGAGTTTTCCCAGCTGGTTTTTGGTCTTGCTTTGGTACAGTATTTCCTCACTATGCTCCCTTCTCTATGTTTTGGAATGGTAATGTATTTCCTGTGTCATTATATGTTGGAAATATGTGATCTCTTTTTTTTAGTTTGATTTTATAGGGGATTACAGTTAAGAGATTGCATGAATCTCAGAAGAGACTTTGAATTTTGGACTTTTAAACCATATTGAGACAATGATAGACTATGGGGCCTTTGGAAATTGAACTCAATTATTTTGCATTGTGATATTATTACAAGCCCATGGGGGCCAGGGAGTAGAATGTTGTAGTTAAGGACAGCTAGAGAGTCAACTCAGGTGCCCAACAGCAGTAGAGGCATAGATAAAGGAAATATGGTATGCTGTGGGATGATCTGTATGTTAAATTGCTCTGATTGGTCAATAAATAAAACATTGGCCAGTGGCCAGGCAGGGAGTATAGGTGGGACTAACAGAGAGGAGAATTGGAACAGGAAGGCAGAGGGAGCCACTGCCAGCCACTGCCATGACAAGCAGCATGTGAAGACACCAGTAAGCCATGAGCCACGTGGCAAGGTATAGATTTATAGAAATGGATTAATTTAAACTATAAGATCAGTTAGCAAGAAGCCTGCCACGGCCATACAGTTTGTAAGCAATATAAGTCTCTGTGTTTACTTGGTTGGGTCTGAGCAGCTGTGGGACTGGCGGGTGACAAAGATTTGTCCTGACTGTGGGCAAGGCAGGAAAACTCTAGTTACAATGGTATATATACGAAATGGAATTTCTTTCAATCACAAACAACAATGCTATGTGCTAAAATGAAAATGGATGCTACTGGAGACAATCATATTAAGCAAATTAATCTAGCCTCAGAAAGACAAATACTGTAGGTTTCCTCTCATTTGTAGATCCTAGCTAAACAAAACCAGCATGCTCAGAAGTAGAACTGTCTAAACCCTAGACTCAGGGGAGTGATTCTCAGTCTATGGGTCATGACCCCATTGGTGGTTGAACAACCTTTTCACAGGGATTGCCTAAGACCATCAGAAAACTCAGATATTTACATTAAAATTCACAACAGTAGCAAAATTACAATTATGAAGTAGCAACAAAAATATTTTACGTTTGGGGGTCACCACAACATGAGGAACTTTATTAAAGGGTCACAGCATTGGGAAGGGTGAGAACCACTGCTCCAGGGCATCAATGAGAGGGGAGAGGGTGGAGAAAATGAAGAGATATACTCAATGTGCAATCTCTTCTTACGTGAAAACCAAAACAAATACATTTAAAAGAAACACTAATCAAGAAAACAGACATGAAACTGGGTTTGCAGTCTTAGAATCTGGGAGCTTAGGCTGGGATCTCCAGTTTATGGTCAGCCTAGGCTGCATGTTGAACTCCAGGTCAATGTGGGTTCTTAGAGAGGTTCTGTTCTGAACAAACAAAGTGGCTGCTTTTGCTCTCCGCATGGGGACAGCACCTGGCATAAGACTGAAGCTGTGCCCTTTTGAAATTATTTGACGCTTCCCTAATTCGGTCTTTGTCTTGGTCACTTTTTTTTGTTGCTGGGATAAAATACCCCACAAAGGTGATTTAAGGGAGAAGGAGTTATTTTTGCTTACAGTTCTAGTAGGGTGCACTCCATCATGGCTGGGGAGACATGGCCAGCAGGAGGCTGGCGGGTCATCCACACACAGGAAGCACAGAGAAAACAGGAAATGGGATCTCCTTAAGGCCTGCCAGAGACCCCATGGAGGGTCTACCTCTTAAAAGCGCATAGCCTTCCCAAAGCAAACCACCAGCTGGGACCAAGGGTTCAAACATGTGAAACTACAAGGGGACGTTCACATTTAAGCTGCAACAATCACTAATGGGGGTCACAGTGTCTAGGTATCAACAGTTAAAATACACAGTTCATTCCAAGATTCCAGCAACTCGGGTTTTGTTTTCCTTTTTTTTTTTCTTTTCTTTTTTTAACTACTGGAAACTGAATCTGGATCCTCATGTAGGCTGTTCCTGTGATGCTGTCATGTGATGCTTGTTGGTTTTTAGCAGTGCTCTTATCCTGCAAGGAAAAGACAGAATCCACTAACAATAGTTTTACTAGGATGAGGAGAAAAGGATAGATGTGACCAGGCCTGCTGAAAGGATACATGTGTGAAGGGGACGGAGGAACATGGGGGCCAGCTTTTAAAGGCCAAGCCACATCTGCGCACACAGGCCCACGTGGCTACTCCACACATGTGCACAGATCACGTGGTTGCCTGGTGCAGTTTATGAAACCACGTAGCCTCGGAGTCATGGGTCACAGAGGACATATGACCTGGAAATGACTAGGCAGAAATGACTAAGTGTCCCGCCAGGCATGCGCGACCATGCCCGACCATGGGGACGTGGTGGGAATTTCTATCAATGCTGTCATGTGATGCTGTCATGTGATGTTGGTCCTGTGTTCTACCATCCAGCTAAAACCCTAGCCCATGGGAAAATGTTCCTATAAATCTGTGAAGTCTTCTGAAAGGAAAGGCTAAATTCAGCCACAGAGAAATTAAAAATGTGTGCATGGCAAAATCACAAGCAAAGAATGACCAAAATACTTCCTGTCCTGTGTATGCTCCCAGGCAAATCATGTTTCTTTCTAGCCTCTTTCTCTTCTGTTGGCATGGAACTGCTCATTGGGAAGTCACGGGGTAGATGTGAGAATCAGGTGACCATGTAGCTGAAAACACTCTGGCAGTGTACCGACTCCACTCATGGCTGTTCCAGGCAGGCTCATGGAGCAGGATGATGTAGATGTGCAGAGAAGCAGTTCTTGTCACTCAACAAGACTGTGGGTGGGGAAAGGGCATGCACAAACATCTTTTTTTTTTTTTTTTTTGGTATGGATTTGCTTGACTCACTTTGTTATATTTGTGTGATGTTTGCTTAGGAACTGTGATGAAAAAAGTACTGTATCTACCTACAGTGTGAAAATATAAATAGGCAAAATAAGTGACAGAACGTAATTTCAATTCTAATTTTTTTTGGTCTAGGGCTTAAGCTTAGGACCATGTGCACAGTGAACAGACACTCTACTAATAAGTTAGATTTCCCTCCTCTTCCTCTTTTCCTTTTCCTCCCCTCTTCTTCCCTCCTCCTCCTTTCCACTCCCCCTTTCCCTCTCTTCCATTTTAGTTATACATGTTTCTGAGAGAAATATTAGAAGATATTATTCTAATGAGTGGTCACCAGCTATTCATATTATACAAGAACAGGTCACAACAACTGATGATCTTCCAAAGACACTAACAGCTCTACCTTTAAAATGGTTAACAGACAAGCCTGTATGGGTTCAGCAATGGCCTTTAACAACAGAGAAACTCCAGGCTTTAGAAGAGCTGGTAGAAGAACAGTGAAATGCTCAGCATATTGAAGAATCAACCAGCCCTTGGAATTCTCCTGTATTTGTTATTAAAAAGAAATCTGGTAAATGGAGAATGGTAACAGACCTTAGAGCAATTAACAAAGTAATTCAGCCAATGGGCTCTCTACAATCTGGAATTTCTTTGCCTACTCTGCTACCAAAAGGATGGCCTCTCATAATTATTGATTTAAAAGACTGTTTCTTTTCAATACCCTTACAAGAAAAAGACAGAGAAAGATTTGCTTTTACAGTGCCTACTTATAATAATTCTCAACCAGTTAAAAGATTTCAGTGGAGGAGGGTCCTCCCACAAGGAATATTGAATAGCCCAACTCTGTGCCAATATTTTGTACAACAGCCATTGGAAGTGATATGTAAAAATTTCCTAAATCTATAATTTATCATTATATGGATGATATTTTACTAGCTGACTCAAATGCAGATACTTTAGAAATAATGTTTGAAGAAGTAAAGAAAATTTTGCCTTGCTGGGGATTACAAATTGCTCCTGAAAATATACAAAGAGGAGATTCTATTAATTATTTAGGATATAAAATAGAGCTACAAAAAATTAGACCCCAAAAGGTGCAAATTAGGAGAGATTGACTATAGACTCTTAATGACTTTCAAAGATTATTTGGAGACATTTCTCATCTATGAACTATTGCTGGGGTAAAAAATGATGAACTGAATAATTTGTTCAAAACCTTAGAAGGTGACAAGGACTTAAATAGTCCAAGAGAATTATCACCTGAAGCTGAGAAAGAATTGGCCTTGGTAGAAAAGAAAGTACATGAAGGGCACGTGGACCATATTGATCCAAAGCTGGATTGCATTTTGGTTATTTTACCTTCTAGGCATTCTCCTACAGGAATATTAATGCAGAGGGAAGATATTATATTGGAATGGATATTTTTTACCAAATAAACTGAATAAAAAATTAAAAACTTATGTGGAAGAAAAATCTCTGACTTGATTTGGAAAGGAAAATTGAAACTTCGTCAATTAGCAGGAATAGACCCAGCAGAAATTGTCATACCTTTAACTAAAGAGGACATTGAAAAATTATGGACAGAAAGTGAACCTTGGCAATGAGCTTGCATTAATTTTTTGGGAGAAATTAACAGCAAATATCCTAAAAGTGATAGAATTGATCTTATAAAGAGAGTTGATTGGATCTTGCCTCAAATTGTATGGGAAAAACCCATATCTGGAGTTTGTACCTTTTATACAGAAGTCAACAAACAAGGAAAGTCAGGTTACAAATCAGAAAATTTAAGTAAAGTGGTTCAAAGTCCTTATAATTCAGTTCAAAAGTCAGAATTGTATGCTATTCTGTTGGTATTAATGGATTTTTCAGAACCTCTCAACATAGTAACTGACTCTCAGTATGCTGAAAGAGTAGTATTACATATTGAGACTGCAGAATTTATCCCTGATGCTTCAGAATTAACTTCACTATTTATTCAATTACAAGATACAATCAGGAAAAGGAGTCATCCTTTATATATAACTCACATTCTATCCCATACTGGTCTGCCAGGCCCTCTAGCACAAGGCAATGATGAGATTGATAAATTATTGATAGGAAATGTGCTGGAGGCCTCAGAATTTCATAAAAAACATCATGTCAATAGTAAAGGTTTAAAAAAGGATTTTTCCATAACCTGGCAACAAGCCAAAGAAATAGTAAAGAAATGTCCTACTTGTTCCTTCTACAATCAAATGCTATTACCAGCAGGATGTAACCCAAAGGGTACTCAGAGGAATGAAATCTGGTAGATGGACACGTTTTACTTTGCAGAATTTGGAAAATTGAAATATGTACACCACACCATCGATACTTATTCAGGATTTCAATGGGCAACTGCTTTGAGTTCTGAAAAAGCTGATTCTGTAATCACTCATTTGCTAGAAGTTATGGCCATCATGGGTATACCTGCACAAATCAAAACTGATAATGCTCCATCATATGTCTCTGTTAAAATGAAACAGTTTTTTGCTTATTACAATATAAAGCATATTACAGGTATTCCACATAATCTACAGGTCAAGCAGTTATAGAAAGATCAAGCAGAACTCTAAAGGATATGCTAAATAAACAGAAAGGGGTAACAAAATCCTCCCAGAAATAGACTGCATAATGCTCTATTAAATTTGAATTTTCTCAATGCCAATGAGAAAGGAACAACAGCTGCAGAGAGATATTGGATAATAGAAAAAACTACATAATTAAATCAGCCTGTATACTTTAAGGATGTGCTGACCTCGAAATGGAAACCAGGATATGTGTTACATTGGGGATGAGGTTTTGCTTTTGTTTCTACAGGAGAAGATAAGCTGTGGGTACCATCAAAATTGATAAAGGTTCAATTTGAACAAGAGACCTCTTAATTAGAGGAGGTGATAGTTCATCAACCAGCATGAACATCCAATTTAAACTAACTTGTACCAGTAACACATGCCTTTTCATTTAATCAGATAATAACTTGCTGAAAGGGAACATCCCCAAAATTAGTCTTGGGGAAAGGTTTTTGTTTTTGTCTTTTAGGAGAATGAAGGTTAAGGAATCTGAAGAACACTGGACAAATGAGACAACTAAAGAAAAGGGACAAATCATCTATCCCAGGAAACAGAGTGAAATGGCGTATGGGTATACCATCTAAAAATTTTTTATAAGTCTTTCTAAATGTTTGTTTCTGCTCTTGTCTAAAGAAATTTAACACTATTAGTCTTCTAATAGTCCCAGTTCAATTAAAATTTAAAGCTGACTTTGGAGTTGGAGAATGACTTTCTCCTTCTTTAAACTCAAGCATGTTATTAAAAGGAAAATGCAAACTCTCTGTATCATGCCAGAAGAAAAGAGTCATCTTCTGCTATGGGACAGGAGAAAAACCAAATTAATTAAGGGACTATTCTATTACTAATCTCAACTCTTTGATTCTATTCTGATTCTTTAAACTTTTCTTAAAGTATGAATTTTATATCAAAATTTACAAGATCAATATATGTATATATACATTTTAAACTTTGTTAAGATATGAATGGTCATATAGAGTACTAACTAATTCTAGAAAGAAAAAAGGCTTCAATTAGCTGCATATATATGTCTTTGTGTTCGAGTCTCTTATCAGTTTTCTGCAGGAAATCACGGCCAGGCCTAACATCAACTGAAGTCTCCAGAAAGAAGATGGGACCCCACAACAACAACAATTCCACGTGGACAATAATAATATCACTAAGCTGACAAACATCATCTACAGATCAGCTTTAGACTACAAAGTGCTCAGAGCAATTTTGAGAGGGCTAGCTGAGATGATCCAGTCTCAAAGACTACTTGAATAAGGACTTGAGATAAACCCTGAACTTTGGCAGTATACACAGACTGGATAATGAAGGATATAGTTACCTTTTCTAGAATTTAACAATTAACCTAAAATTTTTCTTTCAGGATAAAGATAACTTCGCCAATACCTAGCAGGACGCAATTTTATGAATACGATGCCCACATTCCCAAAGAGGTGGTGTGGGGTAGGTGGTTTTTTGGTCTTTTAATGGGTTTTGGGTCTGGGATAATTTTCATTGTTTAGGGGGGTTGGTTACAAGTTGTTGTTAAGGGTTAGGAAAAGGGCTAAGCAAATAAAATTAGATTTAAGGTTCTTGTTTAAAGAAAAGACAATTACTAGTTTTAAAAACTTTATATTGGATTGGATTGTTTTATATTATATACAAATTATGTATATTGAAATTGATATTGTTAGAAAATGCTATATGTATATTTCTAATTGTACTTATACCGTTCATTTAACAAATAATGCAATTTTCTGATCCTTGAATTAGTATTACCAACTATTAGGATATAAAGAAATGAAAGTTAGTAGTTAGACATTATAATAGAACTTGTAGTCATATTAGGTATGTTTTCAAGATTGAGTAGATATATTTTATATAAACAGGTCATCTTCAAACCCTTCAGAGATCTACAGAATATGGCATTTAAAATGTTTTAATAACTTAGAGAAATTTTCTTTTTGTTATGACTATGAGACATGTCAGCTCCTGGCAGTACCAATATACTTCAGAGAAAATATGGGCATTGAAGAAACTGCATATGGAGTTAACTTTCGTTGTGGCAAAAGTTAGCCACTGGATAACAAAGTATCCTTGAATCAACAGGACAAAATGGACAGACAGAACATGAAACAAAGGACTACTGATTCTTGCCAAGACAAGTGTGGTTATGGCTTTATCAAAAAGCATCTTCTGAGGCCAGGACAATATGGCCCCATCCCTGAAGTGGCCTTTGCAATCTGGAAAAGGTACAGTGCCCTTTTCTTCAAAGGCAGCTGAGCAGGCAGTGGGCTGATGGCTTCTGATGTGCAATGGAACAGCAGCTGAAAGTTATTCTTGAAGAGTAACTAAGCTCACACCTCTCAATAGTAGACTGGCATTTAATAGAGGGATATGGAGAAGAATGGGATGCTGAGATGAAGCCACATATACACAGCCAAGAAGAATGGATAGCTGAATTAAAAAACCATCAACAATTTCCAGAATTTAAAATCCTGAATCATGACAGGACACTAGTGGAATTCAGGTGTTTCTGGTACATGGACTGCTCTCACCCAATGTGAAGTTGAACTGTTGACCTTGTGTACAACCTACTTCACAAATGAGTCTGTCAGATACACTAAGCCTATAGGCTGAAGATGATGCCCCAACACTGCGGAGAAACCTCAGGTGACTGTCCAGGCAGCTGGCTGTTTCTGTCAACTCACAAATTTTTGGAAGTTCCTTGCTTGTACTTCCTGTTTTTATTTTTGTCAGGTAATATTATTTCCTTTTTGGGCCTCTGAGGGAGTTGAAGATTAGTTAGTTATAGCTGAAGATTAGTTAGGATAGAAAGTGAATTAGATACATTTTGGTCTTACCAAAATAGGATAGATAATGGAATTATTTTCTCTGAATTTGTCAAATATAAATGGACTAGACATTGTTTAGGTATTTGTTACTTGTATATATTGTATATAGTTATTGTACTTTTGTATATAGTTTTACTTATGTTAGTTATAATCTTTTTCCCTTTTTCTTTTTATTAAAATAGAAAAGGGGAAATATGGTGATATTTTATTTGTACTAAAATGTGATTTGTATGTTAATAAATAAAGTTGTCCAGGGGTCAGAGTTATAAGAGCCAAGCTGGGCAGTGGTGGTGCACACCTTTAATCCTAGCTCTTGGAAGGCAGAACTAGGCAGATCTCTGTGTTCAAGGACACAGCCAGCATGGAGACGCACACCTTTAACCTCAATAGCAACCATAGAAGACCTGGAGGTCTGTATAGACAGGCAGTGAAGAGGCAGTCATGTGGTTGGGTTTACAACCAATGAGAAGGCAGAACAGAAAGTGTTTATAAAGACAAACACACAGGAAGTAGGTCTCTTAAAGAGGTAGGACCACCGTGAGAGGAAGGGTAAGGTTTTTAGCACTTAGCTCTGATCTCTTGGCTTTCTTCTTTGCATTGGTTCTGTGTTTCTTATTTAATAAGACGGTTGGTTACATCTACACCTGTATGTTCATTGTTAGGGTCTGAGAATCACCTTACAAAAGACCATTCACCTATGCAAAAGCAAAGGCGCTTATTTCTCGAGGGAAAACTCCTGCATGTAGGGGTCAGTCACATAACAAAATGGTGACGACCCTGAGAGAAGCTTTCAGGCTCCTTTTAAGCCCAGCTAGGGAAATCCCAGGGCCACTTAGGTCATCTCCAGTGGCCACACCTGGCTAAGCAAGCTCCGGTTACATTAGTTTAAACTTGATTGGCTGTGGCATCTTTGGACCTGTCAGCAAGCCCAGAGATGGACCAAAAAAAGAAGAGAGGGGCAGTTTGCAGGATCTGCTCCTTTCTGATTGGCCAGCTCTAGCCTGCCAAGACTGGGGAGGCTGTGGGGTTGGAATGGGCCGGGGAGGGGGGCAGTAAGTGCCTTACTAGTGAATGGTGAAACTGGGAGTTCTGTGCCAAAGGCTGGGGCTGAGGCGAGTGGGTGAGCCCAGCCAGGGTCAGCCCTAGCTCCACACCCACACTCACCTGGAATACCCTGCCTCACTGAGGCTTGGCGCTGGCTCTGTGCTGCTTCTGATGCTGTTCGAGCAGCTGCCAGACACTGTCTCATTCATAAGGATGGAGATATTAAAAGTACAGCAGAATACAATTTCAAATATCATCTCGCTATTATAAAGGAAGAAAGTGTGAGACCAAAATGAGCCATCTTAGAAATAAGACCAAAATGCTTTCACCCTAAAACTAAGGCCTAAGATTTCTCCTTTTAGGTACAGACCATGAGTTACTAGAATAGGCCATGAGTTACTGAAACCAGTCAGTCCAGATTCTAGAAACCAGGAAGTGTAAAAGTACAGAGTCACAAGGTAGTCACGAGGTAATGACTGCCGGACTATTTAATGTCCTCTCCCTGGTTCCCTAGGTAACTGTTTGACCAAAGAATGTTCTAACCCTGGTTTCCAGGGTAACTGACCATAAAAATATCCCCACCTGAGGGCAGCCAATGAGAAATGGTGGTGGGCAACCACCCCCTTAGAAGTAAGATTACGCCATGATTTCTAGAAAGCCCCTAGAAGCAAGCCACTCAGAATTGTACCCATACTAGCACCCCTAAATGATGTAACCTTGTGGTTTTTGCTTTTAAAAACTGAGCTTGCAGAAAGGCGGGCATTTCCTCCAGCGTTCACTGTGTTGGATCTGTTGGACGAAGTCCCTGACTAGGCTTGTATTGCTTTTGGATATTCAGAGTTAAGCCTTGCTTTTGCATTCCGACATGCTCGTCTTTGGTGGTCTCTCTGGGGGTCGCCATCTGGGCACAAGAAAAGTAAGAAGTGTTTAGGGGGTACAGAGATGGCTCATCACTTAGGGATACTTACTGCTCTTCCAGAGAATCTGGGTTTGGTTCCCAGCACTCACATGGTGGCTTACCATGGCTCTAGTTCCAATAGTTCTGATAACTTCTGGCCTCTGAGGGTATGGGCATGGATGTGGCCCACAGACATACATGCAGACAAAAAAACCCATACACTTAAAATGAAAATAAAAATTACTTTAAAAAATAAATATATAGATTTGAAAAAATATTGATTACTTTGTTGAGACATAAAGTACTATAAAGTGATAATATCATTTACATTGTTTCATGTTATTATCTTTACAAATTTATCCTCTTAGGGAACCATGGGCAATTTCTACATTTTAACTCCAATGAGTTTACAAAGTGAGAAATGATAGGGTTAAAAATATAGCTTCAATCTACCATAAATTGGTGAAGAATTTAAAGAAAATGTTATGAAACCTAGAAAATTGGGTAACTAACATGTCATGATTTCCACATTGGGATTTTGGTGTAATAGAAATGGATGCTCATCTTTGCATGCTGCTGGTCATTGTCATGGTTCATAGATGTCGCAACTGGGTAGCACTCTCAATTACTCCCTCCCTTGGCAATCTGTGAAGTATTTTCTAGAACCACAGAAGCTAGATTGTAGGGAAGAGGCTGTCAGGTCAGACCCAGCTCAAACCAGATGAGTCCTGTGTCCTAAGGGTGTGTTGTCTTTAGCAATAGGGGCCCAACCCAACCTAGAGGCAATCAAGAGCTACACTGGTAGTCGGTGTTGTTTGGAATTCACTGGGACTACCATGGCCAACCTTCCAAAGGCCGAGGCTTCTGCTGGTCTACGGTTCTTGTGGAGAACATTGTCAGCCCAGGGGCTTTACCTTCTCACCTATAAGCAGATGCACACACACTTCCATGTATTGGGCAGTTTCAGGGAAGCAGGAATCCACTTCTTGAGGCTTTATCAAACAGTCTTGGTGCCATGCGCCCCTTGTTCCTCCTTCTTCTGTGCTGACCTCCCTCCTTTACCCCAGGTGGGGCCCTCCGCCCATTTTCAGTTTCACATCTCAGGTCACCTGAATCCTGTTACTCCCTTCTCAAGTCCGCCCCCCTCCTTACTTCCCCTCCCCACTCCCCACCCCACCTCCCCACCCCCACCCATGGTCCCTTTATACTTTTCTGGCTTCTGAGGATACCCCATGTTATACAATCATATGGAGGATTTGGAGCTAGGAACCACAGATTAGAAAGATGTGGCATTTGTCTTTCTAGGTCTGGATTACCTCACACAATATAATATAATCTTTTCTCGGTCCATCAATTTACCTGAAAATTTCATGATTTTCTTTTTCTTTTTTTTTAAATAAAAAATTATTTATATTTTTTTATCTATGAGTGTTCTGCATGTATACTTGTATGCCAGAAGAGGGCATCAGATCCTAGTATGGATGGCTGTGAGTCACCATGTGGTTGCTGGGAATTGAACTCAGGACTTGTAGAAAAGCAGCCAGTGATCTAACTGCTGAGCCATCTCTCCAGTCCTGATTTTATTTTTCTTTACAGCTGAATAGTAGTCCATTGTATATATGTACCACACTTCCATTATTTGTTTGTCTGTTGAAAGCATTCCTGTTGTTTCTATTTCCTGGCTATTGTGAATAGGATGCCAACGAACAATAAGCAACTCACACATGATGGTAACTAACAACTTTCAGTTGGACTGAAGGCCCATACAATAGGAAGACGATTATGCCAAGTACTGAAAACCCAGCCAGCTTTCTAGGATCCGTGAAGTCATGGACATTTTTAGAAAAGAATCTACTGCTACCACTTTGCTAGATCAGCAAAATTTCTTACTACATTCTAAATCTTATCTTTATTCTTACATATAAATGAAATCATAACCCCTCATCAAAGAAGCAAAAGGGATCGTCACAGAAAATCACAAGCGGGCACAATGCAAAGATCAATGGATCGTAGGAAGCCCATCCCCCAGTGGTTATATCTGTATCAAAGTTCCTGTATCTATGTTCAGGGAACATGGATGAAGAGGGGGGCAGAAAGACTTTAAGACCCAGATACCAGGAAGTCTGCTGTGAAATAGTCTGTCCTAGAAATTACTGTATAAGTAAGTTTGGAATAAAGACAACATCAATGGACATATTAAAACAGTTTGTGGGGTCCCACCCATAAGAACCACAGACAGCTAATGACTGCTGGGAGAAAGAATTCACCTCTCCCTGGGGTGAGCCTTCTTATGAGCTGTCCAGTGCAGAACGGTCAGCCCTGAAACCACACACACACAAACAACAAAAATGGACTCAGCAGGTTGTATTCATATGTTTGTGCATCACATACCTAAATATGTATGTATCAGTAATAACAAAAAAGGGAAGCTATCAACTTGAGTGTTGGGCGCATGGGAAGCACTGGGGGGAGAGTACCTAGGAGAGGGGTTGGAGGGAGGTCATGGAAGGGGAAAGTGACATAATTCCATTTCAGCTAGAAACACATTTTAGAGAGCTGCTGGCCACCACCTAAGGTATGTCTGCCACTACTGCATCCTTGGGGTTATCAAGACATGCTGGTCATTGATGTGGTTCATATGTGTCATAGATGCGTAAGACTGTTGATCCTTCCCTCCTTTGGAAGCTTCATGGTGTCTGCTGGGACCATGAAAGCTAGTCCTCAGCGAGGAGGAAGCTTTCAGGTCAGTTCCAGCCCAGAGGCTCTGAAGGGCGTGGTATCTTCAGCAATAGAGATTTATCCTCCACCCTGGGGGTCAGCTAAGAGCAGTAGCCATAGCCTGTAATGTTTTGTGAGTCTCCTGGACACCTCTGACCAGCAACTCAAAAGAGGTCTTCTCATGTTTGGATCCTGGAAGAACACTGCCAGCCCAGCTAAGAAAATTTCATTTAAACCATACTCAATGTATTGAAATTCTTTTTAGGTAGCTAGTTAACAATATGATTCCTTATGGCTGCTTCAGAATATGAGAGACTTTGGAAGGAGAAAAGGAAAGGAGGAAATGATGTAATTGTATTATAATCTCAAAAAATTAAAGAAGTAATAAAAACATCTAAAAAAGAAATGTGTATTTTAGGATATGTATTTCTCTGTTGTATATGATTGATAATTTCCTGCAACACAAGAATACAGGGAGCATATTGCAGAGATCCCTGCACACCCATGAATAGCTGCACTAGTCACAATAACCAAGCTATGGGGTTTTCCCAGATGTCCATCCACGAATGGATAAAGAAAATGTGGTGCATATACAAGTGAATTTTACTCATTGTAAAGAATGACTTGATGACATTTACAGGAAACAGATGGGATTGGAGATCACGATGTTTAATAGAAATAAGTCATACTCAGACTATAAACACTACATTTTTTCTTATACAGAGAATATAGATTTAAATTTATGTATACATGTGGGCCTATAAGATGGCTCAGAGGAGACAGGTGACCGAGTTTGATTCTGGGGACATATGGTGGAGGAATAGATCTGATTCCTGTACAACTCCTGAAAGTGAGTACCACATACTGGGACACACAGTACACACACACACACACACACACACACACACACACACACATACACACACACACACAACACACAACCACACACACACATACACACAAATTCACAACCACACACACACACAAAACCACACACACAACCACACACACAACCACACACACACACAACCACACACACACACACAACCACACACACAAATACACATAAAATGAATTTATATATACATGATATACAAAGTGTATATATACATATATACATATATACATATATATATATATATTATTATATATATATATATATATATACATACATACACACACATACATGATGTGATATGCACATAGAAATGGGATGGGGAGTGGAGGAAGAAGCCGAAATGGGGTAGGGAGGAACAAGAGAAGATGACATTTGGGACATGAGAGTGGAGACTGGGACTATTTAGGAGGAGAAATGCAGCTTCAGGGAGGAATGAGAGGACCCAGAAAGGCAGGAAGGCTGAAGAGGGAAGTATAGCAATATATATTCATGGAAACACATTACCTAGAGTACTAAATAATAACATTAGTAATAATTCCAGAATAATAAATAAACTTTTTGCTAAATGTTACAAGACTGATAAAAATGTGTTTCAGCATGTACTTTGGATACTGTGAAGAGCAACTTTGAATCCTGTACACTGTCCCTGGGAAGACATTGCGGGCCTGCATAGGATGGTCACTGAATGTCTAGACCAGTGGGCTTCTTGTCTTCCATTCTTGGCGATGAACTCCAGCTGCTCCGTGGTGGAAGCTGTGATCCACAGCACAGTGTGCCCAGGAGACTTCAGCACATGCACCAACTTAACTGTGGTTGTTGCTTTGGAAGCTTGCTCCAGAGCGTTACAGCTGGTGTCCTGCAGGCTTAGCAGCAGCTTGCAATTTCATTAGAAAAAGAAAGGAGCCCCTGCCACCTTGCCCTTTCCGCACCCTTTAAAAGGGTGGCTGTCACTGAGTGTCACGACAGAGCAGAAGGGAAACCAGAGATGCTGAGGGACAAGGGATTCCTCAGGCTGTATTTTGGTTTGTTACCTTTCAAGTGCTTGAGGATTCAGGGTTTTAATACAGCAGGGGACACAGACAGCCCCAGCCTGGCAGTGTGCTAATAGAAGTCAGTTCCAGCCACAGCAGCAGGATCCTATTTTCCCCAGAAATGTAGAGAAGCTCGTCCGTTTTTAACTGCAAGGCTTCTTGCTAACCTCTAACCCCAGGTTTTTTGTAATAAATCAAGGTTCACAAAAGCAGAGGCAGCGCCGCCATCTTTGGACTCCAAGTGCCCAGGATAGACCACGCAGGCTCACCTCACTATGATGCTGGCTCTTTCTGCCAGACCTCCTCATCTCAGGGTAATTCACTGCTGACAGAGAGAAAGCAGGGTAAAGCATTTAAATCCTCCTTAAATTGATGCAGCTTAGCAGGCTCAGCTTTGAAGCCCTCTGAGTCCCGAGGGTCTGGTTTTCCCATTCGAGATAGAATAGTGCTCTGTTCATTCCCCCAAAGTAGGTAATTAATTCTTGGTAGCGTGCTGGGAGGCGGGTTGCTTTCATTTTAGTCTTTAAAAGACTCTGGTCTTTCCACCTGTGGGACCTTTGAATAGACTAGTGCATAAGAGGTAAGAACAGAAAAGCAGTAATCATAACAATAACAATAAACCTATTATATCTTGAATTTAGAATCATCAATCTCTAAAATCCTGGGAATGTTTTCAAAGCGTGGCTAACCTGTCCATCATCCTCGCTACTTCTGAAAGAGGTAACAGATTCACTCTACCCAGGAAAGCCAATTGAACAAACAACTGGGTGTCTAGTGCATGCTTGATTTTCTGTCAGGCACTTTGGATGGAAAAATGTAATGATTCTAAATTGTGGGCTTTGTATTTGAGCTCAAAATGTAAGTACGGATGCAGGTGCGTGTCTAAGTAAAGGCTCTCGGAGGCCTTCTGAACCAGAGCCTTGATGACTGACTTAGCTTTGGGGTTGGTGGAAGCTAGGTGTTAGTTCATTCATTCCAATGACTTATGTAATAGCCACAGGATTAACTCACACACAGGTAAACAATGATAAGCTTCCTAAGAGTCATAAGATCCCCCTTCCTTCCTTCCTTCCTTCCTTCCTTCCTTCCTTCCTTCCTTCCTTCCTTCCTTCCTTCCTCCTTCCTTCTTTCCTTCCTTCCTTCCTTCTCTCTTCTCTCCTTCCCTCTCCCTTCCTCTCTTTCTTCCTTTCTTCCTTCTTTCTTTCTCTTTTTGAGACAGGGTCTCATGTACCCATGCTGGCCTTGAATAATTAGGTGAATCTCACCTTTCTCCTGAAATTAATTCACATCTTATAATGTCTTTTTCATACCAATTTCTATTCACTCAGCCTCCTCAGAACTACCTCTGACCTTCCTTTGCCTACTGTATGTATGTCTATATATCTTGTTAGCTTTTCATTTAATAGGATCTACTTAGATTTTCCAGTGGCTTGCTCAGTGTTTTATTTGACCTTGCTATCTGCTTTTTAGGCTCCTCTCTACTGTTCACCAAGATAAACACTTTTCCCAACATGTACCATTAAAAAGAGGTAGTATTTGTCCAGCCCTTGTGGGACACAGACATTATATTTAAATGTCATCTCTTGCAGGCAAACATGTTAGCTGTCTCTGGTCCTTCATAGGTTGGTCCCTCTAACCAAGACTACCAGAGAGTGAAAGCATCACCAAGATAGATAGCAATCAGTGCAGTCAGCCTTCTGTCCTGTCGCTGTGATGAAACATGAACTAAAATCAACTTGGCAAGGAAAGGGTTTATTTCATCCCGTACTTTACAGTCCACTGAGGGAAGCCAAGACAGGAACCTGAGGCAGGAACTGAAGCAGAGATCATGGAGGAATGCTGTTTACAGCATTCAAGGGCTTGCTCTCCCTGGATTGTTCTTCTATTTACCTTTCTTTCTATTTTCTATTTGGTTTTCGAGACAGGGTTTCTCTATGTAGCTTTGGTGCCTTTCCTGGAACTTACTCTGTAGACCAGGCTGGCCTCGAACTCACAGAGATCCACCTGCCCCTGCCTCCCTAGTGCTGAGATTAAAGGCATGCGCCATAACTGCCCGGCTCTTCTACCTTTCTTGAGAGCTTGTTTGGAGGTTCTAGCAGGGGAGCACAGCTACTTGTATACCCTTGACTGAAGACTGGTCCTCCTCTATTCGGTGAAGGACGTCCTCTTCGACCGAGCACACAACTTCGGGAGGGACGCACGTGGAGTGGTGAGAGAGGAAGGGGACACCCGCCTAGCCAGCCAGATCAGCTGAATCAACCCTGGCGATCAATGGGGTGACAGATGTTGCAGCCAGATCGCCCTAACACCCTCTTCTACCTTTCTTTTTTTATTTATTTATTTATTTATTTATTTATTTATTTATTTATTTATTTATTTATTTATTTATTTATTATTTTACAACACCATTCAGTTCAACATAATAGCCACAGATTCCCCTGCTCTCCCCTCCCCCTCCCCCAGCCCACCCCCCATTCCCACCTCCTCCAGATCAAAGTCTCCCCTGAGGACTGGGATCGACCTGATAGACTCAGTCCAGGCAGGTCCAGTCCCCCCTACCAGACCAAGCCAAGCGTCCCTGCCTAAGTCCCAGGTTTCAAACAGCTAACGCATGCAATGAGAGCCCAGGACCTGGTACCACTGCCTAGTTGGCTCCCAAACAGATCAAGCCAATCAAGTGTCTCACCTATTCAGAGGGCCTGATCCAGTTGGGGGCCCCTCAGCCTTTGGTTCATAGTTCATGTGCTTCCATTCATTTGGTTATTTGTCCCTGTGCTTTATCCAACCTTGGCTTCAACAATTCTCGCTCATATAAACCCTCCTCTTTCTCACTAATTAGACTCCCAGTGCTCCACCAGGGGCCCAGCCGTGGATGTCTGCATCCAGATTCCTCAGTCCTTGGATGGGGTTTATGGCACAACTATTAGGGTGTTTGGCCATCCCATCACCAGAGTAGGTCAGTCCCGGCTGTCTCTCGACCATTGCCAGCAGTCTTTTGCGGGGGTATCTTTGTGGATCTCCGTGGGCCTCCCTAGCTCTCTGCTTCCTCCCTTCTCATGTGGTCTTCATTTACCATGGTCTCCTATTCTTTGTTCTCCCTCTCTTTTCTTGATCCAGCTAGGATCTCTCGCTCTCTTTCCCTCGACCCTCACCCTTCATTGCTCCCACCCATGTCCAGGCTGTTCATATAGATCTCATCCATTTCTCCGTGTCTTTCTTGGGTCCCGTTTTCCAGGTAGCCTCACTGGTGATGTGAGTAGCAGTCCAGTCATCCTTGTTCCACATCTAGCATCTTCCTATGAGTGAGTACATACCATATTTGTCTTTCTGAGTCTGGGTTACCTCACTCAGGATGATTTTTTCTAGATCCATCCATTTGCCTGCAAACCTCATGATGTCATTGTTTTTCTCTGCTGAGTAGTATTCCATTGTGTATATGTGCCACAATTTATTTATCCATTCTTCAGTTGAAGGGCATCTAGGTTGTTTCCAGGTTTTGGCTATTACAAACAATGCTGATATGAACATAGCTGAGCAAGTGCTCTTGTGGTATGATTGAGCATTTCTTGGGTACATGCCCAAGAGTGGTATAGCTGAATCTTGGGGGAGACCGATTCCCAATTTTCTAAGAAAATGCCATATTGATTTCCAAAGTGGTTGTACAAGCTTGCATTCCCACCAGCAGTGGAGGAGAGTTCCCCTAGTTCCACATCCTCTCCAGCATAAAGTGTCTTCAGTGTTTTTGATCTTAGCCATTCTGACAGGTGTAAGGTGGTATCTCAGAGTTGTTTTGATTTGAATTTTCCTGGTGATTAGGGATGTTGAGCAATTCTTTAAATGTCTTTCAGCCATTTGAGTTTCCTCTGTTGAGAATTCTCTGTTTAGTTCTAAAGCCCATTTCTCAATTGGACTGTTGGTCGTTTTGATGTCTAATTTCCTGAGTTCCTTGTATATTCTGGATATCAGTCCTCTGTCATATGTGGGGTTGGTGAAGATCTTTTCCCATTCTGTAGGCTGTCACTTTGCCTTGTTGACCGTATCCTTTGCTCTACAAAAGCTTCTCAGTTTCAAGAGGTCCCATTGATTGATTGTTTGTCTCAGTGTCTGTGCTACTGGTGTTATATTTAGGAAGTGATCTCCTATGCCAATGTGTTCAAGACTACTTCCTACTTTCTCTTCTAGCAGGTTCACAGTAGCTGGATTTATGTTGAGGTCCTTGATCCACTTGGACTTAGGTTTTGTGCACGGTGACAGATATGGATCTATTTGCAGCCTTCTACACATTGATATCCAGTTATGCCAGCACCTTTTGTTGAAGATGCTTTCTTTTTTTCCATTGTACACTTTTGGCTTCTTTGTCAAAAATTATATGTTCCTAGGTGTGTGGGTTAATGTCAGGGTCTTCAATTCAATTCCATTGGTCCACATGTCGGTTTTTATGCCAATACCAAACTGTAGCTCTATAGTAGAGCTTGAAGTCAGGGATTGTGATGCCTCCAGAGGTTGTTTTATTGTACAGGATTCTTTTGGCTATCCTGGGTTTTTTGTTTTTCCATATGAAGTTGAGTATTATTCTTTCCAGGTCTGTGAAGAATTGTGTTGGGATTTTGATGGGGATTGCATTGAATCTGTAGATTGCTTTTGGTAAGATTGCCATTTTTACTATGTTAACCCTGCCTATCCATGAGCATGGGAGATCTTTTCATTTTCTGACATCTTCTTCAATTTCTTT
The DNA here is from genome assembly GCF_004664715.2 of Peromyscus leucopus. NCBI lineage: Eukaryota > Metazoa > Chordata > Mammalia > Rodentia > Cricetidae > Peromyscus > Peromyscus leucopus. The sequence continues at coordinate 6,988,257 of NC_051068.1, read as the reverse complement.
TTTCAGGGACTTAAAGTTCTTGTCATATAGGTCCTTCACTTGCTTGGTTAGTGTTACCCCAAGGTATTTTATGTCATTTGTGGCTATTGTAAAGGGTGATGTATCTCTAATTGCCTTCTCAGCTTCTTTGTCCATTGTATATAGGAGGGCTACTGATTTTTTTGAGTTGATCTTGTATCCTGCTATGTTGCTGAAGGTGTTTATAAGCTTTATCAATTCCTGGGTGGAATCTTTGGGGTCACTCAAGTATACTATCATGTCATCTGCAAATAGAGAAAGCTTGACTTCTTCCTTTCCAATTTGTATCCCCTTAATCTCCTTATGTTGTCTTATTGCTCTGGCTAGAACTTCAAGTACTATATTGAATAAGTATGGGGAGAGTGGACAGCCTTGCCTCGTTCCTGATTTTAGTGGAATTGCTTTGAGTTTCTCTCTATTTAATTTGATGTTGGCTGTTGGCTTGTTGTAAATTGCATTTATTATGTTTAGGTATGTTCCCTGTATTCCTGATCACTCCAAGACTTTTATCAGGAAGGGGTGCTGGATTTTGTCAAATGCCTTTTCTGCATCTAGTGAGATGATCATGTGATTTTTTTCTTTGAGTTTGTTTATATGGTGTATTACATTGATGGACTTTCGTATGTTGAACCACCCTTGCATCCCTGGGATGAAGCCTGCTTGATCATGGTGGATAATTGTTCTGATGTGTTCTTGGAGTCTGTTTGCCAGTATTTTATTGAGTATTTTTGCATCAATGTTCATGAGGGAGATTGGTCTGTAGTTCTCTTTCTTTGTTGCATCCTTGTTTGGTTTAGGAATCAAGGTAATTGTAGCCTCATAGAAGGAGTTTGGTAATGTTCCTTCTGTTTCTATTATGTGGAACAATTTAGAGAGTATTGGTATTAACTCTTCTTTGAAGATCTGGTAGAATTCTGCGCTGAAACCATCTGGTCCTGGGCTTTTTTTGGTTGGGAGACTTTTAATGACTGTTTCTATTTCCTTAGGGGTTATTGGACTATTTAAATAGTTTATCTGGTCTTGATTTAACTTAGGTATGTGGTACCTATCCAGAAAAATGTCCATTTCTGTTAGGTTTTCCAGTTTTGTGGAGTAGAGGTTTTTGAAATATGACCTTATAATTCTCTGGATTTCCTCAATGTCTGTTGTTATGTCCCCCTTTTCATTTCTGATTTTGTTGATTTGGATTCTCTCTCTCTGTCTTTTGGTTAGTTTGGATAAGGGCTTGTCTATCTTGTTGATTTTCTCAAAGAACCAACTCTTTGTTTCATTAATTTTTTTGTATTATTCTCTTAGTTTCTAATTTATTAATTTCACCTCTCACTTTGATAATTTCCTGGCGTCTATTCTTCCTGGGAGACTTTGCTTCTTCTTGTTCTAGAGCTTTCAGGTGTGCTGTTAAGTCACTAGTGTGGGATTTCTCCAACTTCTTTATATGGGCATTTAGTGCTATGAATTTCCCTCTTAGCACTGCTTTCATAGTGTCCCATAAGTTTTGGTATGTGGTGTCTTCATTTTCATTGATCTCTAGGAAGTCTTTAATTTCTTTCTTTATTTCTTCCTTAACCCATTGGTGATTCAGTTGAGCATCATTCAGTTTCCATGAGATTGTAGGTTTTCTGTAGTTTTTGTTGTTGTTGAAATCTAACTTTAAACCATGGTGGTCTGATAGAACACAGGAGGTTATTCTAATTGTTTTGTATCTGTTGAGATTTGCTTTGTGGCCAAGTATGTGGTCGATTTTAGAGAAAGTTCCATGGGGTGCTGAGAAGAAGGTATATTCTTTCTTGTTAGGATGGAATGTTCTGTAGATATCTATTAGGTCCAATTGGGTCATGACATCAGTTAAGTCCTTTATTTCTCTGTTAAGTTTTGATTTGGGAGATCTGTCCAGTGGTGAAAGTGGGGTGTTGAGATCTCCCACTATTAATGTGTGGGGTTTTATATGTAGTTTAAGCTTTAGTAATGTTTCTTTTACATATGTGGGTGCTCTTGTGTTTGGGGCATAAATGTTCAGAATTGAATCTTCATCTTGGTGGATCATTCCTGTGATGAGGATGTAATGCCCTTCTTGATCTCTTTTGATTGATTTTAGTTTGAAGTCTATTTTGTTGGATATCAGGATGACTACACCCGCTTTTTTCTTAAGACCATTTGATTGGAAAGTCTTTTCCCAGCCTTTTATTCTTAGGTAGTGTCTGTCTTTGAATTTGAGATGTGTTTCTTGTATGCAGCAGAAAGATGGGTCCTGCTTTCATATCCATTCTGTAAGTCTATGTCTTTTTATAGGTGAATTAAGTCCGTTGATATTAAGGGATATTAATGACCAGTGATTGTTCATCCCTGTTATTTTTGGTGGTAGTGTGTGTGTACTTATCTTCTTTGAGGTTTACTGTTGTGGCTTTATCTATTGCCTGTGTTTTCGAGGGTGTATCTGACTTCCTTCGGTTGGAATTTTCCTTCTAGTGCTTTCTGTAGGGCTGGGTTTGTGGATAGGTATTGTTTAAATCTGGCTTTGTCTTCGAATGTCTTGTTCCTTTTGTCTATGATGATTGAAAGTTTTGCTGGGTATATTAGTCTGGGCTGACATCCATGGTCTCTTAGTGTCTGCATTACATCTGTCCAGGTCCTTCTGGCTTTCAAAGTCTCCATTGAGAAATCGGGTGTTATTCTGATGGGTTTACCTTTATAGGTTACTTGGCCTTTTCCTTTGCTGCTCTTAATATTCTTTCTTTATTCTGTACATTTAGTTGTTTAATTATTATGTGTCGAGGGGACTTTTTTTGGGGGTCTAGTCTGTTTGGTGTTCTATAGGCTTCTTGTATCTTCATAGGCATTTCCTTCTTTAAGTTGGGAAAGTTTTCTTCTATAATTTTGTTGAATATATTTTCTGTGCCTTTGAGCTGGTATTCTTTACCTTCTTCTATCCCTATAATTGGTAAGTTTGGTCTTTTCATGGTGTCCCAAATTTCTTGGACATTTTGGTTCATGACTTTGTTGGCTTTAGTGTTTCTTCGACTGATGAAACTATTTCTTCTACTGTATCTTCAATGCCAGAGATCCTCTCTTCCATCTCTTGCATTCTCTTGGTTATACTTGCATCTGAAGTTCCCGATCTTTTACTCAGGTTTTCTATTTCTAGCATTCCCTCTGTTTGTGTCTTCTTTATTTTTTCAATTTCCCTTTTCAGGTCTTGGACTGTTTCCTTTGTTTGTTTCATTGCTTTTTCATGATTTTCTTTCAGTACTTTATTGTTTTCTTCCAGTACTTTATTGTTTTCTTCCAGTACTTTATTGTTTTCTTCCAGGACTTTATTGTTTTCTTGCAGGACTTTATTGTTTTCTTCTAATTTGTTTGCCCTTTCCTCTAGTTGTTTACAGTGTTCTTCCAATTTTCTTGTCTTTTCCTCTACACAAGCCTCTACCTTCTTCATGATGTTACTCATAAGGCTACTTTCTTCTGCTTCTTCCAATTTTTGATGTTCAGGTCTAGATGTTGGAGGCAGGCTAGGTTCTGGTGATGTTGTATTGCTCTTCATTTTGTTGTATGTACTTCTGCCTTGACGTCTGCCCATCTCCTTGTGGTTCTTTCTTGGTCTTATCAGTGTACTTGGTTCAGAAAGAGCTGACAGATTCAGGAAGTCTCTCTCTCTTGTCCAGATGGGAGTTCTCTTGTCCAAATGGGAACTCTGGGGCAGGATGGAAGCTCTTATCTGGACCGGAAGTCTCTGGTCCAGAAGGGAAGTCGGGAGCAGGATGGGAGCTGGGGCCCGGTCTCTAAGTCTCAGGAGGTGGCTGGGGTCTCGGGCAGATGGGCATGGGGGCAGGGTGTGGAGATTACAGGGGCTGCTGGGGGTGGGCTTGGAGAAGGGGATCCCTCCCAGTGGGGCTAGAAGGGGACCTGCCCGGTGGCCAGAACCTGGGGCCAAGTTGGGCAGGTCATCCCGGAGTGGCTGGTGCCCAGGAATGGGGTCTGGGTTGGGCCCGGATACTCACCTCTGGTCCAGAAGGGAAGTCGGGGGCCTCTTCTACCTTTCTTAAACAGGCCAGGTCCACCTGCCTGTGGATGGAATTGCCCACAGCGGACTGGCACCTCCTATAATGGTAATGTCAAACATGTTCCACATATGCTCACAGGACAGCCTCATGGAGACAATTCAGTTGAGACTCTCTCTTCCCCAGCATGTCTAGGTTTGTGTCAAGATGACAGTCTTCTCTGTTTCCTGAATACTTATTAGCTATTTCAAAGTTTTTATGCATGCCATTTATTCTTTTGGTTTTAAATTTTAATTACATCCATTTATTTGCATGTGTGTATGGGTGGGTGGAATGGGACACCATGTAAATTTGTGGAGGTCAATTTGTTAGAGTTGCTTTGCTCCTTCAAACGTGGTAGGTCCCAGGGATTGAACTCAGATCATCTGGCTTGGCGAGGCATGTCAGAGGACACGAGTTGTCCAGGCTGATTTTCTCCTCGCACCTTGTGGGTCCTGGGAATTGAACTCAGGTCGTTCAGCTTGGCAGCAGGCACCTTTACCTACTGTGTCAACCTGCTGCTCTATGTCCACTATTCAAATGACTTAGTGGTGCGTGGGGCAGATGTCATTTTCTTCCTTGCAAAGATAATAACCGAATAAGTAGACGATGTAACTTACCCTCTTCCAGTCCCTCCAGTGTCATCGGTTCTCATCCCCGTGGCGTCAGTAGCTGTGTTGAGTTGAGAAAACTCTTTACATACTTTATAGGTGGTTATTTGCTTCATTCTGAGAATTCAGACTCTAAAGTCTGCTCCATGAATAGGATTTTTGTTGAATCATTAAATCTTGTTTTATCTAGATCATCTCTGTGGTAAAGGTATAAATACTTATGTATACATGAAGAAATGTGGACGAGAAGAAATAATTTAAAAGCAACATTCTTAAATTTTAATGGAAATATTAAATCTAGAAATAGAACAAGGGATCCAGTCTTGAGTACCCAAGGGGGACAAATTCTACTGATTGTCTTTTTGAGGCCAGGAGGAGAAGCTGTAAGTGGAGGGGTGCTTGCTAATACTGTGTGGGTGTGCTTGGCATTCTCACACTTAGCAGATTTCAGGACCAGACATGAAGCATCTGCAGAGAAAGCATTCAGTCTTGATAGGTTCTTATTTTATTTTAATTTAAAATTGTTTTTCTTTATTTATTTTCTATGTGTGCTCACATGTGCTGCAGCTGGTGTGTGGAGGTCAGGGGTCACTTCTCTTCCCTGTGGCTCCCAGGGATTGAACTCAGGTTGTTAAGCTGGAAGCAAACATCCTCACTGGCCTGAGCCATCTCACTTGGTCACATGATAGATTGTGTGGATTTTCTGGCCTCAGAAAACAGAGCAGGAAAACGAAATGCTTGGCTTCAAAAGCCACCTCCATGAGAAGAAGCTCAAAGGGTTATGTGCTAAGATTGGAAACCCAAAGCGGGAGGCACCTACTACATGTATATTATATTGGAGAAGCATTTGGCCTCCTCGAATCTATTTCACATATGGAAGTTTGTTAGATGCCCAAGAATAAAGGGAGCAGACACACTCCATGTGCTGCCATACTGTCCGTGAAGTAGAGAAACATTCCCTGTCCTTAACACACTTCCTTTTTGTCTGTCAATTTTCAAAAAGTGGCCATAGTAAGGCCAGGAAGTTTTTGTGTCTAGAGTTGGCCAGTAGGTTATGTGCACAGCTACTGGCCAGGGTCCCAGGGGATTGACCCAGGTGTGTAAAATATATAGCAGTTTGGAAGAACGAAGAGGGAACAGGTGGGCTGTAAATTTAGTCAAATTAAAAAAGGATTCTTATCCAGAATCTATAATAAGACATAGCATTTATGTAATTTCCATCATATTCTGTGAGTGGCATGAAATGTTAAAATCTAATTAACCTTTAATCTACTTATCTGAAGATTATCATGTCAATTTTGAGTAGATCAAAGTGAAGGAAGGAGGGCACAGGCCTGGCTTGGGGCTATTGAGTGTCATGGGTGAGGTTTACATGTAGCTTTTTAGCTCTTTGCTTTATGTGCGTCTTCTGGCCTTTCCCTAGCCCACAGGGGAGACTTCAGCAAAGCAGACGATACAAGTAGAGGGTGGCAAAGGCTGAGGACACCAATAGTTCTGAAGACTTAGAAAAATTTGTAGGTGATAGAGTGACTCAGGACAGCAAGCAAGGGAAAGAAGGAAGGATGCTGTAGAAGCATCAGCACCTGTTGCCCATAGCAACAGGACCAAAGACAGCTCTGGAGGAAGCTGCCAGGACACTTGGGAAACTAGCTCTGGTGTGTGTGTGTGTGTGTGTGTGTGTGTGTGTGTGTGTGTGTGTGTGTGTCCTATCAATCTGGACCTCTCTAAAATTATTTTCTCCTTTTAAAAATTTAAAAATATATAATTACATCATCTCTCCCTTTCCTCCCTCTGCCCACTACCCTACACATACCTTACTCTTAAATTCATGGCCTCTGGCCTCCATATGTAATACATATATATATATATATATATATATATATATATATAATCAAATACATATTATATATATATATGTATTTCTGAATATATAAATATAATCTCAGTCAGTACATATAATGTTATTTGTATATATATGATTTAATTTCAGGGATGACCACTTGGTATTGATAACCAATTTGAAGACTGTTCCCTGGGGAAAATTATGTTTATTTCCCCTCCCTTATTTCCTCTCAGTCCTTCCCTTCACCTCCTCTCTACCCAAGATCCACTTCTCCTCTACTTCTCTTCAGAAAAGAGCAGGCCTCCCAGGGATATCAACAAAATATGACATAACAAGTTACAATAAGACTAGGCACATACCTTATATCAAGGCTGGATGAGGCAACCTAGTATGAGGAAAAGTGTCCCAAAGTAGGCAAAAGAGTCAGAAACAACCTCTACTCTACTAGGAGTTCCATAAAAACACCGGGGTGCGTAACCATACCATACATGCAGAGGGCCTAGGTCAGACTTACACAGGCTCCCTGATTGTTGGTTCTGACTCTGTGAGTCCCTATGAGACGTGGTTATTTGATTTCTGAGCACCATGTTCTTGTGTTGTCCTTGAACCCTCTGGACCCTACAATCCTTCCTCTCCTCCTTCTGCAGGGTTCCCCAAGCTCTGCTTAATGTTTGGCTGTAGGTCTCTGCGTCTGCTCCCATCAGTTGCTGGATGAAGCCTCTCATGATGATTATGCTAGGCTTGGGTCTACGACTAAAGAATATCATTGGGAATCATCTCATTGACTTTTCTTTTTTTTTAGTGTGGGCTGTCCAGCCTGTGGTTCCTGGCCATCCAGGCAGTGTCAGGCATGGGCTCCCTCTCCTGGCCTGGGTCCCGGCCAGTTGGTTGGCCACTCCCACAGTTCTGCAGCACCATTGTTCCAGCACATCTTACAGGCAGGACAAAGTGCAATTCAAAAATTTTGTGGCTGGGTTTCCTAGTCCCTCCAGTGGAAGCCTTGCCTAGTTCCAGAAGATGGCTGCTTCAGTGTCTGTGTTTCCTGCTGCTAGGACTCTCCACTAGGGTCACCTTTGTAGGTTCCAGGGAGTTTCCATCGCACTAGGTTTTTACCTTGCCCCCCAATACCCCTCAGCCCCAGCCATCTCTCCCAGTATTCTTTCCCTCAACCCCCCGCATTCCTTCTGTTCCTATTGCCACCTGCCCCTAGTCCACCTGTGAAATCTATTCTATGTCCCTTTCCCAGGGATATTCATGTGCCCCCCCCCCTTGAGCCTTCCTTGTTACTTAGCCTCTCTGGGTCTGTGGATTTGTAGCACAGTTATTCTTTACAGCTAATATCCACGCATAAGTGAGTACATAACATGTTTGTCTTTCTGGGTCTGGGTTACCTCTCTTAGGATGACTTTTGCTAGTTCCATCTATTTGACTGAAAATATCATGATGCCATTTTTTTTTTAGAACAGTTGAATAATACTCCATTGTGTAAATATGCCAATCTTTTTTTTTTTTTTTTTTTTTTTTTTAGACAGGGTTTCTCTGTGTAGCTTTATGCCTTTCCTGGAACTCACTTGGTAATGCAGGCTGGCCTCAAACTCGCAGAGATTTGCCTGGCTCTGCCTCCTGAGTGCTGGGATTAAAGGCATGCGCCACCACTGCCTGGCTCTTTATCCATTCTTTGGTTGAGGGACATCTAGGTTGTTTGAAGTTTCTGGCTATGATGCTCAATGCTGCTATGAACGTAGTTAAGCAAGTGTCCTTGTGGTATGATGCAGCATCCTTTGGGTATATGCCCAAGATTGGTATAGCTGGTTCTTGAGGTAGATCTATTACCAGTTTTCTGAGAAACAGCAATACTGATTTCCATAGTAGCTGTACAAGTTTTCACTCCCACCAGCAATGGGGGAGTATTCCCCTTTCTCCACATCCTTGCTGACATGAACTGTCACCTTTTTTTTGGTCATTTTTGATCTTAGCCATTCTGACAGGTGTAAGATATAATCTCAAAGTCACTTTGATTTGCATTTCCCTGATGGCTAAGGATGTTAAACATTTCTTTAAGCATTCTTTAAGCGTTAATCTTTAAGCTCAGCCATTTGAGATTCCTCTGTTGTGAATTCTCTATTTAGATCTGTACCCCATTTTTTAGTTGGATTGTTTGGTTTACTGATATATAGTTTCTTGAGTTCCTTATATATTTTGGATGTTAGCCCTTTATCAGGTGTGGGTTTGGTGAAAATCTTTCCCTATTCCTCAGGCTGCCATTTTGACCTTTTGATGATGTCCTTTGCCTTTTAGAAGCTTTTCAGTTTCATGAAGTCTGATTTATTATTAATTGTTGATCTTAGTGCCTGTGCTATCTGTGTTCTGTTCAAGAAGTTGTCTTCTGTGCCACTGTGTTCAAAGCTATTCCTCACTTCTTCCTCTATCAGTTCAGTGTGTCTGTTTTATGTTGAGGTCTTTGATCTACTTGGACTTGAGTTTTGTGCAGGGTGATTGATAGGGATCTATTTGCATTCTTCTACACATCTACATCCAGTTAGACCATCACTGTTTATTGAAGAAGCTTCCTTTTTTGCTTTGTGTATTTCTGGCTTCTTTATAAACATCAGTTGTCCACGGCGTGTGGATTTAATTTGGTTCTTTGATTTGATTCCATTGATCTACCTGTCTATTTTTATGCTAATACCATGCAGTTCTTATTACTATAGTTCTAGAGTACAGCTTGAAATCAGGGATGATGATACCTGCAGAAGTTCTTTTACTTTTTGTACAGGATTGTTTTAGCTATCCTGTTTTTTTTTTTTTTTTCCATATGAAGTTGAGCATTATGCTTTCAAAACATGTAAAGAATTGTATTGCAACTCCCCCTCCCACCCCCCCACTCCCGCCCCAAAATGGGTAAAAAAGCCTGGTGGTGGCAGCACATGCTTTTAATCCCAGCACTCATGAGGCAGAGCCAGGCAGATCTTTGTGAGTTCGAGGCCAACCTGGTCTACAGAGCAAGATCCAGGAAAGGCGCAAAGCTACAAAGAGAAACCCTGTCTCGAAAAACTAACTAACTAAAATTGTATTGTGATTTTAATGGGGATTGTATTGTAGATTGCTTTTGGTAAGATGGCCATTTTTACTGTGTTAATCCTACTGATCCATTAGCATGGGAAGTCTTTCCATCTTCTGATATCTTCTTCAATTTTTTTCTCCAAAGACTAGAAGTTATTGTCATACAGGTCTGTAACAGGGTCTTTTGCTGTTATTCCCTTTGTGGGAGGGGGCCAAGTAGGTTCAGAGTCAAACCACACAGAGACCAGGAGAATGTCAAAAAAACAAGCTCAGTTTATTCAGGAAGAGGCAAGCCTTATGTACCCTCTTTCCCAAAGGGGGAAGGTCTGATGAATATGCATCTGCTGGTGTGACATGGCTGCCTCTCATTGGTCCAGGTCATCTCCAGATCATGTCTCAGCTGCTGTTGCTAAGGCCCTTAGGCAGACCCAGGTTGACTCTCAGAAAGTATATTTTTTACTGGTTTGGGCCCGCTGACTCTCAAGCCAGTTAGGGATGAGTTATCCCACATAGGTCTTTCACTTGCTTGGTTAGAGCTACACCAAGATATTTTACATTATTTGTGGCTATTGTGAAGGGTGTTAATTGATTTCTTTCTCAGTCAGTTTGTCATTTGTATATAGGAGGACTACTAATTTTTTTTTGAGTTAAACTTGTATCCAGACACTTTGCTGAAGGTGTTGGCCCCATTCCCCATAGAGAACAATAGCACAGGACCCTGTTACAGACCTATATGACAATAACTTCTAGTCTTTGGAGTTCCCTGGTAGAATTTTTTGGATTTCTTGTGTATACTATCATATTATCTGTGAATATCAATGCTTTGATTTCTTCCTTTCCAATTTGTATCCCCTTGATCTCCTTTAGTTGTCTTATTCAAGGTTTTTATTATGAAGGGCTGTTGGATTTTGTCAAAGGCTTTTTCAGCATCTAATGAGATGATCATGTGGTCTTTTTCTTTTAGTTGTTTATATGGTAGATTGCCAGATTTTCATATGTTGAACTATCCCTGCATCTCTGGAATGAAGCCTACTTGATCATAGTGGATGGTCTTTTTGATGTGTTCTTGGATTCAGCTTTAAAGTATTTTATCATTTTTTTCCATCTATGTTCATGAGGGGAATTGGTATGTAATTCTCTTTCTTTGTTGAATATTTGCGTGGTTTGGGTAACAGTGACTGTGGCCTCATAAAATGAATTTGGCAATATTCCTTCTGTTTATATTTTGTGGAATAATTTGAGGAGTGTTGGTATTAGCTCTTCTTTGAAAGTCTGATAGAATTCTGCCCTAAAGCTATCTGGCTCTGGGCTTTTTTTTTTTTTTGGTTGGGAGACTTTTAATGACTGCTTTTATTTCCTTAGGGATTATAGGTCTATTTAAATTGTTAATCTGGTCTTGATTTAACTTTGGTAAGTGGTATCTATTGAGAAATTTGTCCATTTCTTTTAAATTTTCCAATTTTGTGGAGTACAGATTTTTAAATTATGACCTAATGACTCTTTGTATTTCCTCAGTGTCTGTTGTTATATCCCCCTTTTCATTTCTGATTTTGTTAATTTGGATAGTCTCTGTCTTTTTGTTAGTTTGGATAAGAGTTTGTCTATCTTGTTGATTTTCTCAAAGAACCAACTTTTTGTTTCATTGATTTTTTTTGTATTGTTCTCTTTGTTTCTATTTTATTGATTTCAGCCCTGTATTTGATTATTTCCTGCCCTTACTCCTTTTGAGTGTGTTTGTTTCTTTTTGTTCTAGAGTGTTCAGATGTGCTATTATGTTGCTAGTATGAGACATTTCTGATTTCTTTATGCTGGCACTTAGTGCTATGAACTTTCCTCTTAGCACAGCTTTCATTGTGTCCCATAAGTTTGGGTATGTTGTGCATTCCTTTTCATTGAAGTCTAGGAAGTCATTAATTTCTCTCTCTATTTCTGCCTTGACCCAGCAGTCATTCAGTATTTCCATGAGTTTTCAGGCTTCCTGATGTTGAAATCCAGCTTTAATGCTGTGGTCTGAAAGGATACGGGGGTTATTTAAAGTTTCTTATATCTGTTGAGACTTGCTTTGTGACTGAATATGTGGTCATTTTGGAGAATGTTCAACGAGGTGCTGAGTAGAAGGTATATTCTTTTATGTTTGGATGAAATTTTCTGTAGATATCTGTTAAGTCCATTTGGTTCATAATTAGTGTTAGCTCTAGTATTTCTCTGTTTAGTTTTTGTCTGGATGACCTGTCCATTGGTGAGAGTGGGGTATTGAAGTCTCCCACTATTAATGTGTGAGGTTAGATGTGTAATTTAAGCTTTAGTAATTTTCTTTTACAAATGTAGGTGCTCTTGTGTTTGGGGTATAGATGCTAAGAATTGCAATGTCCTCTTGGTGGGTCTTTTCTTTGATGAGTATGAAGTGTCCTCCTGCATCCTGTGTGATTAATTTTGGTTTGAATTCTATTTTGTTGGATATTATAATCACCAAACCAGCTTGCTTCTTGGGTCCATTTACTTGGAAAATCTTTTTACAACCCTTCACTCTGAGGTAATGTCTATCTTTGATGTTGAGGTGTATTTCTTGTATGTAGCAGAAGGATCCTGCTTTCATATAAATTCTGTAAGCCTGTGTCTTTTTACTGGGGAATTGGGTACATTGATATTGAGAGATATTAATAACCAATGATTGCTAATTCTTGTCATTTTTTTTGTTGTTGGTAGTGTGTATGTGTTCTCTTCTTTTAGTTTTTCAGGTGTGAGACTATTTATTTTGTATATTTCATGGGTGTAGTTAACCTCCTTGGGTTGGAGTTTTCCTTCTAGTACCTTCTGTAGGGCTGGATTTGTGGATAGATATTGTTTAAATTTGACTTTGTCATAGAGTATCTTGTTTTCTCCATCTATGATGACTGAAATTTTTGCTTGGTATAGTAGTCTGGGATGGTATCTCTGGTCTCTTAGAGTCTGCAGGACATCTGTCAAGGCCATTCTGGCTTTTATGGTCTCCATTGAGAAGTTGGGTGCAGTTCTAATAGGTCTGCCTTAATTTGTTACTTGACCTTTCCCCTTGCCACTTTTAATATTCTTTCTTTGTTCTGTATGTTTAGTATTTTGATTATTATGTGGCGTGGGGGGACTTTCTTTTCTGGTCCAATCTATTTGGTGTTTTATAAGTTTCTTGTCCTTTTACAGACATGACCTTTAGGTTAGAGAAATTTTCTTCTATAATTTTGTTAAAGATATTTTCTGGGCCTTTGAGCTGGAATTCTTCTCCTTCTATTCCTATTATTCTTAGGTTTGGCCCTTTCATATTGTCCTAGATTTTCTGGATGTTGTGTCAGAAATTTTGTAGATTTAACATTTTCTTTAACTGATGCATCTACTTATTCTATTGTATCTTCAACACCCGAGATTCTCTTTTCCATCTCTTGTATTCTGTTCATGATGTTTATGTCTGTAGTTCATGTTCACTTTCTTAGATTTTCCATTTCCAGAATTTCTTCAGTTTGTGTTTTCTTTATTGCTTCTATTTCGATTTTCACATCTTGAACAGTTTTATTTGTTTGTTTTTTCTTGGCTTTATTTAAGGGATTATTATTTATTCATTTCCTCCAATTGTGTTTTCATGGATTTCTTTAAGAGATTCATTCATTTTTTCATTTTCTCTTTAAGGACCTCTATCATCTTCATAAAGTTGGTTTTAAAGTAATTTTCTTTTTCTTTTTTTTTTTTTTTTTTTTTTTTTTTCCGAGACAGGGTTTCTCTGTGTAGCTTTTGCCTTTCCTGGAACTCACTCTGTAGCCCAGGCTGGCCTTGAACTCACAGAAACCCATCTGCCTCTGCCTCCTGAGTGCTGGGATTAAAGGCGTGCGCCACCACTACCCGGCCTTAAAGTCATTTTCTTGTGCTTCAGCTGTGTTGGAATATCCAGGGCTTGCTGTAGTAGGATAGCTGGGCTCTGGAGGTGACATTGTCCTGGCTGTTGTTGACTGTGTTCTCACACTGACATTTAGGAATCTGGATTTGGGGTGATCATAGGTTTAGGTGCCAATTTCTGAGTTTGTCTTTGTTGGATGGCTGTTTTATTCTTAGTTTCTATTTGCTTTTTGGTTTGGTCTTTGTGGCCCGTATTTCTGGCAGCCAGCTTGACCTCTGGTTCACTATGGAGTCTCCATCCAAGTTGGGGGCTAGTTTTCTGGCAGCTAGGTGGCCTTTGGTCCAGCAGGAGGTCTCTGCCTGAGTTGGGGATTGGGACAGGGTGATGAGGAGGAGAATAGGGATTGGGGATAGTGTGTGTGGGGGTCACTGAGAGAGTGGAGGAGGTCTGACAGTGGGCCACCTATCTGGAGTTTTGGCAGCTGGTGTTGCCACTGGTCCAGCAGGGAGTCTCTCCCTGAGTTTGCCTATCTGTTTTCCTGGTTGGTGTGGTCTGTTTTTCTGACTGGTGTGGTCTTCACTTGTTCTTCTGACTGGCTTGGGCTGCCCCTGAGCAGTGGATATCCACCCCACATTAATTTTTGATAATTTCATACATATCTAAAATGGGTTCTGATCAAATTCACTCCCCAACTCTTTCATATCCACCCTTTCCAACTTCATGTTTTCTTCCTCTTCCTCCTTCTCTTCTCCTTTCTTCTGTTTCTTTTTTGTTTTCTTTCTTCCTTCCTTCCTTCCTTTCTCTCTCTCTCTCTCTCTCTCTCTCTCTCTCTCTCTCTCTCTCTCTCTCTTTCTTTCTTTCAATAACCCACTGAGTCCAATTAGTGCTGCCCATATACTTACAGATGTGGGTCTACCCACCAGAGTGTGGTCAACCTTCCAGAGACCACACCCTTAAGTAAAACTGACTCTCCTTCCCGATGCTATCAATTGTCATTGCTCCTCAGGGGTGGGGACTCCTGAGCCCTTCCTCACTCTATGATAGAATATTGACTGACTTCATCTTGTGTAGGTCTTATGCAGGCAGCCACAGGTGTTGTGAGTTCATGAGTAGAGAAGTCCTGTCATGTCCAGAAGACACGCTCACTCTGGTCCTCCCCAGTGTCTGGCTATTTCAATCTTCCTGCTCTCTCTTCCACAGAGGTATGTGAGCCTGAGGGAAAGGGTTGTGGTAGAGGTGTCTCATGTGTGGCTGAGCACGCCACAGACATTTACTCTCTGTGCTTTGACCAGTTGCAAGTTTCCACCATCCATTGCATAAAGAAACTTACCCGATGAGGTCTGAGAGCTACACTCATCTAAAATTATTAATGGTTCCTCCCTTACTCCTGATACTCTCCTTTACTTCCTTCTTTTTGTAATCAATTAAAAATCTCCTGAAGACACAGGCTATTATGAAAAGGGACAAGCAGAATTGCGACTTCATTCTGAGTTGTTTGAGAGCCATGAAATGGGCAAGACAAGGCAGCTTCCTGACCCTTCCCTTGGCATGTCTGTGATGAGCACCAGCCTTACAGCGCGGGCTTCCTTCCTGGGGACACGGGGGGGGGGGGGTAGGGGGGGAGAGGGCAGGCTTCCTTAAATCCCAGTTTCAATTTCAGCTTACATTTCCCCTCTTCCTTCACTGGCTGATTCATTTGCTCACCAGAAACAAATAGCTTTTGTGTATGAAATATTTGATTAGAACTCTAAAAATGAATGAATAATGGCTCACATTCTTGGAGTGTTATACAACAATGACGGCAGCAAGTTAATAAAAATAATAATCATGACAACCATCATATAGAGAGGGTTTTCTACTTGACAGACACCGAGGTGATTAGACCACAGATAGCTATTAATCCTACTTTCAACAACTTTATGAACTACTTATTATTTCCAGTCTGTAGAGCCACAATCTGAAGCACAGTGTGTGAGTGTGTGTGTGTGTGTGTGTGTGGTGTCTTTCTCATTACACAAGAAAGAGGAAAAGATATGAAAATGATAAAACAGAGAAGAAAGTGCAGTGAACAGTCAGAGCAGACCATGCTCAGAGCCAGAAGCTCATGGAATGAGAGCTGACTCAGGACTCACTGACGTTTTCCCTGGTCATGAAGGATGGGCAGCTTTGAGCATGTAGACGATAAGCATCGCAGCTGGGGACAGTGTGCCACACATGCGCACTACTTTAGACTTCCCAGTGTCTACTCTTTGGTCTACACACAGTGTCGGTTGGCTTGAGAGTCAGTTATTTTCTCCCATTGGAGAAAGTTGGCTCGAGCACCATATGATTTGTCTCTAGCTAAAGCCAGGTCACCTGGATAGAGGACAGCAACTAGAAGCTGAGCAGCAGGAGACAGCAGCATGTAAAAGGCAGACACTGGGCTTCACTTATTTATTCTGCCTTTCCCCATGAACACTGTCCAGCAGTCCCGAGACCTGAGACCTTCCCATATCTGTTTCCTCTGGTTCCTATCACAGCTGGGCCTGGCTCAGCAGTCTCTGCAAACACTTATGATTTTTCTAGTATACCATTTGTTTTTTCTTTATACCCGCTAGAATTGTTTTTTCTTGTTTGCAGTGGTGAAGTAGGAGTTGGTAGGACCACGGGTGGGCCACACTCTACAGTGTTAGATCTACTCTCTCATCAGCAGGGTACACACGAGGAAAAGAAATGAAGGACATATCCAAAAAGGTAATTCAGGGAGAGGATACAGAGCGTTAAATGTTCGCCAAAACAGATTGAACTTCCCCTGGAAAACATTGGAGAACCAGATAAACATCTAATCTGGGTTATATGATTGTGTCTTTCCTTCAAAATTATCCTGGCAGCAATATGCTTATAAAAGCTGGAGAGTGTGGATATAGGAGCATATTAGTTATTGTTCTCACTGGTGTGACAGGAAACAGCTGGAGGCAGGGCTTGGATTGGCTCATGGTTGAGGGAACACAGCTCATCTCAGTGGGGGAAGTCATGGTGGCAGAAATGCAAATCTGAGATTCCTCACCACCCCATATCTTGGTAGACTAGGAAGCAGAAAGAAAACAGGTATGAAGGTGGCCTGGAAAACCTCAAGCTTCTTCCCCCAGGGACTCACTTCCTCCAGGGAGGCTTTATCTCCTAAAGGCTCTATAACTAACCTTCCTGAACAGTTCTGTGAGCTGAACGGTGTTGGAACACACGAGGATCCGTGTGTGGGGTATTCACACTCAAACTATAAGAGTACAGGCATATCATAGAAAGGATTACAGAAGTCCAGCGGGATGCTTGGATTTGCCCTGTGGAGGTAGCAGTGATGGGGATGACAGGATGACAAGCCTTGTCCTTATGGATGGGAGCCAAGGGGAGAGAATGCTGATTCAGAGCCGAGCCAGTGGGGAGCACATCCCACCGGCAAAGAGAGCTGATGAATTCTGTTGCATTGCATCCTAAGTGCTCCATAGAAGGAAGATTGGGCTCATAAAGAGAGATGCAGCAGCCCAGTCTGGAGAGCAAATCAGCTGGATTTGGACCAAATTAATATCTGGAGCTGTCGATGCTGAAACATCGACCACTCCCTTGACAAATAATTTTTGGTTGAGGCAGCAGGCAAGAGAAGTTCCCATTTGGGAGATTTGGTATAATCTGTGGTTCCTTCTCTTGAAAAAATTAAAATTACAAGCCCCATTTTTTTTTAGTGGTTCATAAAAAGTTGCAAAAGGGAAAACATTATTGAGCAATAAAAGGTGTGTTTATGTGTATTCATAAGAAGTGGCTAGAGGCCAACTCTCATAAATGTGATAGGCTTATACCTCAGCACTGAACAATTACAAGAACCCCAGAGGCTCCTATTTCACCAAAAGATGTAACAGAGGCACCTTCCAGAGCCCTTCCAGGCTAATCAACTAGAGGCAGACTATGCAGGGGAGCCTGCCACTTTAAAGTTGACAGTAAGAAAATTGTAGCCCATATAGCAAAAATGGTCTTCAGAGGTCAGTCCTTTCCATTCTCCATGGCTTGGTCAGATACCCATGTCTCCATGTCCCTTGTGGTTATACCCAGGATTATTGGCTTCATAGTTATCTCAGTTATCAACATTTGCTATTTACCGTGTTTGAAGGCACCACCTACTAATTGACATTTTGCTGTCCAAAGACCATGGCAAATGGTTTTCCATTGTGGAAATCAGATCCATGATAAGTGGATTTTCAAATGGCTGACAGAGTACTTTCTCAGTTCTTGGAATCCCGTACAGAAGTGGAGACATTTGGGGGTAGGTTCATGCTAGCTTATCCTTCCTCTAAGAGCCACATCACAGAGGCAACTGATCATTTCACCAAGGAGCAAGACCAGCTCTGTCTTCCACAGTAGGCATGTGGTAGGACTATTTCCTCTGGGCTTGCCGTGATCACTGCCATCAGCTGTGGCAATGGAATAAGCAGACAAATATACACAGATGTAGTGCTGGTGTATCTGTTGAAATCCCTCAGTGGAGAGATGGGGGAGGACTGGCCTAACAATGCCTGGCAGGGCTGTGTTCCTTACCAGAGGCCACTTGCCTTGGTTGGTTGGGGATGCCTTGCCTCTTCAAAAGCTGGAATGGCTGGTATGGAGTCTCATACAAAACACTAATCTCTGTTTTGGTTTTTAAGGACACTGTGATTACGCTGAGCCCTACTCAATAATCTCTTTATTTATGTCTGATTAGCAACCATTAAAGATTTCCTTATATCTTTACTTCTGCATCCATGGAATGTAACCTACTCACAGGCTTTGTGGGTTAGGACTTGCACATCTTTGAGGCTCTGTCTGCCTCCTCTTTAGTTCTTTAATTACTCTTAACATTTCTTACATTATACTCAAACTAGTTCATAGTCTTCAAAGTAGAACACAATGCTTTCTTTTCCAAGTGACTTCAGGATGTAAAACTGTGTACAAAGAACAGCTGGAGGGACAGAGGAGGACATGTTGGGCTCTTCGGCCTTTACAAAATTTTTTACATGAACTGAGAAGGATGAGAGACAGATGAACAGAGAACAGAAAAGAGCAGGGATTGGTAAACATCAGGCATCTGTCAAACAACAGAAGCTTGGAAGAGTTTCTCTGAACCTCAATGACCAGTGTGTCCTATCCCATGAGTCTCTCATGAGGCTTTGTGCTGAATGGTTTATGTCAACTTGGCGATGGCTAAAGTCATTCGAGAGAAGAGAACCTCAACTGAGGAAATGCCTCCATAAGATCAGGCTGTAGGCATGCCTAAAGAGCATTTTCTTAAGTGATTGGTTGGGGAGGGCCCAGCCCCTTGTGGGTGGTATCTCTCTGGGCTGGAGGTCCTGGGTTCCAGAAGAAAGCAGGCTGAGGTAAGACATAAGGAGTAAGCCAGTTAGCAGCACCCCAGCATCAGCTCCCATCTCCAGGTTCCTGCCTTTGAGTTTTTGTCTTGGCTTCCCTCAATGGACTGTGATCGGCACGTAAGCCAAACAACCTTTTTATTCCCAGGTTGCTCTTGGTCAAGGTGTTTCATCACAGCAATAGTAACCCTCACCATCACCTTTTATTATTGTAGATATTCTCCAGCCCCAGAGGTGGGGGAGAGAAAGTGCCAAGTATTCTCACTGGCTGGCCCAGGACAGCTGTAACTTACACAATCCTTCTTCCTTTTTATATCACAGGCGCGATAGATTTCTCTTTTTTTCTTCTAAAACAACCAATTCCTTCAGACAAGTAAAATTGCTCTGCAGAAAGTTGGGAGCAAGAGTTCAGCTCCCTGGCACAGCAGCTGAGGTAAAAAAGGAGAGAGAAAATCACTTCATAAATGGGAAGGATCCAGGGAGGATTTACTCAAACCCATCACCTCTTCTAAGGTGACCCGTGGGAAGAAACAAACAGCAGCTATAAACAGTTTCTACCCCAAATGTTGTGGGGTCTTTTCAGCTGCCTTCAGTGACGAGTATCTTCCAAGATGGTAGGAGGTGGTTGTAAAGGGGTAAGTGCCTCGGTGGGCAGTGCATGGAGACACTACTGTGCCTTCGTTATTTGTGGAACAATTTACCGGGTCATACTAGAAATGTGTTGCAGTGATGGCGGAAGGGACCCTCTCACCAGTGGCTCTCACTTCGTTAGGGTCATCCAGCACCATAAAGAACAATAGCTGAGGAATTCTGTAGTGCAGACCTGGAGGCTGGCGCTAGGCCTGCTGGGAAATGCAAACAGCAGCTGGTCAGGTTACTGACGTCTGTTTTCTTTGAGTCCATTATTACAGCAACTTCCTCTGAGAGGACTCTGGTGATGCTTGAAGCCACGAATTCATTTCCTTCATTACTCAGAGAGGCAATGGACTATATTTAGGTAGCAGCCCCTAAATCAGGGACATATAAAGAAAAATTTCCTTACCATACCCAGTTCTGATAGCGCTGGGGAGCAAATAGCATTTCATGCATGCCAGGCAATTGGGCCACATTACTGCACTCATTTTTGTTTTGGGAAAGCAAGTGTATTATAGATGCATAGACAGATCTACTTGGAGGGGAGGGCTTCAGTGGTTATCCGTTTTCTCTCCAAAGAACACATCCTTCACCAGCCTGGGTAGATCCAGCCTTTGTTTGAATATTTCCTATAAGGGGAGCTCACAGTCTCACTAGGAGATCTGAGGTCGGCTAATTTTTTTCAGTGAAAGGCTAATACCGTAATATCACGATCTTGCAGCCCCAGCCAGGACTTTGGCTGTAGCTGTTCAACTTTGCTCTTGTGATGTGAGAGCAAACAGCTATGGAATGTAAATGTAACATGTAGATTCGGGTAGCTATGTGCTGTGGCTTATGCTGTCAACTTGTGGGGTCTAGAATCATCACAGATATAAATCTTTGGGTTTGTCTATAATATGGTAGTTTTTAGATTATGTTAATTGAAGTAAGAAGACCCACTGTGGGTGATACCATTCCATGGGATGGGGTCTACCCCTCTTTATGCTTATAAAATCCTTCCTATCCTTTGTCATACATGGCTTAGCTTTAAAATTATTTAACTGGTTATCTACAACTTACCCTTGTATGTAAATTATTCACAACATTCAAAATTTCCATTGTGCATTGTTTTGTTCTAAAGACTATATGACTGATTGTCTGTCTTATTCACTTATGCGCTTATCAATCACTAATTGAGTCTTTGAGTAGGACAAATAAAATAGTACGTATTTACCAAGAGTTAATGGTCTTGTGGAGGATGATATGAAGTAAATGGAGGAAAAAGATGTGGCAGAGATAATTAGAGGGATCTACAGGAGCACACAGGCCTTGTTCAGGGATCAGACAGTGGGAAGGATGAGGAAGCTCTTTTAAGGAAGTTTCACTTGACCTAGTTTTAGGATTTGTTCTCTGTATTAATTACTTTTTTAAAGCAATTTTTTTTCAAAATGTAATTTAAAATTCTTTGAGAATTTCATACAATATATTTTGATATTCTTGAACTGTAACACAATTCCTCACAAGCAATTTAAATGAGGAAGGATTTATTTTGATTCACACTTTGAGGGAATACATGTAGTATATCATGGCAGGAAATAAAACTAAATGGTAGCAGAAGTGTGAGGTGGTGGCCACATGTGTCCTCAGTTAAGAGAGAGAGAGGGGGCAATGGGAGACAGACAGACAGGCACGCAGGCAGACAGACAGAGAGATAGATAGAGACAAAGAGAGAAAGAAAGAGAGACAGAGAGTGAGAGAGCGAGAGCGGTGGGGGAAGCTGGCACCTAGCACACTGACTCCTTTTTATGAAGCTCAGGACCAGTGTCCAGTAGGATGGAGACACCACCACTGTCAGGGTGACTGTCTCCTCCACAGTTAGATCTCTTTGAAAACATTCCCACTGACATGCCCCGGAATGCGTTTCTGAAGAGATTTCAAATCTAGTCAGACAGACAATGAAGATTACCTCTCACATTCACATAGAAATGGGCAATGAATTCTGGAGGCTTTGTGTGAAAAGGTGTGTAAGTTTTTGTGTGTGATAGATATGCAGCTGTGTATTTCAGTACCTATAAGTAATTTAGTACAAGTTGGGTGAGCACATTTAAGCCAGAATGCCAATGGAGGAGGTGACGCTGCATGTGGTTAGTGTTAACTGTCAACGTGACAGAATTTAGACTCTAGAAATCACCTGCATTGGGGGATTATCTTGGTTATGTTTATTGAAGTGATGTGAGCTGCCTACTGTGGGTGGCATCATTCTCTGGCTGGGATCCTACATTTTAGAAGTGGAGAGAAGGAGCTGAGCATCATCCAACAGTCACTGTTCTCTCTTGACTGTGTGTGTGATGTAAGGAAAATTTTCTTTATATGTCCCTGATTTGCGGACTGCATCCCAAATATAGTCCATTGCCTCTCTGAGTAGTGAAGGAAATGAATTCAAGCATCACCAGAGTCTTCTCAGAGGAAGTTGCTGCAGTGGACTCAAAGAAAACTGCCCAAGCTTTGCTGTCATGACTACCTCGCTGTGATGGACGGTGCTCTTGAACTGTGAGCCACAAGAACTCTGCCTCTCAGATTGCTTGTATTAACATTTCATCACAGCACTGGGAAAATAAACAAATATGCTAGGCAAGCACTTTGCCAACCCAGCTACGTTCCCGAGCCCCACTTTTTAACTTTTTAATGGGGTTATAAGAAGCCTTAGAGACTACACGTGTGTCCTGTGCACATGCTTTGTGTTTTTATGGGAGGGCAGATCTTCCTTCAGGAATGATGGCCATATTTTCCCATTTTGGAATTTTTGGATGCTCTTACATTAAGATACCAGAGAACATGTTTCATTTTCTGTTGTTAGAAAAGAGCACCTCCCTGCAGCTTCCTGGCTAGAGTGGCCGGAGACTCAATGAGAGGTTATGGTGTTTCACGATCACGTGATCTACGTGCATTGCAGGTAGCCGTGTGCATGACTCCCAAAAGCAGGGCCATGTTCACAATCAGTTTTAGCGGTGCTGCCATGCAGACCCTGTGGCTTGACATTCTGCTTGGCTCCCTTGAAAAGTTCCTGTACCCCGGCACAGAAATTCATTACTAATCGGGGTCGGCCTTAGTCAGCCTGGAATGCTCAACCTATGAAATTAAGGGAGATAATGTTTTTTGTTGTTGTTGTTGTTGTTTTTAAGCCTGGTAGTCAAGTTAATTGTTGTTTTTGTGGTTAGCATATTGTCATTGAATGCTTGTGGAGTAAATGATGAATTAATCTATTGTCTGAGGGCAGTAGTATTTATGGAACTGGGTGACAATATTAAAAAAAGACTTGCTTCGTGCTTGGATTGGCTCAGTGATGAAGAGCACACATCACTCTTGTAAAGCATCAGAGTCTGTTTCGCAGGCTCCACATTGGAAGGCTCACAACACCTGTAAATACTTCAGGAGACCTGGTGCCCTCTTCTGGCCCTTGAGGGCATCTGCACTCACATGTACATACCAACACACAGATACATGCATGAACATAATTAAAAATAGAGTAATTCCTTTTGAGTGGTGACACTCACCTGCCTTTAATCCCTGCATCTGTGGCTTTGAGACTAGCCTGGTCTACACAGTGAGTTCCAGAACAGTCAGGACTTCATAGGGAGACCCTATTTCAAAAAAAAATCAAGAAAAAGAAAAGAAAAAAAAAGAAGTAAATCTTAAAAATATTGCTTATCAGATCTGTATAATAATCTATTAATGTGTTTCATTTACATTTGCATAATGGTCACAGTGAAAATAACAAGCAGGAGGGTGTTTGTGTATCTGATAGGGTTTCTGGAGGCTGCTGCATGAATCAGAAGCACTGTGTGGAAATGATGTAATACCATTCATGATACAATGGGTCCCAAGCTTTGCAGCCTGGAAGGGAGACTTTCCCCACAGGTCTCAAATGTTGCTTGTGTATGAAGCTGCCCCTGGCTGGGAGGCATACAGCAAAAGAACATCAGGTTAGCTGTGAAATGGTGTCTGTGATGGGGAATGTGTTTCCTGTGCCATACAAATATAGACACTAGAGCTGGACCAATGGAGAAAAATAAAGCAACCAAGAGAAGGAAAAGGACTGTTGCTTTAAAAATTATTATATTTTTAATTATGTGTACGTATGTGCATCTTTGTGTGTGTATGCCCATGTGTGAGTGCTGCTGCTCTGGGAGACCAGAAGAGGGAGTCAGATTCCTTAGAGCTGATGGTACAGGCGGTTGTGAGCCACTGGATATGGGAGCTGTGCACTGAACTTGGCTCTTAACTACTAAGCTATCATTCCAGCCCCATGAAAATGTTTTTGTTGTATGATATATTGTTTGTGTTCTGACAAATAAAGCTTGCCTGGAGATAAGAGGGCAGAGCTAGCCACTAGTTAGCCATAGAGGCCAGGCAGTGGTGGCACACACCTTTAATCCTAGCACTTGGGAGAAGGAAGCATGAAGATCAGGAGTTCAAAGTCACCCTGGGCTACACGAGATTGACCCAGTCTAAAAGAGAAACAGCCAGGTGGGGGTGGTGCCTTCAATCCCAGCCCTGGGATGTGGAGACAGGAATATAAGGTGGGTGGAGACAGGATTTCAGCCCCCATTCAGTCTGAGGATTATAGAGGCAAGAAGTCTCTAATGGCTGCTGTTCTGCTTCTCTGATCTTTCAGCTTCCACCCTGGCATCTAACTCAGGGGTTTTTATTGATTAAAACTAGTTAGGATCACACTTCATATTTCTTTTTTAGTTTAGAAATTACTGGGTTTTTATGCCGTCATTGTCGTTTCCTAACTGCAGGGTATGGGCAACACCTGAAAATGTAACTGAGACCATGTCTCCTTTGCTAAGGTTTCCTTACCGTGGCACGGCTTCCGTTTGCCAGGTGGTTACCTATTGAGCACGGAAGCAGAGATAAGCGCACCTCAGGCCCCCAGTCGGTTAATAGTCAGCTGAGCCACAGGCTCGCGCTCCACGCATGCATCTCTGTGCATACTGTCCTTGAGACACTCAGACTGCATTTTGGAAGCAGTGAGATTTGAGGGAAAAAATGGGAATTTGGTTGTTAAAGAGGTCTTATCAGTTTTATAGATGTTCCCCTTAAAACAAAAGGAGAATAGATTGAACTGGAAAGTCAAAGTCCCCACTGAGGAAAAAGGAATCTTCTATTGTACTTTGGGTGTCTCAGAGGAGGGAAATTACAGAAACCTCCCCAAAGTTTATTGACATACAAACTACACATGGCTAGAAAGCACTAGAAAAATGACAATTTGAAACAATCCAGGGAAAAACCTACCTTGTACCTCTTCTTGGCTCCCAGGCCAGGAACTTGGAATAAGATATCTAACTAATACCCAAATTTATTTATTAAAACCAGCAAGCATGAGGCTTTTGGCTTTAACCTTTTTTAATATTCTGGGAGCTGACTGTCCAGACTGCCTTACCCTTCTAGGTTAATGAAGTGGCTAATAGGCCACAGTAGGAAAATGGCTGCCTGATTACATTATGACCAACAAGTAACTGAAACCCACAACAAACAACTGGAAAGGTCGGAAGTTCCAGAGGCTTTTACTGTCTTCCCAAGAGTTTACAGCAGCATTTCCCTTCTGGTGTTTCCTGGTGATGGATTGCAAAAAGAATCAGAGAAGGCACCACATGAATCTGCTCCTGGGACAATGATTGTAATCAAAATAGGAAGTGGTACAAATGTAAGCCATTCTCCTTGCCATTTAAAGATTATAAATCTGTTATTCATCTGTTATGATCCAGGGGCCTACTTGTGATTTTTATGCTTCTTCACATGCTTAGAATTTTAAAAACTGTAGCGTTGAAGGGGCTACAGCTGTTCTTTGGATTTTCATGTTAAAATCCCCGTTTGGAGCACTACACCCTGGGGGCTGCCTCTGCCCATCTGTAGTCCGAGTCTGCTGCCAAAGCCTCTGATATGATGAACTCAACCCATCTTGGTCTCTTCTCCCCCAGTTATTAAGACACAGTACCTGGGGCTCGGGAACCAGCTCAGCGGGTTTGTCTCAAATGCATGAAGCCCTGCATTCAATCCGTAGTACCGTATCAACCGTCTGGTGGCTCATATCTATAGTTCTAGCATTTGAGGACTGAAGGGAGGAGGATCAGAAGTTCAAGACCGTCCTTGGCTGCCCATTGAGTTCGAGGCCATGCTGGGCTATGTAAGACTGTCCTCTACCCGACTGCCTAGGGTAGAGGCAATTGCTAAGGGTTTGAAATAATCAAGTTTTCCCTTGATCACTATTTAGCTGGAAGCAGAAGTGGGCACAGCCTGTTTGGGCGCAGAAGATCTGGATTTTTACCTGCAGGGTGCCTCTTTCTAGAAGTCTGACCTTGCTTCCCTGAGCCTCTGTTTTCTTAGTAGTTAAATAGTGGCTGTGTCTTCTTCTGCGGAGAGCCGTGTCAGACATCAGAGGAGCAAATGTCTGTGGATGTGCTTTGGGAACTGGGACAGCTTTTCAAACGACAGAGTTGATGTCTGGCAGCTAGATAAAAAAGCTGGTGTGCCGTAGTAGTGACTTGTGACCATGGTGGTTTTCGTTTTTCCCCTCAGGTGTGTCTGATATTCACATGTGTGTGGGTGAATGTGTGCTGTGTGACGCTATGCCTGAGGAGGTGTGCACATCACTCACTGCAGGTAGAGAGACATGGCAGATTAAAGTCAGTGACATGGTGCAGCATGGTGAACTGACGAGTTTTATTGGGGTTACTTTCGGGAATGTGGGTGAGGGGTCACTGACAGGAGCAGAAATGACCCAATGACAGCTGAATCACTAGAGCTCATTCCAGCATGCAGGAGAGCTCACAGAGCCGAGAGCCTGGAGCGCAGGGCCCAGCCTGGAGCTCAGGGCCCAGCCTGGAGCTCAGGGCCCATCCTGGAGCACATGGCACAGCCTGGAGCACAGGGCCCAGCCTGGAGCCAGGGCCCAGCCTGGAGCACAGGGCCCAGCCTGGAGCTCAGGGCCCAGCCTGGAGCACAGGGCCCAGCCTGGAGCTCAGGGCCCAGCCTGGAGCACAGGGCCCAGCCTGGAGCTCAGGGCCCAGCCTGCAGGCAGGGCAACAGGTTGGCGGGTATCCTTTGCAGGCAGCTCAGTTGGCCTGAGCCTTTTCTAGGCCACTCATCTTGTCTGCTTCTTTCAGGCTGCTTGGCTGCTCTGAGAGTCTTTAGACAGCTCAGTTTGAGAGTGACTCTCAACAGTCTTTACTGAAGGGCTGCTAGTCGGCCTGAACATGGCAAACATGGTTCTGGCAGGCCTTGCCCTTCCCTGTTCCCTCTGCTTTGCCAACAACTGTTAGTTTACATTCCTAAAGCCAGCCACCAAGGTCTCCTCCCTTATGTGGCCCCTTCCTACCCCTGAGGCTGACTATCAATGTCCAGCTATCAAAGTATTGAAGTCCAGTAATCAAACCCCCCTTTGGCTGCCCTGATGAACCTGTTCAATCAAAATTAAACACCTCATCCTAACATGTGGTTTCCCCTTTTACTTTTATCAACTGCCATTTGCTTATGGGTCACATCTGTCCCCTCTCTGTCTGGAGACAGTTCTTTGTCCCTCTGGGACCAATATCCCTCCCCCTCTCCCTTGTCCCCTCCCCCTTTTTTCTGGTCCTCTATTCTCTGTTTTTGTCTCTCATTCCCATCCCTTTGTCTCTCTAGGGAAAAAAAATCTCCTTTGTGCTGAGAACTTGATCTTGGGGTGTCTTGTGCCGAATACCAGTCTCTTCATTTACTGTTTACGGACTCATAGAGAGGGAGGGACCTAGTGCATATAGCCAGTTTCAGGGACTTCCTGGAGCTATTTTGAGTGGTGTACTTTGTCTTAATGAGCTACCTGACAGGACAGTGTTTCACCTTCCCTTAGAAGGCGCTGTTGTTTCACCTCCTTACAAACCTCCTGTCTTAAAATACCCTGTTTCACCTCTTTTCACACCCTGTGTCTTAAGAAGTCTCCCTTCAAGATAGAAGGTTTTAATCTCAGAGGAAAATGCTGTGGAGATGTGAGTGTACATATGTTCACATGCATATGTAAGCCAGAAGTTGATCTCAGGGGTCTTTCTTAATTGCCCTTTATCTTATTCACCCAAGGTGGGATCTCTGAACTGAACCTACAGATTTCTGAAATGGCTAGCCTCACTAGCCAGCTTGATTCAGGGGTCTTGTCTCTATGTTTTATAAGCACTGGAATTATAGGTGGGCTTACCCAGTAGTTATGTGGGTTTGAGCATCTGAACTCTTGTTTTCATGCTTGGATGCCAAG
The DNA here is from genome assembly GCF_004664715.2 of Peromyscus leucopus. Taxonomy (NCBI): domain Eukaryota; kingdom Metazoa; phylum Chordata; class Mammalia; order Rodentia; family Cricetidae; genus Peromyscus; species Peromyscus leucopus. The sequence continues at coordinate 6,960,558 of NC_051068.1, read as the reverse complement.
AGCTTTGTGCCCCAAGCAATCTCCATCTCCTTAGCTTTTATGGATTCCTTCCTTTTTTCCTTCTTTCCTTCTTTCCTTCTTTCCTTCTTTCCTTCTTTCCTTCTTTCCTTCTTTCCTTCTTTCCTTCTTCCTTCCTTCCTTCCTTCCTTCCTTCCTTCCTTCCTTCCTTCCTTCCTTCCTTCTCTCTCTCTCTCCCTCCCTCCCCCTCTCTCTTTCTTTCTTTCTTCCTCTCTTTCGTTCTGTATCACTTTATTTTACCTATCTATTCTATTTTTGTCTCTGTGTGTACAAGCACGCCCATGTCACAACACTCAGGTGGAGGTCAGAGGGCACTGTTGAGAGCTGGCTCCCTCCTGCTGCCTTGTAGCATTTGGGGATGGACCTCAGGTCATCAGGGCAGCATGTAAGCCTCTCTTCCTGCTGGGCCATTTCACAGCAACATCTTTTGTTTGTGAAATACTCTTGACAGTGACTCCTAACCTCATGGTCCCTTGAGAGACCAAGTTCCCCTAGCACATTTGATATTATCAAGGTTACTTACAGGTATGTGGTGACACTGTGTGACACTGTGTGTCAGGGAGGCTGTTTTCCAGCTTGTATCTTGGTGATCTGTGCTCCAAGGTGCTCGCTGTACTCTGGGGTCTTCTGTTCTGTGTTGTGTTCCTGCATGTGTTTTCCTCCTCTTCCTTCCCTCCGCCTCTCCTTCTCTCCTCCCTTTTCACATTGGAATTTATAGTGATGATCAAAATAAATATGTGTCCCCAAATATTTACAATGGCGCTTACAATCTCAACATTTCTATAATTCAAATCATTTGTTCTCACTACTCTAGTCATGTTTAGGAAATAATGTCTAAACTTGACTGTCAACATACACATTTTTCAAAGTCTCTCCATTCTCTTTACTTTGAGAAACCTGTTTTCTTTAGGAGGGACCAGCTTTCCAGTGTCCCTGTAGTTATTGCTTGATGTGACTCTCACCAAGGACCTAACCTGTAACTCTCGTGCCTTTGATTGTGTGTGCTCACAACTTACACTGGGGAAACACTTTCTTCTGTAGCTATTTCAGTTCAGCACTTTCAAATTCCAGGCCTGCTTTCTTCAATTTCTAATGTCTACAAAGGAAAAACTAGTCAAAGCTGCCTTTACTAGTTTGCCTCATGATTTTAGAGGATTTCTATTCATTAAAATTCTGCATTTATATAATATCATTTTATGGCATTATATAATAGAGATGCTCATTTTTTTGTAGAAGGAAGATAGCATACAAATTTGGATGATTCTTAGGAATCTCTTATACCGCTTTTATTGCATTTTGATATGGCTGAATTTATTAATAAAGGGAGGAGAGTTGGAATAGTAGCATGCTTTATCTTCTACCATTATTCAATAACAATTTTTTTGATTAAAAATTTTAGAGAAATTTTCCCATTTTCTTTTCCAAAAAACCCCATATTTTTTAACAAATAGAATAATCCTGGGCTTAATTCAGAATTGAGATTTTGTGGTCATTCCTTCAACCCCCTCACACTGTGACAGTCCCACACGAATAAGATCTGACATTATGATTTCTATTTTGCAAATAGAGTGAGTAACATGCAGAGGAGCAATGCATACGTAGTTTCATTTCTAGAAAGTGTCAAAAGTCTACTCTCTCCTCCTTTCCCAACCTCCCCACTTTTTTTCTTGTCTATAAATACTTTTGGAAAGTTCATTTTATTGTAGAAAATGTGGAGAGCCCTTGAGGATTTAAAAGAAAAACTCTCTACTCTCTGAAATTCTGTATTATAGTTGAGAAGAACAGGTAGGGCTCTAGTGTAGGTGTGTGTGAAGTGCTTGCCTGGCATGCACACGACCCTGGGTTCAATCTGCACTCCCAAAGACAGCTCCCCAAATGCTGTGCACACAACTCATTCTTGTGTGTAATAGAGCTACGCTATTGGTACTGAGGGAGAAAAGCATGGTTTGTCTGCCTGGGTGTGGGGGAGAGGAGGAAGGAGTAGATTAAGGTTTGAAAGAATAAGTGACATTTTGAGCTGGGGTCTTAAAGAGTAGAGAAGAAGGGAGGGATCCTGGAAAGATGATCAGAATGGGATCTCTAGTATCACAGATCATGCTGTCTCCTCTGTTAGATTTTTTTCTGTATTTTATTTCTAAACATCTATCTGACATTGTCCTGAATTCATATCTCCACCCCACCCCTTCTTCCTTATCACTAGTGAGCTGCACCATGAGATAGCACTGTTGGCTATGGTATTAGCTCTTCAGGACAGGGACTTTTTTTTTTCACTGTTCTGTGCCAGGGGGTGGGATGGGGTAGGGAATGGACACTGGAGGACACTCAGTGAATGAGTTACTTTTCTTGTTGTTGTGACGTAATTAAGGCAGGGTTTATTTAGGGTCACAGTTTGAAGGTACAGCCCATCATGAGGTGGAGAGAAAGCACTGTGCCAGAAGCATGGTGTTGCTGGTGGTGTTGTCTTGGCAGACAGAGAGTGATCGTGCTTGTGCTTAGCTGGCTTTCTTGTTTTATTCAGTTATGGCTCCAGTGGTGCAGGGGTGGTGCTGTCTCCATTCGGGGTGGCACCTCCCACCTCACTGAAACATTTCTGGAAACTCTCCCACAGGAAAACCCAGAGGTGTGTCTCCTAGGTGACTCTGAATCCAGGCAGGTTGATAGCCAAGAGTCACCATCACATGTACATTTGAAGAGTCTCTATTTTGTGTCACACTGTAGGAAATTCTGTATGTGATCAATTTCAGCAGTATCATGACTGAGGTCCACGTAACATAATGAGAAAGCCAATTCATTTTATGTTATTTCACGCAGCTGTCCCAATGTTTGCTCTGTGTTTTGTCATACAGGTAAATGTTCTTATTTAATTAGAATTGTACAGGGGTAAATTTTCATCAATGTGTCACTCTCTGCCACATGCTCTAGTGGCTAGGGGATTTTCTGTCCCTGGAGTACATAAATAGCATTTTGTTTCAGCCACATTCTGGATTTAATGGAGTCTTTATTGTACGTTAGCACAGACATGTCTTTGCTACCACTTACGTTTTTATAGGGTAATGTGACTCGGGAGACTAACACTAGTTACAGATACACCCACTACACCCATGGTTTCTCCCATGAGGAGGACACACATTTCATCCTCACACTAAAAATCATTGTTGTAGTTTGCTTTGCTGTAATAAACTCCATGGCCCAAAACAACTTGCAGAGCAAAGGGCTTATTTCAGATTGCACTTCGTACTTTTCAGTTAAGAATATGCTTTATATTTGCACTGCTGATGGAAATCTGGGCAGGAGCTTGGAGGAATGATGCTCACTGGCTTGCTTTCTGACTCTTGCTCAGCTACCTTTCTTCTGCAGCCTTGGATCATCTGCCTAGGTATGGCAGTGCCCACAGTGGGTTGAGCCCTCTTACATCAATTAACAATGAAGACAATTTATCACACATGTACCACAAGCCAGTCTGAAGTGGGAAATCTCCTCAGATTTCTCTGGGCTGTATCAAGTCGACAGCTGAAGTTAACTAGGACAGTCACAATCCTCAGTGCTCTTTGAGTATCTCCGATCATACCAGCAGGAAGTGTAACCTTTCCTAAGATCCTTCTTCCCATGCAATCCCAGGAGATCATGCTGTACATGGTGGGGCTTTTTGTTGTTACTGTCATGAACCAAGGCAATTCTGTAGTTCTGTAGGTTAGAAATGCTTATGTAAGTTAGATCAGGAGACCCGAAAGGATGTCTTTGTCATTTTCATGTCCACGGTAAGATGTGCAAGTGTCTGGACTTGTACTGGGTTCAGTGGACTCAAGACCTGCCTTTCTTTCTCTTTTCTTTTCTTTCTTCTTTTCTTCCTTCTTCCTTTCTTTTTTTTTTGAGACAGGGTCTCTCTATGTAGTCCTGACTGTTCTGGAACTTGCTATGTAGATCAAGCTGGCCTTGAACTCACAGAGGTCAGCCTGCCTCTGACTTCTGAGTGCTGGGATTAAAGGAGTACACTACCATGAGTGGCCACCTGCCTTTTTATTGACCCCCTGTGCTAATGGACAAGTATGGAAGGGGATAGATAGCTTCAGGGTATACAGTTTTTATGCCCAGTTGTCTTGGAAGGTCTGCTGTTCCAGCTCCCTGAGGTCCATGGAAACTTCCAGGCAACCTAACAAAAATAAGTTTTTTTTCAATCCCTCTTTTATTGCTTTGTGCATGTGTGTGTGTGTTATGTGTATTAGGTGCATGCCTACATGTCTGGGTGCCTGCACCTGTGTATACTTCGAGGCCAGAAGGGAGCACCCTGTTCCATTGTTCTCCACTTCATTTCCTTGAGGCAGAGTCTCTCACTGAACCCGGATCTAGGCTGGTGACAGTCAAGTACCAGGGATCCTCCTGTATATACTTACCTGTGCCCAATGCTGAGGACACAGCCAGGGCTTTACAAGGGTGCTGACTTACCTGTGCCCAGTGCTGAGGACACAGCCAGGGCTTTACAAGGGTGCTGACTTACCTGTGCCCAATGCTGAGGACACAGTCAGGGCTTTACAAGGGTGCTGTAGACTTGACCTCACATCCTTATGCTTGCATAGCACATGCTGAGCATCTCCCAGTTTTTTATCCCGTCTTCTTCAATAAGAGACCTTCTAGTTGCAGGTCAGGCTAGTGCTGCTTAAAATATATATGTGATCTCTTTAGGATGTTTAGTAGTTATAGTAAAACCCAGAGATAATTGTATTAATTTAATAATATTTCTTTTAATCATCAAATCTAAAATGTTATCAACATGCAATCTATGTGAAGTTATTATAGATGTTTTCCAGGTTCTTTTTATTCTAAATACTAAAGTTGGGCTTGAATGTTACATTTATAGCCAATCTCAACTTGAAACGTTTTTCATCTTTTTAAAAGTTCATCTATTTATTTTACATCCCAACCATAGCCCCCTGCCCATTCTCCTCTCCCAATCCCTCTCTCACATCCTGCCTCCCACCTCTTAATTCCCTTCTCTTCCATCTCCATCCAGCAGAGGGCATGTCTCATATGAGTATCAACAAAACATGGCATATCAGGTTGCAGTAAAACTAAGCACCTCCTCATGTATTAAGGATGGGCAAGGCAACCCACTATGAGGAGTATGGTCCCCAAAACTACTAAAAGAGCCAGAGAAAGCCCCTGTTCCTACTGTTAGGAGTCCCATACGAGGACCAAGTTACTGTGGAGGCCCACAAAGGTTTCCTAGTGAGATCTTAGCTTGTTTTACTCAGCAGGGCTGCATTAGAGGATTGCTTGACCACATGTATGGTTATCAGGTGACTGGAAAGGGCCTATACTTGACTGGGCTGGGGAGGTCTTCTGCTCTACCCTTTGGCATTCCTATAAGTAGCTCTTTAGAAGAGACAGGAGGGGACAGTGGATAATGATATAGGCCCTCCTGAGGCTATCTTGTGTTTCTACCTGTTTCTCTCCTCTCTATCCTTCTAGTTGATATCTCTTATCCCTCCATCCTCAAGAGTATCCTGCTGTAAAATATGAGAGCCGATCTCCTAGCTGGGCTCCCACACATGGTGCCAGGAATAGAGACGGGACTTGTTGAAAGGAGAGAGGGGGCGTTGCAGGTGGAAGGGGGCATGCCCAATAGGGAGTGAAAGTAAGGCGGCTGAATGCTGAAGTTGAAAAGTGAGGCTACAGCAAATATCTCTCTCTATCTAGGTTTCTGTATTTTCTCTCTCTCTTAATTTCTACCTATAAAAATTAAGGAAAAAATAAGGTAGAATATAGGAATATAGTGTAAGAAAAAAAACTTAGAATAAGATCAGCAACAAGACAGAGGAACTATATCCTTAATTTTCCAACTATGAAACTATGAACACAAACTCTTGCAGAAAAACCTATCAAAGAGGAGAAAAATGGGCAGAAAAAGAATCCAGTGGAAGCTTTTGGCCTGTGAACAGTTCAGATTTAAGTCCTGAGTGACAGAGGAAAGAATTTTCCCTGAGGCATATGTAGATGAAATAAAACTCTTCACTCTGCTGATCTTGAAACATCATACCATCAGAATTTGTTTCCTTGGCCACGAAGCCAAGAATAGGAAACAAAAGTCTTGGGAAAAAATTAGTAATCTCTCTCCCCAAAACTGAAAGCTTTCTTGGAAAATAGTTGGCAATCTCTCTCTAAAATACTGGAAACTCTTCAGGTCTTTCCTGTTCAAGATTTCTTTCTGTAAGGGCAAAAATTTAACTCACTTGGAAATAGCATTTATCAGAATGGGAAAATTACCTATAATTGCTCAAAAAAAAAAAAAAAAAAAAAACCCTCTCGGAACAGGGCAAATCCTCTCTGCTAGTCCTATCTCCCCTTCAAGTCAGTATTAAAAAAATCAGCTAGGGGCAGAGCATTGGCAGAGGAGCAGAGGAAGTGTAGCTGTTGCTGGACATTTTGTTGGTCACAGCTGCATGAGAAGAGTGTGGCAATCTTGTAGCTAGAATTTTCCTGCCTTGCCCACAGTCAGGATAGATCTTTGTCACCTGCCAGTCCCCCAGCCACTCAGACCCAACCAAGTAAACACAGAGACATATTGCTTACAAACTGTATGACCATGGCAGGCTTCTTGCTAACTGTTCTTATATCTTAAATTAACCCATTTTTATAAATCTATACCTTGCCAGGTGTCTCGTGGCTTACCGGCATCTTCACATGCCGCTTGTCCTGACTGCAGCTGGCAGTGACTCCATCTGCCTTCCTGGTCTTTCTTTTCTCCTCTCTGTTAGTCCCGCCTATACTTCCTGCCTAGCCACGGGCCAATCAGTGTTTTATTTATTGACCAATCAGAGCAACACATTTGCCATACAGAACATCCCATAGCACTCCCCACCTTTTTTTTTTTCCAAAAAGGAAGATTTTAACCTTAACAAAGTAAAATTACATATAATTTGGGAATTTGGGTGTAGCTTCTCTTACTACTTCCTGCTGGAGGGGGGCGCTGTATCTTATGGGGACACAAAGAAAACTTTAGGATTATAGAATAGTCCATGAGGCTGTATTGTCTGAGCCAGTTGCCTTCAAACCATTCTGGATGTTGGATCATCTGAGCCATGGTATCATCGGAGACCTTTCAGGGGGTCTTGGCTGGTCAAACCTGACGTATCTTAATCTGGAACAAATCCATAGCCTCTGGCTTTCTGTGGGAACAAAAGCAGTCTCCTTTCCAAAGCAACACATCCTTACATCCAAATTTTGAAGTCAAAGTATCTTTAATATATACATATTGGTTTAACTCAACATCTTTTACGATCAAATGTTTTTCTGCAGTTAAAAATCCCAAAGACAACACAATCCAGATTCTCTGTGTAATATTCATTTTTATGTGGCTTATTTTTTATATTAATTTTATTGTCTCTCTAAAGACTTTATTTTTTAAAACTATGTATTTGTTTATATAACTGTATATATCACCTTTTTTGTCTCTTTCAAGCCTATGTATATTTTACACACTTGTAAACTATTACATCTGAATCTGTCTTATTGTGAATCTATTGCTTTAAACTGCAGCATTTGTAAGACTGAAACGGCGCTATGGCTGCTGGCTCCTCCCACCTCAGCTTTCCAATGTGGCCGTGGTACATTTACCACCAGCTCTGGGAGCTATCCTCTGTCTATGCTTTTTTTTTTATTATCCAAGCAGCGTGTAGCCCAGAAACCTCTTTTTTTGTTTTGTATTAGCAAAGGCTAAATCCACCACACAGCTTAATGTGCCACTTGCAGAGGCCTCATTCCTGTCATACTGCAGGTCAAGGCGTACACCAGGAACCCACAAGTAGCTCAAACCGGCAGCTGCCACTCATTTGAGAGAGACAATTAGGAAGCTGTTTTTAGCTCCGTTTTAGAATCTTTTCTCAGGTTTTAGGTGGGGCGCCATTTGTAGCTAGAGTTTTCCTGCCTTGCCCACAGTCAGGACAAATCTTTGTCTCCCGCCAGTCCCCCAGCTGCTCAGACCCAACCAAATAAACACAGAGACATATTGCTTACAAACTGTATGGCCGTGGCAGGCTTCTTGCTAACTGTTCTTATATCTTAAATTAACCCATTTCTATAAATCTATACCTTGCCACTTAGTGGCGTCTTCACAGGCCGCTTGTCCTGGCGCGGCTGGCAGTGACTCCATCTGCCTTCCTGGTCTTTCTTTTCTCCTCTCTGTTAGTCCTGCCTATACTTCCTGCCTAGCCATGGGCCAATCAGTGTTTTATTTATTGACCAATCAGAGCAACACATTTGCCATACAGAATATCCCACAGCAAATCTTAGTGTAGGGCCTGACTCTCTATCTGGGGGAGAAGACAAGCAAGGATAAGACAAAGATCTTTCCAGGAGGGAATCTCTCTGAAAAGCTGAAAAAGCTTTTATTTCAACTACTTTCATTTTCTTTCACTGACCCAGAAAGGTGAGGGGAGCAAGCCCTGTCTGAATGTGCATAGGCAGAGGGATGCAGTCTGCTCCAGGAAAAGTGTCAGGTGAAGGAAATACAGCTATCCATGTCAACTCAGGGAGAACAGAATTGACTCAAAAACCTCCTGTGGTAAAAGCAAAAGGTTGAAAAAAAGTAGCTTGGGAAATGTAGTGACAATATAGAGAAAGGCAGTTTGGGAAATGTAGTCTGTAAAAAAGATACCGGTACCGCACTGGCCCAAACTCTGTTTTTTCAGTGTTTTCTTTCTTTCTTTCTTTCTTTCTTTCTTTCTTTCTTTCTTTCTTTCTTTCTTTCTTTCTTTCTTTCTTTCTTTCTTTCTTTCTTTCTTTCTTTCTTTCTCTCTTTCTCTTCTTCTTCTTCTTCTTCTTCTTCTTCTTCTTCTTCTTCTTCTTCTTCTTCTTCTTCTTCTTCTTCTTTTGGCTCAAAATGCTATTTTTCCCACAAGCCTTGTTAGCTTGCCTCTTGAAAATGAGAAACAGGCAAACAGCTTGCCTATCAGGAGGCAATTAAAATGCTAATATCAGTTGTCAACAAGTTACTTTGAAACCCTTTAGAAAATTAGGGAAAGAGGTTCATACACTGTGAAGTTGCTTTGAGTATGAAGAGAGAAAAAACTTATGGGCAAATAAAAAAAAAAGAAACTTGGGTTGTACTTGAAATGCAAGAGAGTGCTGTGGGATGTTCTGTATGGCAAATATGTTGCTCTGATTGGTTAGTAAATAAAACACTGATTGACCAGTAGTCAGGCAGGAGGAAGTATAGGCGGGACAAGGAGGGGAAGAATTCTGGGAAGTGGAATACTGAGTCAGAGACACTGCCAGCTGCCACCATGACAAGCCGCATGTGAAGATGCCGGTAAGCCACGAGCCACGTGGCAAGGTATAGATTTATGGAAATGGGTTAATTTAAGATATAAGAACAGTTAGCAAGAAGCCTGCCATGGCCATACAGTTTGTAAACAATATAAGTCTCTGTGTTTACTTGGTTGGGTCTGAGCGGCTGTGGGACTAGCGGGTGACAGAGATTTGTCCTGACTATGGGCAAGGTAGGAAAACTCTAGCTACAAACAGCTTGTCTTTCAGGAGGCAATTAAAATGCTAATATCAGTTGTCAACAAGTTACTTTGAAACCCTTTAGAAAACTAGGGAAAGAGGTCCATACACTGTGAAGATGCTTTGGGTATGAAAAGAGAAAAAACTTATGGGCAAATGAAAAAAAAAAAAGAAACTTGGGTTGTACTTGAAATGCAAGAGAGAAACATTGGCATCATTAAGACGCTCATGATGATCTCAAAAAGAAGCTTTAAAAAAATTAAGAAGAGGGAATTTTACCCTCAATCACCAAATAAAGTTTAGAGCCACTGATGAATTAGGCTCTGACTTCAAACTCTCAAAAAAACTTTCAGAATGATATCAAAGCTGACTATAAACTCTGAACTTTAGAAATGATTTTTGTACTTCCTGTCTTGTAATTTCTGTTAAGAAATCTCTTCTAGATGTTTGCTAAAGTTTGTAAAGTAGTCCTATAGAGTTTGTTTTTGAATATAAGTTAGTTCTGTTGAAAGATTCTTCTAGAGAAGTTTGTAAAATAGTTCTATAGTTTCCTTTTGAACATAAATTTGTAAAAAGTGTAAATGTTGAATGTAAGTTTATAAAAAGTGTATAGTGATGTTCATAATGGAATTGTTGTTGTTACTCTTTACCTTCACATATATTTGAACACTTATTATGATAGCTTAAAATATATTTTTATGGTTTCAGTGGCCCCTGGAAAACTTAACTGAAGGTGTCATAATTAGGGGAGCTTTTCTGTCTTCGTCCTAGAAGTTTCCACTCCTTCTGTTTCTGTTTAGAAAGGGATAGGCCTCCCATAATTGAGTTAGTTTGTAAAAGTGTTTTCATAATTAGCATGGGTTTGTGTTTACTTCAGTGGATACATTGAAATGATTTGAAATGACTGTTTTCTCCTGAAAATCAAAATAGTCTCTTGAAAGTTTTATTGAGCATTTGTTAGTAGAGAGTTTTTATCCAGGAAAATAGCTATCCTCTACTCCTTTACAAGGAAGGAGGTTTGGCATCTATGGAGATTACTATGGATATTTGCAAGCTCTTTAACAGGGACCTGGGTCAGAGAGTACCTCTTCTTGCCAGAGGCTTGTACCCAAAGATAGGCAACTTTCTTTGTGATAGCTTCCTGAATATAATATATATATATATATATATATATATATATATATATATATATATATATATATATATATATATATATATATATATATGTAAAATTTATCATGAAGAATGACCTAAGACAGGCACCATCTATCTGAGGAGCCTGGGGGCCCCTTTATTATATCAAGAAGGGTGAATTGTGAAGGCCCACAAAGGTTTCCTAGTGAGATCTGAGCTTGCTTTACCCAGCAGGGCTGCATTAGAGGATTGTGGTTATCAGGTGATTGGAAAGGGCCTGCACTTGGCTGAGCTAGGGGGAAATCTTTTGCTCTACCCCTTGGCATTCCTATAAATAGCCCTTTAGAAAAGACAGGAGGGGCCAGTGGATAATTGTAACATGAATTGCTAAAGGTCTTATTAATTAAAAACCTGGAGCTAGATATTGGGGTTAAAGCTGACAGATCAGAGAGACAGAATAAGTCACAGCCAATCTCACCTTGCTAATTCCTCAGCTGATCCTGTTTCCTCAGACTGAAAGGCTCTGAGTCCTAACCAGAAGGAATCTTAGCTGAACTGCTTAAAAGCCTCTAGTTCCTGGTCCTCATGCCTTATATGCCTTTCTGCTTCCTGCCATCACTTCCTGGGATTAAAGGCGTCCTTCCCAAGCAAAGACAAGAGCTCTCAAGTGCTGGGATTAAAGGTATGTGCTACCAGGTCTGGCTCTTTTCCGATTGTGGCCTTGAACTCACAGAGATCCAGATGGATCTCTGCCTCCCAAGTGATAGGATTAAGAGTGTGTATCACCACTGTCTGGCCTCTATGTCTAATCTAGTGGCTGGCTCTGTCCTCTGATCCCCAGATAAGTTTTATTTGTTAGAACACAAATAAAATATCATCACAGATAATGATCCAGGCCCTCCCAAGGCTATCCATTGCTTCTATGTCCCCCCCCCATTCTTCTATCTAATATCTCTTATCTCTCTCTCCTCAAGAGTTCCCTGTTGTAAAATGTGTGAGCTGAGCTCCCACAAGCTACAAGACTGTAACATAAATGCAGAGTGCCTAGATCAGTCTCATGTGGGCTCCCTGGTTGTTGGAGCCCCTATGAGCCCAGGTTAGTTGATTGTGTGAGCCTTCCCATGGTGTCCTTGACCCCTCTGGCTCCTACACTCCTTTCTCCTCCTTCACAGGATACCTGAGCTCCACCTAATGTTTGGCTGCTGCATCTGTACCCTCAGTTTCTTCATGACACCTCTCTGACAATTGGGCCAGGCACTAGTCTGGTCACAGGAGATGGCCAGTTCAGGCTACTTTTCCACTATTCAACTTGAAACTTTTGTTAGTTACTTTTCTTACAGAAATAGATTAAGGGAAGAAGGCTTTATTTTAGCACACAGTTTCAGAGGATTCATGGCTGCTTGGACCTGAGAGCTTGGGGAAAACATTGTGACATTGAGAGTATGTGGTTTAGGAAAGCAGTTTACTCTGTGGTTGGTCAGGGCAAAGAATGAGACATGAATCAGCCATGGATGATATTCCCCAAAGGCCCATCCCTAGTTGCCTACATCCTCCAACTTTGTACCACCTCTTGTAAACACAGGGTCTTCTCCCACCCACCTGTTGTCAAATACCCAGCAGCTGCTTCCCAAATTACCACACAGAGGCTTATATTAATTATAAATGCTTGGCCAATGGATCAGACTTATTATTAACCATCTCTTACATCCAAATTAACTCATTCTTGTTCATCTATTTATTGCCATGTGGTCTGTGGCTTACTGATCCTTCAGCATCCTGCTTCTTGTGTGGCTCGTGGCATCTCTGCTGACTCCCTCACTTTTCCTCTGAGTCCTTAGTTTGAGTCTTCCACCTAACCTTATCTTGCCTTGCCATTGGCCAAAACATCTTTATTATCAACCAATAGGAGTAATACATATCACAGCATATAGAAGGATCATCCCACAGAAACTTCTAAAGTTTCTGAATCCTCCTAAGGTTGCACCATCATCTGGAGACCATTTTAAATCATGAGCCAATGGAGGATTTCATGCTTCCAAACCACAGGAAACAAAAAGTTTCACTTGAGGACTTGACCTATGTTTAGAATCTGTTAATGTTAGAGTTAAAAGGTGATTTTTTTTAAGCCAAAAATGGAGGCTCACACATCTAATTCTAGCAGTAGAGAAGCAGGAACAGATTGGTTTCACCATCGAATTCCAGGTCAGTGGTTGCTACTCAGTGATGTAGTGAGACCCTGTATTAAAAAAAAAAGTGATTTCCAGAACCAAGTTTTTCTAAAACATTTACAGTTTTCTAAAACACGGAATGACCCATTTTTAAATTTAGATTTAAAAAGCTAAATAAAAATTAAAGTTTAAAAAAAAAATATGCCGGGCGGTGGTGGCGCACGCCTTTAATCCCAGCACTCGGGAGGCAGAGCCAGGCGGATCTCTGTGAGTTCGAGGCCAGCCTGGGCTACCAAGTGAGTCCCAGGAAAGACGCAAAGCTACACAGAGAAACCCTGTCTCGAAAAAACCAAAAAAAAAAAAAAAAAAAAAAAATTAAAGTTTAGGTGAGCATGGTGGCTGCTATGTGCCTATAATCCTGACACAGAGGCAGAGGCAGGAGGATCAGGAGTTGGCTATATAGCAAGTTCAAGTTCAGCTTGGCTACTTGAGGCAGTCTCTGAAAAAGAAAACAAAACAGAAAAGCAAATTATATTAATCAGAGTGCTTTAGAGGAAGAGAACTATAGAAAGAACATCTATCTATCTATCATCTATCTATCTATCTATCTATCTATCTATCTATCTATCTATCTATCTATCTATCTATCTATTTATCATCTATCATCTATCTAAAAGAGGTTTATTGTAATGGCCTACAGGCTATGGTCTCACTAGTCCAAAGGTGGTTGTCTACCAATGGACGGTCCAAAAATCAGTAGTTGTTCAGTCCAGGGAGCCTCAGCTGGTCTTCAGTATACACCAGAACCTCAAAAAAGCAGGCTCTAATGCCAGTAAAGAAATGGAGTTGCTAGGAAGATGAAGAGCAAGCAGGTAAAGAGAGAGCCAACTTCCTTATTCCTTACCCTTTATATAGGCTGGCACCAGAAGGTGTGGCCCACAGTAGAGGTGGGTCTTCCCACCTGTAAGATCAAGATTAGAAGTGGATCTTCTCACTTCAAATGTTTTAATTAAGCAAAAATCCTCACAGGTGTGTCAAGTCATGTTTAGGTTTTAGTTCATTCCAGATATAGTCAAGTTGACAACCAAGAATAGACATCACATGAAGCAATCTAAAAACAACAACAACAAAAATTAATACTTAAATTTAAAAAGTTAGTTCTTTGCTTACATGGGCTACATCTCATGGACTTGATAGCCCCATGTCACTAAAGGTAACTATATTGTACACAGAGAGAGCTTCCAGGATCATTTCTCAGTGGTTTCCGGAAATGTGTACTGCCAGTGTTACTTGGGAACCACAAGACAGAACAGATAACACACAGAAAGAAACAGTACAAACAGTATATCCAACCTTAATTCTGTAGTAAAGTTGCCTGGGTTCAAATTCCAGCCATAGTACTTTCCAGATAGGAGGAAGTTACTACACATTCTGGGCCTCAAGTCACAACCTGAAGAGGGGGAGGAAGAGGAGAGGGAGGGCGGGAGGAGGAGGAAGAGGAGGGGAAAGATAATGCTCCCAGGATGGCTTCATGGTGAGCTTATGTTAAGATGTCAGGAAACATAAGGTATAATTTAATTGCTTCAATGTTTACAACTTCACATTTTATTTTTCCATTTGTTCCTTACCAAAATGATAAGGTAGATCTAAGGGTCTGAACCCAAGTCTTCTCATTTAAGTTCATTTTGCTTTCAATGTTATCATTACCATCACCAGCAGCTAACTTGAAATGAGTGGTTTCTCTGAGATGTGGGCAGTCTTAATTTTAGGGCTTAATACTTGATAGGACACTGAGTTACACTATGTCCCCTGCCCCCATCTATAAAAGTGCATGATTAGAAACAACTATTCATATCTAAACATCCATAGATAAGCCTTAGAGAAAAAGATGTAGAGAGGGCTAGATAGATGGCTGAGTATTTAAGAACACTTGTTGCTCTTGTGGAAGATCTGGGTTGGATTCCCAGTATCCATGTGGTATCACACAGTCATTTGTAACTCCAGTTTCAAAGCATCTGGCATCCTCTTTGGACCTCCATGTACACCAAGCATGCATGTTGTGCACAGAAATATATACAGACAAAACACTCATACATAAAAATAACACAATAGATAAACCTATTAAAAAGATCTTAGTATGTGCTGGATAGACTTATGTTAACTTGTCACAAAGTATAGTCATCTGAGTGGAGGGAACCTCAGTTGAGAAAATGCCTCTGTAAGATCAGCCTATGGGCAAGGCTCTAGAGCATTTTCTTAATTAGTGTTTGGTGGGAGAAGGTCCAGCCCATCCTGGGTGGTACTGAAAGGACCGAGCAGATGCCATAACAGGCTGCTCAATCTTCTTTCAGAGATCAGGCCTCAATTTCAGTTTCCTGAGACTTGAGCAAGCAATTTCTGGGAAGGCCATGAACAAAAGACAGTCCTTGTAGTAGCTCCCTTTCTACATGTACTCTGACCACTCAAGGTTCACCAACTTAGAGCTATGTGCATGGGTCAGTGTGAATGTGCATGGTCAGTCAGCCTCCATGGCAGCTCAAGGACAGAGCCTGGGGCTTGTTTAGGCCTGCCCAAAAATTATAACTGTAACCCCCAACCAATAAATTCAAAGGTTACAAACCCTCACCCAATCATATGATGCCAAGGCTTGTACCACCCTGCTTGTGGTTTTTCCCTTAAAAAAACCCTCATTCGGGGAGCTCAGGGCCATCCTCCTCTACCTGCTGTGTCGGAGTGTTGAACATGGACCAACTCCTGTGTGTTTTGCATTGGATATCGGCTCTGTGGTGGTCTTGCTCAAGGGTCTTTCAATGTGGGCACGACAATACCACCCCAGGCTGGTGGTCCTGGGTCCTATAAGAAAGTAGACTGAGCTAATCATTGGGAGCAAGCCAGGAAGCAGTACTCCTCCATGGCCTCTGCATTAGCTCCTGCCTCCAGGATCCTGCCCTGTTGGAGTTCCTGTCCTGACTTCCTTTGGTGGTGAACAGCAATATGAAAGTGTAAGCTGAATAAACCCCTCCCTCCACAAGTTGCTTTGGTCATGGTGTTTCATTACAGTAACAGAAACCCTAATTAATACACAATATATTAATATCAAGAATTGAGGTCTCTAGTTTCTTAAAAAATATAGGCATTGCAACTTCCCTAAACATGTACTTAAAGTGAAAGTTACAGTCTTGTTTACTAATGCATATTAAGTCTGCACATTGTCTTGAGATTAATGTAAGGTCACAGCAAAAGCACAATACAATAATTAACCCTCAAATTCTCCTATTGTTTATCATATCATTTACTGGAAGAATGATTCTGGGCTCTGATTATTAGTATTTCCAGATTCTCTCTATTGAGCCCCAGGAAGAATGTGCTCATATTTATAACTTTCAGGATGCTTTTTGGATCCATTTTCTGGTTTTCCTTTCCTTTGATGGCTTGTCAAAATTATGTGCCTGCCTCCAGGTGTCACTTGGTTCCATCTTGACAGTCTGCTGCCTGTCAAGGAGGCACAATTGTTCTTTGTATCTATGTCCATGAGCCCTACGAACTGCTGAGTGGATCAGGCAATGAGTGAAATATTTGATTGAACTTAGACTCCATCGCACCATCTCCATGAATCAAGCCACAGTAAATCAAGGCTTTGCTCTGCCAGTGGTCTTTCAACTTTCAATACATTTTGATTTAAGGGTACTGGTTTGTGATCATCTCATATTTCATGAGATGATATCTTGTGAGCATGGGGAAAGATCTGAGAGAAATAATCAGATGAGAAAGATATATGGAATACAAGCAAGAGAGACAGGGACAGCCCAAATACTGAACTGTTATTTACAAGTGCTGATGTCGATAAAACTGCTGCACTGTTTAATGCTTCCTCCAGTGACACTCTGGACTGCCTGTGCCTGAGATTCTTGTTGAGAATAGTGCAAAAGTGTGTCTTACAGAATTCCACAAGAAAGCCTTCCTTTGGTGCCTGTCTGTGAGATAGCCATTTTTCTGATGCAAGAATTAATATACAGTTTTCCTCTCAAACAGGGAAAGAAAAGCTGAACTAAAGCAGTTGTTTCTCTGCAGAATGATACTAAATAATAGTATCTTTAAAAGATGATTGTTTGTTACCAATGAAAAGACTGTATGATATTAAGGAAAATAAAATAAAATTGGCCATAATTACCTCACTAGCGATAACTATTCCTCACACCCTATTGTATTTCCCTTTAGTCTTTTATATGTGTATTTTACAATCTAATTATAATTATACTGTATATGGTTTTGAGTTCTACTTTTTAATATTATAAAATTTTTATACATTGTTAGGTTAAGCATTGAAGAGACTTCCATAAATCACTTAGTCTATTACATATGCTGGGAAATTTTGGCTGTATTTATATTATCTTTCACACCCCCCCCAAACTGTGGTGAATGCTTTTGAGTTTTTATTTTTCAACATGTATTTGGTAATTGCTTTAGCATATGTCCCTAGAATTTGGTTCCATTGGAAGCATGTGGGAGTGCCTGCCAAGACAGCATGTTTAAAGCAAACACAGCATGAAGGTACAGATAGCCACCACGGCAGCAACCTGGGAGTGCTCCCTGCGTTTCTGTGTGCTCCTCCCTTGAAGACTGCATGATCCTGACATAGTGATGTTGACTCAGTTGACATATATCCTACCACTCGAGTTTCTGTGTAACCTCTTGTCCTAGCTTTCATCTGTCATATTGGCATCAACCTGGAGCCACCTGGGAAGAGGGAACCTCAACTGAAGAAGTGCCTTCATCAGATTTTCTCAATTGCTGACTGATGCCTATTGAGGGTGGTGCCATCCATAGGCAGGTGGGCCTGGCTGTTGAAGAGAGGTGGCTGAGCAAGCCTGAGAAAGCACGCTTGTATGTATAGTTTCTCTCAGGACAGGTTTAAGCTTCATGCTCCTACCTTGGTTTCCCTTAGTGATGGGTTGTGACCTGTACATGTACATCAAAGTCAAGTAAACCCTTCCTTCTCAAGTTGATTTTGGTTAGAGTGTTTTGACACAGCAAAGGAAAGCAAATTAGAACAGCTTTGCTGTTTTTTTAAATTGTATTACCTGTTCTCAAAGGGAAAATATATGTCACTCTTGAAGATGTAGAAAAGTGTGAACTAACAGTTCCAAGATTGTATCATATCTGCAAGTTGCAAGGCTCTTTGTTACCGAACCAAACCAAAACAGTAGCAGACAGCTTTGCTACTCGCATTTCCTTCTTCGAAGATCCCAAGCATGTTGGGTGCTGCTGCCATCATCAGCAATGCTGAAGAAAGGCAAACAATGATAAGGAAGAGATGGCTATGATGGACTGGACTGTCCAGCGCCTCCTCCTCCAGCAATTCCTAAATAAGTCACTGTAGCTCAGCGCTTGTCTGACAGAGAAAGCAAGCTTAGACCACAATAGGGGCAATGATATCGTTGTCCTGCGGATGTATCATAATGGGCATTTGAAAGAGGAGAGAGGGAATGTGACAAAATGTTAATAGTTGCAGAAGACTTGTGCAGACTGCCCATTGGTCATATTGTCTACTCTTGTCACTTTTTCACAGATTTAAAAATTTGAAAATAAAAAGCCAAAGAAGATGGAGGCATTGCTCAGGGGTTAGGAGCCCCAGCTACTCTTCCAGACTACCTGGGTTTGATTCCCAGCACCCACATGGTAGATCATAACCATCTATAACTTCAGTTCCAGGAGACCAAACATCCTCTTGTAACCTCCACATGCACCAGCCACATACATACATTCAGGCTCTCATTCACATTAAAAAAAAAAAAAGCCAAAACAGCCACACCACCAAAATTCCTTAGGAATAATCAAGAAATTATGACAAAAAAGATCAGGTACTTGAAATCAGGTAGATGTGGACCAGAGCATATATGATTGTGGTAGGGTCACAGGGCCTCCCTGGGGTGTCTTCTTTGGAAGAACCCAGTGGCAGTCTCCCCCACAGTTTATGGGCAGATTTGCTCACCCTTGTGTAATCAGTCAGTTTGGTGATAATTTGTTTAGATATTTGAGGCAGGGTCCTGTGCTGTTCCTTTTGGGGGATGGGGTGAGTAGGCACAGAGCCAACAACACAGACTCTGGGAGGTAGGGAAGGTCTGATGAATATGCATCTTCTGGTGTGATGTGGCTGCCTCTCATTGGTCCAGGTCATCTCAGATCATGTCTCAGCTGCTGTTGCTAAGGCCCTTAGGCAGATCCAGGTTGGCACTCAGGAAGTATCTCATGTACATGCTCTCATTCCCGGTTTGGGCCTGCTGACCCTCAGGCCTGTTAGGGCTGAGTCATACCACAGATATTGTCTTAATTACAGTTACTATTGCTATAATGCAACACAATGACCAAAAGCAAGATGATGAGGAAAGGGTTCATTTGGTTTACACTTCCACCTCATAGTCCCTCATTGAAGAAAGTTAGTACAAGAATTCAAGAAGGACTAGAACCTGAAAGAAGAAGCTGATGCAGAGGCCATGGAGGGGTGCTGCTTACTTTCTTGCTCCTCCTGGCTTGCTTAAATCTGCTTTCTTAGAGAAGCCAGGACCACTAGCCCAAGGATGGTACCACCCATCCTGGGCTGGGCCCTCCCTCATCAAAACACTCATTAAGAAAATACCTTATAGGTTTGCCTACAGCTGGATCTTACAGAGGCATTTTCTCAATGGAGGTTCTCTCAGATGACTCCAGCTCATGTCAGCTTGACAGAAAACTATCCAGCACAGGTATTCTGAAAGAGAAGTTATTCCTGGCTCTAGAGGAATAACTTTGTTCTTAGCAAAAGGTAGATGGACATGGTGATTATCATGGACTAGCTATTTAGCTAATGTTATTTAAAACAGGTCTTAAAAGAGAAAACTATATATTTCTCTTCTGTTTGGCCAAGAAGTTGTTTCTGGGTTTGCATTTGGTGTCTTGGAAATGTTACAGAATAAAATTCCCTATATTCACTTTCAGGGAAATGCCAGAGAAAGTCATTTTTCTTACAGTTGAACTTTGTCTTTCAATTTTTGTATGAGTGTATATGTGTGTATTCATGTGTATATGTGTACACTGTGTCCATGTGGAGGCCAGAGGTTGACAGTGAGTCTTCCTAAAGTTCCTTTCCATTCTGTCTCTATCTCCTCACTCTTGCCCATATACCCAGCTTTTTACATCAATGCTGTGGATCCAAATTCAAGTCCCTTTCATGCCCACTGGGATATTGACTCAGTCTCCCCATCCCAATATGGAATTCCTGAACAGTGGTCAGAGGTGTTATCATCAGTCAGATGGACAGCTAAGCCAACCTGGGCTTCTCTCATTCAGCTAGACTCATGTTCATGAAAGGAAATAGTTCCCCAGTGCTTATGGAAGATAAAATGTTCTGGTATGAGCTTAGAAAAAAAAAGCAGTTTCTTAACATTCATGGTTTTAAATCAATTATAATTCTATTAATAACTAATGTGAGAGGAGGTCAGCAATGCAGGTGGTTTCCTTGTGGGGTGGAGGACAAAACGGTATTATTTGATAAAAGTGGGAGTTGAAGACATTGAGGAAATCCAGAGAATTATAAGGTCATATTTCAAAAACCTCTACTCCACAAAACTGGAAAACCTAACAGAAATAAATATTTTTCTGGATAGGTACCACATACCTAAGTTAAATCAAGACCAGATAAACTATTTAAATAGTCCAATAACCCCTAAGGAAATAGAAACAGTCATTAAAAGTCTCCCAACCAAAAAAAGCCCAGGACCAGATGGTTTCAGCACAGAATTCTACCAGATCTTCAAAGAAGAGTTAATACCAATACTCTCTAAATTGTTCCACATAATAGAAACAGAAGGAACATTACCAAACTCCTTCTATGAGGCTACAATTACCCTGATTCCTAAACCAAACAAGGATGCAATAAAGAAAGAGAACTACAGACCGATCTCCCTCATGAACATTGATGCAAAAATACTCAATAAAATACTGGCAAACAGACTCCAAGAACACATCAGAACAATTATCCACCATGATCAAGTAGGCTTCATCCCAGGGATGCAAGGGTGGTTCAACATACGAAAGTCCATCAATGTAATACACCATATAAACAAACTCAAAGAAAAAAACCACATGATCATCTCACTAGATGCAGAAAAGGCATTTGACAAAATCCAACACCCCTTCATGATAAAAGTATTGGAGCGATCAGGAATACAGGGAACATACCTAAACATAATAAAGGCAATTTACAGCAAGCCAACAGCCAACATCAAATTAAATGGAGAGAAACTCAAAGCAATTCCACTAAAATCAGGAACAAGGCAAGGCTGTCCACTCTCCCCATACTTATTCAATATAGTACTTGAAGTTCTAGCCAGAGCAATAAAACAACATAAGGAGATTAAGGGGATACAAATTGGAAAGGAAGAAGTCAAGCTTTCTCTATTTGCAGATGACATGATAGTATACTTGAGTGACCCCAAAGATTCCACTCAGGAACTGATAAAGCTTATAAACACCTTCAGCAACATAGCAGGATACAAGATCAACTCAAAAAAATCAGTAGCCCTCCTATATACAATGGACAAAGAAGCTGAGAAGGCAATTAGAGATACATCACCCTTTACAATAGCCACAAATGACATAAAATACCTTGGGGTAACACCAACCAAGCAAGTGAAGGACCTATATGACAAGAACTTTAAGTCCCTGAAAAAAGAAATTGAAGAAGATGTCAGAAAATGGAAAAGATCTCCCATGCTCATGGATAGGCAGGGTTAACATAGTAAAAATGGCAATGTTACCAAAAGCAATCTACAGATTCAATGCAATCCCCATCAAAATCCCAACACAATTCTTCACAGACCTGGAAAGAATAATACTCAACTTCATATGGAAAAACAAAAAACCCAGGATAGCCAAAAGAATCCTGTACAATAAAACAACCTCTGGAGGCATCACAACCCCTGACTTCAAGCTCTACTATAGAGCTACAGTAATAAAAACAGCTTGGTATTGGCATAAAAACCGACATGTGGACTAATGGAATCGAATTGAAGACCCTGACATTAATCCACACACCTATGAACATATAATTTTTGACAAAGAAGCCAAAAGTGTACAATGGAAAAAAAAAAGCATCTTCAACAAATGGTGCTGGCATAACTGGATATCAACGTGTAGAAGGCTGCAAATAGATCCATATCTTTCACCGTGCACAAAACTTAAGTCCAAGTGGATCAAAGACCTCAACATAAATCCAGCTACTCTGAACCTGCTAGAAGAGAAAGTAGGAAGTAGTCTTGAATGCATTGGCACAGGAGATCACTTCCTAAATATAACACCAGTAGCACAGACACTGAGACAAACAATCAATCAATGGGACCTCTTGAAACTGAAAAGCTTTTGTAGAGCAAAGGATATGGTCAACAAGGCAAAGCGACAGCCTACAGAATGAGAAAAGATCTTCACCAACCCCACAGGTGACAGAGGACTGATATCCAGAATATATAAGGAACTCAGGAAATTAGACATCAAAATGACTAACAGTCCAATTAAGAAATGGGCTACATAACTAAACAGAGAATTCTCAACAGAGGAAACACAAATGGCTGAAAGACATTTAAGGAATTGCTCAACATCCCTAATCATCAGGGAAATGCAAATCAAAACAACTCTGAGATACCACCTTACGCCTGTCAGAATGGCTAAGATCAAAAACACTGAAGACACTTTTATGCTGGAGAGGATGTAGAACTAGGGGAACTCTCCTCCACTGCTGGTGGGAATGCAAGCTTGTACAACCACTTTGGAAATCAATATGGCGTTTTCTTAGAAAATTGGGAATCAATCTCCCCCAAGATCCAGCTATACCACTCTTGGGCATATACCCAAGAAATGCTCAATCATACCACAAGAGCACTTGCTCAGCTATGTTCATATCAGCATTGTTTGTAATAGCCAAAACCTGGAAACAACCTAGATGCCCTTCAACTGAAGAATGGATAAATAAATTGTGGCACATATACACAATGGAATACTACTCAGCAGAGAAAAACAATGACATCATGAGGTTTGCAGGCAAATGGATGGATCTAGAAAAAAATCATCTTGAGTGAGGTAACCCAGACTCAGAAAGACAAATATGGTATGTACTCACTCATAGGAAGATGCTAGATGTGGAACAAGGATGACTGGACTGCTACTCACATCACCAGTGAGGCTACCTGGAAAACGGGACCCCAAGAAAGACATGGAGAAATGGATGAGATCTACATGAACAGCCTGAACATGAGTGGGAGTAATGAAGGGCGAGGGTCGAGGGAAAGAGAGCGGGAGATCCTAGCTGGATCAAGAAAAGAGAGGGAGAACAAGGAATAGGAGACCACGGTAAATGAAGACCACATGAGAAAAGGAAGAAACAAAGAGCTAAAGAGGCCCACAGAAATCCACAAAGATACCCCCACAAAAGACTGCTGGTAATTGTCAAGAGACAGCCAGGACTGACCTACTCTGGTGATGGGATGGCCAAACACCCTGATAGTTGTGCCACAAACCCCATCCAAGGACTGAGGAATCTGGATGCAGACATCCACAGCTAGGCCACTGGTGGAGCTCCGGAAGTCTAATTAATGAGAAAGAGGAGGGTTTATATGAGCAAGAATTGTTGAAACCAAGGTTGGATAAAGCACAGGGACAAATAGCCAAACGAATGGAAACACATGGACTATGAACCAAAGGCTGAGGGGCCCCCAACTGGATCAGTCCCTCTGAATAGGTGAGACAGTCAATTGGCTTGATCTGCTTGGGAGGCATCTAGGCAGGTCCCGGGCTCCTTGCATGAGTTAGCTGTTTGAAACCTGGGGCTTATGCAGGGACACTTGGCTCAATCTGGGAGGAGGGGACTGGACCTGCCTGGACTGAGTTTATCAGGTCGATCCCAGTCCTCGGGGGAGATCTTGATCTGGAGGAGGTGGGAATGGGGAGTGGGCTGGGGGGAAGGGGTGGGGGGCAGGAAGGGAGAGAACAAGGGAATCTGTGGCTATTATGTAGAACTGAATAGTATTGTAAAATAAATAAAAAAAAAATGAAGAAAAAAAAAGTAGGAGTTGAACAATCTGTTCCCAGAGAATCCGAAGTTCCGACTGTTTCATTTCAATGTTTATGTCTTGAATTATGACTACATAAACCTCCCATATCTTAAGAGCAAGCTTTTAATCTGGTCCTTCACCATCTCATTGCATCAAGAAATACTCAGTACTCTTTCATTTCATATTCTTATTATGAAGGTAGTATAAGTCCTTATTTATTATTCTCAATATTTATAACTTGTACTTATCTGTTGATGTTACTTATGTTATGTTCTGTACAGGTCCCTTCTATTATCCCTATTTCTAAATCCTCTTATGGGCATTAGTTGGAGTTTCTCATGTTGGCTTCAGATTCACCATCAGGTCAAATATGAGAATCTATGTTTTGCCTAAAGAGCAGGTAAAACAAAATATAAAAGCTCCAGAGGAAGGAATGGAGATTTCAGTGAGAGAACTGATAGTACCAGCCAAATGGCATGTGGCCATATCCTCAAGGACTGAGAACATATACCACTAGCTCGGTCATTGTAAATAGGCATTTATCTGCACGTGGAATGTGGCTATTTCCCAAGAAGCATGCATGACTATCAGCATCCTTGGGTGGACCTTGCATACCTTAGTCAAGTCTGGAAGAAAAAGGAGGCAGCAGCAGTTATTATTTGAGCTCTTCAAAAAGAAGAATTTGAGCATGAGTCAAGTCAAGCACGTTGAGAACATTTATTGCTACCAGTTGAAATGAAAGAAGTATAGACTATCTTTGGCAAGGGTTTGCTGTGGTGACAGCCTTTGTTACCAGATGCTGTTCACCTCAGCTTCAGGACGCCTTGGTCAGCCTGCTCCCTAGTGTCTAGTTTTGCTGCACAGTTTGAAGCCTCTTCAGTTTCGTTTTCTGCCTCCGAGCAGTTCTCAGTTTCTTAGTTTTTAAGAAGTTGTCTTCTAGTTGGTACAGAAAGTCTTCAATTCGTCCGACCTAGAGGTAGTAAACAGAAAGAAGTCTTTGCTTGGGTTTTGGGCATTCTAGTTTGAATGTGAAAGGTCTCCAAAGGCTTATGCATTGGAACACCCCTCCCTCCCTGCTAGTGGCACTATTGTGCAAGGTTGTGGAACATTGAAGAGACGGAGCCTCACTAAAGGAAGTGCGTCACTGAGGGTGAGCTCTGAGGTTCGGCTGCCTGCTGCTCTCTGCTTCCTGACTTAGACACAGTGTGATCAGATGCCTCCTGCTCTGGCAGCCATGCCTACCCTGTCATGGCAGACTCCATGACAGAAACCATGTGCCAAACTAGAACCCTCCTTCCTTAAACTACTTCTTTTGAGGTATTTGGCTACAATAATGGTAAAAGTAACTAACATAAAGCCTTGGAAAACTATGAAAATGAAGAATTTAAAATTCGTCACAACCACAGGCCTCGTTCAAGCACAATGAGTGGACACAGCATTGGTAGACAGAAGGGAAACAAGTTTCTATTTCCGGTTCCCTTGCTTTACTCTGCAGGCATGCAGAGGCTGGCTTTTCTACTCAACCCATACAGTGGGGATGGAGAGGCATATCACTTCCATGTTCTTTCTGGCAGCCGATGAATAAAGGGATTTCAAAAGACTGCATGGTGAAAATGTAACCATAGCAGTTTTCTCCAGTGCTTTATAAAACCAAGAGAAAAAGTGAATCTGCTCTCTCAAAGTTGGTAAGCCTAGCATTTCTATAAAAGGACCCTGGCCAACACTGGAGAAAACTGGATATTCCACAGTCTTGGCAGGAGCCATTGCTTCCTGAAATTAAAGGAGAAATTTGAAAGTACATTTTATTTAAAAAAAAAAAAAGCCACACTCTAGGACTGAGATGAAACAATGACACATTGATACACAGAATAATAATTCTCGAGAAAAGAAAAACTATTAGTCTTTTTCAAAGAAAATCTGCAATTATCCAGTAGTGGCTGGCTAGATATATTTTATAATGTTTGTCTGAAAAACTAGAGGATAAAATTTTCCATATATGCTGAATTGGGCTCTCATGAAAGTCAGTAGATACAATTCATACTTAGCCTTGCCTCGCAAGATCTGCACATTGTCTTAGTCTAACATCACTCACTACAGAGCCCATGGTCATTAACTTAGCTCAGCGGGGGCACTTACAATTCAAGGTGCCATCTACTTAAGATAAAAGCACTTAGAACTTCAATTTTCCAATTTTGAGTCCTGCTCTTAAACCATCTGATTTATCATTCAGGGCTATATCCAAAAGATAATTCGGATTGTCAAAGTGAGAGTAATAAATGGCTGCACTCATCTGCACGTTAGGCTAAGGACACATCACTCCAGGTGATATAAACTTCGGCTCGGTTCCTTAGGAAAACAGATAACTTATTTATGCAAAGCAACTCTTTCCGAGAACCTTTTTGAAGTTACATCAGGTAAATGTCTCCAAAAGCACATTGTCATTAATGACGTCTTGTCCCTGCAGGAATCATCAAAATAGCCTGGAGTCAAGCCATTGTTTTATGTATTCCGTGTATTCTACACTATCCAATTTTCAGGCAACTAGTGAGTAAAAACAAAGAGGAAAACAACAGCAACAAACCAGAAAAGTCATTACATACAATCACACAAACACAATGGTGACACTGCATTTCTGTGGTAGTTGAGCTGGTGACTCCTCCCTGTCATTTGCGCTGACAATGTACCCTTGTCGACTCTTGACAATTACAGTGTTCCCAACTGGCTCAAATACAATTTGAAATGACAATTTCAACAAAAACCTCAACAAAAACAAGCCTTCTCCAACAAGAAAAAAAAAATCAATCATGCAAAAGTGAGCACTGCTTTCATTTTTGTTTTTGGCAATAGTTTTAATAAGAGCAGTGTTGACCAAATGGATGCCCCTTCATTTAAAAAAAAAAAAGACAAAGATGTCTGAGTGTGGTTGCACAAGCCAGTAATCCCAGCCTGTGGGAGTCTGAGCCAGGAGGATTTTAAGTTGAAGGCTAGCCTGGGCTACAAAGGAGATCCTTTGTAGGAGGAGGGGAAAAAAAAGAAAAACAAAAGAAAATAAAGAAAAATGCAAGCCAAGTCAGCGTGGTAGAGAACGGGAGGCTGGAGCCAAGTGGTTTAGCTTGAGCACTGATGTGGTATGCTCCTGGCCCATCCAGCCTGTCACATGTTGCTCTTTCTGTCAATCTCACATTGACATGCAATGATCCCTTTGAAATAAGTCTGGCCATGTCTGTCTTGGTTAAAATACTTGAAATGGATTCCATGTGGCCCACACCCATCCCAGTGGACCTGCTCCATTGCTCTCTGCCAGTCCATCTGCTTCAGCCATGTGACACATTTTTCAGTCACCCTAGATACCAGGTGCCTCTGCACCCTTGACCCTCCTGGGGCTCTGCCTTCTGTGGGACCCCATTTCCTTTGTACTTCTGGGTAAACGCCAATGCCTCTGTAGAGCCCTCCTCTCCCAGTCAGCCCAAGTTGTGCCTTAGTAATGTATTCCTGCAGCCGTTCATTCATCTCTGCACATTACATGTTGTTTTTAAAAAAGTTTTAGATTAATCTTACGTATACGAATGTTTTGCTTGCATGTAGGTACGTGCACCAGGTGTGTGCCTGGTGCTCTAAGAGGCCAGAGCGGCACTGGATCCCTTGGAGTTGGCCTTACAGAGGGCGGTGAGCCACCATGTGGGTAATGAGACTCAAACCCTGATTCTCTGCAAGAGCAGTAAGTGCTCTTAACTCTTAAGCTCTTAACTCATCTCTCTGGCCCCAGTGTTACAAGATTTTATTCAATAGCTTATGACAACTTACATAATATCCGTGTTGTGAAACTAAATCCCATATTGTCCTTGTTTTCAAAACCTAGGATATGACGGATCCCCAGTAATCCTTCACTTTCTAGTAAGTGAGTTGAGCAGATTCAGAAATCAGTGTTTTTTCCCACACTCCTACTGATACAGGGATTCAGCATTACTGCAGGAAAAACAGACACCGTGTCCACAGCCCATCACTGCATCACCATTGTCCAGTGTCCAGGCTGCCAAGGCAATGAACACACGGTGAATTGGCATGTTTGTGTCAGCCCCAGTGATGACTCAGCAGGCTCGGCTTGTCACATCCTTGCTCTGTGTGCTCTCTGGGCCTCAGGTCTTATGGATGTTTTGTATTATAAGAAGGGTATCCCAGATAATTCCAAGGCCACACCCAGTCATGAAATTCCCTGACATGGACTCATATGAGATCTGGGTAGTCTGGTCCTAAGGATGCGGGCACACACACACTTTCAGAGGTGGGGCTATTCTGTTAAATTATACTGTTATACCAACGACACAGCAGTCAGTAAAGTAAATCAATTTGTGCTTCTGTACTTGCTGAAGGACAGGAGAGCTGCAGAGTATTTTAGTAAAGCTGGGTCTTTATTTTCCTTTTTTAAGTAAAAAAAAAAGAAAAAAGAAAAATGCTGGTTGCAGGGAAAATAGATTCACATAACTAAGAACAGATTGCAAATGATAGAAATTTCTATAAAGCCCTTAGGGAAATGAAACACAAAGAAACACAAGGAAGTGACAAAGAGAGAAAATGCTTGTTTGGAGGCATGGGTTTCTTTAGTCTCTCTTTTTGGAACATCATCCATTTGCTTAGCAGTGTCAGGCTGCTTGGCCACTCTGAGTCCAATATTTCCACTTGCAAAATGGGCAGGTGACATTTCCTTATGTGCATGTGTGTCAATGCTGACTTGGCACTGCAGTGCTGTGGGTGAGGGACTGATGGTGACTGCAGAGAGTTCTGGACGTCTGATGACTGTGGGGACCTGAAGTTCTCAGGGGGAGGGCGCGCTCTATTCTTTTCTGCGGATGTTGGTTATCAGAGTTGATAAATTGTCATTAGGTAGGGTTTTGTTTTGTTTTGAGATAGGTTTTCTTGTGGTTCAGAAAGACCTCAAACTTACCATGTAGCCATCACATCTGACATTTGGTTTACATGGTGCTGAGGATCTAACCTATGGCTTCCTGCATACTAAGCAAACACTCTACCAACTGATCTACATTCCTTGCCCTCTTAGGACCTTGTAATTCATATCTAAATACTATTGTTGCAAGTTTCAACATAAATTAATATAGATTGTGTTTCTCTTGAACTTTGTTAAAATCTTAACTTCTAGTATTTCAAATACTTAGTCTTAATTTTTATTTATTCACTAACAATTTAATAGATGTGTATAATTAATCTTGATCCTATGCCCCCTAAACTGTCTCCTCTTCCTCTTCCAGATACTCCCTCTGACACTTATCCTCATCCCCTTCATGTCTTCTCTCTTTTTTGATAGTTTGAATAAGAATGGCCTCCATAGGCGTAAATACTTGAATGCTTAGTCATCAGAGAGTAGCCCCATTTGAGAAGGGTTAGGAGGTGTGGCCTTCTTGGAGTAGATGTAGTCTTGTTGGAGGAAGTGTGTTATTAGGGGTTGGCTTTGAGGTTTCAAATGCCCAAGGCAGTTCAGTGTTTCTCTCTCTTTCCACCTATGGATCAGGATGTACCTCCAGCCACTGCTCCAGTGTCTGCCTGCATTCTGCCATTCTTCCTGTTATGGAGAAACTATAAGCAAGCCCCAATTAAATGCTTTCTTTCATAAGAGTTGTCTTGGTCATGGTGTCTCTCCACAGCAAGAGAAGAGTGATTAAGACAGAAGTCGGTACCAGGGACTGGGGTTTTGCTGTGACAGACCTGACCATGCTGTGTTTTTGGAGGACTATGAAGACTTTGGGACCTTGGACCAGAAAAGCAGATGGGTACTTTAAGTGGGGATTAATGGACTATCTTAGTAGGAGTATGGAAGACAGTGCTGAGGACAGTTTGAACTGTGGCAGCCTAGATCAAGATGTAGCAGAGGGGGAGAATAATAGAGTGGCCTAGAGACCATTCTTGTGATATTTTAGCAAAGCATGTGGCTGCGTTTTGCCTTTTTCCTAAAAATCTGCCTGAACCTAAATTGAAGACTTTTGTAAAAATGACATTGGCAGAGGAGAGTTCAAGACAGCCTAGTATTGACTGTGTCACATGGCTATTAGTGGCCACTCTTATGCAAATCTAATGAAAAAGAGCAAGATGAGGAATGAAAAATGTAAAATGTACAGTTTGAGGGGGAAAGGAGCACCAGAAAAATGTAATATTGGAGTCAAGTTCAGTGCTCAAGGAGATGAAGAGTTTAAAGAAAAGCCTGATGCTAAATAGAATAAAGGGAGTGGTGACCTTAGGGCAAGATCTGTCCAGCTAAGCTTCCAACTGTGAAAAGGAATTAAAGGAAAGCTTAAGCAGTGAAGAAAACCATCAAATACAGAAAGCTGATGCAAATGTATTTGAAAGAGGGGCCAGGTACTTGGCAGCTTCAGCTTTGTGGAGAAGGGGTTGTAGAATCTCCCTCTGTGGCTAAGGGAGGCCACTGAAGCCAGACGTGTGTCAGAGGTGTCCCTGTAGGGAGGCCTAGAGAGGCCATTGTATGAAGTTGTGAAGGTGAAACCTGTATTTAATTGGAGACTCCAAGGTGTTGGAGATGCCAGAATTGGGGTTGCTTGCCAAGGAAGGCTGCAGAGGGGGTCTGGAAACACAGAGGAGGTGTATATTGCAGTCAGCAAGCTGAAAAGAGTGGAGATCTAAAGGGTGCTTTGACATCAGACATGGAGATGAAGAGTTTAGAGTTTGCCCTGCTGGTTTTGGTCTTGTTTTTGTCCAATACTTTCTCATTATGCTCCTGTTTCTCCCTTTTGGAATGATAACATATGTTCTGGGACATTATATGTTGGAAGTATGTGATCTACTTTTTGATTTTGATTTTATAAAGGGTTACAGTTAAGAGATGGCTGTGAGTCTAGAGAGTCTTTGAACTTTGGACTTTTAAATAGTGTTGGGATTGTGATTTAGACCATGGAGACTTTTGAAGTTGGACTAAATGCATTTTGCATTATAATATGGCTATAAACCTGTAGGGGTCAGAAGTGGAATGTAGTGGGTTGAGTAAGAATGGCTCACACAGGCTCATAGATTTAAATGCTTAGTCATCAGTGAGTGGCACCACTCAAGAAAGATTAGGAGGTGTGGCCTTGTTGGGGTAGATGTGGTCTTGTTGGAGGAAGTGTGTCACTGGGGGTGGGCTTTGGAGTTTCTAAAGCCTATGCCAGGCCCAGAGTCTCTCTATTCCTGTTGCCTGTGGATCCAGATGTAAAAATTTCAGCTACTTCTCCAGTAAAAAATCTCCCTGCATGCTGCCATGCTCCCTGCCATGATGATAATGGATTAGACCTCCGAAACTGTAAGCAAGCCCAAGTTAAATGCTTTCTATTGTAAGAGTTGCCTTAGTCATGTTATCTCTTCACAGCAATAAAACCCAAACTAAGACACTCATCAAGTCAAAGTCGTGCAGCCTGCTGGAATGGTAACTGGTTTCGTTGGCTGGATCTTGTGCAGATCTTTTGCAGGTAACCATTGCTGCTGTTGAGTTCATGAGTACAGTAGTCATGTTGTGTCCAGAAGACAGAATTTCACAGCACTATTTCCATTCTCCTGCTCATCCATTCTTTCTGTCTCCTCTTCAGTGAAGCTCCCTGAAATTTGAGACAGTTGATATAGCTCTGTTCCATTTGGGGTTAAACACTCAACGGTGATTTATTCTTCTTTTTAAATCAGAGATACTCTTATACTGGTAATCAAATCAGACTGGGGTCATTCTAATCCAAAGTGACCAATGTCCTTTTGAAAGGAAGAACTTTGGAGATGGCACTCAGGGAGGAAGTCAAGTGACAAAGAGAGTACAGACTGGGTGTTGTTCCTGCAAGCCAAGACCCCATAATGGCAACTGGAAGTCCCACAAGCCAGGGGAGGAATGCAGCAGAAGCAGGCCCTCTTCATGGCACTCAGGAGGAACTGGCCTTGTGTGTGCTTTCATTTCAGACTCTTAGACTCCAGAACTGGGCATTGACTCCTTCCATCTAAGGCACTGAGTTTGTGGCATTAGGCCTTGCAAGTGAATTTAGCCAATTAACCCACAAAGAGAAAGAGAGCTCAAATCAGTTACAGCTTTGTCCTCAAGCATGGCTTTGCTCCTCTTAGCTCACTTTCCATAGTTTGAAGAGTCCTTATTTGGTTGGATCCCCCTGCACAGGTGCAGTCAACAGCTTGGGAGCCAGGGTGGTCTGCAAATAGTGGCAGTGTGAACTCTATCTCAGGGTCTAGAGAGATGGCTCAGCAGTTAAGAGTGCTTGGTGTTTTTTTCAGAGAACTGGAGTTCATTTGGCAGTACCAGATCAGGCATCTCACAAAGGCCTCTAACTCCAGCTTCAGGGCATCTGATGTCCTCTTCTGGTCTCTGCTAGCACCTTGCACTTATGTGCACATAATCATATCTATACAGAAATACACAATTGGAAAACAACGTAGATCTTTTTGAAAAAAGAAGTCGAACACGAATGAGTGGTTACATTATCCAAATAAAGAAGATGCAGAGTTTGGGGCTTCCTGTTAGGTCTCAGGTCATCTGGGTCAAAGGACTAGATATGTCTAAACAGGTTTGCTTGTGGATGGTTATGACTCAGGAACTGGCGGGTGAAAGGAATCAAAAAAAAAAAAAAAAAAAAGGAAAGAAGGGAAAGGAAGGAAGGAAAGAAGAAAGGAAGAAAAGAAGAAAGGACTATAAAAGATTTTGCCTTCAGAAGAAAAAGAATAAGTAACCAGAGTCAAACTCTCCAGGAATAAATATCAGAAGCATGCGACTGTAGCGTTGGTTACAGAATGCGAATGTGTTCTCAGTGATTAGCAGTTTGGGCCAAAAATCCTCTCAGCAAAACAGATATTTCACTCCACCACAGTGGATTTGATTACATGAGTTCCTTTGCTCTGTTCCAGCTTAATTTCCAGACCAAATGCTTTTAAATATTTATCACCCTTAATGGTTTGAATTTTAATTCTTATTAGAATTACAATTATTTTCAAACATGCTTGAAATTAATTTCTAAAATAAGCTCAGTTTCTGAAACACCATTGTTCCTGCAGTTGCTCTACCTTTTGGCTAGTATTCAGTCAGACCCTCATGCTTCTCTTCTTACTTAGTGAATTTGTTGTATTATACAACATGTGAATCTCAGGTACCTAGTCCAGAAATGTTAGCAAACACACAAAAAACTCCATGCCAAAATACATACCAACCACTGATTGAAAATGCCCACTATGACAATATTTTTTATCTAGTATAGAGTTAAAAAATCTTATTATTGAACGTTGCTATCACTTTGTCCAAAGATACATGCTGTGGCTTGAACATGGGCATCTCCTGAACATTCTCCACTGAAAACCTTCTTGAGGTCATGGTAAGGAAGGTGGTGGCCGGAGGCTGGAGAGATGGCTTGGTGGTTAAGAGCACTTACTGCTCTTGCAGAAGACTGGAGTTGGTTCCCAGCACTCACACCAGGTTCTCTCACAACCTTTTGTAACTCCAGCTCCAAAGGATCCGGCACTCTCTTTTGGCCTCTGTGAGTACCTGTGAGTACCTGTGTGTACATGCACATACTTCCCCATGTACATAATTAAAAATAAAGCTTAAAAAAATAAAGAAGATGGGGCTTTGGGAAAATGATTGGATCACAGAAGCAGGGCCCTCATGAATCATGCTCTTAAAAACAAAGCCCAAAGGAGCTTGCTTGTCCCTTCTTTCACATGAATCTCCGCCCCCAATAGTCACACATACGGGGACACACACACACACACACACACACACACACACACACACACGCAGTCACATACATAGACACACAGTCACACACAGTCATGCACACAGAGACACACAGACACACACAGTCACACACACAGACATACACAGTCACACAGACACATACTTAGACACCCCCCACCTACACCCCTCCACCCCCCCCCACACATACACACTACACAAACAAATTTCTGTCGTATGCTGTTCAGACTATGGTTATTTTCTTATAATAACTAAACAGACTAAAAGTCCATCATGATTTTTTTAAATTAATTAATCTTTTAGAGTTTAAGTGCAAAATTTCTCTGAAGTTTGACTATATTTTGTCATTACTGTTATTATTTTTTAACTTTGAACAGAGTCTTACCATGTAGCCCTGGCTGACTTCAAACTTGCTATGTAAACTGAGTCACTCTTGACCTTGCAGCATCTTTGTGCCTCTGCCTTCTGAGTGCCGGGACTACAGGCATGCCCCACAGAGCTGAACGTGTGCTATCAAACTTTTCATTTTAAGATAATGCAGATTTGCATTCACTGGTAAGAAGCAGCAGAGGAAGAAGCTGTGTTCTTTTGTTCCCAGGTCTCACAAGGGTAATTAACATCCTGAACTACAGAGGAACACAGTAGTCAGTGTATTGACATTGATACACACAAGCAAGACACAGATTTTGCATGTTTTTGAATAGCTGCCCATTTTTCTCTCTCTGTTCCCTTCTTTAACCTGTCAACTGCTAATCAGTTCTGTCATTTAGAAGATTATCTAATGGACCCATTATCTCATTCTATTCTCTTTGGGAGGTTTGTTCTGACAAACACATCTGTTTGTTTCTTACTGATGGGCATGATCAAATGGTGTAGATAAACAGTTGGGTGAGTCATTTACCCTATGAATGATGATTAGATCATTTAAATGTTGGGGCTACTATGAATTAAGTTGGCATGAATGTTTCACACCTGGTTTTGTGTAACTGTAAGTCTTCATTTCTCTGGGATAGATGCCCAGGAGAGTAATTAACAGGTCATGTGGTAGCTGCATATTTATTTTATCATATTAAAATGTATTAATTATGCAAAATAATGGATTTATCACTATATTTTTATACATGCATAAAATATATGTTGATTGTATTTATCCCCACTCTTCCCCTTCATCCCTTCTCCACTCAGCACATTATTTTTTTAAATGAAATGGTCATATTCTATTGTAACTCACTACACCATTTTTCCTTCCCATTAGCAAAGCTCATTTGATCCAATTCCTTACATCTTCACCAGGATTAAATATTGTCAATATTTTTATTTAAGCCATTTTGACAAGTATATAGTGACTTCTTGAGGTTTTGTTTTTCAGGCTATTACATGCTGTTGACCTTCATTTTCTTTACAGGTGAATTTTGAGAATTTTTATGTACTTAAAAATTAGGTAATTTATTTTTGAGTCAATGTCTCACTATAGCCCAAGCTGGCCTTTAACTCACAATCCTCCTGCCTCAGCCTTCTCAGAGTTTTGATTACAGGCATGTGCCACCACTCCCAGTTTATATATGTATGTGTGTGTGTGTGATTACACGCAGATGTGTTTAGATATGTGGTTTTAAAACCACATTTTTCTCACTTTGAATTTGTCTTTTCATTTATTTAAGAAATCATTCATAGGGAAAATAAAAAGTTTTTAATTTTCATGAAGTCTAATTTATTGATTAGATTGTAACTGTAGCTTGGTATCAAGTTAAGGTGATTTTTACACAGATCAAGATCCCGAAGATTTTCACTATTTTTTTCCCCTAAGAGTTGTATAGCTTCACATTTACATTGAAGTATATTGCCCATTTTAAGTTAATGCTCACAGCAGTAATGATGTTATGGTTCTCTCTCTCCCCCATGGCTGTTTACATGCTCCCACTCCATTTGCTGAAAATATTATATTTTGTTCATTGAATTAACTTTGCACTTCTATAACAGAAGCCGAAATATTTTTTAAATTGCAAAGAATGATTTCTCTTTATTCCTTTAAAAAGACTTGCTTCATTATTTATGAATTCATGTGTGTGTGCCTGTGTGACATGTGTACTTATGTGCAGGTGGCCCTATAGGCCAGAGGGTTTCAGATCCCCTGGAACTGGAGTTATAGCTTGTGGTGGAGCTGGGGATGTCTTTCTGTATGCTGTGAATGTATCCTGCTCTGATTTGGTTGATAAATAAAATGCTGATTGGCCAGGAGCCAGGCAGGAAGTATAGTAAAGGCGGGATAAGCAGAGAGGAGAATGCTGGGAACAGGAAGGCTGAGAGAGGAGTTGCCAGCCAGACACAGAGGAAACAAGATGTAAAAGTATCAGTAAGCCACAAGCCACATGGCAACTTATAGATTAATAGAAATGGGTTAATTTAAGATATAAGAAATAGATAGCAAAAAGCCTGCCATGGCCATACAGTTTATAAGTAATATGAGTCTCTATGAGTTTACTTGGGTCTGAGTGGCTGCAGGAGCCATGTGGACACAGGAAAACTTCAACTACATGGTGGTTTGAAAGAAAATAGCCCCCAAAGGAAGTGGCACTATTAGGAGGTATGGCCTTGTTGGAGGAAGTGTGTCACTGTGGGGGTGGACTTGGAGGTCTCTTTTGCTCAGGATACTGCCCAGTGAGCCAGTCAACTTCCTGTTGCCTGCAATATGTACCACCTTCAGCTCCAGCACCATGTCTGCCTGCACACCGCCATGCCCCCGTCATGATGATAATGGACTGAACCTCTGCAACCGTAAGCCAGCCACCCCAATTAAATGTTCTCTTTATAAGACTTGCCATAGTCATGGTGTCTCCTCACATCAATAAAAACCGTAACCCAGACACAGGTGGTCTTGAACCACCTGATGTGTGTTGGGAACCAAACTTCCTCGAGTCCTCTTCAGGAGCAGCCAGTGCTCTTAACTGTAGAGCCATGTCTCCAACTTCTCCTCATTTATTCTCTAGCAAGATTTGTCTAGAAAATTCTTACACGTGGCATTAAACGTTTTTGCTGAAATTTTAACAGAAATTATATTACCATGTGTATCAGTGTCCAAGAGTTGATGGGAACACTACATTACTGCATCTCTCTCCACTCACTTAGATCTTTGGTTCCTTTCATTGTTATTTTGTAGTTTTTAAGGTACTATACTAACTCTACACAGTGATGGGTTTCATTATGAAATTTTCATACTGCTTTGTAGATTTTGGTGAATAAGTCCTGTACATATTTTGTTAGAGTCACTGAAAACATCTACTTTGAGCAATTGTTAATGGTCCATCTCTACCTGATTACTGCTGGTGTAAATGCAGATGAGCTGTGTTTATGGATCTTCTCCTACAACATTGCTGAACTTACATTATTTTCGAAAGTGTATGTGTGTGACATGCTATGGGATTGTCTACGCAGGCAGTCATGTCACTTATAAATAGGGACAGTTTTCTTTCTTCCTTTTTGCCTGCACACTCTCTGTTTCTCATCTTACTGCAGTGGCTAGCATTTTCAGTTCCATGTTGGGTAAGGGTGCTAAGTACTGACATCTTTACCTTGCTCCTGATCTAAGAGGAAAGCATTAATTTTTTCACTTTGAAGTGTACTGTTAGCTGTGAAATTTTTTGCGTGTTTTCTCTAACAATTCAATGAAACAACTTCTACTTCTAATTTTCTGAATATTATTTCGTGGATAGCATCTAGTTTGACCTTTTTTGCATTAGTTAATATGATCATGTGATTTTCTTTTTTTTGTATGTGTGTGTGTGGCACACATGTGTAGTGTGTAAGCATATGTGTACACAAAGCCCAAGGTTTATGTAGGAAATGGTCTTCAGTTGACCTTCCACCTTATTGAAACTCAGAGCTCCAGGATATGGCTCTACCTTCCCAAGCTAGCCAGATTACAGGCAAGCCACTATGTCCACCCAGAATTTACATGGGTTCTGGGGATCCAAAGTCCAGTTCTCATGCTTGGGGCACTCATGGGTAACCAACAAGCCATCTCCCCCATAAAAAGTGTGATTTTTCTTTTTGTAGCCCGTTAATATGACAAATCACAGTAATTTTTCAAATATTCAGTGACCTTTGCCTCTGTGAAGTAAAATATCATTTGGTTAATATAGTATTTTTATATTTTTCCCAATTTTATTTGATAATAACTGAAGTGCTCCTTCATCTGAATTCGCAAGGGATACCAGTTTTCAGGTATGAAAAATACCTGAACAGCTTGTGTCTGCTTTGGTGTTAGAATAAGTCTAGGTTTGTAACAAAAATTGGCAAATGGCTACTTCTTTTGTCTCTGAAGAAAAAAAATCACTATAGAATTGGTGTTAATTCTTTTAAATATAGCTATTACAGCTGTTCACTGAAACCAGATAAGCCTAATGGTTTTGTTTTAGGGAGTTTGTCCTTATAAGATCATTTGGACTATATTAGGCAAGGTATGGTAAATTCTAGGTTTTTTAGAATTGGTACATTTCATCTGCATATATATTTACTTGGAGTAGTTCCCTATTATTTTTCTAATGTTTGCTATAGTTATAGTGATATCTCATTTTATTTATGTTGGTGACTTGTGTCTTGTTTTTCTTGGCTAGTTTTTCAAAATGATTAAAATTTTTTAATTAACAAAATGTACGTGTATTAAGTGCAAATACCATGTCCATTCAATTGCTGCTCAGTGGGATGGGCATTGGAACTCATGTCTTAGATGGCTGAATGACTTCTCCAAGGCTAGACAGGGGGACTCAGGCTTAGGCTCTATCCTTCCTGTCCCAGACGCCACCAATCCCTCACTACGTGTTCTTTAAAAGGGGCAGTTAGAGATTAAATTCTTCAGCCCCTACTGCTTGCTCATGTGTCATCCTTCTCTCTCTCTTTCATGTTTTTGATCATGGAAGAGTTTTTGTTGCTTGACAACATTAGCCATTTCCAGGGTGTGTACTTTCTTAGAACTAGGTGAAGTACATCAAACATGTAGAGATTTACAATGTGCTTCAAAGAGACAAGAGTCTGGGCTAGCAGCAGCTGCTCTCAGGGATGACCCACATGCACTGAGACTTCCTTCTCCTCCACAGGGTTAATGAGGGCACTGGCCAGAATTCAGCTCAGGTGGCAAAGGCATTTGACAACCTATCAGAGGAAGTGATTTAAGCT
The DNA here is from genome assembly GCF_004664715.2 of Peromyscus leucopus. Lineage (NCBI taxonomy): Eukaryota > Metazoa > Chordata > Mammalia > Rodentia > Cricetidae > Peromyscus > Peromyscus leucopus. The sequence goes on along the minus strand of NC_051068.1, from coordinate 6,921,754 downwards.
TTATTGGTCTGTTCAAAGGCCAGCTCTTGGTTGCATTGATTTCCTAGTTTTCTGTTTTCAATTTCATTGATTTTTCATCTTATTTTTTATCATTTTCTTTGTTTTGCTTGCTTTGTGTTTATTTTGTCTTATTTTCTAGGGTTTTCAGATGGACCTTCAATTGATTTGCACATTTCCCTCTTCCGATGTATGCATTTGGCATTTCAAATTTTTCTCTTGGTGCTGTTTTTAGCTGTATCCCATGAATTTTGATCTCTTGTATTTTTATTCATATTCAGTCAAATGTACTATTTCTATCTATTTTCTATAGGACTTAATTTTTCACACACAGACTGGAGCATTTGGGGATTTTCCCGTTATTTCTCTGTGGTTGATCTCCAGCTTGAATCCAGCACAGAGAGAAAACACATTCTTTATGATTTCAGTTCTTTTGTGATTGTCTATTTTGGTGCATGCTTCATGGGCTGCTGAAAATTATGGGTACTCTTGTGTTGGTGGGTGGATATGGCTACAAATACTAATGGTTAGACCCTCTTGTTTGATGGTGTTGTTGAATCATTCCATATCCTAGCTGATTTTACATTTGTTTAGTTGAGAAAAGACGAATTTCCCAAGTGTGACTGTGGCCATGCCTCTCTTCCTTGTCTTCCTGTCAGCTTTGCTGCTTATGTCTTTGTGGCCTGGTTATTAGAACAAGTGTGCTTATGACTTCTTTGTTGACGAAGCAAGCATTTTATCATTATAAGATGACCCTTTCTGTCTCTGGTAATTTTGTCTGATAATAGCAACCACTTACTTTTACATATTTTATATATTATAATATATTATTCTTATCTTGTGATGTTGTTTTGATATGGCTGGCCTCAGACTTGCTATACAGCCAGGCTGGTATCAAACTCATGATTCTTCTGTTTCAGTCTCTAGAGCACTGGGATTACAGATGTGCATACTGTTCCTAGTCCCTCTTCACCTTCTTTCCTCTTCCCAATGTTTGTATGCTGTACCTGCCTCCATCTTTTGATTAATTGCCTGTCCTGTATATGACATGTGTTTGTAGACAGCAGTGTTAGTCGGTTTCTGTGAGAGCTGTTTGCTTGGGGCCTGTGGTGAGGCATTATTTCATTGCCAAGATACAAAACTGGAGGAGGAAAGGGTAGGAGCCTGACATCTCACTCAAAGTTGTATTCTGAATGACCAGACCACCTAGTACTCTACGTTTCCTAAAGGTCCCACTCTAGGTAGGGTATGTGGGGGGTGGGGGTTGTGTGGGGAAACACACCTTTAACTCCAGCACAGGCAGGTAGATATCTATGAGTTCAAGCCAAGCCTGGTCTATAAAGCAAGTTCCAGACTCTACATAGTGAGACCCTGACTCAAAAACAACCCCCCCTGCCCCCCAAGAAAGATCCCATTATTTACCAAGAATAACCAGTCTAGGGATCATATGGACTGCTGGGAACTTTCAAGATCCAAACTAGTATATCATATGTTTGGACCATATTTTACTGTCAATCTCTGTTTTTTTTTTAATTGGTGTTTTAGGCCATTTAAATTCAATATTTATTGATATGTTAGAGTTGAACATGCTGTATTAGCCAGGGTTCTGTAGAGGAGTAGAATGGATAGCACTGATAGAATTAACGGATAGTAAAAGGGCATTTATTACATTGGCTTATACAATATCATCTGAGCAGTCTAGCAGTAGTTGTTTCACACTGGGGAGGTTGAGGACCCAGTAGTAGTCCTGGAGGCAGTGAAGGCCTGAGGACTCCTGGCGGCACTGGTCTGTCTACATAGGCAACCAGAAGCTGGATTCTGATTTCTGATCTAGCAAAAAAAGGCAGCAGCAGCAGGTGGTGGTAACTGTAGCTGTAGCAATGGAGCAGATGAACTCACCAACAGGGTAGATGAACTTGCCAGTGACACAGGAAATCAGTAAGGCAAAAAGTCAAAGTTTTCCCCTTCTATATCCTTCAACATCATTGGAAGGTGTTGACCATATTCAAAATGGGTATTCCCACTCCAAATAATAACCCAGGCAAGCAAACCCCTCACTGGAGTGGAAGGGATGTGATGGAGTAAAGAGAATGGTGGGCCCTGACCTTCTGGAACACTGAGCCATGCACTGTCGGGTGCCCAGTGACTTGATGGCAGACCCACAATTAACTATCACACATGCCATCTTATCTTTTCCCCCTTGGTTTTATTTCTGTTTTCTTTCCTTGTAAGTGTTGGGGAATATTATTTTAAGGTGTGTTACTTTTGCTCATGTTGCATTTGTTTAACTCTGTGAAGCTGTGTTCAGCTGTCTGTCTAAACACTGGATGGTTTAATAAAAAATTGAATGGCCAATAGCAAGGCATGAGAAAGGGTAGGCAGGGATGGCAGGAAGAAAGAATAAATATATAGAAGGAGAAATCTGGGGTGGTGGAGAGAAAAAGGAGCAAGAGTAGGAGGAGGACTTCAGGGGCCAGCCACCCAGCTACACAACCAGCAACAGAGTAAGAAAGAAAGGTTTACAGACATAGAGAAAGGAAAAGCCCAGAGGCAAAAAAAGACAGGCAGGCCACTTTAAGTTAAGAAAAGCTGACAAGAAACAAGCCAAGCTAAGGCCAGGGATTTATGATTAAGAATAAGCTTCCATGTGTGATTTATTTGGGATCTGAGTGGTGGGCCAAAAGAGTAAAAAACAACCAACAACATGTAAGCATTTAAATTCCACTTGATAGATTATCTGGAGTATTTTTGGATTGGTTTTTTCTTAGTTGCTTTGAGTATACACATACACAATTTATCATTTTAAATTTTGTGTAAAATACATAACTATTTGCTTTAAGATCTTTGTCTCCCCAACTTACAATATACTCATCTTAAGTATTTGCTTCCATACAACCAGAACCATGTTACATAGTTATCATTTTTGCTTCCACCATTAAATACAAAAATGGAAAGTTTGTTTTTTAATCATAGTTTTCCTTGCTGTGTTTTTTTTCTTTTTTTTTCCTCTTTCAATTTTATTACTTCTTTTCCATTTAGAGAATTCTTTCAGCATTCTTTTAGGGTAGGTCTTTGGTTGACAAATTCTGTGGGTTCTTTATCTGAATGTTTTTCTTCTCATTCCTGAGAGGTATTTCACTGGGTATTGCTCTGTGGCTAGAACATACTTTCCTTCCAACATCTGAGAAGTTGTGCTCCACTTACTTCTGGCCTCTCAATTTTCTTTTGGAAAAGCTGCTGCCAGTTCAATTGTTTTCTTTTTTTTTTTTCTTATCTGTAATGCAACATCCCTCTAAATCAATGGTTCTCAACCTGTGAGTATGACCCCTTAGGATCACTTATCAGATATCCTGCATATCAGATACTTTACATTCACAACAGTAGCAAAATTACAGTTAGGAAGCAGCAATGAAATGATTTTATGGTTGGGGTCACCACAGCATGAGGAACTGTATTAAAGGGTTGCAGTGTTAGGAAGGTTGAGAACCACTGCAGTCAATCAGTCAATCTTGTCTTTAGTTTTCAGGAGTTTGACAATGACATATCATGGTGTAAATGTCTTTGGATTTATTTTTATTTTTAAAGTAAAATAGAACAACCAGATTGATATAGTTTCTCAGATTTTATGATGCAAAGAGAAATATTAAAAAGAAGATTTAAAACAAATATAAAATCACCCATCCCACAAACTCAAATAACCTAAAATAGGTCAACATTGTCTTAACCAGGAAAGGTATCCTCGCCTCTGGAAGATGCTTCCATACCATACACCACGTCCTTTGTTCTTGTGCCTGCCCCTGGGCCTTTGGGGAGAAGCTTTCCCTAAACAGCCCCAGCCTTGGTTCTTATTTGTCCCGGGTGTATTTCTCAATATGTCAGGCGAAACCAGAAGCCAGATCTTGCCACCACGAATGTACATTTGCTTCAGCTGTGCTACTCGGCCAACTCTGTATTTGATTGTGATGTTACACACCAAGTTCATCTCATCCCTCACTGTGAGGCCCTCAGCCTCGAGCTGGATTTTAATTGGCGCATCAATAGATATCTCGGTGGGAGAAGGTTCAGCTTCCATCTCTTCCTCTTCGGTTCTGCCACAAATGTGAAGGAGTGAAGGCAGGCTGTAGGCTCCCAGAATTCCATGCTGCACTCTCCTATTTCATGTTTATTCAAGTTCCTCCTCTTCCTCCTCTCCACTTCCTTCTTCTTTTATTTCTCCTCCCCTTCTTTACTTTCTCCTCCTCTTTTATTTTTATTCCAATCTGGGGAATGAAGGGCTCTGTGCATGCTCGGCAAGCACTCTACGATCAAACTCTATCTTCAGCCCTTAACTTCTTTAATTTACACCTTTATGTTTTTTTTTTTTTTTCAAATTTGGGGGAATTCTTTTCATCTGCATACAGTTTTGGGTTTTGCTCATTTCTATTTCTACCTGAAGCACTGTTGACAGAACATTAGACTCCCTCAGGTCCCAGGAGCTCTGCTCTCTTTTCTCCCATTAATTCTTTCTTTATTGTTCAGGCCAGCTACTCTCTATTGTCCGATCTCCCTCTGCTCCGCTCTGCTCTTTGCTTTGGAGCCATTAGGGTATTTAGTTATGAGGCTCTAGTTCTTACAATTCCTGGGTCAGCTGTGTTTTTTATTTTTTATTTATTTTTATTTTTTGATCCTCTTATGGCTGAGGAAGGAAAGGTTACTGGCTTGTTACTGCTAGGTGGGGCAGAAATACAGGTTTCCTACAGAGTATCTGTGAGGTCCAAGGATGGCAGTCCCTCCTGTCTCTTCACCAGGTTTCAACTGATGCTGTTTCAGGTTGGAGTGAGGAGGCTTTCTAATCACAACTCCCCATGTGGCCTTCATTGATTCCATGTATGGAGTGCATCATGGTTTGTATATCAAATATCTTTTCCCCATTGCTCTTTGTGTTGAAGGCTTGGCTCTCAGCAGGTGGCCCTACTGAGAGGTGATAGGGTCGTGGGAATTCTTGGGTTAACCTACTGAATAATTCATTCGATACTAAAAGAGAAGGTTGTTGTAGTAACTTTGGGTGTGCCTTTGAAAAGTATATCTCGTGTCTGATCCCCAACCTTAGTGTTTCCTGGATGCAGTGAGGCAAAGAGGTTTCTTCCACCAAACCCTTCTGCTGTGAAGTTCCCCGTGCCATGGGCTGGAATGCAGTGGAGCTAGCTGACCATGGACTCAAATCTCGAAACTGAAATAAAAACTTTTCTCCTCTGAATTGCTTTTTTTTTCAAGTATTTTACAACAAACAACTATAGTGCTGTAAAATTTGAACTCTCTACTAGTCTTCCTCCAATACCATATAGGGTGGTGTCTTAGTTAGGGTTTCCATTGCTATGAAGAGACACCATGACCATGGCAACTCTTATAAAGGAAAATGTTTAAATGAGGTGGCTAACAGTTCAGCGATTTCATCTATTATCATCATGGTGGGATATGGCGGCATGCAGGCAGACATGGTCCTGGAGAAGGAGCTGAGAGTTCTACATCTTGATTGGCAGGTAGCAAAAGTGAAAGTGACCCTAGGTGTAGCTTAATCATCTGAGACCTCAAAGCTCACCCCCACAGTGACACTCTTCCTCCAACAAGGCCACACCTCCTAATAGTGCTACTCCCTATGGACCAAGCATTCCAACACGAGTCTACAGAGGCCATACCTAGTCACACTATCGCAGGTGGGAACAGGAAGGGCAAGGTGGGAAGGTGGTTGGGAGGGTGAAGTTGAATTCTCTCATTTGGCCCTTGCTGAAGTGATGGATTTGGACTAGCAGGATTTCTCTGTGTTTGCCTGGGGTGGAGGCATTATTATTCAAGAGTTTTCTATTTCGCTAGGCTACGCCTTTCCTTGCCTGTTGTGGGATAAAGGGGGAGAAAGAGGGGCACACAGAGATGGATTGGGGCTTGTTTAGGTTTATGCTGGATATTACTGGGTTATTGATTTCTTTAGTTCTGAGGGTGGAATATAAGGCACACACACAAACATACACATATACACACGTAGACTCACACACATACATACATAGACACACAGTTATACACACACACACACACACACACACACACACATACACGACTGCATTACCATGTCAATCCCAGGACTCTAACATCTCGATTTTTCTTCCTTCTTTATTCTACCATTTTGACATAAGTTCAATTTACACACAGTATACAGGGATTTTGGTTGTACTTATGGGGTGAATAGGGGAAAACATACTTATTCTATATTTTCAGAAGTAGAAATATGAAAATGAGTTTGTAAAACATGATTTTTGAGCCCATGGACCCCAACAAAGTGTAGTTTGCTTCTTCCATTGGTCTGCCCAGGTGCTTCTAAACATTTCCCTCATTATAGTCAAGAAAACCTCCCATTATAGACCCAAGGGGTTTTCTAGTCATCAGGAGACCTGGACAGTTAAAAGCTTACTGAATTTCCTTCAACTTCAGAAGAGATGGGCCCCACTTTATCCTATCTCTAGGTTAAGATTTCTCCCACATATACCACAGCAAAATTTCTCATTAGCCATTTCCTGAGCCTCGAGAGCCTGTCCCAGAAGAAAATCATTTTAAGAGTACAGGTGTTGTATACAGTTGTGATGATGTTGAGGAATACAGAGGTATTGTGCATATTGAGTTTGTATGTGCTTGTGTGTACATCTTTATCCCATTTCTACATGCACTGCGCTAAGAAAGTCATAGTCGGTATGATAAATGATTCATATTTTTCCTCTAGAACCAGATGAAAAGCCACTTTGGTTTTTGCCTTTCTCCAAAAGATGATGAGTGTACTGCACACAAAAAATGGCCTGTAATTTACCAGCACTCAACTCTCTATTAAACCCAGCTTTTAAGCAGAATGGGTCATGTCCTATGGTTCATTAGTGACATGAGCTGTTGTCCTGTTATTGTCTTTTTTTTAAAGATTTTTATTATTTTTAATTATAAATAGGTGTCTGCATGTGGGTATGTACACATAAGTGCAGGTGCCTGTGAAGGCCAGAGATGTCAGATCCCAAGGAACTGGAGTTACAGATGATTGAGTCACCTGATTTTTGTGCCTAGAACCAAACTGAGGCCCTCTGGAGGAGCAGCAAGTGTTGTCCACAGTCCAGCCATCTTCCCAGCCCATCCTGCTATTTTCACAAATGGTAAAGAATGGCAAACCTTATTATATAAAATTCATGCAACAGCATACTGGACTAGTGCTCTTTAGTCAAAATACAGTAGACACACCCTCTCCTCTACTGCCCCTCCCCCCAATAGTACAATGCATTCTGAAGAGAGGCACTTTGAAAAACATTTGCAAAGATGAAAACACTAATAGGGTTAGAGTAAACCGAGTCCTTTCAGCTTCTGTTCAGTTACTTCCGTTTATCATCCTGTGAGGAGTCAGGCAGGGAGAGAGTTGAGAAAGTGAAGGAGGTAAATGTTGGTTCAGGGACAGACTCAAGGCCTTTTGTGTCAGGATAGTGAAGTTTAGAGAGGTCACAACATGTGCTTATGAAATTTTGTTTCCTTTGAAATCCTGAGGCATCTTAGGATGCTAATTCAGACGACTCACCGGAGAACAGACCTCAGAACATCAGTCAGTTAGCACAAGAATGTCTAGACTTTCTAAGGTCATGCTCTGGAAGTCCTGAAGTTGCAGGAGGAGGGAAAATGGGGGACTGTGAAAGGAACCTTAAATACGGTATGTCCACAAAGGGCGGGTTCATGAAGAGAGACAGTAACAAGAGGCCAATCAGGGAAGACTTGCGGGTGTTGAGGTTTGGGATAGGCCAGGCAGCTGCCAAAGAGCAGTGCGAGTAAACTTTCAGATTTTTAAACCGACGGAGGATGCCTACAACAGCCTTTCATCACAATAGCCCTACCATCTGCTCGGCCAAAAGGAAGAATCAACGCTGGTCTCATTGGCTGCTGCAGGATCTGAGCTTGGAGGGGGCAACATTCTTTGCGCTGCCCTTGGCACTCTGTTTGTCTTACGTAAGTGTTTCAGCTGGACATCAGGACTTCAGCGACGTTTTACTAATCAAAGCACGCAGTACAGACTCGGGATTATTTCCTGGTTAACTTGAACAGTACTCTTTTCCTCATCCTTCAGAGAAACGCAATGGCAGCTGTGTCGTAGGGTTGTTGCAAGCATTAGATGTTATAACACTATCAAGTGTATGGCATGTCCTGAGATCGATAACATCCACTGATAATATTTATTATCATCAGTATTAGCTTTATTTTCTGCAATAAATTTTGCAAGCCTGTTCTAAATGATTATGATAGTTAACCCAAGATATACTTCAGTTAGTCTAAGATAGTTGGATAATGGTATTTTGCTAGGTCCACTGGAATGACCTAAAATCCTGGTTAGAAATGGCCAAGCTCCTGGGTATGTGCTCCTTAGGTGAGGGCCATACCATCATCAGACTTCTACTGCAAAAATGTCCTGTCAACTAATCAAAGTTTGAGAAGACACTGTCTTCAGTCAACCAGGGTATAAGAGAGGTTCACAGTCTTGGAGGCAAAGCCAAGCATTGGTAGGAAGTAAGGGACAAGAAGGAGCTGCCAGTGACAGTGTGAGAAAATGCTATAGTTTGAATCTTGACCATCTCTTGCAGGTTCAGGTACTGAAGGCTTGGTCTCTGGTGATGTTACATAGAGGTGGTAAAGTCTTCAGTGGGTAGGGCATAGTGTGCAGGAGTTAGGTCATAGAGGTGTGCCCTTGAAAGGACACTGGAGCCCTAGTCCCTTCCTCTCTTTCTTGACTCTCTCTCCTTTTTCCAGCTATCACCAGGTGAACAGATATCCTCTGCTGTGTCTCTACCCTGATCAACTGCATTGCCCTATGGCCAAAGCAACAGAGCCAAATATCCATGGGCTAAGACCTCTGAGGTCGCGAGCCTAAACAAAGCTCCTGTGTTTTGTCAGGGTCATGGAAAGTTGACCAGTGCAACACTTTGTCCTTCCAGACAAAGGAAGAAGATGTTGAGCCTTGGTGACAGCCAGATTCACCATCTGTATGTGAGTACTGCTCTGTGATGGCAGCTGGCAAGAACCAGCTTTCCCTGGTTTTCTGGCTTCTGGCTTCCCCTACTCCACACAATAGTCATGGTGTCACTGCCTAAAAGTTCAGCTTCTGATGATAGCCACGAGCTTCAGGGCAGCACCTTCCCTACAGAGCCTTGCTTGGAAACGTATAGACATAGACTGTGTTGATTTCAAATTGCAGTGATTTATCCCCAGGGGTTTTGGTCCTGTCCCTCCCTGCTTCCCTCCCCAGCACAGCCAGTGACAAGAGCATTCAGGTTCCCTCAACGACTTGCAGGAGACTACGGACAGATCTGCTTAGCTGTGCTCAGAGCTCACACCATAAAAGAATATGGGGATATGCTAATGAGGACAGCCATAACCAGACGTTGCAAGATTCACCATCAATTGTAATAAATCTGTGGAGACTCTCGAAAGAGCAAGACACACAGGAAAAGCCTGATTGCTGGATAAACCGCTTTGTAAATGAATGGCGCCACTGCTGAGTCTTGGAAAAGACAAGAACATTCACAAAACTCCTAACCCAACATGCATTAGTCAGCCCAGCTGACTGACCCATGAGTGATGGTGCTGCACGGATGATCTCTCCCAGAGGAGCTTCGGAAGGATTCAGGGTTGAATGCTGATGTGGAAAGTAAATAAAAGGCTGCAGTTTGCTCTTCTCTCCTCAACCAATTGCCCCCGCCCCACCTCCCAATCTGTATTCACTTTCCTCTGCTCTGCCCACGCCAAGCCTGCAATGGAATTGAGTTGCTGGGTCGTATAACCCATCACATGTTCATCTTCAAAGGCCCAACGAGCATGCCTGCAAATGTCATTTCCGTGTGATGATAGTGGGGGTGACATGAAAGTGAAGGCTTGAGATAAAGGGGAACATAAAAATGCAGACCATTCTGAGTACCTTCATATGGATATTTTGAGGACATGCATATGCTCTGTTTGCTGGATTTATTGAATTCGCTGCATTTTGTAATACTAGATGAATTTTAAAGTGGTTCCCACTTTACAACTACTTTCCGTGAAAGCTCATAGGTCTCAGGTTATATTTGAGGAAACTTCTCTCATTGCTTCTAAAGTATCCAAGTTTATTTCCCTCATTTAGTCTCAGATGAGTGATTCAGAGACAGAAGAGTGAAATAATATGTTATAGCAGGTTACATTCTGATCTCAGTGAGGCTTTGTATACCCTGAGAGAACAACGTTTCCTTGTGAATTGTTAAACTCTTGGTTTGGTAGTGAGAAAAATCAGATGTGTCAACTTAATATCAAGTTTCTTTTCATATCCCCTCCTCTTTCTTTGGTTAGACCCCTTCACAAAAGCTCAGTGGAGGGTCTGGAGAGCTGGCTCAGTGGCTAAGATCACATACTGTCCATATCAGATGACTCACAACTCTAGCTACAGGGGAGTCTGATGATCTTTTCTGGCCTTGGTGGCACCTTCATTCATGTGCACAGGTCTATACAGAGACATATGTTTATCAATAATTAAAAATAAAAGTAATTAAAAAAAATCCAACTTCAGTCACCTTAAGAATTTGGTGGTAAGTAACAAAATTGCAGGATATAAACGTGGAATGGGCCTGGACATCCTGGTTCTCAGAAGGTGAGGACACCAAACTGTTTTGTCACTGTGCTTGTCGGGCTGAAGAGCCTCCTCTTGCCATTCTCCATCTCTACTTAGTCACTGTGATTGTAGGTATGTGCCACTATATGCCCAGCACTGTATGGGTTCTGGGGATTTGAACTCTCATCTCCATGCTTACATGGAAAGCACTTTACCTATGGAACCATCTCCCCAGCCCAAAAGTCAATTAATTGTAATGCTAAACTAACCCCCAAACTTCATAGTGGCTTCTTCAGCTTACACTGAAAGACTCTGAGAACTGAAGACACTGGACTAGTGGATAGCCAGATTCCTCTTTGGTCAGAGGCTACCCCGACCCCACACTTGGCCTCACACTTGAATGCAAGCTTGGTGTTGAACACATTGTTGAATGCCTACAATTATTTGGACTTCTGGTGTCATGTGTCCTGGACTTCCATCATGGAGGTTCCAGAACCCAGTCAGCTCAAGCCACACTTGTGCTCCTTACTGGCTGTATGAGCTCAAGCAACCTGTTAGATTTCTGTCTAATGAATTATACCTTTTACCTAGTAAAGATTAATGAGTTGGTATATATAAACAGAAGAATGTTCCATAGTAAGAACTAAATAAAACATGTTTATTCTTTGATTTTTGGTGGTTAGGCTTTCAAGAGATCTATTTACTCAGAGCTGGGGAAGGGTTGAGACTTTTCTAGCCCACATCTTTATTCTGCGGGTAAAGAAACTAAGGCCCAGAGAAAGAAAATGGCTTCTTGCCCTAAACCTATTTGTGATAGGTTTAGTCTGTCTCCAAATTGCTAGCTCAGAGTATGTAATGGTTAGTCTTCATTTTCAACTTGGCTGGATTTATAGTTGCTTAGCAGACATGCCTCTGGGTGTGTCCAGGAGGGTGTTTGCAGGGAGGATTAATTGAGGAGAATCATTCTGAGCATGGGTGGCATCACTCCAGGGATCTGGGTCCTGGATTGAGGGAGAAGGCAGGCAGGACACTAGTGTCCCTGTCTGTGCTTTTTGACTGTGGACACAATGTGACCAACCACTCCCCTGTACACCCCTGCTCCCATGCCTTGCCTGCCAGGATAGATGTCACCCCCAAACTGTCAGCCAAAAGAAATCTCCATCCCTTAAAATGCTACAAGAAAAGTAACAAATGTAGGGTATTTTGTTTCTTCTGCAGCACTGGTTTCTCTTTAAATGCCTTTGCCTTTCTGAGTACAAGATGAATGATCCCATGTTCCCACCTAGGCTTAAGGCTGGGCCTTCCATTTTCTCTCCCATAGCACTGTAGCAACCCTTCCTTGTGTGGCAGTTTGAACAAGAATGGCCTCCACAGACTCCCCTGTTGGTGGAGTTTCTTGGGAAGGATCAGGAGGTGTGGCCTGGTGGGGGGTGTGTCACTCTTAGTTAGCCCTCTCTGTCTCTGCCTGCCTCCTACTGGTGGATAAGGATATAAGTCCCCAGCTACTGTTCCCCACCATGCCTGCCTGCTGCCCTCCTCCACGGAAACTGTGAGCACCCCAGAAACTCTTCTCTAAGTTGCTGTCAAAGAGCATCTAGACACCTCGTCTCCTTTGCTCCTTCAACCTATCCTCAGCCTAGCAGCTTTCAAGTCTACTTGTTTTTGTGTTTATGAAACATTCTATTTTCTTTCACAACATAGCTCAGTACACTATTCATTACACAGTAGTTACCATGCTGTCCTGGGAGGTCACACTCCACCTTAGTGTCTTACATTTGCTGTTTCCTTTACTAAAAATGAGTTCTGCCTAGTATGTCCACAGGCATCTTCCATTTTCCTATCATGCCCTCCTACCCCATTTTACCCTATATCATGTTCTATATTTTTAGGTTGTTTATTATCTACTTCAGTAGGCTGCAAATAGTAGGAGGGCACTGATTTTTTTCATGAGCGAGTCTCGAATGTCTAGGACAATGTCTAACAGTGGAAGTCAAGCGAGTATTTTGCTGTTCGCATGAATGAGGAAGGTGTCTGTGGAACTTTAGTGGGATGTTCAAAAACAGTGTTCTTCCTCAGGCACTATTGTTATAGAATAAAACTGAGCAATGTATGATGTTCTTAACCACACTGTAGATGGGATGTTCCAACATAAGAAAAAAAAAATCCCTGTTATTTTTAAAATGTGAATTGCCCGGTTTTGTAGCTGCATCACTAAAGCAATGTGAATGTATCTGAATCTTGAGTTAATTACTGGAAAGAACTACTCCACAGAGACAAACCCAAACCACCACCACTTCCTACAACTCTGTGAAGAAATGTGTTTTAGTTCCAGTGAGTGGGGGCAAAGCACAGTTGTTTCTGGGGAACTTCAGAAAAGACAAACCACAGGCAGGAGGCCAGTGCTCACGAATCGGATTGCAGTGTGATGAGGCTTTTTTATAGACCTCTAACAACGCAGAACCCAGGAAACTGTGTGAGGTAATGAGGACTCTGACAGACCCTTTAACGGTGCAGAATGAGCAGTTTCTGCCATAATTCTGCTGCTTCTGATGAAAATTTCAAGTGTTTTCATTAGGTACAACAGCTGTTTCTATTACAGATAACAGATCTCAGAGGTGGTGATGCCCATATCAGCTTCCAGGGAGCTCAGAACACAGTGTGGCTTGTACAATTAGTTTTTTTTTTTTTTAATTATTTTTTTCCTGCACACACAAATGAACTCTGTAGCAGTAAAAGGAAATTACTTACTTGCTACTGGAATTGTCTGAGAGTGATGCCATCCTCCTTTGTAGAGTCACATTAACCAAATTAAAAGCCTTTGGGAAGAATTTGGCACCCTGCTCTTTCCCATCCATGCCTTCCTAAAGATCTCTCGGGAGCTTCTATTTAGAAAGCCATGCTCATTACCAGGGCTTTTCATTTGGATAGATTGGCTGTTCACCAGTGAGTCTTTCTAGACACCCACTGGTTGGGTGTGTAGTGTGTGGGTCCCTTGTGTTGTTATTTTGGGACCCTGGACTTCACTGTCTGCCTGAATCCTGCTTGCTTGAAGGTATGTTTTCCAGTCCAGGATACAGAGCCGTTCTGCAGTTTGCCCTGTCTCTGAGATGGTCACCGTCATCTACTTGGTAGTGGAAGACTTTCCATCCACTTATGTTTAGGCTGGCCTGTGACTGCTTATGGCAGAAGTTGATGCAGGAAGATTACTCTTAGAGACTGAATGCATTTACTTCCCTTCTCTTAAATTGTTGTCTTGGGACCCAATGAGATGCTGTTTTCAAGCCTCTTTCATACAGGAGACCTACATACAGGCAACTGTCTCTGCCCACCAGTGTCAGCTGTCAGGCATGTGACCAGCCATCTTGGAAGTTCACAGATGTCAGATCTACGCACACAAGCCATAAGATTGAACCAGGTGTGACAAGTTTTGAGAACCACCTGGTAGAGTCTGATTAGTGTATTGGACTGAGAGACAACAATGATTTTTTTTAAACCACTGCATGTAGGGTTGTTTGTTACACAGCACAGATAGCTGAAGTAGGGACAAAGCAAGAAGCAACAATCTAGAGATGCCCATGAGCACAGGCACCATGAGCAGTAGCTTACAGACAAGTGCAAGAAGCATTTTCAGAAGACGTGGAAAGATGTTGATTGCTTTTCCATCTTCCTGGCCTAGCCCTATGAGTCAGTCATTGGGCTGTGGCTCTATGAATACTTGGATTTGAAAATGTAAATATTTACTCAGTGGATGCAAATATTTCTGGGAGGTGTACTGCTGTAAACTGGAGTACAGAAACATTTTTCTTCATGCAGCTAGATAGGAAACCACTTTGACATAGTAATTACAGTGGCCATGTTGACTAGACCACATGTAAATGAAAGGCATGGCTGCAAGCAATAAACTTTACTAACAGAAATAGGTGGTATGTTGAATGTGACCTGCAGCTTGTAGTTTGCTGATCCCTGTCCTAAAGTTATTTTGTATAGCCAGTAGAAACAGTTGGTAATGTTGCTGACTCTTCAGTATTGAATTTCCTTACCTCCAGCTCTGATTCTTTCTGCAGGCCCTTGCTCTCCTTTGCGGGTTTCTCTTCTGTAGTTTGAAATGTGCTCCTTCACAACTCTCTTTGCTCTTTATTAAGCCTCCTGACCAGTGTCAGCCACTCAAATGATTTCATTTGGTGTTACTTGGCCAAGGACCTAGAAACTTACATCTCTAGTCTGTCCTTCCTCCTTGTCATCTTTTTCTTCTTATTTCTTGTCACCTTCATTCAGTATTTATCCAGAGCCTGAGGCTCCATATTTTCCCTTGGGCATCTTGACAGCATCCAGGTTCAATACACTCTGTTATAAACCTGTATTCTCTTTATTCCAAACCTACCCTTCTCTATGGTCAGCTGTGATCCTAGGGCTGGTTCTCTACATAGCCTATCTCTGCTTTGCCAGCCATTAGTCTCTGTCAACAGGGGTTCTAAAGAGAAAGACATGCTTGCTCCTTCCTCTCTGCCTTCATTTACTCCTGTCTTCCTGTGAGCACTTCTTTGGAAAAGCCATGCCCAGTATGGAAACACATATTGTTTCTAAACCTAGTTTTTCCAAAAGCTACAGAACTCCTCTAAGATCACTGAATTCCTTATCACTTCACATATCAGTGGATTAGTGTATCCTCCTCAAGGGTCTGTGGCCTGACCTTTCTAGAAACTTCCTTCTACTTCAGAGACTTCAGGGAGGGACAGAGCAGCACCTTCAATAAGCGCCTGAGTTGGGCTTGACAGATTTCTAATCCAAAATTTTCAGCGTTAGTCACTCCAACCTCTTCTCTTGGATCTCCAGCTGAACAGAATGGTACTGATATTATTTATTTTCATCTTTACCTTTTCAGTTTCTTATTTAACAACTTCATACTTATTAATTTAAAAATTATATTTCTTCTCCCCCCACCCCCTGCACACCCATGTACCATGACATGTGCGTGGAGGTCACAGGACAACTTATAGGAGTCAGTTCTCTATCTCCACCATGTAGCTCCCTGAAATTGGATTCAGGTTGTTAGTCTGGGTAGCAACTGCCTTTACCTCTAAAATTAAATCCTCATTCAGCCATCTAGTGTGGCTTTTCCCTCCTGGCTATGCTCTAAAGCAGTTTATACTTATAGTCCAAAGCTACCCATGTAACAGTTTCTTTCCCCAGTAAATGGCCTCAGAAGGCCTCTCTCTAGCCCCTGCCTCTTTGCTCAAGCAAGTGTCTTGACACCATTCTTTCTGTTTCTTTATGTGTGGGTGTTTACCTGTAGATATGCATGGTGTGGTGGTTTGAACGACAATGGCTTTGCTCTCATAAGCTCAAATATTTAAATACTTAGTACTCAGTTGGTGGAACAGCTTGGGAAGGATTATGAGGTGTGGCTTTGTGGGAGGAGGTGTGTCTCTAGAGTGTGTTAGTTAGGGTTCTCTAGAATAACAGAATTTATAGAAATGACTCTCTCTCTATATATAAAGGAATTTAATAGAATGATTTACAGGCTGTGTCCAGCTAACCCAACAATGACTGGGTATGAATGGAAAGTCCAAGAATCCAGTAGTTGTTCAGTCTACAAGGTTGGATGTCTCAGGTGGTCTTCAGTATACAATGGAGTCCTGAAGAAGTAGGCTCCAATGCCAGTGAAGGAATGGACTTGCTAATAGGTGAGAGGAAGCAGGCAAAAAGCAAAGGCTTCCTTCTTCCATGTCCTTGTCTAGGCTTCCAGCAGAAGGCATGGCTCAGATTAGATCTGGATTAAAGGTGTGTCTTCCTTCCTCAAAGATCCAGAATACAAGTAGATCTCCCCACTTCAAATTAATCAGAAATCCCTCACAGGTGAGGTGTGTCCTCTACTTTTGGGTTATAGTTAATTACAAAAGCAATAAAGTTGATAACCAAGAATAGCCATCATACTGGAGGCAGACTTTGTAGTTTCGCAAGACTTTTGCCATTCTGAGTATGTGCTCTCTGCTTCCTGTTTGTGGATCAAGATGTGAGTTCTCAGCAGCTGCTCCAGCCCATGCCTGCCTGTCTGCTGCCATGCTGGGATGGTGATGGATTCTTCTCGCTTTGGAACTATAAGCCCCAAATAAATCCATAAGTTGCTGTGGTGTTTAAATGAGAATGGTCCTATATAGGCTCATATGTTTGAACGCTTGGTCACCAGTTAGTGGAACTGTTTGGGAAGAATTAGGAGGTGTGGCTCTGTTGGAGATGTGTCACTGGGGGTGGGCTTTGAGGTTTTGAAAGCTTATGAAAGGCTGAATCACTCTCTCTCTGCCTACCTGCAGATCAGCATAATGCCTGCAGATCAGCATCATGCCTGCCTGCCACCATACTTCCTGCTGTGATGATCATGGACTAGCCCTCTGAAACTGTAAGCCAATCCCCAATTAAACACTTTCTCTTATAAGTTGCCTTGGTCATGGTGTTTGATTACAGTGTTAGAAAAGTAACTAATACACATGATTTCTTTGAATTCTTGGTGCATGTTTTTCACTATGTTTGGAAAAGTTCGTGTGTGTGTGTGTGTGTGTGTGTGTGTGTGTGTGTGTGTGTGTGTTTGTGTGTGCATGTAAAGGTCCGAGGACAACCTTGGGTGCCATTCTTCAGGCACCATTCACCCTTTTTTGGGACAGGGTCTTTCACTGGCTTGAAGCTCAAAAAGGAAGCTAGACTGGCTGGCCTCTGAGTCCCAGGGATCTGCCTGTCTCCACCTCCCCTGTCCTGGCGTGACAAATATTCACCACCACAAATGGCCTTTTTTAAAAATGCAGGATCTGGGAATTGAACTCATGTCCACATGTTCAGGCACTTTACCAACTAAGGTACCTTCCAAATTTTCCCTTTTACCTGAGTAATGAACATTAGTTTTTTTTTTTTTTTTTTTTTTTTGGTTTTTCGAGACAGGGTTTCTCTGCGTAGCTTTGCGCCTTTTCCTGGAACTCACTTGGTAGTCCAGGCTGGCCTCGAACTCACAGAGATCCGCCTGCCTCTGCCTCCCGAGTGCTGGGATTAAAGGCGTGCACCACCACCGCCCGGCTGAACATTAGTTTTTAAATGTCATAGAAATACCACAATCATAAAGATAGTTACCTGACTTCCCAGACCACACTACTCTCATCTGTTTGTACAAGTTATGAAAGCAGGTTGTTCTCAGCCACCATATAGCCACACTTCTGCCTAGCAAGGTATCTCTGACACTCAAGTATTTATGAGTTGAGTTGATTTTATTTTCCACGTGTGTCTTCAGAGTTTCAAGTTGATTTCAGAGCACACGCATCTCCTTAGATTCACCGGAGTCCCTCCTGGGTGGGTCTTACTTTCTAGGTTGATGCCTTCTTTGATTCCTTCCTTTTGTTTCCTGACCTCAGAGTCCCAAAAAGGGATGGGAGGAAACTGAATGGGAAGTAGAGCAATCCGAATGTATTGCCCAGGAGAACACTGGAGGTATAGCATTACCAGCCCCTTCAGACAGTTCTGTAGTGTCACACAGTGCCTGAGTACCTGGGGCCAGCGACAACCTGTAAATGTTGCCTTGAGCACCAGTGACTACCCGTTATGTTTCTCCCCTTCCAAAACCACCCGAGTGCAGCTGGGATGTATTTCCCAAGTGAGTAGAAACAAACAAACAAACAAAACGAAAAACAAAAGACAAATAAATAGTTCAAGAATCAGTAGAAATTCCAAGGAAAAGGGTTTTAAAAATTACCATTACAAATAATGAAGCAACAGATCATTTAAACAAAAACTGAAAAGGAGCATAAACAGGAAGGTTGGTGTGTGTCATGACCACAGTATGTGTGGGGACAAATTAAACAAATCCATCATTGGTTTCGGCCACACTTCTAGTTCTTTCGACTGCATTTACTTCACAAAGAAGGCATACCAAAAACAACCCCAGGGACCGCTTTCATTTCTTATTTTATCTTTTCAACAGGTTTGACCCAAGGTGGACATTTTCTCTGAGGATGAGACACATTTTTCCTTCAGCTGAGTTTTACCTTTTGGATTGTATTCCATACACGTTCTTTGTCACTCTGTCTTCCTTCAAGGGTGTCCATGGCGTCTGCCATTAGCGACTGCAGCTGTGATACCAAGATAAAAATTATCAGCATGAAATTCACACAGAAATAACTTCTCTAAACACACAGATTAAAACCTAATTAAAAAATCATTTGTACGCTGATGATTTTATTACTCATATTTCCCACCACCTCGAATCTGCTCCAGTCATGACTGAATATTGCTGTACACATAAAATATGGAAACAATGAAAAGATTCTTCCTCCAAATTTGTAGGAAGCATACAGGTTTTAATGTAGTAAGTGTTGATGTTTTGTTAAAAACAGATTTGGGCTGTAAAGAATGACGGCAGCAGTTAATTCTCTCAGGAAATGCCATGTAGTACATGAATGTGTTTTAGTGTTTTCTCCTGAGGCTAATGGATCATAATTCTAGGCATCATGAAAAAGCTCTCCAGAGGACAATACTAAAACTGCACTGTTTTATTGCCTCTTAAAAGACTCTCGTTCATTTAAACTCTTTTACTATTGTTAAAATTTTGAAATAACTAATTTTCTTCTCCTTCTTTTTTTTAAAAGGTCCCTATGAAACAGCACACTTTACCTACAAAAAAGCCATTTGCTATATTCCAGTTGAAAATAATATGATGGGCTAGGAGTGGCAGTGTGTGCCTGCCATCCTAGGACTTGATAGGCAGAGGTAGGAGGATTGGGACTCAAGACCAGCTTCGTGGAGTAATGAGTTTCAAGCCTGGTCCACATGAGACTTCATCTCAGAAGAAACAAACAAGCAAAAGTCAGCATAGTCACAGCAGTGGGGAGGCTGAGGCAGGAGGATCCCAAGTTCAAAGCTCCACTGAGCCAGATAGTGAGACCCTATTTCAGAAACTAATAACAAATCCTATCATGGTGAATGTGTGGGCTGTGTTAGAACATGTGAGGCTGAAGGGTTAACCCTTCAATGATCTCTCTGATGCTGCAGAGTCACCCACGAGGCCTCTGTTGAACCACCACTGTTTCCATGGTACCCTATGAGGGCAGGTTGGGATTTACTTTTTAAGGTTTAACTCACACTTAGAAACTGGAAAGTAAAATCTATTGCATAAAGTGATGAAAACTTCCAAGATACAGACTGTTCAGATGTTGGGGTTGTACCCACACATCTATTTTCTGTGTGTCTGTCTATCATCTATGAATATGTCTGTCCATCTATTGATTTACCATTCAATCATGTATCTGTCTAATTTTCTAAATTTTGGAAGCATATAAAATATGAAATTATTCCATGAAATCTCATTTTCAAAAATATAAGCTACTGAAAAATTGTACATTTGGAAGACATTTCAGTGAAGTTGGTTTTGAGCCCTTTGTGCATATTTTGAAATACAAGCATTTCTAGGGGAAGGGAACCCCATAGGTATGTGGCTCAAGAGACTTACAAGAAGAGAATTCCTCTGCATTTTTCTTACTTGAATACTGAATGTGCTTTTCAGAAGACAGGATCAACATTTTCTTTCCAAATTAACATTTTTTTGCTTCTCTTATCTTCTAGGAGCATTAATCATCTAAAATTGGTTATAATATGCCCTTTGAAAGCAGCACACTTAGCCAGCACACAGTTGAATGCCTTGTGAATGGCAGGATGGACACACTGCCTTTTTAAGAGGTGTTCTTCTGCACACCACCACGATGGTCAGACAGTATTATCACCAGTTGTGACTTATAGAGTCCTTGAACAACAGACTTATCTCACGAGCTTCATCTTTAGTAGGCATTGCATTATTACTGGGCTAGGCAGACTGTTTCATAAGATTACTCTGAATATCAGTATTTATTTAATACACTTTTTAAAAAGTCTAGATAAATATTATAAATATTGGAAGCTCACGTCTTGGTTCTGCCTGTAAAATCTCAAAGAGGGAGGGTTCCTTTAGTTATCTGAAAATTACAGGTAATCAGTTTGGGCTGTTCTCACCCTTGTGCTGTGAATTCCATTCAAGTCTATAATTAGTTTCAGCTACTCTCAATTAAAGCTTCAAAGGAAAGATCCCTTCCCTATGACACATTAAGCTCTCCAGACCTCTCCTTGAATGGGCAGCACACTGTTCAATAATTACTTTTCAAATGAGGTGGTATGCTTTCTAATATTAATTATGAGTATAATACACACATCTGTTTGAAGATTGTTTCTAAGCTATTCCTTTAAGTAGTTTTTTACTTGGTCTGTGCAAGAAGAAAATGTCTGGTTCTCTGAATGTATCTAGTTAAAAAGTCCATACACACACACACACACACACACACACACACACACACACATACATATCAACACTTTTCTCTCAAACTTTTACTGAGTGTATCACTGTGTGTGCTGTGGCTTCCACTGTGTATAATAATGCTGGAGGTGACCTACACTTAGGGACATTTTATAGGGTGGTCTTCCTATACAGATATGTGTCCTGCCCCTGCCTCCTCTACAGAAGAGGACTGTGCAGTATCATTTTGGAGTTTCAGAGAACATTAGTTAGAATTTCAGCTGGGGTGGAGAGACGGCTCAGTTGGTAAAGTGCTTCGTCTCCCAAGTGTGAGGACTTGAACTTGATCCTTAAAAACCACACTGAAGAAAGGAAACAGCTTGGCCTGGCCATCAGCATTTGTCATCTCAGAGCTGGGAAAGTGGAGACAGGTGTATCCCTGGGGCTCAATGCCTAGGCCAGCCTAGTCTCCTTAGTGAGCTCCGGACTAATGAGAAATCCTGTCTAAAAAACAAATGGTGGTAGGTGCCTGAGCAAAGACAAGACAGCTAAGCTTGTCTTCTGGCCTCCACATTCACAAACACACCCACACTTTCATTTCAGTTTAAACAAAAAGCTTTATATATAAAATGAGTAATTAACCTTTTCCTATATTTTTACACATTACAAAGTTCTCCCTATATAGAAAGGGAGAAAGACAGAAAGAGAGAAAGGAAGGAAGGAAGGAAGGAAGGAAGGAAGGAAGGAAGGAAGGAAGGAAGGAAGGGAGAAGCTGGGTGGTGGTGCATGCTTTTAATCCCAGGACTCGGGAGGCAGAGCCAGGCAGATCTCTGTGAGTTCGAGGCCAGCCTGGTCTACACAGAGTGAGTTCCAGGACAGGCTCCAAAACTACAGAGAGACACCCTGTCTCGAAAAACAAACAAACAACAACAACAACAAACAAAACAAAAAGGAAGAAGAAAGAAAAGGCTAAAGTGATTAAAAGTTCCAGACTGCTTCCATCTTCCAGTGTCTTCATTTGAATGCTGGATGAGGGCCGGCGTCTCCCTTCAGACTACATTTATTACCACAAGCCTTTTCAGCCCCTATCAGTCTTCTGTTGGCTCTGGGCCTGTGAAAGCTTAAACAAAGAGAAACAAATACTTACCAGTTCTGCCTCCTGTTGACTGATGTCCTGGAGATAAGGGACGGTTGCCAGCTCTGCCATGGCTTGATTGATCACCTGGGCCTGCTCCTTCACTCTCTGCAGCCGGCTGAGGAGGCTGGCATAGTGCAGCTTCTCCATCACACCTGAGCAGGCGTGGAAATCCCCCTGTCTCACAGCGAAAAGGGAAGGTTTCAGACCCAGAACACAGAAACAGACCTCTCTGGGTCTGCAGTCAAGTTAGGGTGGAAAAAAATATCTGCCTGCCTATCTATCTATCTATCTATCTATCTATCTATCTATCTATCTATCTACCTATCTATGCATCCATCCATCCATCCATCCATCCATCCATCCATCCATCCATCCATCCATCATGTATCTATCATCTGTCTATCTATCTACCCTCTGTCTATCTATCTAGATATGTGCCCTTGCTGGGGTTGAATTCACAGAACCATACACTTCTGCTGGGACTACATGCGTGCTCCACCAGACCTGGCTCTTTTACGTCTTTTGAAAGCAGCAGGAATTCCAGTGCATTAGATTGTGCTTTAGAAATGGTCTCTACTTGTTCTAAAGGGGGTGAATATACATGAAAGGCGGCTCTTAGCAGGCCTGTTGAGAGGGGTTCTCCAGTTGCCCTGCCTTAAGAAAGGAGTCTGCTGTGAAAAACCAGGACTGAAATTTCACCTGGGCTCCTTTAGCTGTCCTCGCAGAGGCCCATGACCTTCTACAGGTGACTTTATTTACATTATCAAAGCATCATACCAACTAAGAGTGTGCCTCTCATCTTGTTTGTGTCCAACTTTCATGCAAGTTGAACGAATAGCTCTGCCCTTCTCTGTGGGTAGATCTCTCTGTAGATCGTTGCACACTAGCTCCGTTCTCACCCGGCTCACTCCAGCTCCTAGGGCTGCTTCCATGACTGACGCGGTCCATCTTGTGATGGACCACTCTGCGAGACTACAGTGCTTTGCCCGCGTGAATAGACAGGTGTCTCTGCTTTCCCAAAGACGGGGCAACTTAGGATAAGGAGGCCCTCTTGTGTGTTTGGTATTGCCAGGCACCGGAGAGAGGCAAAAGCAGACTGTGATGCCTGAGAGGAGGGATGGGGCTTATGGTAAAACCCCAGATTTCTCTTCAGGAAAGACACATGGGGGCACATCAAGGCCAAAACATAAAACCCTGAGTGTTTGCTGGGTCCTGAGGGTGTTTGGCAGCTAGTGCTCAGCAGCACAGCAAGGCCCGTGACCAGTATCCTTCATCATCCTTCATCATCCTTCACGCGGGACTCCTGGGCCAGCGACAGCAGAGTTCTTGGGTGAGTCTGTTAAGGCGGTTAACACTGCCTTCACTTTCCTCAGTGAATCCCTGGATTTGCTGCGGAGCCCTAGAAATTAGGATGACGTAGGCACCCACCCAAATATCCTGGCATCTCAAATAGGAGTTTCGGAGGACACCACTCCCTTTCTGCTTAGTATTTTGTAGGGACTGTTTTAGTTTGTGAATTTGTATCAAATGATTTCCTCAAAGGAGACATGGATTTCTTCCTAAAGAAATTCTCCTCTAAAGAGAAAAACATTGTTAGAAATGAGCATTACTGAGAGATCATCTGAACTTCAACTTGAAAGCGACACTCTGAAATGTCATGCCAGCACAGTGACCAACAGCAAGCCCGAGAAGCTGCTATTTTCCCTGAATCTGGCAAATGAACAGAGGTTAGGCAGGCCTGCTTCCCGTTGGCTTTATTTCCCTGATAGCCAGCCACCTGTGTTGTCCAAGTAAGGTCCTCCATTTTTACTTATTGTTTCTGATTAGTTATTTATATGAAAATCTACGAACTTCTAGATGTGATGATTCGTATTGGTGGGCTTGAGATCCCTTGTCTGAACTGATCAAATAGCTAGCCCACCATTCAGCTGCAACATGTCCCTGAACAATGGCATTTTGTCAAGCAGAGGAAAGCAAATCGGAGGAGAACCAGTTTTCTTTCTGAAGAACAATTGCTTCCTTTGTCCTTCTTAAAAGAAACAATGGGGCTAGTTGTAGGGAAGTGCTGTAGTGAGCCAACTTCAGAGAGCAGAATCGACTGCAGCTTGCTCGGGAACATAATCTATTAGTGTAATTTTCCAAAACATCAGGAAAATAAAAATAGTTGAAGGCAACAGTGCTTTGTTAGCCTGATTGCTGGATGCATAACAAAACAGGAAGTGCTCCATATGAATGAGATCCCGGGGGAAGAACCTGCTAAGAGTCACCCACCCTCCCCCTCCCTCCCCACAACCAAATGCAATGCTGGCTATCAGGAAGCTATAGATCAATGTTGTATATATGCAAGACGAGGGCTTTTGAAAGACCGAGTAGAAAAAAGACCAACATCAATATCTGATGTTAGCAGGAGTGTTTTAATGCGGCTGCTTTGAGAAAAATCAAGGATATAGTGGAAAATGAAGGAATTAGCCTAAACATTTAGTGCTAGCACAGAGAGTTAGCCCTCCCTGTGAGACCTTAGGAGTGATCAAACAGCCCCTTAGTTCTGGAGAGAGGGCAATAAAATGGCCAAGACTAAAGCGAAAACCCTACTCGGGTGCAATGGAGGTTAGGCAAACAGCAAGTCCAAACTTCCGGCTTCCGGCGGAGGATCGCCTGGGTTTAGGAGCAATTATTGATAAATGCTGAGTAAATAAACGGTACTGCATAACACTGTGAGAGGCACGGTCCAGTGTCCAGAGTGTGGTTCCATTCGGCATAACATACAGAAACATTATTTGCAAACAGGGAATGGATAGCAAGCATATACTGTTGTTCACTTCAAATGTGCAAATGGAAACAATTTTAAATGTTTTGTCTGGAAGAAATAAAAAGTAAAACTAGTGAGGTATTAAAACATGGTTAGTTGCATCGGTAAGCCATCCTGTGAAGAAATCTTCATGCATGGCAAGAGAGTTTGTGGTTTGAATTCCTAGGCATTTAGTCAGGAAGCACAGAGGAGAAGGTTCTAGACAAACAGCGGCCACTTTCCCAGTGAGAGGGAAAGCAGAGCAACATCCGGGGACTTGAAGACACTAGGACCGAAAGCTTTTTTTTCTTTTTTCGAGACAGGCTTTCTCTGTGTAGCCCTGGCTGTCCCAGAACTCACTCTGTAGACCAGGCTGGCCTCGAACTCAGAGATCTACCTGCCTCTGCCATCACCATCTGGCTAGGACTAAAATCTTGAGAAGGGGGTGTTTAAAAAAAAAACGCCCTCACAGTAAAGATGCTGGGGTGTGAGGGGTTGACATTCAACAGGATTAGAAGCCACAAGGAACATGCTGTGAGGAATATTTTAATTTGTAGCTTGTAAAATATCAGAATGATCCTTGTTTATCCATGTGTTGTGTGCTTGGAAAAGCCATTATGGGGAAGGTAAATTAAAACTGTGTCAGAGTGTAAAGGACACCACTGTCTGAAACACAGGCTCCTCCCTCAGCCCAGGAAGACCTTTGCTGTCTACTGCCTCATGCAAGAGATCAAAGCTCATGTTCCCTTGGAGCATTTTCACAGTTAATTTTCTGATTTAATTCGGTTTTTATATTTTGGTGCTCATTTCAAGATTTACCTTATTTTTAATTCTGTGTGTCTGTGCCATGATCCAATGGAATCAGAATAGTCAAGGAAGTTGTCTATTGGATGGCTTCCTCATTGCTAGAATGGAAGTGATTGTGAGGCCCAATGAGATGATGTAAGGGAAACGGTTTACATGTGTGGAGCATCACACAGGTACTTCTGGGCCTCACCTCCGAAGCAGATGACACCTGTTTCATAACCAGGGTTTCTCCGTCTCACTTCAAAATTTCCTCATTATGACTGGTGGAAGGATTTAGAGAAAAGCTTTGAATTTTGTTTTGCTCACCTTATAGTTAATGAGATCCTGTTGAAGATACATTGTTATCCTACTTTTGTGTACTTATTTTGTGGAGAACAAAACAATGTACCCTTTACTTCACTGTAGGAAAATTTAAAATTAGACCAACCAGTGAAAAATTCATCAATGATATTATAACTTAGTTATTACATTATTATAATTTAGTGCATTGTTATGCTAGCCTTTTTTTCCAAAAGATACTGGATGGATAACTCTTATTTACAAGGTAGGTTAATATTTAATATGTTTAGAGAAAATATCATGCGAATTCTTGGCATTGTTTAAGTATTATTTCAACATTCACTTATTTATCATCATTTATATGACAATATCAGTATGATAATGATTAAAATTCATATAACTGGTTCTGGGCACAGTATTATGTTGAAGATTAATATTGTCTTTTGGGTCTCCTTCACTGGAATGAATGCTGAAGCTATAATATATATTATTTTCATACTGTAAAGCCACTTACATATATGACACAAAGTATCCTTCCTGGCTGCTGGGATTAGATGTAAAGATGGATCCCCCAATAGATGGCTCTTTACCTTAGTGGATCAGCAAAGTTGCGTCTGAGTCACTGTTTTAAGAATGACTAACAAACAAGGTTCTTCAGGACAGATGTTGTCCAGGCATTGGCCATTCTCTTATAGCGGCAATGTCTTGGTGGTGCTGGATCCTTTACAGTGAAATGCGAATTTAGCTAATAGCTCATGGTCGGCGTCTGTGGTCACTGAGGCTGCAGGCCTGAGACCGACCCTCCCAGGGCAGCAGATCTGCTCCATGGCCGCAGAGGACACCTCAAGTCCTGCCTGTGTGGGGGGAGCTGAGCAAGTCAGTGACTGAAAGAAAAGAATTTGAGACTATGGGACTCAAGTGTTCCCCTCACAGTAGAAGAAAAATTAAAGTAGGCAAGATGTACAAGGAGGGCTGGAGAGATGGCTCAGAGGTTAAGAGCACTGGCTGCTCTTCCAAAGATTCTGAGTTCAATTCCCAGCAATCACATGGTGGCTCACAACCATCTGTAATGAGATCTGGTTCCCTCTTCTGAACTGCAGGCACACATGCAGGCAGAACACTGTATACATAATAAATAAATAAATCTTAAAAAAAAAGATGTACAAGGAAAAAGAAAAACCAATGAAACAGCCCTTTTGTCAAACAAAACCCAATCAGTGTGAATAATTAAAGTTCCTATGATCCCGAATGCTTAGTAAAGACACCTTGAGCAAATGCCTTATTTTACAGGTTCCACAAACTGGGGTAAGCCCATGGACAACACGGTGTATATTGATTCAAACGCACGGCAGTTGATATCTGAATGGGCAAAAACACACTACGAACTTGAAACACACCATTGAAAACTGCTTGTTAATGGTAGCAGGTGGGAATTCTTTCTAGTCACCAACTCATTATTTGCTTCATGAAGTTACCTTGGGAGCCAGCTTTACTCAGTCCTGCTTCATGAAACCGTGGCTGGGCAAACGTGAGACACAGAGGCCAGTGTTTGGACACCAGTACATGTTGTGTCAGGAACACTTTAGGCTCACTCATTTTGCTTTCATTAAGATAGTCTTCCCAGTGTTATCTCTAACAGGGGCAAAGACGGGGAAGTTGAAATTATTTGTAACTAGATGAGATGGACAGAGAGAACAAGACTTCTGGTGTCTCTTGTTTTGAGACTGACTCCACAGCAGAGGACCCCTGGCTATCAAAAATCTCTAATTGTGGTTGGGAGGTCTCATTTTCAGATTCATACAGAGACTCTTATATCAATTTCCACGTGGTCAGGAGACACTTGGGGAGGTGAGAAGGAAAGTGGTTGGACTTCCAGAAATTGCCTAACACTTTGAAGGGCCCAACCCTCATGCACATCATGTGGTCCAAGCCAACAGCAAATCACGTGGTCAACTTCTAAACAAGTAACAAGCTAAGGCAAGTGCTGCTCCAGAGAGTTAGAGCATAGACAGATCGCCACCAGTGCACCCAGGATTGCCAGGTGCCAGAGCAGCCTTGGACAGAGACCACCCAATGCTCATGTGATGATTCTTGGCAATGAAGACTTTATTGGTTCAATAACCTGATGATGACAGCGATGATGATGTGTGTGGATTTTTAGTTAGGATGGGAAGTGGTGTGTGTGTGTGTGTGTGTGTGTGTGTGTGTGTGTGTGTAAGGGATTATGATAAAAGGTGAACTGTGGAATAAGTCCCAAGTTTGTAGCACTGTAATGACACTGTTGTGAACTGAAAGTCTGTGTCACTTCCCAGATCATACGTCCAACCTCCAGCTTCAATGTGAACAAGTTTGGAGATGAGGCCTGGGTATGAGGTGATTAGGCTAAGATGAGGTTGTGAGGGTGGGGCCCTATCCAGGTGGGTTTTAACAGTCAACTTGGCACAACCAGCATTCACCCAGGAGGAAAGGAGTCTCAGCTGAGAAGCTGTCTAGGTCAGGCCTGTGGCTTTATCTTCGAGGAATTGTCCTCATTGTTGGTTGATGTGAGGGTACAGTCCATTGTTGGCAGTGCCACACCAGGTCAGGTAGTCCTGGGGCTGTATTAGAAAGCAGAGGAAGAGAGAGAGAGGGGGGGGGAGGGAGGGAGGGAGGGAGGGAGGAGAGAGGGAGAGAGAGAGAGAGAGAGAGAGAGAGAGAGAGAGAGAGAGAGGAACCAGTAAGCAGTGTTTTTGGCTGTCTTTGTTTGAGTTCCTGCCTGCGTGTTCCTGTGTTGAGTGCCTTCCAGGACTTCTCAGGATAGACTGTTTACTGAAAGTATAAGGTGAAATAAGCTCTCTTTTCCCCAAGTTGCCTTTGGTTATGGTGTTTATCACAGCAATAGAAAGCAAAGTAGACTAGCCACCATGGAGGGAGAGTGACCTTGCAAGAATCAGTGCCTGAGCTTTTGTTCTGTTTCTGTCTGAGCCCTCCCGGGGACACAGTGAAAATGCAACTTTATGAGAATCAAGAGGAAAGCCTTTACCTGAGCCACAGTAGGCTCTTGCCTTGATCTTGGACAATTACTATGTGATTGTAGAAATGTCTACTGTTGAACCCACAGGGCCTACAGTGTTTTGGCACAACAGCCTGAACCAAGTAAGAAAAGTATGGATTCCTCACCAGTAGAAATAGATGGAGGTAACTGAGTGGAACAGAGCTGTGGAGGGAAGGGGGTTTGCGGGGGGCGGGGGGGTGTCAGTTAACTGAGTGTACTTTTGTATTTGTAATGTATACAATTACAAATCATGCAAATAGATTGGATATTTTATAGCTTTCCTAAAATGCTGGGTGATGTTAGTGAGCAAGTAATTGCTGAACAGATGTTAAGTAGCTGCTCATGACGACCCCCTTGGTTCTCCTACAAACATCAAATCAACGATGTGATGCAAAAGCCACAGAAGGAGATTCTTCAAGATTTCCAACTTAAGGCCTTTTGGAAAACATTAAAATGAGGATAAACCTGCAGCCTTTGTAATGTATTAATGAGAAGGTCTCTGAATGCATTTTCAGTACAATAACATACAGTTTGTAAAAGAGCAGCAAAGAATTTGGGTCACATTTAGGACATTAGGGCACAGGATTGGGGGAAAGCACACTTTCCCTGGATTGTGAAACGGGATTACATCATTTATCTGAAGGCCACACACACACACACACACACACACAGCTCAGCAGCAATGTTCAGTGGCATCCTGTGATCGGGTGTGATCGGGTGTGATTGGGTGTGATCGGGTGTGATCGGGTGTGCAGACACACCCTCTGAGTTCCCGAGAAGACAGTGAGGCAGTCCTGCAATGGCTCAGTAAACGAAGGGGAAGCGCTACGATTGCTAACATTCTGTCATTGATTTGAGATGGAAGTTCACGGCAGCCTTGGATCAGACGGGAGGAAGGTGTGGAGAAGGAGAACGCTGCCAGGAGCCGTTCCTCTGACAAACTCTCAGGGCCACAGCGTAGCCCTGGGACATGTGTGGGGATGGAGTCATTAGCTAGCTTTAGCTTGGTTTTGTAAATGGGATTTTCTGTACTTCTTTCTTAAAAACAAAACAAAAGAAAAGACAACAACCACAACAAAGACCAAATCAACATGCAATGTTTGCTCTTTACTTTCATATCTTAGAAATCTCGGATGTTCACACTTCTTAAAAACAAAACAAAAGAAAAGACAACAACCACAACAAAGACCCCAAACTCAACACTGGCAATGTTTGCTCTTTCAGCTTTCCATACTCTTAGAAATCTCGGATGTTCACACAAGATTCATCGTATACCCACATTCAGTTGTGTGCTTCGGATGAAGTCCAGGATTGGCAGGATTCGCTTCCCCACCGTCTCCATCAGCCTCACTGTGTCTTCTCTGGTCAGCAGAGAGAAGGGAGTTTTATGTTCTAGAAATTGGAACAATAAATTTTTATTTTTTTTTCAGAATTCCATTTCAGAATGCTTTCTTTAGTGAGCTATAAACAGGTATTTCAATATTAACAGATAAGGAATCTTTAGTATGGACACTAGTTCCATCCCTAGCCCGCATGTCTAACAATAAAAGCTCCATGAGGAGAAGGCAGAGGAGACATCACCCTTTAGAAACTGACATTTATTCCTTTTCTTGATTGAGAGATCTAAGAGACAACCTGTGACAATTCACATATCTCAGCAGAATATGTTTGTCTTGGATTGTGAAAAAATGTTGTCATAAACATGTCTGATTCTTGTCTCGCTCCACTCAGGTGTTGTTCAAGTGTGCAGATGCCATTGACTTTGAACATGGCTCGAGGCTGAGATAAGCCTCAGGGGATACTGAACCAGGCAAAATTCCAGTTCTTAATTATGTGGTTACAGCCCAAGGAGCGGGCTCAACCTGGCCATGAATTCAGTCTGTACGTCTAAAATTTCAATTCCATGTAAACATTTTCTTGAAAATTTAAGCCAGAATTACTTAACACCATCAAATTATGCGCTCTTCAGGAGATTTAAACTCTTGACTAATTGTATAAAGGAAGAGTAGAGCAGACGTTAATGCACCAGCTGATAGTCCAGGGCCTGGAATTGACATTGCTGTTTTTGATTTCATGTACTAGTCATGTTGACAAACTGTTCATATTTGTTTTTAAAGGATAATAGATAATTTGCTATTTCTTTTTCCTGTGTGTGTGTGTGTGTGTGTGTGTGTGTGACCTTTTTAAATTTGTTTTTGTATGTGTGTGTGCATGCATACATGTGGAGGCCCCAGGTTGGTGGCAGGACTCATTCTCCATGCTCTTCCACTCTATTCACTGAGACAGGGTCTCTCCATCGAACCCAGAGTTTGCTGATATGGCTAGTTTAGGTAGTCAGCTTGCTCTGGCGGCCCCATCTCTGCCTTCCATGGCTAGCACCACACTCAGCTCCCCCAGCATTTCTGTGGGAATTGAAACTTTGATTCTCATGCCTGCAGTGCAAGTGCCAATTGTCGAGTCCCTGAAAGCCTGTGTTCTTGGTGGCTGTGACAGGCGGTGGTGGTGGTGGTGGTGGTGTCTGGAATGCTAGAAATCAGTTGGTAAGCTCCATGATTGTGTACAGTGTGTTCCTGGGGGGAGTTCTCCTGAAATAAGAATTGCAAGCATTATTAATCAGCCCACAAAGAAAATTAGAAAGATTAATAGTGACTTGAAAGCAAACATTTTGGATATCCAGGCCCTGCTATGAGCTGGGCACTGTGACACAGTCCCAGCCTTGTCCCGGTTTTCAAGTGGGGACATTTCAAAATTTGTACATGCAGGTTGCAATCACCTGTGAAAGTGGGCAGCTTCCTGCTTGACACCTTTTCCAAAAACTTCCCATCTTCTTTGTTTTTGAACCCAAGCGTCAACAGATACTGCTGAGGAGGGAAAGATGACCAGTCGGCCGTCTGAGGCAGCACGTGGAGCCCTTGGGTGTCTGAAAACGGCAGAGAAAGCAGCAGGAGGTCTGGTTGCAATTTTGTCATTTTCAGGCCCCTCCTCCGCTTAGGAATTGTGTTTAGAAAAATAATAAATATAAACACTAAAGGTGCAAAGTAAAATTATGCACATCAAAAGTACAAGCGGCTAATATATGTATTATTTGTAGCTTCCTTAGTGATATAAATACACACAAAACACCGTAGTAAGCCGTGAGCAGATTCCACGGCCATCCTTCCCCATTCATAATAATAGCCATTCAGGACCAGGTCATAGGAAGGGTCACTGTTTTCTGTGTGTTTGATTTTGTACCCTAGCTGAAGACTAAGGAAATAATGTTACATAAAAGGAAAAAGAAAAATAACTGAGTGAGAATTAAAAGAAACAGTGCTGGGAAAACTGGCTATTTACGTGTACAAGAACAAAATTTGATTTATCATCTCTCATGCTACACAAAACACAGTTTAAAAATGCATCAAAGTTTTAATGTAAGGCTCGGAACTCTGAGACTGCAAGAAGAGAACAGGGAAAGCACATTGGATTAGGCACAGGCCAGGATTTCCTGCAGGGAACTCCACTAGCACAGGACATAACCTCCAAATCGACAAATGAGTCGGCACAAAATTGAAAGAGTTCTGTAAAGCAAGTAAAACAATGGCCGGAGCGAAGAGACAGCCCACAGGATGGGACAGCTCGTTCCTGAGTCCACATCAGACAGGGTTCATATGTAGGATGTGTGAGGAGCTGCCAAAGTCAACCAACTCCAGTTCCCAGTGTTCCCTCACCAGACTGTTCTCACAAACGAAGGAATACACAAGGCCAAGTATACTTGGGAAAATATGCAACATCCATAGCCAGTGGAGAAATTCAACTTAAGACTATTATGAGCGCCTCCGGGCCAAGCCAATTTGAGTGGCCAGTACTGCCACCTGGGGCCGTGGTATCATCCAGACCAGGGCTGGTCTGCCTTCGGCCATGTCTGGGTCTGTGGCCCTGCAGCAGCTGGGATCTGGGGTGGTGTCCATGGCTCCTGTTACTACGGAGGGCTCTGCAGATGCCCAGGGTTTGGACAGCCACCTGAGCCCATGTTTGTGCCCGAGGGCCATATTGCCACAGGTGCCATACTGATCTAGGTGGCCTGTGCTGCCATCAGGGCCATGATAATGTCCAGGTCCCGAGCTGCTATCGAGGGCCATGACTGGGTCCATGGTTCTACTGCAGCTGGGGTCTGTGATGATGTTCGTGGCCCGTGCTAGCACAGGGGCTCTTTGGAACCATGAGCTGTTGAGTTAGTCCCGCCTTTCACTAGCCTTGCTCTCCTCCCCACACGCCCCTGGATACCGCAGCAAGAGAGCTAGGCCCATCCCGTGGGGGAGTAGGGGAGTGCTATCCACTCGACCGACCCCCCCACCCCCCACCCCCCACACTCCTGCAACATGGCTCCACACCTCACCACAGGCATGCACCCTGTCTGGGCAGCACACTAGAGCTGACCCTATTGTTGAGGATGCAGATGAGGCAGCCCTTAAGGTGTGAGGGCAACAGAGCTGACCCCACTCCCCTTGTCTGCCCTGCGGTGGCGGGGATGAGGGAAAGATGCCCACCCCCTCTGCCCCTTGTGGCAGATGAGAGAGCCGGCCCCAGGGTCACAGGAGGGGGAGACCTAGCTCTGCCCCTCACCAGCTGCACCTCACCGGAGCACTGGCCCTGCACCCCGCCTGCCCGGGCAGCACATTTGAGCTGCCCCAGTTGGTAGTGGTGCAGGTGAGCCAGCGCTGAGGGCATGAAAACAGGAGAGCCGACACCCCTCACCCTCATATGCCCTCCTACAATCTGGAGAGAGGATCCTGCACCTCACCTGGGCAAAACTGTAGAGCTGGCCCTGGTAGTATGAGTGTGAGTGACCCGGGATCTGAGGGCCTGAGAGCAGGAGAGCTGGCCTGACACCATGCGGCACGCTGCATTGGGTGAGCTAGCTGAGGTGGTGCTGGAGAGCTTGCCTGGGTAGTGAGGATGAGGGAGAGCTGGGGTGCTGACCAACCCAGCTATCACCCAGCCCCAGAACCAGGGCTATGAGTTGTTCCACCCCGACATCCACCGCATCTATGAACTGTTGGAGCGTGTGGAGGAGATGAACAGAAGGATCTCCATGACACAGGACAACAGCAGGCTATCCAAGAGGAGCCCCAGGGAGAGCACGTTATTGGTGGTGTAGCAGAAGCCAGAGGCCTCGAGGCAACAAACACTTGCAAGTGAAGATGAATGGAACAAACTGAACTGTGTGACCCAGGAGGTCACACTACAGCCTCCACAACAAGGGTCTTCTCCTTCTTTTGCTTTTGTTTTTCTTTCTTTGTCTTCTTTTCTTTCTTTTTTTAAATTTGGGGGTGGGTTGCAAGGGTAAAGGGCAGATGTGAGGGGATGGGGAGATGAGTGGGATTGGAATGCATGATGTGAAATCCACAAAGAATCAATAAAAGTAAAAAAACAAAAATAACTGTTCTGAGACTCTATCTTAACCCAGTCATAATGGCCACCACTAAGAAAACAGCAGCGAGCCAGGCGGTGGTGGCTCAGGCCTTTAATCCCAGCACTCAGGAGGCAGAGGCAGGCAGATCTCTGCGAGTTCCAGGCCAGCCTGGTGTATAAATCGAATCCGAGGACAGTCAGGGCTACATAGAGAAACCCTGTCTCGAAAAACAAAAACACCCTCCCTCCCTGCCGCCAAAAAACAACCCAAAAAAAAAAAAATAAAGAAAAGAAAACAGTAGCAAGAAGTGCTGTCAAGGATGTGGCCCAGAAGAGGGTCCTTTTCCACTGCTGATAAGATGTGAGTTGGCCCGTCACTGTGGGGATGGCATGGAAATCTCTAAAAAGCTAAACAAAACAAAACGAACAAAAACAGGTCTACCATGTGACCTAGCGATATCATTCTTGGGTGTATACTCTAAAATCAACATACCACAAAGATAGTCATAAATTCACGTTTACTGCTACATTATTTATGGTAGCTAAGAAATGGAACTAGGAAGTCCGTCAACAGATGAATTGATAAAGAAAATGTGGTTTGTATACACAATGAAATTTATTCATCCATAAGAAAAAATGAAATCATTATGGTAGGTAAAGTAAGCCAGACTAAGAAAGAGTAAAGCTTCATGTTTTCTCTAAGATATAGAATCAAGATTTATGTGTGTGTGTGTGTGTGTGTGTGTGTGTGTGTGTGTGTGTGTGTGTGTTTGTGTAGATCACAAGCCTAGAAAGAGGCCCATGGAAGGTAAAGAAGAGATCTTAAGTTGGGGTAAGACAGGATAATGGAGTACATCTGACATAAAATTAGAAGGTGGTCTGTTCGTGAGGAGGAAGGGGTCTAGCAAGCTGGGTACCCAGACAAGAGAGGGTAGAGTGAGAGAGGAAACAAATGAGAACAAGGTATAAACTTCGGGGAGGGAGCAGAGGGGAGGATGGGAGAGGATATATGCGGAGGGATAAATAAAATAAGCACCAGAAACAAAAAAGAAGGCATATATGAAAACATCATGATGAAACACATTACTTCATATTGGTGAAATTATTAAGGCCACTCCACGTAGTTAAAAGGGAGGTTTATTTTGTGGGGTAACTTACAAGTGAAGGGATAGTTTACAGGGTCTGGGAAAGGCGTGGCACAGCTCAGCGGTGTTCTCTGGAGAACTCTGCTCGGTCTACCTCCAGCGTCCAGGGTCCAGACACCAAGAGAGCCAGGAGGGCCCCGCCTTGTAGGCGTGACAGTCACTGAAGCCTCAATGGGGGTTGCAACTTCCAGATCAAAGCTGGAATGGCTACCCACTACAACTTCATATGCTAAGTTAAACCACAGTTACATGGGGAAAAACCTGGGATGATCATGGCATTGACGGTAGTAATTGGACTTGTGTTGGGAGCGCAACTCTAAAAAGCGAACCCAGTTCCTCATGGCGGCTGTAAGAGCTGCCGCTGGCTCAGGACCACTTTCTTCCTGGCAGAGCTTTAAGTGGTGTGTGTGCACTGTCTTGTGTGCACTGTCTTTACGATTGATGTCGGCACTTCCACCAAGGAATTAGGAAAGTGGAGGGACCTGTCCAGGAGCTACCTGCTATTGGTGAAATTATTAAGGCCACTCCATGTAGTTAAAAGGAAGATTTATTTAGTGGGTGACTTACAAATGAAGGGATAGGTAGGTCGCCGGTCTGGGGAAGGTGTATTGCAGTCCAGTGGTGTTCTCTGGAGCTCTGCTCCGTCAACCTCCACCGTCTAGGGTCCAGGAACATAGCGCGTGCTCACCCATTCAGATCTTGGGTCTCTCAGTGCCTCCCTTGGCCCCGCCTTGTAGGTGTGACAGTCACCGAAGCCTCAATGGGGGTTGAAACTTCCAGATCAAAGCTGGAATGGCTACCTACTACAACCTGCCCAATGAAAGCAGTCTGGAAGTAGCATCAAGGACCGATGTCCACAGCCTGCCCATCACAGAGGGTCTGCCCATCGCGCTGTTTGGGATTGGGTGGTTCTGTGCTACTTTAGGGGAAGGAAGGTCATCCTTGTGCCTTGAAGGCCAAGATTTGCCCCATTCATCTTTACTTTGAGCAGCGAACCTTTGCTCTGCTGTGAAAAGACTTCTCAATTAGTGATGGATGAACGCAAGGCTGCAGAAGCTCAGTGCTGAGTCCTGTTGGAAAGAGAAATGGCACCAATTTCTAATATCTTGGAATTATAATTTTTTTTAAGATCAGTTTTAAACATAGAATAAAATGGCCCATTTCTAGCCTTCACTCTTTATTGGTAACATTTCTTTAAAAAACAATAGGCATGGAACATCCTAGTTGGATTTGTATAACCACCCTGGCCCCTTTGCTCATGTTCAGCTAGACGGTGGCTGAGAAGTCGCTTGTTTATTTATCTAGGCAAGGGTCTCCTCCCACATGGTCCACACTGACTTGGAACTCATGATCCTCCTGCCTCAGCTCTTATACTGCTGAGATTATGCATGCCCCATCATGCTGGGTTCTGATGCCCGAAGCTTTGGAAACTTGAACATGGATCATATTCTCTCACCCCTGGGGCCCCTTCTATGTTTCACATGTGGCAGCTGCCCAGAGCCTCTCTGTGGAGTCCTCATTTTCCAGATTAGAGTGTGTGAAAACTGCAGTAAGTTATCGGCAATCTATTTAGCATATGTGTTAAATAGTTTAGTATACTCTGTTTCTTCCATGAACTATCATAAAACTCAAACCCAGAACAAAGACATGCTGTACATGTTTTAGTCTTTCTTGGGTGGTTGGGCACTTCATGAGAACTGACATTTACCTGATATTTCTGAGTCGCACACTTTATTAAGATCCTCTTTTTGCTCAACACACATGGCAGATAAGGTACGTCTTCTGGCTAACCTTACAGATTATGAAACTGGATCTTCACGAGTTTACAAAGGAGGGCTGGGGAGATGGCTCAGTTTACCAGTAAGGTAAGGTGTTTGCCACGTAAGCAGGAGGATCAGAGTTCAAGCCAAGTGCAGTAGCCTGTGCCTACGGCTCCTGTGCTGGGGCGGACACAGATGTGCCCTTAGGCCTGCTGGCCAGCCCTCTAACTGAACAGGTTAGCTGTGAGCTCAGTGAGAGACCAAGGTGAGGAGTTACTTAGGAAGACATTTGATGTCACTCTCTGGCCTCTACCCACAAGCGCATGTCTGCCCTCCCCAAACAGGCACACATACAAATAAAAATCAGTCTTTGAAATGCTCATGGCAGAGAGTCACAGACAGATCTGGCGACAATGCTGGGAACTGGATTTTGTGCAGAGGAAGTGGAATTCTTTGACATTTGGTGTTTTGGTTGTGCCATTGATGAAATAGAGCAGACCCAGATAACAGGGAGATGTGAAGGGGTTGGCTTGCCTGGAATATTAGTTGAATGAAGAGACCAGTGTTACTATGGGAAGTGATTAAACAGACTAGAAAAATTAATCTTAGCCCCAGAGCCAACAAAATGTAAGTATATTTTGACTCTTCTTGGTCCTAGCTAGATACATCCCTTCCAATGTGAATTTGATTAATTGTTATCTTCTAAGTAAAATTTGGAATGTGTTTAGACCTTTAGCACATGTTGTTAACTTTAGAAAGGAATGCAAGTGATTGGTTTTGGTTTTGTTTTTTCTTCCATTTACATGCAGAGTAATTGCAGACTGTGAACATCTATTTTGGCAGGTAATCTATGACCCCCACATAACAACATACTTCCCAAATGCGAAGCTCATGTAACTTCATTTGAGTGGAATTGTCCTCAACTTTGTGCTTAAACATATGCCTGAAATTCTTGTGTTTCTGGTGGGTAAGAAAGTTAACCAGGTTATATTGTCCTCTGGTAGAAATGATTTTAAGAAATGCCCTTCTGGCTCCTGTTGTGTCAAGAAGACTGGGAGAAGATAGGTCTTTTTCGTCCATCCCTTTATAGTTTATCAGCATTGGAGAAGAAATTTAAAAGTCTATAATAGAATTTATTATTAAAATTCAGCTTGTGGCACAGCTGTAAGTTTTTACTATAGGAAAGTAGATTCTTACAAAACACTATCAAAGAGAGACCATGAAGATTACATTTCTTGAAAAATCATATTTTTCAATCCTTTTTTTCCTTCCAGATGAAAGATAGCTAAAGCTTAGCAAAAGAGGTTTAGATAGTTGTTTGTTAACCAGAAATATAGTGCATGGGGAAGACTAGCATTGTCCAATCAGCTGTTGGAGTTACTGAAGCTTTTGATCTCTCCATTTCTGCTGGTTCCTTTTAAAAATCATGTTTCTGGTGTTTGTTGTCTGTCTCTCTGTCTCTCTTGTTTTTATACACTGTGCTGGTTAGTCTAGAATCACCTGGGGGACAGGTGGGCCTCTGTGAATGCCTGTGGAGGATTCTCTTGTGTTATTTGAGGTGGGATGGCCTGCCTGCTGTGGGGGTCATCATTTCCTGACTGGGATCCTGGCCTGTGTAGGTGGGTAAAGGGAACTGAGGGGCAGCTAAATGCCTTCATCGTCCTCTGCTTCCTGATTGTGGATGTCATGTGAGCAGCTGCGTCAAGCCTCCGACACCCTGACTTCACGTTCTTGATGGACTGTATCCTTGAGCTGTGAGCTAGAATACACCCTTTCTCCTTCAGTTGCTTTCTCAGGGTATTTTACACAGTGACAGGAAAAGAAACCAAGTTATGTGGTTAGTTTTTTGTTCACTTGGCACAAGCCAGAGAGTCATCTGAGAAGAGGGAACCTCAACTCAGAAAACACCTCCATCAGATTGGCCTGTAAGCAATCTTCAGGTCATTTTCTTGACTGATTACTGATGTGGGAGGGCCTGGTGCATTGTGGGTGGTGCCTCCCCTAGCCAGGTGGTCCTGAGCTGTAGAAGAAGGCAGGCTGAATAGATCATGGAGCTCAAGCTAGAAAGCAGTGTTCCTTCATGGTCTCTGCTTCTTCCACTTCCTGCCCTGAGTTCCAAAATTTACCTCAGATGGAACAAATTCGTTTGTTGTGAAATCTTAGGTGAAGATGTGTCACATTTGTTTATGCTGTGGAACATTTGTTTAATGATGCAAAGATGTGTTGCATTTGATGATGTTACATTTGTTTAATTCTGTGAAGCTGTGTTAGTTTGCCTGTCTAAAACACCTGATTGGTCTAATAAAGAGCTGAACAGCCAGCCAGTAGTGAGCCAGGAGAAAGGATAAGTGGGGCTGGCAGGCAGAGTGAGTAAATAAGAGGAGAAATCTGGGACGAGTAAGAGCAAGACAAAGGAAAAAGAGAGCAGGGCATCCAGGGCCAGCCACCCAGCTACACAGCCAGCCACAGAGTAAGAAATAAAGGAAGGTATATAGGATAGAGAAACATAAAAGCCCAGAGGCAAAAGGTAGGCAGCATAATTTAAGAAAAGCTGGGTAGAGATAAGCTAAGTTAAGGCTGGGCATTCATAGGTAAGAATAAGCGTCTGTGTGATTTATTTGGGAGCGGGGCAGCAGGTCCCCCAAAGTAAAAAGAGTAAAAGAGTCAACTACATTTGTTCCCAGAGCTGACTTCTTTCTCTTCAGTTTTCCTTGCCCCTGATGCTTGCCAAAGTGATGAGGATAACTAGTGTGCAACCATTTGTTTTTCTCTGACTCAAAATTCAAGACCATTGTTGACTAACATTTCCTTGTCTCCTTGAAACTTATGGCATCTCAATTACTAATAGTGCTGGTTATATGCCACCTCAGCCTCCTTCCATGTCTTACAGTCACCCTCTTGACCAGATTTCTCATCACAGAGAATCTCCGTCACAGAGACGGTCTCCCAGAAAGCATCGTTACTAGCATTGCCATTGGTTGTATGCTGATGCAGCTCCGCCCACCACCCCTGTCACTGTCCCATTTCCCCTCAGAGCTTCAGTGGTTCCTTCCCAGGAAATCAAGACTCCCAGGTAAGTACCATCATTGCCCTCTCACAAAGATGAAAAGGTTTCTACTCCAGAAGACACAGATAAGTTGGGTGTGGTGGTGCTTGCCTGGAGCCGCCCATCCTCTGGAGACAGGTGTAGGTGGAGTGCAAGTTTTAGGGCTGCATAGCAAGCCCCAGTCTCCACCAACTTCAGGCAAGCACCACGCCAGCCTGTAACATTCCATACTGTCTTTCCTGGTTTTATGTTTTTAATTTGGTGTAACTCTGCCATCACTTCGGCAGATTTCTCTGCATTTCACCAGCTTGTGTCTATCCGGCTTCTGAACTTCTGTTTGTGTCCCAAGAGCACACAATCATTCTCTCCATTTTTCCATTTCCCAGTTGGGTCTAACTCACCTCACCTTGTCTGGAAGGCTTTCCTGACTCTGTCAGTTATCCCCTTCAAACTCAGTTCCAGCGACTGCTACTTCACAAGGATACCTCTTAACTCACCAACAGATTTTCATGCCACTGAAGCTCACATTTTCAGGTCATATTCTTACTACAAGGGGACTGGCGGGTGCTCAATCAATTCTTCAACTGAATCTAGAAACACATTTCTTTTCAAGTTCCAAATTTTGAATGATGCAAATGAGAACAAATGTCTGCTGCTTCTGAGATATGGCTTATGTTCTGTCACTAACTGTAGGGAAGAGTCATACTGATTTGCATTTTAACTCAAGCTCAAATGGGTCATGGTTTATCTCACAAAGGGCTACTCAGCGCTAAGATGCTGGGATGAGCATAGCACCTCTGACTGGGTTGCTAGTTTCACAATTAGACTGTATTAATTACTTTTCTGTTGCTGTGACAGAATACCCTGACAAAAGGGTTTATTTCGGCTTACAGTTCTAGAAGGAGACAGTCCATCATGAAGGGAAATCCTGGCAGCAGACGTTTCTCTCCAGCCTGGCAGTCAGGAAGCCATGTGCTGGAAAAGGCTGGGGAGAACAAGGCTGTGGGATGGCAGAGCCTGCTCCAGTGATACACTTCCTCCTGCAACATTCCATCTCTTCAAGGTTTCACAAGCTCCCCAAACAGCACCACCTCCTGGGAACCAAGTGCTCAAAACCATGAGCCTGTGGGGACACTGCTCATTCAAACCCCACTCAGGCTGGACACTGGACACTGGACACTGCCGGTCCTTCAGAGAATTTTCAAACATGGGTATCTGGTCACAGAAGACTGTGCTGCAAGAAATACCAGCAGCATAGAAAAGCATCAACAGAAACATGAAATATCGATTGTGGCCTAACAGACTCATCTATATGTCAGGGAGAGCTGTATTTGTTATGAAGTTGAACATCTATAAAATGAAATTTGAACTCTCTGGCAGTAAAGTATGAACTATAAGTACCATTATCATCAATTGGACACCTAATCATAACTACGGCTGACGGGCCATGAATGAACCTTTCAAGGAGTCTTTTCCTTTAAAAAATTACATTTATTTATTTATTTACATGCGCGCGCGCGCGCACGCGCACACACACACACACACACACACACACACAGTGCAACTTGGAGGCATTAGTTTTCTTGGTGGCAAGTACCTTTACCTGCTGAGCCATCCCACTGTTTAAAAGCACTAATAATAGAAACAAAAATCAGAGGGATCTCAAGTCCCCCCGAGGGACATGCAGATCTACCTGCATCCTATCATCCCTTTTTCTAGTCCCACCTTCTACTTTCTGGAGTCTGTCATCTCCCTGCCCTTTGTCCGTAACAAAATGTTCTGACATTTTGAGTTAGAGCAAAATCTCATTTCTAAAGGTCCCAATTGTTCAGTGAGGGATGGGACTGTGTGAGTTTTATGTGACTTCTCTTTACTGATCAGTTTCAGAGTTTAGCTCCTGCTGTGCTTCTGAATGCCGACACTCCGTCATTACCTCTTTCTTAGTCATTTCTGAGTTTTATCTTGTACTCTTTTTAATGCCAATCCTTCTGTCTTGGAACTTTTCCACAAACTCACATCAGCAAGAAAGTAGCAAAAGGCAGCAACTTTTCAGCTAAGTTGTCCTCATTGCCTTCCCTCATAAATAATACAAAGTTTTCTACTTTTCAAGACACCGATGAGCTGGGTGTGCATGCCTGTAGCCCCTACACTCTGGAGGCTGGGCTGTGAGGTTGCAAACTTGAGGCAAGGCTGGGTTATACAGTGAGAACTGATCTCCCCAAACCCCAAACAGGCGAAGACCCACCACTTAAAACTTAGTGTGCTTGGAGTTTTGCATTTGATGTGTGAGCCAGCAATATGAATAATGGATTGTTGCATAATAAATTGTATTTTCCCCTGGGCCATTATAATTACAGAGTTACACATGCAAGCGGGAAAAACTGGCTTCCATTCCCAAGAATCCTCATTTTCACTTCAGGCTGTTGGTCTACTTCTCTGAGACCAATTTGGTGTATTTAAGTTTCCTTTCATAGCCTGTATAAAATTTAGAAAGATAAGTAACCCCACAGGAATTTTATATACATTTCATTTCTATTTTGCTTAGAATCCTTGTTGGTTGCAACATTTTCTTTAGTCAGCTCTATTGGGTCTTTGGGACTCATTACATTGAACTTACTCAAATCCACTTGAAGTAGGTCTCAGGCAATGCGAGAGTTAAAGACACAGCTACTCCCTTCCTTGACTGTTCACTAGAACACTGTGGGTGCATCAGCACCATGCCGACTGCGCTGTGTAAGGGTTGGCATGGCCGGCCATTGCTTGAGTATCCCTCCCTCCCCCTCCCTCCCTTCCTCTTTCTCCTTCCCTCCCTCCCTCCCTCCCTCCCTCTCTCCCCCCTCCCTTCCTCCCTTCCTCTCTTCCTTGCTTCCTATCCCCTCCTCTTCCTTTTTCTTTAAAAGACAAAAATGATGGCAACACAGTGAATGTTCGAGCTCTGTACTGCCTCCTGAAGTCATGCTGATGCATGTGGGCTGTGCTCCTGCAGAAGGCCATGTCCATGTTACCACTGAAGGTCACGTGGATGTCCGTGGTCTGTGCTGCCATCTGAAACCATGTTGATGTCCGTGGGCAGGTTGACACTGGGACCATACTAGTGTTCATGGCCTGTGCTGCCGCTGAGGGTCATACTGGTATCTGAGGCCCATGCTGTGGCAGAGATCTGTACTGCCACCAGAGACCATGCTGAAGTGTGTGACATGTGCTAATGCCAGTGGCCATGTGGACTTCTGTGGTTCGTGCTGTTGCCAGCAACCATGTGGAAGTTCATGATCCATGCTCCCACTGACTGTAAAGGGCAAGGAAGCTTCTCCTGCAGTGGTATCGATGACAGCAGACTCACAGTTGAGAGTGAGAGACACAGAAGGCTTCTGTGACAACCTCTACCAACTACCCCATACTCCTCTTCCTTGACAAAACAGAAGAAACAGCCTCAACAGGAAGCCATTGAAGAGAACTCATAAAAATTATGGTGAGGATACTGAAGTGTAGCTCTCCACAACTGATGGCTCTGGCAGGGTGCAGGCGGGGAAGGACTCCTGTTTTCCTTCCTGTTTTCTGTAAGGGGCTGGC
Organism: Peromyscus leucopus; assembly: GCF_004664715.2. Classification (NCBI taxonomy): domain Eukaryota; kingdom Metazoa; phylum Chordata; class Mammalia; order Rodentia; family Cricetidae; genus Peromyscus; species Peromyscus leucopus. Next base: position 6,877,881 of record NC_051068.1, on the reverse strand, counting down.
CACTGGGAGTGTCACCATGCTCCAGTGAGTATAGGGCCAACACAAATTGGACTTTTCTGGGGGGTCACAAGGCTGAGGGGTGGACCTGGGAGGACTGGGGGGTGAGTATTATTGGGGTACATTATATAAAATTCCCAGCCGGGTGGTGGTGGCACACGCCTTTAATCCCAGCACTCGGGAGGCAGAGCCAGGAGGATCTCTGTGAGTTCGAGGCCAGCCTGGGCTACCAAGTGAGTTCCAGGAAAGGTGCAAAACTACACAGAGAAACCCTGTCTCGAAAAAACCAAAAAAAAAAAAAAAAAATTCCCGAATAATCAATAAAAATATTATGTTAGAAACAAAACAAAAACAAAACATTTGAAAAACTTTCTCAGTCTCTCTCCTACTCTGAACTCGAGCCCTGGGCTGGAGTGGCAGAGCAGTTAGGGGCACTCGCTTCTCTTACCGAGGACCAGAGCTTGGCTCCAGCACACATCAGACAGCTCACAGCTGCTTGTACCTGCAGTTTCAATGTATATGAATCCTCTTCTGGGAACCTGTGCGCGCGCGCGCGCACACACACACACACACACACACACACACACACACACACACACACGCACACACACACACATACACAAATAAACATATTAAAAAAATTTTTTTTGAAGCAGGGTCTCATCAAGTAGCCTCGGCTAGGCTGAAACTCACTATGTGGACCAGACTGACCCCTACACCATATGATCCACCTGCTTCTGCCTCCACAGTGTTGGGATTAAAGGTGTTTTTAAAAGTGTGACATGATGAACTTGTCAGTCAGTCCATTATACTGTCTTGACACCAGTGATGTGCTTGTGAATGAGTGGGTGGGGCAATTTCACATCTCAAGACGTAGTTGACCGTTTTGCTATTGCTCTCTAGGACCTAGCACTTGAGGCATGGCGGGTAGGGGAATACAAGGTACAGCGTCAGAACAAATTTGACCAAGGAAACAGAGCAGTAGAGACATGGAGCCGTTGGGTACAGCTGTGTTTGAAGGTGGTGCCACCTACAGACACTTCAGATGCAGGGATTGGCCTGTTCCGCACCCCGCTGCCCTTTGGAAGCCTGTATGCTCATTGTTTGAGCTGGTGACTGGCACTTGACATGGAAGGTTCAATACATTTACAAATAATTTAAAAAATATTAAGTTCACATGTAAAACACATAAATACATCAAATTCAATGTTTGGGGAGAATATTTCCTTTATATACATTTTCCTCATAGGAGGACTGGGGAGTGTTAATTTTTATACCAAGTGCATACAACAAAATTGAGCATATCTTGATGATGCCCTTATATATCACAGTAGTAATATAATACTAGGTGGCTATATGAAAAGTGACATAGCTAGTCTATGGTGGTATTTTATTTGTACTAAAATGTGATTTTAATTGTATGTTAATAAATAAAGTTGCCCAGGGGTCAGAGCTATTAGAGCCATAGCAAGAGCATGGCAGTGGTGGCACACGCCTTTAATCCCAGCACTTGGTAGACAGAGCTAGGTAGATCTCTATGTGTTCAAGGATACAGCCAGCATTGGAGACACACACCTTTAATCTCAATACCATAGAAGACCTGGAAGTCTCTACAGACAGGCAGTGATGAGGCAGCCATGTGTTTGGGATTACAACCAATGAGAAGGCAGAACAGAAAGACTATATAAAGACAACCACACAGGAAGTAGCTCTCTTTCAGAGAGGTAGGACCACTGCAGGAGGAAGGGTAAGGTTTTAGCTCTGAGCTCTGACCTCTTGGCTTTCTTCTTTACATTGGTTCTGTGTTTCTTATTTAATTAGATGGTTGGTTATATCTACACTAGTCCTTTAAAATTAATCCTGGCACTTCACTGCTAAATATATACTCCAAATAATTGGTAGACAAGGCTAAAATAGGTAGTTATACGCTCACATTCATAACACTATACATAATAACCAAGTAGTGGAAAGAACTCATGTTAAATTGGCAATGAAACTGTGATATGTACACATATACACACACACATACATACACACATATGTACATACACACATACATATATATACACACATATATACATATTAATTATACTTAAGAGGAAAGTGAAATCTGGTATGGACAACATGAATGAACCTTGAAGACATTATGTGATATGGAGTAAGCCAGATACAAATGGATAAAATATCCCTGACAATATCATCTTACATAAAGTTTTCTGCTTCTCACTCTCTCCCTTCCTCTCTCTTGCCATGAGGTGGTGCGCACCTCCTCTCTCCCTTTCTTCCCTTTTCTCTTTCTCTTCTTCTTCTCTCAGTCCCCACCCAGCTTTCTCTCTCTTCCCTTCTCCCTTTCCCTCCAATAAAACTTTCTACATGGGTACTGTGTCTGCATGGTGTGAGTGACTTTCCTCCATGTCCCCTTGGCTGCCGCCCGCCATGTCTGCTTGGCATGCTTCCCTCACCCACTGTGGGGCACATTGGCTCAAACCTGCCAAGGCCTCTCTCTGCTGGGGATGTCTTTCTGTATGATGTGAATGTGTTGCTCTGATTGATTGATAAATAAAATGCTGATTGGCCAGTAGCCAGGCAGGAAGTAGCAGTAGGTAAGACAAGAGAGAGGAGAATTCTGGGAAGAGAAAGGCTGATGGAAAAGTACTGGTAAGCCACAAGCCAAAGGGCAACTTATAGATGAACAGAAATGGGCTAACTTAAGATATAAGAACTAGATAGCGAAAAGCCTGCCATGGCCATACAGTTTATAAGTAATATAAGTCTCTGTGTGTTTACTTGGGTCTGAGTGGTTGTGGGCCCTGGCGGGACTGGAGAAAACTCCAGTTACAGAGAAGTCAAATTCATAGAGACAGAGAGTAGAAGGAGAATTCCGGGGCTGGCAGAAGGGGTGTGAGGAGTTGCTGCTTAATCCATATAGAGTTCAGCTGGGGGAGTTGAAAATTGCTGGAGATATGCAACAACAACAACAGCAACAGCAACCACCACCACCACCACCACAACAACAGCAGCAGCAGCCACAGCAACCACCACCACCACCACAACAACAACAGCAGCAGCAGCACACACCACCACAACAACAGCAACACACAGCAACCACCACCACCACCACAACAACAACAGCAGCAGCAGCAACAGCAACAACAGCAACCACCACCACCACCACCACCACCACAACAACAACAGCAACCACCACCACCACCACCACCACCACAACAACAACAACAGCAACAGCAACAACAGTAATAACAGTAACAACAACAACAGTAACAACAGCAGCAGCAGCAACAACAACAGCAACAGCAGCAGGAACAACAGCATGTCTTACTGCATTTCTTCTCAGGCTTTTGAATGTTCCAAGCACAAAAATGTCAACAGTCATGGATGCACCCCCGTCCTGCTCTGATTATTATATGCAGCATACACATGCTCCACTCTGTTTCATAACTGTACAATTACTATGTTAATGAAAATTAAAAATCAAAAGTTAAAAAAGCTGAGGTCTTTGGAAACAAAAAATTTGAAGGAAAATGAAGATGTCTACTAAAATTGAAAAAAATTGTAAAGGTTATGTTCATGATTTGCAAGATTCAAAATTATAAAGATGCCAGTTTCCCCACATTGACACATAGGTTCCCAGGAGGTTTTTCTTACAAGTATTTATTTATTTTACTCTATGTGTGTCATGTGCAGCCTGTGGTGTCTGTGGAGGCCAGAAGAAGGCACCAGATCCTCTGAAACTGGAGTCTCAGATGGTCATGAGCTGCCATCTGGGAACCAAACCCAGCTCCTCTATAAAGCCAGTGCTCTGGACTGAGGTGTCATCTTATCAGACCCCAATAGACTTGGACAGATCTGAAGAGGAAAGCAAAACAGAAGATGGGTGATGTGGGACATCAAGGAAGAGAAAAAACTACAGCAATTCCACTAGGACAAAATGGCCTTCTTAAACGGCACATGAACAGAACAATAAGACCCTCCTCCCGATGTACCCACTTTCCTGTGACAGGAGTGACATACAGAACAGGGTGACAAGCTGAGAGATAAATTGCTGTCACTTTAGAATAGCAGGCAGGGGACCTAAACAGAGTACATGTCCAGAACAAACTAACCCACACACATAATGTCCAGGGAATACACAGAAGAGATCGACTACAAATGACATGTATAATGGACACAGACACTAAAATTAAAAATAGACTAATATATAATTGTGAGATGTATGAAAATGAAAAACGAATACTTGATTGGGAAATTTTAAATTGGTACTTCTCTTCGAAAAAAAAAAAACATTTGATGTTATCTATGAAAACTTGATTGGATGGCTATCTCTTCCGCCATGTGACTCCAAAACATAGTGTGTAGGACCAGCAGGATCACTGGAGTTATATGAATTTTACTGGTAGCATCCAGAAGCCTCAGGTCACTCATGTCCCTCACTAGTAGAAGATGCATCTCAATTCTGAGCTTTTCATGTAACACCCGAGAGGGACGCAAACAAAGCAATTAGTGCTTTCCATGGCAGGGAGGGATTTCATGAATAGGTTCTTGCACAAGGGAAGCCAAATTCAGTGCATTCCTTCTGTGATTTCAGATGTATAGTGTTCCACAGTGACGAGTTTAGGAATGAAGATGGAGAGGACAACACTGGGTAGGAAAGAGGGAGTAGCTCAACCATCTCCGTGTTGGTATAGCACAGCACCTGAAGTCGGGAGCCTTATTAGGGAACAAGACTTATATTGGCCCATGGTTCTCAGGCTGAAAAGTTCAAGCTTTGGTGTGCACGCCCAGTGTGTGTCTCCCCTGTGCCATGGGATGAGTGTGGGACTTACACTGGCCGTGCATGGGAGCAAGGAGAGTCTCATGTGTGGTGTGGGGCTCAGGAGAAGGGCTTGGCTAGCTCATAACAAACTGGGTTTGGGAGTTTCTTCTGGTTTCTTCCCACTCCAGAGAGACACGTCTAAACCCTTCCAATGGTGGTGCCTCGTGACATCAGTCCTTCTTCCCAGTCCACGCTGGGGACTGGCGCTGGCACGTGCAGCTGAGGGTACAGCTCACACTCAAGGCATAGCAGGAAGCGGCGACTCTGAAGTTAGAGCACCAATCATCTCGGAACGGCTGGGAAATGGTTCGAAATTTGGAAGGGACAGGGCCCCCCTATGCAGTTTTGACTGTCTTGGAATTCACTATGTGACCAGGCTGGACTTGAACTCGCAGGATCTGCTTGCCTCTGCTTCCCTAGTGCTGGGATTAAAGGTCTGCACCTCCACACCCAACTTTCTTTCACAATTTAAAAAATTTTTCTTTCTTTTTTTTTTGATTGTAGCCCAAGTTGGCCTGCAATTCTACGTGGTACAGGCTGGCTTTGAACTCGTACAATCCTCTTTCCTTAGCCTCCCAAGTGCTGAGAGTAGGATTACAGTTTCGAGTTACCACAATCAGCTGAACCATATATTTTAAAATACATATTTACGCATTTATGGTATGTCATAAAAATAGTAAGGAAAAAAAAAACCCAAATAGGCCTAGAGGGATGGCTCAGCCAGAAAGTCCTGGGGAGATGGCTCAGCCAGGAAGTCCTCGGGGAGATAGATAGCTCAGCCAGAAAGTCCTGGGGAGATGGCTCAGCCAGGAAGTCCTGGGGAGATGGCTGAGTCAGGGAGTCCTGGGGGATGGCTGAGTCAGGAAGTCCTTGCTATGCAAGCTTGAGGACCTGAGTTCAACCTCCAGAACTAAGTCCACAGGCTGAGTGTGCTGCTTTTGCTCTTGTAACCTGAGGGCTGGGGGAGCTGAGACAGGTGAAGCCCTGGGACTCATTGACCAGCCAGCTTTAGCCTGATACCATGGTGAGTTTCAGGCCCATGTCAGACCTTGTCTCAAAATAAAACAAATCAAAATAAGATAGATGGTGCCTGAGGAGTGACATGTAAGATGGTCCTCTGGCACCTGTGTTCACACAAGCACACCCACATCACACACACACACACACACACACACACACACACATACACCCCATACACAAGCACACACCACACACACACAAACACACAGATCACGTGTAAACATACTACACACCATACACAAGGACACCACATACACACACACACACACACACACACACACACACACACACACACACACACCTAGCTGTACATTTGAGGCCCGTGTCCAGAGAACTCAGAGTGGGAATCAGTCTTTGAGGGGACCTGCCTTTCCCACGGTTTTGCTGAGCATTATGGGTATAACAGCTGTAATACACATCTGCTGTAGGCCCACCTTACTCAGCCATGCCACCCTGCTCCAACCCACCTGATCTTCAGAGGCTGCAGAGGTGTTTATATCTCGCCCTGGGTTTGGATCATGGCTGATGTCTCTGAGAGCAACACTGTCCACCTTTGCTCAGAGATCGTGAGGAAATTCATTAGAGAAGGCGCAGTGGAGCTGAGGTGAGGCTCAGGCGAGGTAGAAAAGAGGCAGAAACAACCGAAGCCTATGCACTGAGGCCACAGGGTCACACACGGACTGTGGCTGGGAAGCATTCACTTCCGTTACAGTACTGCCCGGACACCACGTCACACCAGGAAGAGCAACACTGTGTCAACAATCCAGACTTCCAGCCGGTTTATGAGGTGTGTCTTTACTTTGGGAGTGGTTCTCTAGTTCTAGGAGAACTCTGTAGAAATACCAGTGATTTATCCTCATGATCACAAACTTGCCTGCAACATTTTCCTAACAATGTTGGGGGTGCGGGCTCTTTAATTCCATAACTTTTTCAGTTTGTGAAAGCTGATTACAAAGAGGAAGACATTCTGATCCGGAAAGCTCTTGATCATGATAAAATTATATGATTTAAGGAAGGAATAAAAAAATGAGGAATTTTTACTTTATGTTTTAGAGAAAATAAGAATACATTATTCTTATTGGTAAATGATGGCTGTGCAAAAACAAACTTATAAATTCCAGTGAGAAGCAATTTTTAAAGGTCTATTTAAAAACAATCTATTATTCCTCTGTACATACGTATTTACTCCTGGGAGTTACAGTGCACAGGAAAGACAAACTATGACTCTATCCACTTAAGTGTTAAAGTAATTGATATCTGATCCAGAAAACTTTTCTATTAAACATGCCTAAGCACAGATCCATTACTGAATATTTATTTATTTAGCAAATAAATCTTGATATTTTCATCAAGAGGAGACAGGGTATGCTTATTGTATTACTTTATTATTATTAAAATACAGCCATGCAAGAATAAGAACTGCATGGAATTGCATTATTTCATTGGAATATATGAATAAAAATCACAAGCAAAATCTTTATAAATGAAAGCATAATAATTCCAGGGCTGGTGAATTATTATTTGTTTTATATACCCCGACTATACCACATGAATCAAACTGGATGTTTTCTTAAATAAGAAAAATGGATAGCTATGCTATAAAAAAATCAGTAATTTTTCCTCCATAAAACACAGTACAATGAAGCTCTATTATAATATGGCTTGAAGATTTTGGTGGGTCCATTCTAAAAATGGATGTACCCTGACTTCTGGTGCATGCTGGAGCCTGGGCATCCTACAAAGCTGAAACTTAACTCTCTCCTCATCAGTCTGATAGAAATGACCTCTTCCACAGAAGGTCAGTGAGTTTTCTCATGATAAATCAGTGCCAGGCTAATTTCTCATTTAACTGGTTTATTTGGAAAAAAATTAAAGCCTAGACTTAAATTCCAAAATTATTTCAGATTGAGTTACTTTTATACCTTCCTCCTATGCCTCTAATTTTAATGTAGAAATATCTTACAGAGAGGATGGGTTGGAGAAAACATGTCGGTGGCTGGGCGACCTTCCTGCTCATGGTCACCTCTGCAAACTACAGCTGGGTTTGCTGCATTGCCGTGACCAGGGAGTGAGGCACACTCTGTCCCAGGGAGGCTCTGTGAAGGTGACCCAGGGCTGGGCAGAGTTTCTGAGGTGGAGGTCCGTCTGCCAGCCTCCACTGGCTGGATCCAGAGTACTGGTCTCCAAGTTTTAATGATTAGCCACAGCTTCTCCAGCAAAGCTTTGCTAGATACCCCTTCCTATGCCTTGCAAGGTTCCCGGCACAGCACCTCATCTATCGTCTTTCCTCAGACCATTTCTCTAATTCCATATTGTGCAAACATGAGGACCTGCGTTCCTTCTCATATAAAAAGCCATGTGTGGTAACAATCACCCGTAATCCCAGTGCTGGAGAGGAAGAGGCGGGAAGGTCTGTGGGGCACGCTGACCATCCGCCTTAGCCTGTTTGCTGACACTCTCAAAACAAGGTGGATGGCTGCTGAGGAACAACACCTCAGGTTGACTTCTTTTCTACACACACACTCAAATGTGCACACACTTGCACACTTCTGTGTGCAAAAATGAGCATACTTTCACATAGACCTGCCAGTGGGTATGCACACACAAACTCACACACACCCAAAATGTAGGTGTAAGTAAAGAGAAGAACGTATGAAAATGCTGAGTGTTTCTGAAGATGGCATTGGTCGCACACGGAAGGGTGTTTTTCAGTCGTTGGAATGGGTGGGTGAGGACTTGAGCATGGTGGCAGAGCGTGATGATTCAGCTTTCCTTTTCACTTATCTGCACGTGACTGTGCCGTCACGGCCGCTGCACAAATGTCTGGTGAAATAAGTGGACAATCGAATTTCCAATAGGGTAGAAGCTTCTTATAGCTACAGTTGGGCAGGGTGGCAATCGTCTCAGCAGTTCAAATGACAAAGGCAGGAGGATTGCTGCAAGTGTGAGGCCAGCTATAGAACTACCAGGGATAGACAGTGATACCTGTCTCAAATTAAAAAAAAATCTATAGATGAAAGTCAGATGCTTATTTTGGGGACACGCCAAGAAAACACAGTGATTCCTTGGTGTGACTCATTCTCGCTGCCTACACGTGATCCTGGTGCTCATTCTAAGTATTGTTCTGCACCTCCCGGGGAGAGGTGTTGAAGAAAACCTGACCTTTGTTCTTCCCATGCTCTGTACTCACCTTGAAGGTGCTGGGGTAAAGAAGCCACACCCCAAAACTGTATTACCTCTAGTAACAGGCTACTAATAATTGTTTCACCCTCATGCCAGCTAACAAGTTTTGGGGAAAACCCCTGCTTTTTTGCGCCAGAGGCAAATGAAGTCACCAGTCATTCATTTTGTTTGCTCAAAGCACAGACTCCACAGAGGCAAAGAGCTTTAGTAGACCCAGAGAGATTAAAATTCTAAACTGCCTCCCTACTTCACACCCCCTTGAGATGCTTTATCTTCCTACTCTAGGTTCTCACATCACACTGTCATATGCTAGCAATTAGTAATTCAAAAATAATAGAAACAATCATTAGTGATGTGTAATTATCTTCTCTTCGAAAGTGTAAGATCTTTAGCATGAATTGTCTTGCCAACAGATCATAATTCATCTTGATAACAGGTTTGATGGAGTTACAGGAGATGTGAGTCTGGCTCATTAATGTTATTGTTGTTTTTAAACTCTCAGTGGCAACAATGCTTCCTAAGTATTAATTCATCCTCATGACTTCTCTGGGAAGTAGGTTAACTATAACTAAACTATTCCACCAGAAGAGAAATTGGCAAATTGGCAACTTGATGAATCAATCCCTCCGCTTTCTAGGTTTTTTTTTTTTTTCCCCGAGACAAGGTTTTTCTGTAGTTTTGGTGCCTGTAGACCAGGCTGGCCTCAAACTTACAGAGATCCACCTGCCTCTGCCTCCTGAGTGCTGGGATTAAGGGTGTGCACCACTAGGTTTTCTAGGTATTAGAATGGAAATAGCTGAACTGGATTCAGTTTTCCATGGTGATAAGTAGGTATGACTTTTAGGTGCTATCACTGACTCTTCTTAAAAAACAGAAAATCTTTGAAATATAATGAAATAATTCAAAAAAATTATAGCAAACAGCCAAGTCTAAGTTCTGAGAAATATTAACTGATTTTAAAAAATGTACTTTTTCTTTTGTGTTTTGATCTTTCTTTAAAAGTTGAATTTTGAGCATGTGTGTGTATGTTTGTATGTGAGGAACACGTGCCAGCACGTGTGTAGATAGCAGAAGAGAATCATGGGTGGGAGTCTTCTACCACCTAGCTTGAGGCAGAGTCTCTCTGTGTCTGGCTAGCTGGTTTGAGGCAGAGTCTCTCTTGTGTCTGGCTAGCTGGCTTGGAAGCTCCCTGGGAGGAGAGGGGAGTCTCTTGTCACCTCTGTGTGTCATCAGAGCCCTGCTAGAATTTTAGACACTTGCTGCCATGCCCTGCTTTTCCATGGGTTGTCCGGCTTGTGCGCTGACTGCTTTTTCTGGCAGAGCCATTTCCTTGGGCCCTTTGTCAAATGCTTAAGAGAGTGTTCGAACTCAATACACCAGAATGAACCGGCACTGTAGCCTGAAGTCCACATTCGCTGCTTCTTTTTTCTTCTCAAATTCCCCCTGGTCTTTAGGGATTTATGATTCAGCTGTCAATAATTGGCTTTATTATCTTTCCTCTGGAGTACCTAGGGCATTATGGATAAAAACCAGCAGTCTAGAAGTCTGTGGCTCAAGGACCCAGACTGGGTCCACATTTGAGATCTGCTGTCATCAGTCTGGCAAGAGACCTTCAGAGGGCTATTTGTCTTTCCTTGTTACTGTTTGTTTCTAATGTAGATCATCTTTCCTCATCAGTTATGAGAACAAGAGGACAAATGCAGAGTACCTGATACTCTAAGCGTGATCAATAATAGACTTGTTATTAACCTCATAAATCAAAGCCTCAGCCCCAGGGAAAGGAAAGAGAAACGATTATTTCTTAATTTGATACCAGGACACCAGGTGCATGCCTTTGGAGGCCTTGCTTTATCTTGTAGTCATTGTTGAGCATATTTTTGTTTGGTGTGTGTGTATAAAACTCCTCTTAATCCAAAACAACCCTTGGTACATAGTGATTAGGAAAAATATTTTGGAGTGAGTGAACAAAAGCAAGAGACTTTAGAAATGAAGAAGAGGGAAGGCCATGATCCCAATGCCATATTGCTGGGATTTGGATGTGAGACATCCTCCACAGGAGTGTGCGTTTGAACACATGGTCTCCATCTGGTGGTGCTGTTTTGGGAGGCTGTGAAACTTTTAGGAGGTGAAGCTCAGCTGGAGAAGTGAGAAACAGGGAGGAGAGGAGGGCCTTGAGGTGTATTACACACCCCTCACATCTGGCCCTAGTTCTTCCTTCTAAGTTGGACTTTATCTCTTGAACCATGAGCCAAAATAAACCTTTCCCTCCCTTAAGAAAAATAATTCGAGCAGGTGCCCTTGGTTATCTGGAAAAAGAAAGACAGGCCAAGGGTTAAGGTGGATAGTGGATAGGAAACTCAAGCAGCATGGGATTAAAAAAAGAAATCCATCTTCAGGAAAATACTAATTGTTTGGAGTATGGAAAGGGATTGGGGGAAAGGTAGCTTTTTGTCACAGGTCTTTACTTCATTTTTTTCTTTTAAAACCTTGAAAGTTTCTACATTTATTATTGAAAACATCTAAGATTGTGCCACACAAGGCATATTGTGTTGAAACGAAAGCTAGCACTACTTAAAGTCTTAGAAACAAGTTCACATTTGAATTCTTTAGATTAAAGCTTCCACCTGTGAGCAGAAGCAAAAAACAAGGCCCAAAGGGCACTGTGATGGTTGCCATGGCAGCTAGCATCAGCCACCTGCATGAGACGACAGACTTACCTGTGTAGATACAGTCCACATATGCAGGGTGAGTTCTGATGAACACCTCTTTCACTTTTTCTATTTTATCAGCCCTTATTTTTGTTGCAAAGGGTGTGTACATAACTGAGAAAGCTTCGGCTCTGGTGATGGCTTCTTCAATCATGGCCTGAGAGGAAGCAAGTGAGCCACTTAGCAGAAATAATAGGGTAAGACTTTTTGAGAATGTAAAAAATATAATTACCTTTATAGATGATTTAAAAATCTATATGCTGTACAGAAAAGATAACATATTTTGGTCTTAAATATTCATTAGAACAAAATTTAATTAGTTTTGAAAATACTATTTCACGTTGAGAAATCCAATTAACTGAAGATAGTTTATAAACATCCACCTGTACTCTGAGCCTGTCTTAAGATGAAAATAAAAATTCTGTCTTTCAAGGTGTCATTGTCTCTATTGATTTAGATAGTCAACCTACTGATGAATAGAGATTGGTGATATATATATATATATATATATATATATATATATATATATATATATAAAATATTTTTTAAATGCTCTGAGCCACCTGTACTGAATTATTTGTAAAAGAAGGACACATGCTTTTCTTCTTCCACTACTGGGGAAAGTCTTTAGCAATAAGAATCTTTCTCAGCTTTCCCCCCAAAGCATCCTTACCTCCGGATCACAGGTGACAGGAGACAAATTCAGCTGTGCAAAATGTTTCTTTAAATTACATTTGCTCACATACTGTTCTTGCTAGGACCTGGCCCTCACTCAGAGCTTCCTGTTTAAATAGGCCACAACCATACTTGTAACAGATTAAAAAAAGAACCATCTCAAATTTTAAAGGGCATTTATTCTTTTCCTACAACTTTTTCTTCTGAAGGAGTCTTGAAGATTGAATAAAAAGTATGTCTAGAGCTACCTCATTTTTCTGAAAATAGCATAAAAGCATATTTTATTAAAAGTCCATCTATATTTATAAGAATAAGAAGTTCCCCTGGCAAGACTATCTATAACCAACAAGAAAGTCAACAGATTGGAGTTATGTAACAGTGGGGGGAAAACCCAACAAAAAATTATATCATTGTCAACATCATGTTTTGAGAGCATTAACAAGGTAAAAAGCAAGAAGTTGTTTTCTTCATTTTGCAGTGTTACACAGACCATTTTAAAATATATTTAACAAAATCTCTTGATTGAACTTTTGGGAAAGTCACATCATGCACTCCAATCCCACTCACTTTCCAGTCTCTCCATATTCTCCCCTCCCCCTGCATCAGCATCCTAAATGAAAATTAAGAAAAAAATCAAACCAAATCGAACCAAAACAGAATTCACACACACACACACACACACACACACACACACACACACACACACACACACACAGAGAGAGAGAGAGAGAGGAGAGAGAGAGAGAGAGAGAGAGAGAGAGAGGAGAGAGAGAGAGAGAGAGAGAGAGAGAGAGAGAGAGAGAGAGAACAACAACAACAAGAAAACACTCTCTTCTCTCTGTCATCTTTCCTGCCTCTCCAATGTCTCTTCATTTTTACTGGTGTCCTTGGGAGCCACGGTGTGCCACACAGTAGACCCTTTTGTCAAATCAGCTTTACTTGCAAATGTTCATTGGAATGAGTCATTGGTCTGGTTCAAAGCCTCTGGTTTCTGGACCACTATCATCACTGGATCCTCACAGAAAAACCTCTGGGATATCTCACAGCCATCCTGAGTCATGGAGACCCTGTGGCTATCATTCCACAGGACCAATCCCTTCATGAGTCCCAGCAGGTCCTAGATGGGGTAGATATTAGAGTGGCCTAACTTAAGGCCCAGGATGGGCCTGGGTGGTAGCTGAGCTGGTCAGTCCAGGCCACCAGGGCTATACTGTGAATATCCCACCCCACACATGCCCTCACGTTGTGCCATGCTCTGTACTCCTCATCTCTTGTGAATCCTCTTATTCTTCTTTCATGACATCAATAATTTACATGATTTTATGTGTCTTGACATCTAGGACCCCAAAACAAGAGAAAATGTGACATTTGTCTTTCTGAGGCTGATTCAACTCAACACGATCATCTCCAGTCACATGCATTTTCCTGCAAAAATCCATTGTGCAAAAAATAGCACATTTTCTTTATCCAGTCTTCTGTTGTTGGGCAGAGCTTCTTTCTATCCCCTAGCTAGTGTGAATAGTGCTGCTGTGAACATTGATTTGCAAGTGTCCCTGTGAACACTAGGAAATGGCGCAGCTGGTTCACACGGCGGTACTTCCATTTTTAGTATGTTTTGAGTGACCTCCATACTGGCTTTCATGATGTCTGGGCCATTTTACATTCCCACCAGCAGTGCGTTATTCCTCTTTGTCTACATCCTTGCCAGCATTGGTTGTTATTTCTTTTCTTGATGGCCGCCATTCTTACGGAGCTACAGCCACCTGAGTTTTTACAAAGATGGGTGAGGTGGAGTCTCAATGGAAACTTATCTGACGGCTAGTGAAGTTAACATGTTTTCATGTTTAATTGGCTCTTTGTATTTCATCTTTCGAGGATTATCTGTTCATTTCAGTAGTCTGTTTATTGATTGGGCTGTTTGATTTCTCATTATGTAGCCTGAGTTCTTTGTATATTTTAAATACCAGTCTTGTCAGCTGTATAGTGAGGATTTTCTACCATTCTGTAAAAATTCCATCTTGTCTCTTCACTTGCTTGCTTCAAAATGTGCTGTGAGGTTTTTAAATCTCATGAAGTCCCACTTGTCAGTTGTTGGCATAGTCGAGTGACTGGAGTCCTAGTCAGGAAATGCTTGCATATGCTGATACCTTAAAGTATTTCCCCTAGTTTCCCCTTGAACGATGTCAGAGTTGCAGGTCTTTTTAAAGGCCTCTGATCTATTTGTAGTTGCTTTTCGTCCAGGGTTAGAGATAGGGATCTAGCTTCATTTTTCTACATGGGAATGCCCAGTTTTGCCAGCACCATTTGCTAAAAAGGCTACTTTTTGTTAATATATGTTTTTGGCATCTTTGTAAAAACTCAGGTGGCTGTAGCTCCATGAGATTATTTCTGGGTCCTCTATTATGCCCCCATACTGGTCTGTTCTTATACCAATACCATGCTGTTTTTTATGACTGTGGCTCTATAGTACAACTTGAAGTTGGTATGGTTCTCTTTATGATCAGGATTGTTTTGGCTATGTGGGATATTTTGTGTGTTCACATGGAGTTTAAGATTGCTTATTTCTATTTTTGTGAAGAATGATATTGTGATTTTATGGTGATTCTATTGAATCTGTGGGCTGGCTTTGCAGAATAGCCATCTTCACAATATTAACTGTTCAAGCCTATGAGCTTCCATTACGCTGATTTTAAATTAAGTACCCTAATTGAACTTAGTCATTGCTTGTTCCATTCCTCAGTGACTTCACATGGCCTCTATGATCACCTATACTGTCTACAAAAAAGAGTGATGCTTCTTATGATGCAGAACCTTCTCTTCTCTCTTAGATTGCCATAACATTGCTTTTCCAAGTGCAGGGCTCCGAAAGGGGTTGTAGAATGGAGCTGTTAGTTGTTATTCAGATGGAGTTGCCCTTGACTGTGGTAGGATCTGGGTACTCTGTCCTGGACCATGATTTGGAAGCCTAATCATGGCAACAAAGGCAACAAGTCTGGAATTCAGAGATGCAGATGAATAAAGACTCTTAGCTTTTAGTAAGAGAAACAGTTCCTTCAATGTTATCCTCCTACGTGCTCAGACCTGGAACCAGCCCTGGGAAGGCTGTTATGGACCAAGTAGATATGAAGCCACATGAAGATGTATGTGGAATGATGTGGAGGAGAGGAAGGATGCTGCAGATCGTGGGTTTAAGGACAGAACTTGGCTTTACTGTTTATTTAAGCTGTTGGCTCCTGTAATTTTTTTATTACTAAGAAATTTTCTATTCATTTTACATATCAGCCACAGATTCCCATCTCCTCTCTCCTCCAGCCCCCACAGCCTTTCCTCCAACTCACTTCCCATTCCCACCTCCTCTAAGGCACGGCCTCCCATGGGGAGTCAGCAGAGCCTGGCACATTCAGTCCAAGCCCCTTCCCAGGTACTAATGCTGTTTAAGTGTTATAATGCTGTATAAGTCCACCATAGGTAGTGAGCTCCAAAAAGCCTGTTCATGTACCAGGGACAGATCCTGATCCCACTGCCAGGGGCCCCTTAAGCAGTTCAAGCTAAACAACTGTCTTGCCCATGCAGAGGGCCTAGTCCAGTCCCCTGGGGGCTCCACAGCTACTGGTTCACAGTTCATGAGTTCCCACTAGTTTGGTTTGGTTTTCTCTGTACATTTCCTCACGGCTCCTGTATTAATCAGCCAGGGCTAGCATTAGAGAGGACCACGGGGCAACTGGCCAGAATGACAAGAACTTGTTCTCCCAGCTGGGGAGGCAGGAGGCCCCAAGACTGAGGTATCAGCAGTGCCAGCTTCTTCTGAGGCTCCCTCTTTCTCCTGGACATGGCCCTTTCCTCCCTGTGTCTTCAAAAAATTGTCTTTTTTTCTTTTCTTTCTTTTTATGAGTCCGTGTGTGTGCATGTGCGTGTGTGTATGTGTGTGTGTGTGTGCAATGTTGGGATCGTATACAGTGCCTCCTGAATGTGAGGCATGTGCCTGATGCCTGTGCTACATTCCCAGCCATCTTTTATGTTCTTAATCTCCTTTTTATGATTCCACTCACATTGGACTGGTCCACCATAGATCTCATTTTTACCTAGCTCTCCTTACAAAGAGTCCATCTCCAAATATAGTCTTATTCTTAGACACTGTGCATTAACATTTTACTTAAATATATTTGAAGGGAGGACAAAGGTCTGTCTATCAGTTTCTAACACCTAGGAGGCTTCCCATTGGTCTTTCTGATTAGCCTGGAAGTGGGCATTTTGTCTTAAATTCTGGCTGAAAAAAATTAGTGAAGGTATTTAATCTTCCAGCTTGCTTCTAGAAAGACATTAGCAAGATCACAGTCAGGACAGGATGGGAGGAAACACTCTCTAGCCCCTTTCTTTTCCAATTGCTGGCAGTTTAAGTAACTGCTGGCAGGGTAGCTTGGCGAAACCATCTCACAGCAGGGATGCTAAGGCACATGCCCAAGAACACTCACCAGCTTTTCTGCAAGTGGCAGAAGTGTGGTTTTCATGTGGCAGCTTGATCTGCTCATTGGCAGATCTGTGTCCTTGGCACCCTGCTTCGGGCCATGCATTCAGACCTTCTTGTGTGCATTTGCAGGAGAGCAGACTCCTTCCCACTGGGAATCAACCCAGGTCATTCTTTTGTCTACATGCTCTCCATCCTAGCGATGTATAAGGGAGTGGGTGAGCGAGCAGCCTGCTTACATAATTCATGAATAAGAAAGAAATGAGTTTTCCAGCTGGGCATGGGGGTACATGTTTGTGATCCCACCACTTAGGAGGTAGATGCAGGAGGAACAAGTTCAAGGACAGCCTTGGCTACATGAGAGAGATCTTTTCTCACAAGACAAAACAAAACAATGAAGGAAAGAAAAAATTTCCGGAAGGATTAATGCTTGAAGAAAATTATTATAACCCCAAGGAAAAATGATTATTACTATAAAGTACAAATGAGAATATGGGTTGCCTTTGCATTGGATCCTGAAATATCCTTGCTGTGTTTCGTTTTTTTCTAGGACTAGACAATCTTTTAGACTTTGAACGTGCCTCATACTGCTCTGGCAAAGGAATAGAGCAACATTCCACATACTACTCAATGTAATTACATTATTTGGTAACTGGTTAATGGAACCATCTAGGAAAAACTCAGCCTACATACTTTATTAAAAATGAAAATTATATTTTCTGGTACCACAGAGGCTAGACCACAGGAAAGAGGCTTTTAGATTGCATCCAGATCGAATCACTTGAGTTCTGCATCCTAAGTGTGCCTTGTTTTCCACAATAGGGCCCTCACTCCAACCTCAGAGAGGCAACCATGACTATGTAGTAGTCTCTATTGTTTTGGGAGTCACTTGGATATATGACCAACCATTTAAAAGGAAATTTTGTTGCCTGATACTGAGTTTTTTTTGTTACTCCATGGTTCTTGTGGGGGAGCACTATATATATATATATATAGTATTGTGTAGGATCTTAGATAAATATAAACTAATGTGATTCCTTGAGGCTTTATTAAACAACCATGGTGTCATTTGCTCCTCATCTCTTTTTTTCAGTCTGTATTGATCAAGCTGCAGGAAGAAGGAAGCAATTAAACGGTCATACCCAGCTGCAACATTTACAAACCGTGACAATGACCAGCATGGCAAGGTCTCAGTAAAGGTGCAGTAAGTGGCACTCACATGTCGAAGGTAACCAACAGATGTCTAATGGGACTCAAAACCCACTCAGCAGGAGGGAAGTCACGGCTGCGACTGTACGTATTGAAAAGACCGTCCTTTCTTCACTGTGGTTTCTTAGCACCTTTATCAGCAATGAGCTGGTTGTAGACATGCAGGTTGATCTTCACCCCTCTGTTCTGTTCATTGGTCACTCTGTCTGCTTTCATGCCAATTCACTGCTCTTCTAACAGCCATAGCCCGACGGTCCATTTTGAAGTCAGGTGGTATAATGCCTCCTAGTTGCATGCAGATGGTTGAATGCAAATTTTCAGATTTCTAGTATTTTGATGGGGATTTCAGGGGCTCTGTACTTTTTGGTATTGTGGACATTCTCAGCAATATTGATTCTTTCAGGACATCCACACGAGATATGCTTCTTTTCTTGTGATTCCTCTATTGCTTTCATCCACATTTTAGGCTTCATTGGAGAGACATTTCATCCCTTTGGTTAAACTTGTTCTTAGGAATTTTGCTTTAGCATCTGTATCTGTTGTAAATGGTATGGCTCCCTTCATTTTCAGTTTGGAAAGTCTGCTACTTGGAGTATAGTGATGCTACTAATTTTGTACATTCTTTCTTAACTTGATGATTTGCTTCATTAGCTCTAATTGGTTTCTGGCCGAGTGTTTGCATCATTGGCAAACAGTGATATTTATTGGAGTTAACACAGAAGCTTTGTTTTTAGTCATCAACTGCTTAAAGTATTCTTCTTATACTTATTTAGTGTATGACAGAGGCACAGACAGAGACTAGCATGTGTGTGGAGGTCAAAGGACAATTTTCAGGCTTTAGTTCTTTTCACCATGTAGATCTGGGGATTGAACTCAAGTCTTCAGCCTCCGCAGCACAAGCCATCCTGCCAGCACTCCTAATTATCAACATTAAAAATTAGTGTAGCTAGTTTATTATGAAGTTTTCACAAATGTGTGTAATAGTGCTTTGCTCATTTTCACCCTCCCTGCCTTGCTGCCTCCTGCTGGTCTCTCTCATCACCGAATAACTCCGCTCTGCTTTGCCCTCCCTCCCCTCCCCCATCGCTCTGACAATATGTTGTTACAGCTAGATTCCACAGACGAAAGAAAAGATGGTATTTCCTCCTCTCCCATTACCCTTCTTATTCTCATCTACCTCATGTTAGACCCCTTCCTCCTCCCACAGATTTCCCTGTTCTACTTTCAAATCACAAATATGTTTAAGTCTACATTACACATATGAGGAAAACATGCAATGTTTGTCTTTCTGAGTCTGGCTTATTTAGTTTAACAGGAAGATCTCCAATTCTGTCTAGTTTCCTGAAAATGAAGTAATTTCATTTTCCTTACAGCTGAATGAAAATGCATTGTATATATACACCACATTTAAAAATTCATTTATCTACTGACTGGCATTTAAGATAAGTTTTGTGTTAGTATCCCTGTGTTATGTTAATCTAAATTCCTTCTGATATAGTCTCAGGAACAGTGTAGCTAGATCATATGATAGGATAATTCTGCTTTGCTTTTCTTGAGGAACTTCTGTACTGATTTCCATGTGACTACCCTGATTTACATTTCCACTGGTTAGTATATCTTCATTCTGTTGACTGGCTGTATCATATTCATTGATTTGTATATGATGAGCCATCCTTGCATCTCTGGAATGAATCTCACTTGATAATGGTGATTTTTAACATGTTGCTGTGTTTAATTTTCTAGTATTTTTGTTGAAAATCTGTGTCATCAAGGATACTGACCTATAGTCATTTTTATTTGGTTTTAACATCAGAACAATACTAGCCTTATAGATTGTGTTTGGAATTTCTCTTTCTTCAATATTTTTGTAACTTTGGAATAATAATAATAATTTTGGAATTTCTCTTTCTTCAATATTTTTGTAATTATCTAGGAAGAATTGATAGTGGTCATTCTTTAAATAGAATTCATCAGTGAAGCCTTCCTCCTCCTCCTCCTTCACTAAATGAGAAACTTGTTATTATTTCTTTGTTTTCAGTAGTTCTAATTGGTCCAATTGGACTCTGTTTTCTCTGGTTAGGTACTGCATTGGCACAGGAATTGGTCATATCTGTGTGATTATCAGTTTTACTGGTATATGGTTATTCTAACGTAGGCTTCCCTTTGTCTTTTCTAAGACTCTAAGACACGTAAACCAGTTTAAAAACTAGAATATTTTAACAGAGAACATTCAGTGTTTTTGTTTCTGAGTCTGGGCTACCCATTCAATAGAATTCTTATTCTAATTCCATTCATTTGCTCACAAATTCCATATAGTTTTCTTTTAGCTGTATAAAATTTCATTGTGTATAGATGCTACATTTTCATTACCCATTCATCAGTTGATGGATATTTAGGTTGGTTCAATTTCCTAGATATTGTCAATAGAGTGGCAATGAATATGGATAAGCAAGCACTCCTGTGGATATAGAATTCTTTGCGTATATATCCAGGAATAGCAAAGCAGGGTCACATGGCAGTTCTGTATTTAGCTTTGTAAGGACCCTTCACACTGGTTTCCATAGTGTGTGGACAAGGAGAAGCCAGGAAACTAGAAAGGAGCCATTGTCCAGGTGTGTGGTGGTGGTGGTGGTGGTGGTATGTGTGTGTGTGTGTGTGTGTGTGTGAAGACCTTAAGGGAGAGATACAGGACACAGGTAGTATGGAGGGGGATGAAAACAATGCATGGCAAGTTTGGCAGAGGGTGGATTGTGGGCAGTGATAACCAACACTAAGGATGCTGAAAAAATCACATGGACATCTATTATATTAGAAGCTTTTACACACACACACACACACACACACACACACACACACACACACACACACAGGTTTGTGGTTACTCTGCCCAGGTGAGAGGGATAATGCTTCTCTTACAAGCTGTAAGTTATCAAAGAAAATCCCTGTGCCAAGAGAAGGTTATTTCCCTTCAAGTTATTAGTCAGAGGGTACCAGAGACTCCCACACAACATAGGCTCCAGCCCCTGCATTTGGTCACCCACCAGAACTGGATGCTAAGACCTTATTGCTGGAAATGTCATATACTTTGGTTACAGGACATGAAGAAATCGAGCTGGTACTGACTCTAAAGCTTCCTCTCTTCTGGCTGGCTTTCTTAGTGCTGAATAGCACTATGCAGGCTTCCGGGGGAGATATGCCACCAACGTTCTTACCCAGCTGTGAACTGGGAGCAAGATAACCAACCACTTTCTGATTGGATATAAGACCCACTCCATAGGTGGCAACTCATGCTTGGTACTATAAACCTAGTCAAGAACTCATGACTGGCAAGGCCCTAGGCCCTAGGAGAGAACCTACTACTATTATTTTGCTAGATGGACAGTTGTATTTTAAAAATGTCGGGAAGGAATCACCATACAACAGGGCCCACGTGGGAGGTTTATTGAGGGGAGGGGAGAGAAGGGAGCAGCCTGGGGATGAGAGTGAAGGAAGAGAAAGAGAAAGAGATGGGAGATGGGCAAGGCATTTTTTTTTTTTTTAAACAAGGAAACAGTAGGGAATGTGCACAGGGGGTGCTCTTAGTGGCTACAGTGAGGATGTATCCTGTTAGGACCCTAAGGGCAGGCCAGTACAGATGCCTGAATGCTAACAGAAATAGTATCAAATCTCCTCTAAATATCAACCTTTGTATCTGTCGATTAGTACAGCTCTCAGTCCTCAACAGAAGTGTTTTGTTGGTAGTAGTTAATATAGAGACTGATAATGTGCAGAGAATAAGTGAATATGGGATACTCAGGACTAAAAGGGACATCTGGCTCATTCCCACCAATGAAGCCAGGGAACACTGCGGAGGAGGGGCTGCCGATGTCAGACATGACAGAGCCATCGTCCTCACGAACCCACAGCAGCTGTGGTGCCTGCACCAGACTCACACAAGATCGAGCCAGTCAACATTCTCATCCCTGCTGAGGCGCTCTTGGCAGTTGATGACTGCTGAGGGAGGGACAGTCAAGTTTTCTTCGGTTGCTGACACTCCAATGGATGATCACAAACCCACGCTCATGTGAGTAGTTCTAATGCAACTCAGTGGGTTATGAAGAAGAAAATAAAAAAGATGCCAAGAAGCGGCAAGGTGGATGAGGGCATGTCTGGGGGTGGAATGAGTGGAAAGTAGGGATGGATATTATCAAAATTCATTATAAACATGTATGAAATTACCAAAAAGTAAATAAAATATTATATTAAAATTAGAATATTTTGATATAACTATTGATATGAAAATGAAGATTTTGGTGATCAAACATCTTCATTGACTTTGAAAATAGAGACCAGATATAAAATTTAACTGTTTGTAGAAAAAAGAAACTGTTAAAATGGGAGTACATTTCTAGAATATTTCACTTTGGCTTAAATGTTGAGTTGACTGTCCTTCCCTGGTATGTTCCTTTAATGTCGGTAAATGTTGCTTTGTGTGGGATTGGAGAAGCAACCGGCCCAGGTCCTGCTGCTGAATGTACACATTGCTAAGTATGTTCTCCACGGTCCTCCGAAGGAAGCTCTGAAGTCACGTGCCTGTATCCGTAGGTCCCAGTAAAGTCTTCTTCACTGTCACTCTTGCATTTATAAGTTTTTAAAATGTACAATTCCAGTCAGGTGGCGTTGGTGCACCCTTTAATCTCAACACTCGGGAGGCAGAGGCAGGCAGATCTCGGTGAATTCAAGTCCAGCCTGGTCTACAGAATGAGTTCCAGGACAGCCAGGACTGTTAAACAGAGAAACTCTGTCTTCAAAAATCAAATCAAATCAAAACAAACAAACAAAACCCTGTTTCTGAATAAGTGCCATATAAAATGTATAATTCTGTAAAGCAAGAGTATATGTGGGCAGCTAATGTCCACTACAAACACCAAGTTACAGTAATTTCTCTTAGTACTTTAGCTAAGTGAAAGGAGCCACTCACTGCCCTAGATGCCAGCTTGCCCAGGATGACTGTGAGACAGACTACAGAGGAGAAGGGATGAGAGGGACTCCATCAAAGAGGAAAGAAAAGTGAATGTGAACTGTTGAGAGGAAGACAGGGAATTCATCCCCCTATTCCACACCGAAAAGGTTGAATCCTCCTGGCAAAAATTCAGGAGTACTTAAAGTATCCCAGTAAGGCTGGAAGGAGCTATGATACTCAAAGTGTCTTAGGTGGTGAGATTATTTTACCCCCATTTCTTGACTGGTGCCTATGGAAATGGGACAGTGAGTAGGAATCCTGCCACTTCTAATTAGAAAGTGCAATCAAATAATTTTAGACTATCAAATTATTTCCTTATTGCTCCCAATATTAGTCTTGACCACAATCACAGTGATTAAATTTATTAGAAAATTTGATCTGGAGAGCACCTCAGGACTTTCCCAACCTAATTCATTGAGATTGGGGAGGCTTTAAGAGGCTTTCGGATGAACAGCTTTTTAATTTTATAGGACTTAAAATTAGACTTTTATATTATAAATCACTTCCTTTTGAAAAATTGAGGTTTTACCCACTGGGAACATGACAGGAATTTCATAGACTCTTGCAGGCTATTATGGAAGGTAGGCAGGAATAACTTCTGTGCCTGGTCCATGAAGCACTCTTTAGTGTGGTCTTACTACATTTTCTCCCATTGGGGATTGAGGAGAACTCTCAACCAGGCCTGGTAGCTTAGTCCTGCTGTCCCAGCCACTCAGGAGGCTGAGGCAGAGGATTGAAAGTCCAAGGCCATTCTGGGCCACAGAGTGAGTCCAGGCCATTCTGGGCCACAGAGTGAGTCCAGGGCCATTCTGGGCCACAGAGTGAGTCCAGGGCCATTCTGGGCCACAGAGTGAGTCCAGGCCATTCTGGGCCACAGGGTGAGTCCAGGGCCATTCTGGGTCACAGAGTGAGTCCAGGCCATTCTGGGCCACAGGGTGAGTCCAGGGCCATTCTGGGTCACAGAGTGAGTCCAGGCCATTCTGGACCACAGGGTGAGTCCAGGGCCATTCTGGGTCACAGAGTGAGTTTAGGTCAGTCTGAGTCACACAGTGAGTCCAAGGCCAGCTTGGATAACTTCCTGAGATGCTGCCTCAAAATAAAAGGCAAAAAGAGGGCTTGTAATGTACTTTTGTGGATGTGGCTCAGTAAAAATGAGAACATATTTGTCTAGTATGTAAGGGCTCAAGGTTCAGTCTTGTGGGTGAGGGAGAGAGAGAGACAGAGACACACACACACACACACACACACACACACACACACAGAGAGAGAGAGAGAGAGAGAAAGAGAGAGAGAGAGAGAGAGAGAGAGAGAGAGAGAGACAGGGAGAGAGGATAGAGTTGTTTGCTACAGTAATTAGTCTATCCTAATACAGAAATAGTAATAAGTGAAAATTTGAATCTCACTCATAATCCATTCCCATCAATTTATAAAAAGTAAAGAAAAACAGCATTTGAAGATAAAATAACAATCTTTCACTTAGCACTGTAATACAAGCTTTTATATATGCCATTTTCTTTAATCCTTATAGAATCCATCTAGGTAGGTGTTATTAGGGACTGAATATTATGGTTCCATTGTTCTATTTTCAGAGTAACTGTTATTACTTTCAAAGGAAATTTCCTATACTCGGGACTTACATAGTTGAGATGGTACCTAGTCTTTAATGGCTAGCATAACTCTTTGTTATTGTATGAATAATAATATAAATTTGAATGATGAGTATAATTTACTAGAAAATGGAAAAATAAAACTCCATAAGTGACATTTTAAAAATTTAATCCCTGTAAATATATATAAGTTTAATTTGGAAGGTTTCAATGCCTTGAAATAGAGAGTAGATTTTTCCAAATAGCTTTCCTTGTGACTGCCCTGTGGCCTGTTCACCATGTCACTTATGCGGTAACTGGGATTGACATTTCTGTGATTATATCATTAATGCAGTAGCATATTAGAATAGAATATGTAATGGTGGACTGCTTTCCCTTGCCATAGTGTTCACAGTGCTCAATACTTTATGCTGAATCTCTGTTGTACAGGACAGGAGTTCTTTTATGAAGCGGCAGCCATTGACTGTTCCTTCCGAATGTTCGTCTTCTCTAAGGAGCTTTGCTGCTGCGTCTGTCAGCCCAGGGATGGGAAGGTCATAGATCTCCTCATGAGGTATAAATAAGGCATTTAAATTTTATTTTCATTGTCGTAAATCACCAAAGAATGCATGAACAGGTTACTAGTAACTAGGTAAACAGATTTTGATATAGCTATCTTGAATTCTCTACTTTGCAATTTTTGCTGTCTAAAAACAGTAGTATTTTAAATTCTAAAGAAATTTCATTTCCTTTAGTTTTGCACTGTGTGCAGATGCTATAGATTTTTAACAAATTATACATAATGCATAAATGTGTTTGTGTGGATATAATACACTTTTGTTTCCCATTCATACTGGTTATGGTCTCTCTCCTCTCCCTTAGGGTCTCATTGTTTTTGCTGTTGTTTTGAGACAGGGTATCTCTCTGTATTCTTGACTACTGGAATTTGATATGTAGACCAGGCTGGCCTCAAACTCAGTGATCTTCCTGCCTTTGTCTGCTGAGTTCTGGGATTAAAGGTGTATGCCACTACAGCCAGTGGGTCTCACTATTCAGTCTAGGCCAGCCTCAAACTGGGAATTCTCCTGCTTCAGCCTCCCAAGTGCTGGGATTACAAAAGTGAGCCACTATGACTGGCTTAGATTTGGGTTTTGATTGTATATGATGCTTCTATTAATTGAATCACTCCAGTACTTTAAAGCTAAAGCTTTCCCTGTGCTAATTTTTAATCATTTGTATTTTGTAGCAGGAATTACCTGCATGTACTTTCAACATGGAACTGAGGAGAGGGAAAAGATCTATGGCACAATTTCATACCAACTTATAGGTAAGTAACAAGTGTGTAAGTTCTGGTGAGTCATCTGAGGTCACAGAATTAGAATGGTAGCAAGGGCTTGAGTCCCCTAAGCCAATGCTTTCTCCTATACCGAAGGCTTTCATTTTTAAAGTTAGAGTGTAAATTCCTGGAAAATCAGGCATTAATTTCTCCCTTTTTCCCCTCCAGCAGAATCTTTTCTTTTGAGACAGGGTTTCTCTGTGTAGCTTTTGCTGTTCTGGAACTCACTCTGTAGACCAGGCTGTTCTCAAACTCACAGATCTACTTGTTTCTGCCTCCTGAGTGCTGTGCTGGGATTAAAGGCGTGTGCCACCACTGCTTGGCTCCAGCAGGATCCTGTTCTTACTGTCATGAAAACTAACACTAACAAGTGGGCTCTATCAAACCATGGCCACACCAAAACCCTCTTCATAATAGTCTTCACATCCCAGTTTTCTCACCTACTGGTCACAGTAAGATAGTTTTGTCCATTGGCATCTCATTAGATTAGGATATACTGTCAACTAGCATGCCCATCTCCAAGAAAAAGTTTACAAAAATTATATGAAAGGCTTCTTAGTAGGGTAGCTTCCATATTAATATGCTCAGGTTGGTTAGCTTATTCAGTGACAAAGTACATATAATTTATAAATAGAATTTAAATTATGTTCCTCTTCTGAAGACTGTGAATAATTTCCCACTTGCACCTTGGGGGAACACCAGCTGATCGAAACTCAAGAGTTACACGTGTGGGTTTCAGCGGCCTCCAGACTCTTTAGGATGCAATAGTGCTTTTGTTCTTGATGACTGGAAATGAATCACTGGAAGGTATTAAAGGAAGAAATAGCTGCATTACCTGCAATTATTGTTTAAGGATGACTGGGTCTAAGGCTAATGGGTCCTAGCCTCTGGTTTGGTGGTAAATGTCAAGACAGGTTGGGACTCTTCTTGTTATGTATTTCATCTTCACCTTATGTGAAGGTAAGTATTACTGTGCCTAACTATGTGTTCTTTAATTGAATTAAATTAATATGTTTTGAGACTATATATTGCAAGTGCCCTTGAACTTGTAATAGTCCTATCTTGACTATCTGAGTCCTGGGATTATGTTGTGTACCACCATAACTGGCCAGTGTATGCTGTTTTTCATTATATTTCTTGACTAGTGGTTTCAGATTGGAAGACAGCTTGTTATTGCATGAATGTCATTCATGTCAGGGTTGGGAAAAGGACCTGGCTATCCCCTTTGTAGATTTGTAATGCCCTCTCTACAAAGCCTTTGTTTTATATGTTAGGCTACTAGTAGGTGACATGACTGAGTGGAAAGGCCAGGGTTGGCCTTGAGGAAGCATCTACTGAAAACACTGAAAGGCTGTGAAGTGAAGACTATTGGCTATCATCAAATGGCAAAAAGCCGTGTTTGTGTGGGCTTCTGTCAATTCATGGACACACCCACACATCACTTACTAATTAGATGGGTGTTCTCTGTGCATTTGGTTAAATGTTTGCTAAAATAACACTAGAAACTAGACCTGCTCCCATTTTATAGATGAGGAAAACAGTTTATCCTACATCACATTATTCTCTAGCATGGTGTGGTGTTCACACAGCTATCTCAAGAGAGAGAGCTTGGACTGAAATCAATTATATCTACATCAGGGCCTCAAGCTCTGATCCATTAGACTCTAGAGATTCATAAATGGGTCTACAGCCTTGTCCAGCTAACCAAGATAGACTTTCAGATATGGTAAGATAGTCTGTGGCTCTGGAGGACAAGTGTCGAATCATAGATGAAAGATCAAAGTCCACCCAGTCTTCATCCAAGGGAAGCATTCGTCTTTGAGATGAGCAGCTCCTTGTAGCGTTGCATATCTGTTGTGCACAGAGGAGTGATAGCGGATCTGGAACCCTTCAAAGGAGATGGTCGCATCCACTGACGTCACTCAAAGTTTGTCTTCGCTGTTCTGCATCCCTGTAATTTCTGTCCTCCCTCAAATTTCAACTTTGTCTGGCAAGCAGACATTTCCTATCTTTTCTCATTTCTCTTATTTGCCTGCAATTAATCTCTTCCAGGCTATGCCATCAGATTTCAGGAATCTGATTTTATGGCGCTGCTGGCTTCCTATATATGACTATTGATCATGTCACCTAACATCAAGTTGTTTCAGAGGGGGAATAATTATGTCTATGATAAACTCAATGGCTTTGCAAAATTTATATATATAAATTATATACATATAAATCAATATGTATTATGTACGGGTATATTTCCATGTGCTCTGTTACAACAGCAAACTGCAGCTGCAAGTGATACTAATACACAACAGTGCTTCCTTCATGATCTCACAAATGAGGTTTATGTGGCCTTGTTAGACGCAATGAGGTGGGCTTCTGAGGGCTGAGGAATAGGAATGGAAGACGTGCATTCTAACTGTGATGCTTCCCATATCTCTGGATGCTCTGGAGGTTATTGTTCCTCGTAGGTTGCTGACTCCTACTTTAGGCTGCACTACATATAAGAACACTTAAGCTTTCTTGTAAAAAGAAATAGGTTAGCTTCATAGTTAATTTATGATCCTGAGAAAAATCAAATATGTCATATGCTAAAGGTTGACATTTGAAATGTCAAGGTCTCATTATTTAGGAGAAGGGAAATTGTTATGAAAAAGAAAATTATTCAACCCAGGTATAGGTAGAACAGACTGTCATCAAAAATTAGTGAAGAAAATACAATCCTATGAGTTGAAGAAGAGAGAACTAGTTTTGTAATTGGTATGTAGTACTGCCCAAAGGATGGCTGGAAAAACAATAAACATTAAAAGCTTGAGTTCTACAGATTATTCCACACCTGGCTGAGCACAGCTTAAAAAATGCAATGATTTCACGGGACAGTATTGTACATCGCCAGCTGCTAAAAAAAGTGACCTCAATTTCTCTGCAAGCTTGTAAATCAATAACCCATAAAAACCTGTGGGAAATATAAAAGATAGCCATAAAACCTCTAAATTTGGTTTTGCTCATAATAGTTTTTGATTTTTTTTTTCAGATGCAAACAAAAACAAAGGAAAAGGCCTTTGCAGATTTCAACTGGAAAGCGGAGTCTTTGTGTCAACCACCTCCTGCTAACCTAGAAGGGGAGCTGCAGGAACTGGGGCACTGGACAGTCAGGGCTCAGTTTGCCCAAATAGAAGGAACCTCAAATTGGCCCCATCTCTAGAACCCATAGCACCCTCAAATGAGAGAAAATGAAAGGAAATTTAGAGGTTACTCTTCCTTTAAAAGCTGTTAAAAAATCCCCAAAGAAAGAGAGAGCAGGGGGAGACAGACAGAGAGAGAGAGAGACAGACAGACAGACAGACAGACAGACACAGAGAAATAGAGAGAGACATACACAGAGAGACAGAGACAGAGACAGAGAAAAGTTGGCTGTGCGCTTCCTGGGTCATTGACATACTGCTGCAAACCCCGACCAGGGCTATTAACAGCCCCGCACATTCCTAAAGGCTCGGACACAGTGTTGTTTGGGAGGGTCTGAGGACTAATTTTCTCCCCACTGTTCTCTAAGCAATCTCAAAGATCCATGTGCAACCTAAGATCTACGCCAACACAGGAGGGCAGTATGCTGCCCCCTGCAGAGCACATTCTGCGGCACTGGCAGGGATTCCTGCCTGCAGGTTCTTGTGTGATCCCGGAGGCTGACAAAAGAGCTATTTATTCTGCAGAGACTTAGGGCTTCAAAGGCTAGCAGCTTCTGGAGAGATGGCACTGAGGCTGAATCCCACACTGAGGTGAAGTCACTACTGCACTCTGTTGGGAAGAGGTTTCTGCACCAAGCATGCAGGCATGTGATTGGAGAAGTGGGGTGATGTGTGGAGAAGGGAGAGGAGAAACAACCCCCCTTACTTGACAGTGTGGACACATCAAATGCATAACATCTTACTGACATATTAATGTGAGTTTCCATATGTGTATGGTTCAGATTCTGCTCCTCTCTTCTCTCCTCTACTCTCTGCCTTTCCCTTTCTTCTTCTCAGCCTAAGGCCTAAGAAGAGCACCACTGAAGAACTACACAAAATCACACAACCAGCAATGTCACGGTCACTATCTCCTTCCTGGGAACACTCAACCTTGGATCAAACATATGCCTCATTACACCTTTCAGTTAAAAGCGAGCCTCTTCTACTGGCATGCCGCCTCAAATAGCATCAAAGCAAAATGAAACACAGGCAGCATTTAACAACGCTGGTAACCATGGAAACATGTCATTAAAGAATATATAAACAGGAATGAATAATTAGATGAGAGATTCATTTCCATATTTATCTTTTTTTCCCCCCAAGAGCCAGGAAAAGCAGCTCTCATTTGCCTGGCATCTCAATTTGGACACCTCCTCTTTAGCTTGCCTTCTAATTGGAAAAAAAAAAAAAAAAAACAGAACATTTTGGGAGTTTCAATATTGCCTATCTTAATAGACAAATCTCTTGGCAGACAAGTGACTTCACAACACTTCAGTGTCCATTGTGGTCTAGCAAGGTCACTGGAGTGGGGCAGGGACAGCAGTTTCTCCTAGTTAACGGTTGGAAGCATGGGGTCTTAACTCAGGGGAAGACAGAGCGTGCACAGACGGAGGCAGCCTCTCCCAGCACCCTCCCCTCAGGCAGCTCCGGGTAAGCTGCATGGTAGGCTAAGCTGGCCATGAACTTAGCAAATTCGAAATAATGCGCTTACAGACCTTCAGTCCAGGAGCAATGTAGGGGACTCGCTTGGTGGAGGCGGGACTGTTAGAGGCCCCCCACTTCTGATGATTAGATCCAATTGTTAACCTCGCCCACCACAGAACCATTTGGGAAAAGAGCCTCAGTGAGGGATTGCATGTGTTGAGAGCTGGCCTGTGGGGGCATTGTCTTAGTTTACCAGTGTGGGAAGACCCCACCCAATATGGGCACCATTCCCTGGGTGGGTGGGTGGGGGCTGAACTGTATTAGAGTGTGGAGTTGAGTATTGGCAAGCAGCAAGATAATACAAATGCATGCATTTTTCAGTTTCTTGTGATTATGGGCCTGATGTGTAGCTGTTTGAAGTTCCTGCCTTGACTTACCCATAAGGATGCACGGGAATCTGGATCTGTAAGCTGGAGAAAATGCCTTCTTCCCCCAAGCTGCTTTTTGTTAGGGAAGTTTGGTCACAGCAAAAGAAGTGAAGTTGGATCGCCACTTAACCCAGGTGATTCAATGCAGTGGGCCACTAGAGGGCGGTGTTTGACACCCACTGAGGGAAGCCTACTACTTTATCAAAGAGAAGAGAGCAACACCTGTACACTTGTTGGCTTCCTCATTCTCCCCTCCTGGGCCAATACTATACTTGTAATGTAATTGCAGCAATATTGTATTGTGCAGTGGGCAGAACTTCCTTAGCACTTGCCTGTGATCATGTGGCTTCCTTTGGCTCTCTTGCTATGAGCATACTTGGAGTAGAGGATTAAAGTGACTGTATGTACTCTGGTTTTCTCTTGGAATGCCACATTTTCTCAGGAAGCTATCAGTCAAAGGAGGTAGAGGGATGTGTGGAACACACTTGGACTTCTCTCAAGCTTGGAGCTGAACCTAACGAAGACTAGCCTACATCATCTGAATCTGAGCCAACGTGATTACTGGGAGTTTTATAGTGGTGGTCACGTAACATTATCACAGCATTAGCTGATCCCTACAGAAATGAAGCCGAGTTTCAGCAGTAGACCCACGGCTGCAGCTCTTGGTCCTCAGTCCTGCACCGTCCGCCCTGCTGCAGGGCATCTGTTTGCTTTCCTGCAGGGAGTGAGCAGCAGTCAGCACCAGGACCACTGCCTTCCCAGGGTCCTTTGCTCCCTCCACAGTGCTCAACCTCAGGGCACTCCGTCGCTTTCTTCAGTGGGCTTACTTTTTCTTCTATTCTTGTTCATTTCATTAATGTACTTTCACTTTCCCAAAGAGACGAGATAAACCCATTTTCACTATTGTATCCACAGGTCACCCGTTGCTGAGTTAAGCTCTCCCACATCAAATTTATTTTGCATTTGACCCCAGGCCGACTGGAGAGTTGATGCCAAGTAGTGGGAGTTTAAACACAATGCATGGCATTTGATGGAGAAATATCTCTGGGTAAGTGGCTTTGGCACTTTTCAAATTATGTATAATTTGAATAATCATCAGTAACTAGGCTGCTTTCAGACAGTAGGCATCCATTTTACAAACTCTCTGTCTGACAAGGCCAAGTAAATAAACATATAATGAATATTGGCCATTAAGTGAAATACTCACATAGAATTTCTATTTTGTACCTTTCTGTGGGAAACTTTCACATGGAGGCACATCTCTAGGGAACACATTTTTTCTTCTCTAGAAAATGTAGGTGTTTTATTCAATATAATGATAGATGTTTCTGGTTCCTTGACCTTGCTTTACCTGTAATTTCATGTTGAAGGTTTTATTTTTGTTCTGAGGTAGAGATGTAAGTTTTCACCAAGTGAGTAATATTGGGATGACTTTGCAATATCAAGAAAAAAGAAACAGAGTAGAAAGTTAGGCTTTATTATTGGTTTGAACTCCCAACTCATTCCATTATTCTACAAGACTCGGTGGTCACTACAGAGACTTTTATGAGATTTCAGCTTTCCTTGTGACCATCTTAAAGAGAAGTAATGAATAGCCAATACTTTGGACATTTGTGGAGCATGGAAACCAAGCGCTTCAAAGAACCTTGGAAAAGTCAGCAGCCTTTTCCAGACAGTTTGACAAGTCTCGAACACAATGAAAGCCAGAGTTGTCTACAACTTTGAGCTTAAAACACATATGCATGTATACAGGAACACATGAAACGAGTACCTGACTCCTTTTTTTGTTTTTCATGTTAAAGGCTGTATAAACTAATTCAGAGAGCTGGTCTCACTTTACAGATAACCACTGGCAACTGTGTAGTATACAGTCTTTGAGACCACTTCTTTCATATACATATACATATGCACATGTATGTAATTTAAAATCAGCACATAATTGCACATATATACAGGGTACAATGTGATCATTCAATCCATATATACAATACACAATGATAAAATCAGGGCAATTAGCACTTCTTTGCATAATCATTGAATTCCTTAATTACAAAACAATGATGGTAAAAATATTCTCATGTTAGATGTTACTGGTTTTGGCTTCATCTCAAACTAATTTTTGATTTCATTGATTTATTTAACAACTTATTGAGTGGCATTTTGCAATGTGCTTTGATGGCACTGTGGAAGAAAGACAGAATATTAAGTGGTGGTATGTGTTTTAATTATTTTACAGTTCTATAATTCTTTCTTGTAAATATCTTACGGTAGAATACGGTTGTCTCTCTTCTAACTCATGATGGAGATGTTCCAAAACTCCCAATAGATACTTGAAACTATGGATTGTACCTAACCCTACATAAACTGGGTATGTTCCCTCAGGCAAAGATCTATCTTAAGACTTAGTTTATAATTTAGGTGCAATGAGAGGTTAGCAGCAGAGGCTAGCAACAAAAGAAGAGTTCTAACAACAACAACTGCAGTCAAGGTCGTGTGGATGCGCTTTCCCTATTTCTCTCAGAATATCGGGCTGCACCCTCACTTTTTCATTTGAAGGGTACACTTCACATAGTCCCTTTGACATGTATGAATCATTGCTTCTGTTCTTTGGGCCAAGTCCTAAGGACATGTGCCAACCTAACCCAAGTACTGTATACTGTGGTCAACAGTCTGGTGGATGAAATGGCTACTGTGGGATTTAACAGGTGGAATATTTCATCAAGTTACTCAGAATGGCATACAATTTAACATTCATTTAGTCCCTTCCTCCTCTTCTTTCTCTTCCTCCTCCTCCTCTTTGTCTTCCTCTTCCTTCCTTTCTGTTTATCTCACCATCCTTCTCTCAAGAAGGTCTCACTAGGTGACCCCGCTTGGACTGGATCTCACCATATAGATGAAGCTGGCCTAAAAGTCATGAAGATCCACCGGCCTCTGCCCACAGAGTAGCAGTGTGAGCCAGTGCCTGGTCTCCATTTGGTATTTTCAGGTCTCTGTTGACTGTGGTAACTGAAGCTGAAGAAAGAGATACTGCTGATGAGGAGGAATGCAATGTGTGGTCTCTCAAGACAGAGGGATACCTATTTGCTTGCTTCTGTTTCCCTAGCATATAGTGTTGTGCTTACAAATAGTTAATTGCAAATGAGTGTGAACGATGAAGGTAATTTCTGAGTATATAAGAAAGGTTTTCACCAACTTCAAAAGTGTCTGCATGACTGAATTGTAAAGATTTCAGGTTTTAATGACTATAGCAAAGTTGATGGAAGTACACTATGACAAGAACATGCTTGGGGATATTTTTTGTCTTCAGTTCTAGAAGCAGCAGGTATCTCTTCAAGGCCCAATATCAAGGACGTAAGGGGTCGAGGAAATAGAGTGCTGTAGGAAGAGAAGGAGTGGATCAGCGGGCTCACCGCCTGATGTATATGGGAATACCTTAGGGGCCAATATAGTGCACTAAACTATTTGGGCATGTGAGTAGGAAAAGTCCAGTTCTTGGTTTTGGCCTTTGAGAGTAGAAGAAACACACCCAAACAAACAAACAAACAAACCCAAAAACTTTTTAGTGAGCTTTCTTGGGAAGCTATGCAGGCCATTGATAGTTTTGAGATGAGGAACATTTCAATGCCAAGTACAACTTGAGTTGGATGGGACGTCTTAGTGTTCTCTGCACAGATGGAGGACCCGTGAAGTTGGCTCTGCCTCCCTCAGCCTTTGCTGTTTCACTGTGGAAAGAGGCTCCACATGTCAGGCTCTTCACACAGGCCTGTGTTGGTGTCACCAGCGTTTCCAACAATCCCCAAAGAGGGCTCCCTCCTGCTGCGAAAGCCCTTGGCTTCCTCACAGCCAAGCCTTCGAGCATTTCAGGAGCTCTTTGTCTAGAGGCAAGAGCCCACTATGAAGTGCTTTCTTAATAGGGAAGTTTCTATGAAGAAAGGGGGTTTAGAAAGGATTCTGTTTGGTTACTATTTTTGCATTTTTTCAAAATCAAGAAAATGTAGCATAATCTGATAATGGGTTTGTTGTAGAACACAGCTTCGTGATGACTGACTTCTTAGCCTGAGAGTGAGGCGACACTTCATCATGAAGATGCTGAAATCAACTATGAGTAGTCCTGCTGGGGGACCTCCCTCTTGTCCTTTTTCAATCAGCAACTTTAAATGGAATGCCTAGAGTCAGATAACTAGAAACTTTGCAGCCCTGGAGCTGAGATTAGCAATAGCCTGAGAGTTTTCAGTGAGGACAGTCCACAGATACACAGCAAGTTGTTTATCTTAAAACTGGAAGAAATTGCTGGCATAGATAACCTTGATGATGTCATCCTAACAAAGACCTCAGTAGCCCAAGGGGAAGAAGTGATGTAATATGAATTCAAATAGAAGATGTTGGTATATCTTGATTGGTGTTTGCACACTCCAGGTGCTGTGAACTACAGGAGCTCTGACTCCATTTGCAATTGCTGATTTTGTTAGTTCCAGTTTTACTATTTGCTGCCATTAAAATGAAACATTGAAATTGATGTTATGTCAAACATTTCAACTTCTTATACCAGAAAAATTACAACCTTCTTATAATAGAGTAAAAGTCATAATTCTTTCTCAATGTTGTTTTGGTGTTTGTGACTATGTTTAGGTCAATTTCTAATGCAATGAGATAAATAAACATCCTCTGTCTGTCTCTGTCTCTTTCTCTCTTTCTTTCTTTCTCTCCCTCCCTCCCTCCCTCCTTCTTCTTCTTCTTCTTCTTCTTCTTCTTCTTCTTCTTCTTCTTCTTCTTCTTCTTCTTCTTCTCTCTCTCTCTCTCTCTCTCTCTCTCTCTCTCTCTCTCTCTCTCTCTCTCTCTCTCTGTTGTCTCTGTGTGCGATGTTTGTGAGCATTATTCAGGGTTGTCAACTGAATCTCATTCTCAGGAGGTACCGAGATTGTGATTTGAAGGCCTGACTGATGAAGAAAACTGAGAAAACAAAAATTAAGTGGGGAGTGAGCCGAAGATTGGACAGCTTGTTCCCGCTTAGCGGGATTTCTCTGCACTTCTCTTGTGGCTATTTTACAGTAAAATCTCTGTTGCTGTCTCCGCAGGCTCCATGTGATGAGCAGTGCGGAGAGGGTTGGTTTCCACAATCTCATTGCACCAGACAAGGCCATACAAACTGATGAATGTCTTGTGAACACATGGCTGAGTGTGAACACAGGAGAACTGTCTGGCAGTGGGAGAGCACGACCTTCTCATTTATATGATCCTGGACAATTTGACCTCCATTGAGGATTGGGTGCTTGGGAGGTAGAACAGACCTTCTAACTAGATAAAGGTTTTGTATTATTTCAGGGGTAGGAGAGATATCTTGGTGGTAAAGAGCCCTTGCTGTTCTTCCAGAGGACCAGAGTTCAGTTCTCAGTACCTACATTGGGCAGCTTACAACTGCCTGTAACTCCAGTTCCAGGGCATCTAACACCATCCTCTGACCTCTATAACTGCACACACACACATGCGTACACACCATAAGGCATCTGATTCAAAACAACCAGTTTTCAGCCCACCTAAGCGCTCCCATTTTGCTGATTAGCTCAGCCTTGTGATGAAGTTTCATGGTGTTCTCCCCAAAGATGGCTGGTAGCCGAAGACTGGGGATCTCGCTACAGGGACAGTGTTTTCTAGTGCAGCCATCATACATTATTTTCAACCCTCTCTACCTCTGCAGAGGTGATGCTATTATAGAATAAGATGTGCAAACACTTTTATTCTGAGTGATGTCGCTCAGTGTGAGCTGTCATATGGCACAGACTGTTACACCATTTCTGCCCCTGATGGAGTAATGATATGGAAAGTGTTTCTCATACAGTCGAAACATGTTCCTGAGTTAACAATGGCAGAGATCAGCTCTTTTGTACTTGTGTTTGTAGGTCAATATATGCAGAGTGGATGGGGACTGGTACTAAAATCTTCACATTCTGATAGTTCCCATTTCTGTGTCAAGACCTCCAAAGAGACTAGCTAACCAGAGGAGCAGGGGTTTTATGCATTTGAAAAGGGAAGTAGCAGATGCACCTTGGACTTATGGTGGCATTATGTTCCAATAGCTTCACCCATCTAATCCGAAATGCCTTCTAGCATAGCAAACGCTGCAGCTTGGACTTGCCTACCTTGAATACATTCAGAACACTTACATTAGGCGTCATTTAGGCAAATCTTCTAGTACCAAGGCTATTTCATGTAAATGGTTGAATGCTGTACTATGAGTGAGAACAAAATCAAAAGCCAAACAAGTGTGAAGTTAAAAAGTATTCCTAAGTCAAACTATTTTACGTTAGGGACTACCTGCAATGTAGTGACTGCTTTTTCATTTTTTGACTCAGCTTAAATAGTAGAGGGTTTCATCATAGCATTTCCATATGTCATTGTTTTACTCCCTTTCCTGTATACAGCAACTTCTTATCTTTAAAGGAGAGGAAAATCGTGCCCATCTATGCCAATTTTTTTTTGAGGTAGGGTCTTGCTCTGCCCCCATGGTACTGTTGAGTCTTTCTGCTCAGCCTCCCAAGTGCTAGAGGACATGCATGCACCACATTCCTGGGCTCTGTCTGACAACCTTAATGGTTGATAACAATTAGACGTGTAGATGTAATCAGTATATCTCTATACTGTGATGTCAAGGAGCATTATGAGACTGATAAGTGAGATTGCCAGGGTGAATTGGATAGCCAGGCATCCCTGACTTTACAGTGGCTTCATTTTTCTTAAAAATGCTGATGTCATTTTTGGATGAGTCTAAGATTTTGGATGAAGTTTTAGTACTGAAATGGGCTTTGGGGATAATCTTCTCAAGCACCGGGGGCCAGTCATGCCTTACTTTCTACTGAAGCGCCTTTGGCTGAAGCCAGAGACTGATTTTAGCTGGGGTCTTTTGCTAGTTGAGGTCAGAGCTCATCTGAAGCAGGCCTTGCCTGCAGTCAAGGACTCTTTTCGCTACACATGTTGCTTCCAATGAAAAGAATACAATGGAGAGTGTATTTCCTTATCACTTATTAATATAGAATAACAAAATAAAGGATTTTTGATATTAAGTTTTGTCATTGCAAACATGTATGTTTTGCTAAGTGGAGATTATTTTCTTACTTTAAGATGAATAAAATGAAGATATTTATATTTTTTGAAAACTAAAGAAAAAAAAAACTCTTGTATATCAGGCTTATACTTTGTCTTTGTTTATACCGATAGTGGATGCATTTCCCCCAATTCACTGTAGAAAGGGCAGCATGCACACAATATGTATTTGTTTCGTGAATGGATAACTCAAATCAAACCTTTGCATCAGACTTGCGGATCACTTCCTGAGATTCAAATCCTCTCTTGTTTCTTTTAGAATATCTTGGAATTCCTCCAGTCAAATGTCTGCTTTTGTATATAATATTGCTTGCTTTTCATATCTACCAATTCTTTACAGTTAGTTTTAAAGAATATTTTTCTTTTAAAATTGTGTGTGTGTTGTGTGTGTGTGTGTGTTAGTGTGGGAGTCACTAACGTGAGTGCAGATGCTGTCAGAGGCCAGAGGAAGGTGGTGGATTCCAGTGGGCTGTGTTTACAGGTGGTGGTGAGCTGTCAGATTTCGTGAACTGAATGCTCAGCTTGACTCCAGCCATTCACTGTTTTGTTTTGTTTTTGTTTGTTTTGTTTTTCATAGTTATCTAATTATTACTAAGGGATTCTTTTTGGGATTAGAAGTGTTTATTTGAAACTCGACCCCCCTCCCTTTTTAAATAGATGATGGGTTTCAAGTACAACAGGGCTACTTTAAAAATGTAAATAGTTTTTATAGTGGATAAATTGAGCTCCGAATATTGAAACAGGAACACATAAGTTTCTGAGAATTTTACACAGAAGGAGACTGAACTAGTGATGCAAGTTTTCCTTATAAATCTGAGAAATGATGGCTTCTCTTTGGCATCTAGTGGGGCTCTGAGAGGACTTCCCGCTGTCATTTGAACAAGTGACAGAAGACTTGCTGTTGCCCAGTTTTTAATGCATCACCCCATGTTCGCTCCTCATCTTTTCGTTACCCTCAGTTATGCAATTAATATCACTTCAGATGTTTGGTTTTAAAGCCTGTAACTCAGAAAGAATGTATGAATGCATAATGTATTTTAAATGTGGAAAAATAGTTCCTGGGATGTCTAAATTTTATATTGAGTTGTAAAACTCCAGTACAGGCCAAGGGTTAACAACTCTGGATTTTGCCCTTAAAATTAGTTTCAGAAATCTCCTTCATTATAGACACATTACCACCAGGCAGTGGCTGTCTGATTGATTTGCCCAGAGCTACCTTTCAGTGGTCTTTTAAGCACTCATCCTTCATTTCGGTTCTGAAAATGAGATGCGCTCCTCCTCCCTGGTTGGGGCATAAGTTTTTACCTGCCAATACAGTTTGATGAGCTTGCTTACACAGTGTTCGCTTCCTCCACAGAGCCAGAACATGTAGTCAGCAATC
The DNA here is from genome assembly GCF_004664715.2 of Peromyscus leucopus. Lineage (NCBI taxonomy): Eukaryota > Metazoa > Chordata > Mammalia > Rodentia > Cricetidae > Peromyscus > Peromyscus leucopus. The sequence goes on along the minus strand of NC_051068.1, from coordinate 6,838,322 downwards.
ATGGCACTCCTTGGAACAAGAACAGATGTAAAATACCATGAATTTATAAGGTAGAGGGAAAACTGTAACAGGCAGCATGCACACACACTGGAGAAGGCTTTACAACGTGCATACTTAACTTGATAGGATTAAGCAAAAGAAAACACATTTTAGGACACAGAAAGTAGCTGACTTTGTTTTTCAAGCTACACTGAAACCATAGGAGAAGGAATGAGCCATTTGTCTTCTACAGGGATCTTCCATTTGTAGAGCCCAGGAATACTTCATGGCTACAAGGGATGCTCATGCTCTGTTTTTGTTCCTTTGTCTGAGGCCTCCAAAGATGCGCAGTTTCACATCCTAAAGGCCCATTTTTGTGGGGCCATACTTCACAACAGCTCTATGCTGCACCACCACACAGACTTGACGATGTCTCCAAGCCTAGCATAGCTCTTAGCTATTAGGTGGGCATTTAAGCATACCCCAGGCTTTACCTGAATTAAAAGATTATTTATGTCTGATTAAATTTGCCTTTTTACAACTGAAAATTAAAAAAAAAAAACCCTACAATTCAACAGATAACCCCTCCTCCCAACCTTGTGTCTAATTGAATTAGTTTCCAGATCCAGTGCATACAGTCACTGCATTGGTCTTATTAAGCTGGGGGATATTAAAACTATTGTGGAATGGATTTTAATTCATTACTTAGCACCCCTTGGAAAACAGTTTACTTTTATGGCTGTTTCTTTGCTAGGATTCTCTATTTCCTTTTTCCCCAGAGATTGCAAATCCAATTAAATGTGACTAGAAGTAATTCCAAATTGTCACGTTAGCCAATTAAACATATAATAATCCTGTGTACCTAATCACTAGTACCAAAAGTTTATTTATTTAAGTAGAGCTATCACTGTGTACTCCTGCGTGTTTTTCTTATCTTCGCCTGCAGATACGTGTTGTTTCTTGACATCACTGTAAATTGAATTAGAAATGTTCCTTCCCTAAATATAGGTTGTCTGAGGCCGAGAAACTATAAACCTACTCCAGCACTTTTCTCAAAGAATTAAAACATTTACATTCTTGCTCAGGACAGACAAAAATTAGGACTTTAAAAATTAACAGTGGGGCTGGGGAGATGGCTCAGTGGGTAAGAGCATTTGCTGTGTAAACATGAGACCCTCAGCCTGGATCCCCAACACCCATATAAAAACCCAGACCTGGTTATGCATGCATGTGACTGTCACCCCAGAGCTATGGGGTCCCACAGACAGGAGCATCATTGGGGCTTGTTGTCAACTTAGCTCCACATTCAGTGAGAGACCCTGTCTCAAGGGAATGAGGCTAGAGTGACAGAGCAGAACATCTGATGTCTCTTCCAGCTTCTGGAAGATCGCACAAGGATGTTTGTGTGTTCATGTGACACACAAACACACACACAATGGGAAAAATAATAGCATTTGGAGGATTACTCAATTCAATAGTTTCTACATACACATGGAATTTTGGAAAGGAGCTGTATACTGACATTTCAAATAAATGACAGCTATCTTTTAAGAATCCTGTCATGTATCCCAAAGGCTGTAATAATAAGATAGAATACACTAGGAGGCTTTGATGTGTGTTAATATGTATAGAATATGGAAAATTATAAAAATCATAGATGTTAGAAGGCAAAGTTGCATTTTGGATGTTTGTATTTGGTAGAAGCACTTGGAACGTCTTCTCATAGTGACCCCCAAAGCAAGTCAACCTGCCATGAAGGTGCCCTTGCAGACATTCAGCGATCAATTCTGAATTTAAAGGATCAATGGAACATGTGGAAAAATCTGACTCCTAAGGGCAGCACATGCTGTTTTATAGGAGTTGGGGACTCTGTTGTCATTTTCGTGTGTATCCTGATTTCTCTTTCCACTGGAATTTGGCTGCATGACTAGGGCTCAGAAATGGATTCAAACTAGGAATGTAAGTCAGAAAGCTATTTGTCCCCTGCATCCACTTCCCCAGGAAAAGGGCAGGCATGTTTCTTCCATTGGCCTCCCTCTGCTCCACAGAGCACCCTGGGGGTGGGGATCACTCTAAGTCCATAAAGAAACACGACAAGTGTGTGGAAGCATTGTGTCATGTGGCGTTTGCGAAGCAACAGACAAGGGATTTTCATCATGCTGAATTAAAAAAAAAAAAAAGGCAAAGGTAGTTAGCCAATCCGTTCACTGGGCATCTTTAAGGACTCAAGTGCCACGTGAGACCCAGGCTTTGGCAGACTTGCCATACAAATCAAATGCAAACATTACTGACTGTTCTTCCTACTCTTCATCAGGTATCTGTTTCTAACAACCCTGAGTACTGAACATTAGTCAGTGTGACTCAGTGTTACCACTGTCTTTGTTTTACTGTGGGCATTCTATGACTCTGACTATTGAGGGTTACTGCACTCTGATCGGAAGCTCATATCAGCTCGTTCCTTTTAATGAAGTGAGGATGTCACCAGCTGTCAATCTGTAACTGCTAAGCACCATGTCAAGCACTTTACATGGTAGAATGTAAATCTGACACACCAGCTTCCACACATGATCTCACTCAGTTGAGCCAGCCATGGGAGCCGCTCTACCAATTCTCCACGCTCTGGCTGTTCTTCTCTTTCCAGTTTGCCCTTTCTCCCAGAGTTTTCTGCCACCTCCCAAATATATTGTCTTCCCACCAGAAGCCCCCTTGCCTCTCTCCCCCCAGTTACTAGCATCTTTTTTTTTTGTCAATTAAAAAACTAAACAAAGCCAGACAAGCCAACAAATCCCTTACAAAACAAAAAACAAACAAGCTGTGTGTGCTCCTTAGGTGAAATCACTCTTCGAGTGGACGCAGGTGGGGCTCTCTCCCTTCCAGTGTCTCCAGTGGTTCCATGCTGCTGAGGGTGGTGGCTCACCTCTGTCCCAACATGACATGCATTCTTGGTTCAGGGGATGATACTACTTCCCACTTGGCTTTCTTTCTGCCTTTTTCCTATGTCCTGGTTGCTCCCTTGAGTCTCATTTTCCTGGGATCTCTTCACCTTCTTGAATTCCTACTTTTGGGTCCTCCCTGGGTGCAATGCTTGGACCTCCTCACTTTCCTTTTGTTCGCCCTTCTCGGTGAGCACATTGGTTTCATGGTTTTAAGTAACAAATGCACATTAGCAATTCAACCCTTATGCCATGTGTCTAAACCACTTTCTGAATCTCCAAAATCTCCCGAAGCTAGCTTCTCAGCCTTGCTGCTTCCTGACATTTTAGATGCCCAGTTGGTGTCTAATGGAACATAATTGTGTGCAGGGCTCTGATCTTCCTTCCTCTCCCCCAGTACCTAGTGGCCTTCTCACCTTTTCTCTTTTGTGCCTTTGTTTTATTTTTAATCAACATCTAATAATTATACAAGTTATGGAGGATAATGTGATATGTGTGTGTGTGAAATAATCAAATCTACATGATTAGCATCTATCACCCAACCCTCTATTATTCTTTGTAGTGAAACATTCAAAACCCTTTCTTTCTGTGATACTGAAATTATACTATATTACTAATGAACGCAGTCACCATACTATGTATTAGACAAAAGACCTTATTTTCCCAACACTTAGCACCCAGTGACTGACTCTTCCCACCCATTCTTTCTCCCTCCTCTTGAGCTTCTGCTAATCATCCATCCAGTCTGTACTTCTGGCAGTCAAGTTCTTCAGCTTCCAGAAGGAAGGGTGTGTGGTATTTCCTTCTGATTCTGGTTTATCACACTCAGCACATGGCCTTCCAGGCTCACCCACACAGCTGTAAGCAAGGCTCATTGTTATGTACCTGAGTAGTAGACATGTGTCTGAACCAAGTTTTCTTTCTTCCACCCATCACTGATGGAAGCATGGGTGGATTTCAAATCTGGCCTTTCATGCTGGGATCAACATGGGGCTGTGGGTATCTTTTGGACACACTGATTTCATTTCAGTTGCTATGTACCTAGTAGAGTCATTGCTGGGTCATCCTGTGGTTATTCCCAAGTCCCTGGAATCATCACTGACTCCTCCTTCTCTCACATTTCCTATCCAATAACCTCCTTCAGAATATTGCCACCCCTCACCCCTCCAGCATGTTTATCTGCTCCATAATCTTTTACTCAGCCTATTGCAACAGCCTCCAACCTAGATTCCCTCTTTCTCTGTTGTTCTATTTTCAATCAGGATTGAGAGTGATACCATTACAATCACTGGATCAGAATAGGCTTCTCCAGGGTTTGAATCCCTTGAAGTTAAAACCAGACTTAAAGGCATCTACTTCTGTGCCATCTAACCACTTCTCTGACCTAAGTTTTTAAAAGAAAGATTAATTTATGTTTATATATGTGCGTGCGTGCATGCGTGCGTGCGTGCATGCGTGTGTGCGTGTGTGTCCTTTAAGACAAGAATGCATTCGGTCCTCTGAAGTGGAGTCGAAGGTGGTCATGCTGCCTGGTGTGGGTGCTGGGAACTAAACTCCAGCTGTCCCTGCAAGAGCTGCTCCTCAGGAAGACCAGGCAGGCTAAGGCCCGTGGAACTGTACCTGGCCAGTTTGTCGAGCCTTCCTTGTGAGGCTCACGTCCTCAAGGTGTCACTACATCCTGAGGACGTCCCGTCTACAATGCACTGACAGGTTTTACTTCTTCCACAGTGCTTGTCACATTTATTTTTGTTAGTTTAAAATTTTCCCTTATCTATCTATCTATCTATCTATCTATCTATCTATCTATCTATCTATCTATATCTATCTATCTATCTATCTATCTATCTATCTATCTATCTCTTTACTTGAATGCACACACCATGGTGCACATGTGGAGGGTCAGAGAGCACTTTGCAGATGTCGAGTCTCTCCCTCCTGAATGTGGGTTTCTGGAGACTGCATTACGTTGTCAGGGTTGGTGCAACTTTTACCCACAAAGTCGTTTCCCTGGCTCTGTTCTATTAGTTCTACATTTTTGCTGTCCTCCACTACCACAGGGAGCAGGCCGCACACTGCGGTGTGTGCTTTAGATGTGGCTCAGCACTGTCTGTAAAGGAAATCCCAGGACTCCAGTGATGCCCGAGCCGGAGTCCACGGCTTACACATCATCTTGCTGCAATGGGGGCACTGAAGCCTACGACAGAGCCCCAGAGCCTGTGACCTGCAAAGCTTTGTCATCTAGGCCCGCACTGGAATCCATGCCCTTCTCCCCAGACAGGGATGCAGAAGCTTTAGTCCTTGCTTTGTCTACAGTGCCTGTTTTAGCATTGAACCTTGCATGTAGTCACACACGTATTCAATGAAGTAACAATAGCGCATTATCTTATTTGTGTGTTTCAACTAAAGAAAAAAAAGTAGACTCTGCTACAGAGATCCTGAAGACGACAGCCTCCCAGGGTTCCAGCTTGAACAGCCTGGCGGTAGGTTGACTTCACTGTCCACATTAGACAGAATGGTTTTCCAGAGGAGGTGTTGTGACAATATGAATTCCAATTCAAGTTAGCTCACAGGAGAGCTTAATCGATGCTAATGGATGCTGACGTGTTTATTACATAAATTAAAGAGGGGAGGTAGGAGGCGGCACACTGGCCCAATGTGGTGTACCTAAAATTATGTTTGGTGTGAAGCCTTCAGTCATGTGCCAACTATTATTGCTTCCCTGCAAGCAAATCTACTACTGCTTTGATATTATGTTTGAATTCATTTGATGGAACTGTCACTGAAGTCACATTTATTTACTCAACACATCTGTTAAATGTAAAAGGGTCGGAATCTGGCATATGCACAAATATATTCATAAGTAAAAGGTATTTATGTCATGAACTCAGCCTATTGTGGCTCAAATCCTGTTCCTACGGAATAGCACATGCACAATCAGAGAATTAGGCGTTATTCTTGATAACACAGAAATCAGCTTTTATTTCTAAATTATGGTCATGAAAGGTTCCAATGAAAGCACGTCGATGCCAGCCGAGTTTGCAGATGGCTATCTTCAAACAGACCATGCAATTCTGAGAGCTTGTGAATATACGATTGCCATATCCAAAGGCCTATGCTTGGTTTCAAAATTTCCAGCATTTCTACCCGGTGTGGCCACATGGTGGTGTGAAACAATAAGGTATGGGTAAACAAAAGAAAATCCCAGCATTCAGTCCTTAGTGTGGGCTCCCTGGGTTGACTGGCTGGGACCTTGAGAACTCATTTCGTTCATCACCTTGCCTTTAGGCAGGATCACACTTAAACCTTTCAAATGAGACTGATGAGAATCTATTCTGTTTTAAAGACCTCCACAGAAGGACACTGCTCTGAATTCCTCACCGATTCCACAGCTTTGCAGCCATAAATAGCCTCTTCCACAGCTTTAATCTCCTGGCTTTAGTGCTCTTTCCATGACTAACACAACCCAACTGGCCCTTGTCTTAGAAGAGCAACTTTAAATAGCCCACAACCATTTGTTAACGTTCTCGTTGCCAGGTTAATTAATCAACCTGTCTGTTTTGATCTCTCTACATGGCCCTTTTTCCTCACCATTAGCTGGTTTCATGGTTGCCCTTTCAACTCTTTTTGAGTCCCTTCTCTTCTTCCTGCTACAACAGAAATTGGCTCTGTAGAGTCTAAGGATGACTGTGTGGGCTTTGCATGCAGCTACTCCATTTATTTCTTGGGTACAGATACTCTGAAGGGTGCATGCATGTTGGCTTATTCAATCCATTTTAACACACTTAAGAAGTTGTTTCTTCCTCCCTATACTTAAAAAATGTTCAGGATGATACATGTTACATATTCATATGCATATATGTTATTAATTTTAGATGAATTAATATTGATGCCCAAATGTATATGCCTTTTGAGTATAAATACATATTAATAAGAAGGAGATGCTATTCTGAGCAGAAGAGGCAAACCATTAGGTTTACCCCAACACACACACACACACTCACACATACACACACTCTCACACACATATACACTCACACACACATACACAGTTACACATATATACTCATACACACACACTCTCACACACATACACACTCATACACACACACTCACACATAGACACATACACACACATATATACTCACACACACACATACACACTCTCATACACATACACATTCATACACACACACACTCACACATAGGCACACACACATACATATATACTCACACACACTGTCGCACACATACACATTCATACACACACACTCACACATAGACACACACACATACACACACATATATACTCATACACACACTCTCACACACATACACATTCATACACACACTTACACAGACACTCACACACATACACACACATATACACTCACACACTCTCACACACATACACATTCATACACACACACTCACACAGAGACACTCACACACATACACCCCAAGCATCTTTTTGTATACGTTCATATTTTCCGTAGAGCAGTTGGCTATAGCAGTCTTTAAACAATGTAAAATGCAAATGGCATGCAGGGAAATCCTAGCTCCTGGGGGTGACCTACAGCTCTCAGCTGCCCCTGTTTTCCTCCCAGGACATTGGCTTACAGCCTCCCTCTGTCTGACACTCTTCCACCAGAACCTTAGCCTTTCCTTGCTGGATTCCCCGTTTGATAGTGATTTGTTGGTTTTCTTGACGTTGCCTTCCTTCTCTAGACCTGTGCAGTCCAAATGGCTGTCACCAGCCCTAAGTGGTAAATCATACTTAAAAGAACAAAAATTTAAAAATTTAACTCAGTTCCTCAGGTTCCCAGGTGCATTTTTGGTAGCCAGCAGAGCTAGAGGCTCTCCTACCCAGTGGTAAGAACATCTCTTATCACTGGAGCTTTTACTGGATGGTGCTGCTCTGGGATGCAAGTCGGAAGCCTGCCAGCATAGTGTCTCATACAAGGCTGGTAAGTAGGAGGCACCCAATCCTCCCTTATTTTTAAATAAAAATCAATCTCATTAGGTGTTTGGTGCCTTTTTTTTTTCTTTTTTGGGGGTGGTGATAGGATCTCACGTGCCAAGACTGGCCTTGAACTTGCTGTGTAGACAAGAACTCTCTTCATCTTCTGATACTCTGCTCTCACCTCCTAAGAGGTGATTTCAGTCATTACTGGGGTGGTATTATGCAGTTACCACCTGCATTTCTTTAGGGTTAGCATTGGCCATCTCCTGCTTCCAAAACCAGTTCACAGGAAGCTCTAGCCTTACATGTTATGAGCTTGTGCACATTGGTACTTGATGGGCATCGAAGAAGCTAAACATATCCAGCTCCCTTTCTGCAGAAAGAGGAGAGGTTTCTAGCCAAGTAGCATTCTAGCAGATGTACCCTGCAGGGTGTGCACTGGTGGTCTAAGGCTTTAATGAGGACTTTGGGATGCCTCCTTATCTGTGTTCCTCGAAGACTAGGCTGAGACAAGAGGGAGTGAGAGAAGCAAGTTCTAAGACATCTCAGGAAGCATGAGGACAGTATCTGCCTTCCACTTGTTAGCAAGCTTAATATGGATGGCATGGGAAGTCCTGTGAAAGCCTTAGCATTTGCCCCATTCATGGAAAATACAATCAACTAAGACCCCGGAAAACCCAGGTGCTGCAGCTGCTGGGGAGGTGGTACAGTTCCCCTTTAAACAGGGAAGGAATGAAGATGTTTCTGGGATCCCAACGAGCTTATCAGAAGATGTTGGAAGCAAACAGCAGGAGAGCTTGATTGAGGAAGTTTGCTACCACACCAGGAGAAGACACTGAACCTCCTCACTGGCATGCCCCGAGGCCCTGGCACATATATGGAAGTCTGAGGACAACTTTTGAGAGTCAGTTCTCTCCTATCATGTGGGTTCTGGGGATCAAACTCAAATCATTGGGCTTGGCTGCAAGTACCCCAAGCCATGGAACCATCTAGCCAATCCCTGTTGCCACTTTTTGAGGATCAGACTTGTTCAGAAGCTCCTGCCAACCTCCAGATTCTGGCCATTCTTGCTTCTGCACGACTGTCTTCCAGAGTATGAGAGCTTCATATCATGTTCACTACCCACCTGCTGGTCTGAAATTCCAAATACTGCACATCCTAGATTGACAGTTGGTAGCCACAACACATGATAGTAATAGTACCACCAGGGCAGCTGTTGTTTCTAACACCAACCCATGTTCTCTGAGGGCTCTTACAGATCATTTAATTCTTAAGACCAAGCCATGAATGAATAGGTTTAAAGAGGTGAAATTTCAAAAAGTAGTTACTGGGAGAGAGAGCAAAGGTGGTCTGACGTCACCTCCAGGGTTTGAAGCCCTGGACTTCAGGTTGCTGGGCTCTTCCTGCACATCTCTCATGGGGCTGGGCTCTTCCTGCACATCTCTCACAGGACTCGTTTAACTCTTGTTCAACTTCCCAGGGGCTTAATTTTCTGCCAAACTGACAATTGTTGGTCTATTATCTAAAAATGGATATCCCCTGTGGTTGGTCAAACCAGGTGGTGACACTCTCGCTTCCGCCTAGACCTCATCCCTGGCCGTCTCACCATATGACATGTTTTCTTCTGAGGTGGTTTATTACTTTGACAAAATCAATTTTTCTCCTAGGCCATGTCAAGAAAGGCACTATTACTTCTATTAAAATATTCATGTCTGCGAAAGTTGAGAGAGAAGGAAGAGGACTCAGGAAGGGACAGTGAGCAAGGTGGTCATGGGGGTGGATATGATAAGCATGGATGAAGATGTTACAATGAAACCCAATTTCTATATCATCCATATTCACTAAAGAAGAATCAAATGCCTTCTTGAAGATGTCTAGAATAGAAATAAGTTCAGGTTCTGCATGAAGGTTTTATTTGGTTTTTCCACTCGTAATCTGACTGTATCAGTTATTTTTCTTAATTCTGTGACAAAATTCCTGACCCAGTAGCTTGAGGAAGAAAGGACAGGCTTTCCTGTGGCTCACAGGCCAAGGGCTCAGTCCATCATGGCTAGGCCAGCATGGACACTGGAGTGGGAGGAGAGAGACGTTGCTGGCTCTCAGCTTCATGTCTCTTTTTAATCCAGTCCTGAACCTCGGCCCCCTGGCATGGTGCTGCCCACATTTAGGGTGGGTCTTTTTACTTCAGCAAATCAAATCTAGAAACATCCATAAAGACATGCTTAGAGATGTTTCCATGGTGATTATAAATCCCATCAAGTTGACAATCAAGATTAACTATCAAACCAACTATCCCAAGTGTTTGTAGTTTTATAGGAGGGTTTGGAGTCATGGCAACATGCAAAAATACAAGGACACGATACTGACCTTGATGACTCCCCAGTGACTATTGATGTGACATCGTATTCGAAAATAGTAACCAAGTGAAAGGTATTTTACAGCTGTAGATAACTAAGCAAAATATCAAGTACATAAACTTAATTTATCACAAATCATAAATGCTATAGATTTTAAATGGGAAAGTGATTGCTTTTACTCTTAAGGAATGCTTTTGCACTGGGACCTGACAAAAGGCTGGCGTTGTTTAAGTGAGGATGAAGAGAAGGAAATGGGTCTGGGTCTTTTTTTTGCCAGTGGCACATTACATGTAAGAACATCGAAGTTAAACCACATGAATGTAGAGTCTGAAGATGGATGAAGAGCATGTGTTGAGGAAGGGTGAGGGGGGCCAGAAAAAGACAGGGAGGACAGGACCGGACAGATCTTACATTCCAGGCAGATGGATTTGGATGCCGTCTTCTAGATGTGGGAAACAAAGGAAAATTTCCATCAGGGGGAATACCATGGAACTTTCTGTTTTTGAAATTCCAGACACTGCTTCTCTTAGTTCAGTGATGGGAAGGAAGTTGTACCCAGCCCAGGTCTCTCGGGCTTGCACTTAGTAGGGATGGTGACACTTCTGGCCCCAATCCTAACAGCAGCAGGTCTGCATTTCTTTTCAGCCATGGGCTCATAAGCGGTGTCCTTTGCCCCCTGGACCCTGTGCAGTACAGGATCAGGAAGGTACTGCGAAGAAGCAGGGATCTGGAAGGAACCTCAGTACATGATTCTGGTTCCCTCATTTGCATACTTCATGAATTCATTAAGCCCACAAAGATGGGACTCTAAGATGAATAAGCCATTTCCTATTATTAGAGTCTAATGAGGAGGCAAACATGCACCGAGATAATTATATCACAATGAATAAAGTGGAATAATCAATATACACATTAATGCAGCTGAGAGGCCTGATAGTGTTAGGGAGGGGCCCTGCTTACACTGATGAGTGAGACAAAGGAAGCACAGACTGAGAACCTTATTCTAGTTATCACAGAACAACCCAGGTGCAGATGCTGGAAGTGTGGGAAACCCAACCGTGCCATCTGGCTAATGTAGAAAGGCCCGGGGAAGCCAGACCTTATCTGGAGGGACATGGTGGACCCTTGAGGGTTTTCAGTGAACAGTGATGTGTCAAGCTCAGTGGCCTTCAGAGAGAATGTCAGCAACTCTCAGGGACCACATTTGAAGGTGAGAAGATGATGGGGAAAGGCATTTCAGGAGCTCCACAGACCGGAAGCCGAGATCCTGGAGCTGTTTCTAAGAACAGCCTCCAGTGAAGCAAGACGGAGAGAAGGGAATATGAATGAACGCATATCTAGATGAATGAATGCATATCTAACGATCAAAGAAACAATGAAGACAAAGCAATGTTGAGCTTCAGGGGACACCGACTGTCATGTACCATGTCAAATTACATAATGTGTTACACCGAATCTCTGGAGATCATGGATGGAGCCTGGAGAACCACAGAAAAACTCTTTCTGCATGGGGTCCAGGAGGGTTCCCTCTGGAACATTTCTCAGTGAATGTTCCTGTCAGCCATTCAGTCTCCTGAGTTCAGGTTCCCATGACCATAATGGATGCTCATTCTTGGGTCACTCCTCCCTAGCAGAACACCATCATCTGTCGTATGTATGGAAACGTGCAATGATTTTTGGCTTAGACAAGATCATAACATTTTATCCAATTTCTTGCAGGACTAAAGGAAGGAGAATACTTGGGATAAAACGAAGACTGCGATCTCGGCTCATCCCAAAGGGGAGTCTAAAAGCTAGAGCCCAGCGTGGCTGGTTTAACCCAGGCAATCCAGGGTTGGATTTTGCTCCCAGCAGTTCATGCCAGCAGATTCCGAAGCCAACACAAAATGTAAAGCAGTTGGAGATAGGAGCATTCAGAGCAGAAAATAAACCCATTCACAGTAGAGGGGCAGCTTACAGTGGAAATAGCCAGAACCAACTGTCATCCCCCTGCCTGTTCCTCCATCTCCAGTTCCCTGCTTCAGTAGGAAAAAGCCCCAGAATGGACAGGGATTGTACAAACCGATAAGATATCTTTATTGTTTAGCATAATGTACGAATCAATCATGGTCTTAAGCGCAATTGTTTACTTTTCAACAGCCTGAGACCTAGTGAGGGGAGAGGTAATGAGTGGTTAGTGGGTGCAGGTAGACCTCAGTTAGATATGTGTACACTGTGATGTTGTCATGGCAACTACAGTCAGCCATGTGAAGTCATGTTTACACAATGATATGTTCTTCACAGTTTTACGCAGTGTTTTATCAATTAAACAAAACCAGAGGAAAAAGTAAGGTGACTTAATAGTTCTGAATTTTCTAACAGTGAGCCAGGTGTCCTTTTCAGTGATTCCCAACAACGGGCACTCAAGGTGACTGTAGGTATTTACCGTTAGTGTCCTACGGGGCTGCCTTGTATGTGGTATCGGCCTCAGCATAGGTGGCGGTTGTGCTGATTATCCTGATGGCGCAAACATCAAACCTCACTCTCAGGAGAGAGAAAGGAGCTGAGAATCATTCACTGAGTATAATTGAGATTTTTGAGGTGGCCTGTCATTAGAATGGCAAAGAATTCTTTTGGGGGTTACAAGTGTCATTGTGATAATTGTGGCTTGTGTTAGTAGTTTCCTTTGTCACATTGTGAATTTAATCAGACTAGGAGAACAAAGTGCTCAGTCTCCCGTTAATAGCACCAACAGAACCTCTTCATGGGAAATCCCACAGAGATACTACAGACTCTGTTCACCAAGGCCAGCAGCTCGCTGCCAGAGGGCTGGCTCATTCTTCCAAATTAGCAGAGGCCTTAAAGTCACACAGAGCATTTGGTGACTTTGGGAGTAACAGGATGTTTAAAGTGGACACCAGACAATGTTCAGATGTGTTCAGACGTGTTTTCCAAGAAATTCTAGATCCTTGTGGGAAGTACCCATCGCCTCTCTTCTTTCTTCACAGTGTGAGCCAAGTGGCTTACTTTCTCAGGTGAGACCCGCCCAGGCCTAGTCTGATGGCAAGATGGCAAGATTCAACAATTTCCTTTCTCAAAATCTTCATTCGATGTCCAAGTTCTTCAAGGTAACCGTGCATCTAGAGATAAGCTATCGACAGGAGGTGATGGCTCACACCTTCAATCCCAGCACTCAGGAGGCAGAGTCAAGTGGATCTCTGAGTGTGAGGCCAGCCTGTTCTACAGAGCAAGATCCAGGACAGACATCAAAACTAAAGAGAGAAACCCTGTCTCGAAAAAATTAATAAATACAATTAAAAGTAGAGATAAGCTATCAATTTGAGAAACCTCGGAAAACAGCCTGTACCTAAATTGTTTCCTCAAGAACAAAATACCACAAGAGAAGACATTTTTCTTCTTTCTTAAGGGAACTGCACATTCGTGCTTCCTTGGAAGGTTAGGGCATCCACAGTCACTGACCTCTTTGAATAAACCATTTTTCATCCCACTAACAGAATGGCAGTGTAGCTGGAAATGGGTGCCTGAAACGTAGATGTAGGCACTAGACTGCCTTAGTTTGAATCCCAGTTTCCTCACTTGGGAGCTGTGTGACTTTGGACAAGCTATTCAGCCTGTCTGTTTGGGATGTCTAGCCTGACAATGCGGACTGGCAAGAGTTTCCAGCTCTTGTACTGTTGAGGGATTAAATACTCTGTCCTGTGTACTGCATGGCAGATGTCTCTATGTCTACAAAGCATTCAGTAATTAGCATTCTGTCCAGGCCTCGACACTGCTAGTTAAGAAAATGAAACACACATGGCTGTGTTCAGAAGCTTATACCCAAACAGGCTTACTTAGACTTCTTCAAAAGGATATTGATTTTCTCAGTTATTAAAAGTAGTGGAGGTTTGGGAGCCTGAAGGGTAATGCTGCTCTTTGGGTGCAGCCTCTTCCTTCCTCTTTCTTTCCCCTCTTCCTCTTCCTCCTCCTCCCCACCTCTTCCTCCTCTTCTTTCCCCTTCTCTTCTTCTACCTCCTTTTTATTTCTTTGTTGGTGTTTGGGGAGAAACCCCAAGTCCATGCTAGGAGAGCATTCTACCATGAGCTATCTGTCTGGCTCAGATACAACCTCTCCAATCTGTTACATAGTCTTGCCTTCCACCCTGACATAACACTTGACTCATGTCTTCCCTGAGATAGCCCCTTTATACTCTCCTTGATTAGCTATGTGCAGTTCCTTAAAGGAATCTTCAATACAGTTGTTTGTGGAGCCCAGGACTCATCTCATCTACTGGGAATTGAAAAGGACCCACTCAGGGTAGTCACTCGCCACATGATATGAAGCAGATGAGTTGGTGTAAGCTCCGTGGGGGCAACGGTTTTCACACGCTGCCTCATTGCTACCTGCACGTTTGAACAACAGCTACACAGAGTATGTGGATATATATTTGTGTACATTGGAGAAACCTGTTCTGATACTGGGGCAGGATACTTGATTACTCCTTTGGAGCTGTTTCTCTGGGGCAGGGAGGACAGTGGCAGTTGTTATCTATAACCTTTATTCTCCTGTCTCTAGCTGTACCTACCCCCTCCTTCATTTAACCCAAATCTACTGACCACTTACTTTCTGAAAGGCATCGTAGCTGGTGATGTGTGGGACAAGCCAGATGGCATGCCCAAACATATTGATCACAGAGCTTAAGTCTGAATTGTTTGAGTAGATGGGGTCACATGAAGTCCTCCGGCCAACTGAGAATCAAGTGTGGTTGTCTCAGCCAATGTGCACTTCGAAGAGAGCCACCTTACCCCTGCATAAGGAAGCGCGCCTGGCTTGTCTCACTCTGCTTTCTGGTTGGACTTGGGTAGGCCGGTACATTTTAGAAACGGAGATCACCTGGTCCAAAATTCTTAGTTGAAACCAAGATGACTAGTGGTGCAGAGTCGTGAGCTGGGACATTCAAAAGGGAAACTGTCCCCAGCAGGAGGAGGAAGACGGGATTCCAAACAGGCTCATTCTTCTGTAGTTTGTGTCTGTCCTTCGTCTGCTGCTTAGATGCACAAACATCAAGACAATATGTTGATTAGAACTCTTCTGCTTTCAAGCAAAGTTGAAGAGAGAGAGAGAGGGGTCAGCATGATGATGTCCACAGTCTTGGGACATCAAGTCCCTACGAGTGGGGTAAACACATATTTAGGTTTCCCCACGATGGCTCTAGCTTCTCCCTGTTGCTGCAGAGTGACAGCCCCCTCACTGTCACGCTGTCATGGGTTAGATGGCAGATGCCACAGTGTCCTGCAGTTCTCTCAGGGTAGATATACATGTATGCATATTGCACAACCTCTCTCCATGGTTTAATGCACCTGTTTAATGCCCCGTAGAGAGAATTAAAATCCTTTCTCTAATAGGATTGTAAGCTCCTCAAGGGCAGAAATCTCATTTTCTGCTTCTTTTATTTCTCCTTCCTACCAAGAGCTGATTATATAGAAGGCTGTAATATATTCTTGTTGAATTATATTGATCTTCCCCCTGACTTGGGATATTTAAAAATTCATTTACATGTGCACTTTTTTCTCCTATATGATATATTTTCTTAGAGATAAAATATATTTATCCCCAGTCAGCTAAACTCACTGAGTGAATCCCCCACTCTACATTTTTCAGTTGGATTCCATTGGACTTTGATTTTCATGCTTTCATTGGGCTTTTAAAATGTACAGCTTGTAGCTTTTAATTTATGAATAAGAATAAAAAAGCCTAAGATACACAAATTACATTATAAGTAGCTTACATATTACATACTACACACACGTACACTGATAGAGTAGGATTTCTGAACATGGGTCCTTAATAAGAGAAAATAAGTGATGAGAAAGAGAGAGTGGGGAGAGAGGGAGAGAGAGAGGGAACTACTTAGAGCTGACTCTGGAATCTGGCACCATAGCTGTTGGGTTTACAAGGTTAGGACCCTTTCTGTGCTGGAAGAAGCCTTGATGCCCTTGAACTGGCTCATGGCTTTGGCCCTGGGCTCTATTTACCATTGAGGGCACAGGACACCGGCCACTGTGGACTCAGGTGCTGCCTGAAGGTTTGCTCAGGCAGAGGTGGTGCTCTTTCTTCGTGCTTTTGTAACAACTCAGTGTCAGTGGCATTTGCCTTACTTTTTACTTTTTATAAATGTACCTAGAGGTATTAACTAATCAATTGTAGCATATTTATAAATCAAAGTGAAAATAGATAATTTTAGAAAGCAGTAGCAGCTGGCAGAAACGTTTTCACATGAGCTGTTTTTATGGAGGGAAACAGCTCTGTGGACACGAAGAAAGCCACTACATTAATTCACAGAAAAGTAGACAGCATCCCGAGAGAGTTGTCAGAAGATCCGAAGAGAAGGCAGGCAGAGATGGAGATACAGAGAGGGGGAGTGTGCGTAGGCGGGAGGAACAAGAACGCAGGGCTAGCTAAACACATTATAAAAACAGTGTGGAGAAGGCCTTGCTTCTCATGCATGCCCACGATCCACTTCCTTACAGGATGAAGAGAATGAATAGCACCATAACCTACCTTTGGGTGGCTATTGTCATCCTGATGGAGGTCACAGAGGCCTCAAGGCCTTGTCCAAATGGGATCCAGTTAGCTCTTCCTGATTCAAGGAAGGATCCCTCCTGTCGGAAAGCTGGGGCTTTAACAAAAAGTTGGAGTTTATATCCCTGAACTGACAACACAGTTGTCTGTGCCCTAGTGAAGGGCAGACATATATGAATTTACTACAGTGGCATGGAGTTCACAGAAGTATACGAGGAATGCAGTGCTGTGGGTGATATATTGTGCACACCAATAAACTTATCTGGGGGTCAGAGAATAGAACAGCCACTATATTAAAGATAGAGGTTAGGCAGTGGTAACACATGCCTTTAATCCTAGCATTCTCGATGATCTCTGTGAGTTCAAGGTCACACTGGAAACAGAGCCAGGCATGGTGGCACATGCCTTTATTCCCAGGACTTGAGATCTCATGTCTTTCTTAGGAAAGACACATGCCTTTAATCTCAGGAAGTGAAGGCAGGAAGCAGAAAAGTATATAAGGCATGAGGACAGGAACTAGAGGCTTTTAAGTTTTTAGGCTTTTAGCAGCAGTTCAGATGAGATCCATTCAGATGAGGACTCAGAGACTTCCAGTCTGAGGAAACAGGATCGGCTGAGAAGTTGGTGAGGTGAGGTTAGCTGTGGCTTGTTCTGCTTCTCTGATCTTCCAGCATTTACCCCAATACCTGGCTCTTGAGTTTTTATTTTATTTTATTTTATTAATAAGACCATTTAAGATTCGTATTGCACAATTCGTTCCACAGAAATCCATTGGTTGAGACAACTCAAAGGCAATCTTCTGAACAATCGCATGTAAAACAGAACAGGCTCACAAAGAGAGTGCTGTGCATGCCTTAAAGACGTCTGACAGTTCCAGCAAAGACGTTCCTGCAGCAGCCCCCTGCTTGCACACACTGGCTGAAGCTGATGTTTCCCGGTTCCTTGTTGAGGAATCCAGAGGCTGAAGACGGATGAAAACCCAGCAAATGGCAGGGTTATGTTACACATGCGTTTAGCTTATTGGTTTGCAAAATACTGGTAAAGAAACAAACAACGAGGACAAGGAAAATGGAAACAGTGTCAAGTGCCAACATGCCTTGTAGTCTATAAGCTAAACTTACAGGCAAAAGACCGAGCGAGCCAAAATTGGTAATCATTGCAAGTTTGAAACCTGTTTTCAAAATATGAGAAAGGCGTTAAAGGTTTCTCTATCAATAGTAAAGAAACCAGACATCTGAGAACAAACGGCTGGCCCTTCAGGCTTTCCAGGGAGAAAAGACAGTAAGTAATTTCAGACCGAGGATGAATAGTCCAGCAGACGAGCTGTTGTCAAAGATGAGATGGTGTTGGCAAACAGGAAGGAAAAATTTGCTGAGGAGCTATAAACAAAGAAATCCTTGAGTGATAGTTTCTAAGCCCAATCTCCCTGTGAAGTCTGGTACTAAATGTTACAATGTGCATTTAACGTTTGTGTGAGCATGTTTGTGCGTAGATTGTAGGAACGAAAGCGTGCATGATAATGTATGCACAACATTTCCAGGTATTTTAAACAAGACCTTCTTTGTCACCATATTTTCCTTAGCTGATACAGAGCTTGTCCCCAGGAATTCCAGAAATATGTATATGTGTGTTGGGTGAAACATGTGTCTTATGTCATAATGGAGGACATACAAGCAAACTGTTGCAGGCATTATGACTCACTTTGTGCTCAAGGGTTGATAAAACTTGGAGAAGCAGAAGTCATATAAGAACTAGATTTTAAAAGTCAACATAAAAGTTTTTATTACTGAGTCTGTAATAAAATGTAAATACTTTCATTGACTTTTACAAAGTCCATGAATAAGGAACTTCTCTTTTATTCTGTACTTGGACACCTCTTCTAAGGAAATCTTATCTCTTTATTTAGATTTAAGATCCAGATGTATGTTAATCAATGTAAGGGCCTCTTCACAATGTTGATTTAAATTTCAGTGGGCTGTTCTGTGCACTGAAATAGCAGTGACATCACCTCTCATTTCAGAGAACTCTGTGGCATGTTAGATGTTTTTGCCTATGCTCTAATTTCAGATCTACGAATATTTATATCATGAGTAATATGCTATGGTGATAAAAATTGGTGCTCAGGGTAAAGGGGGTGAGCTGGTCAATTCTCCGTCTTCAGGAAGCCAATGGTTGCTTGAGAAGAAATTGGTGCTTAAGGAAATAATTATGACATAGAATGTGCACAAGAATCTGCATAGACAAGACACAGAAGAAGTATAAAAAAGTGCAGTTACTATATTGAAAGAAAGTGGGGCCAGGGAAAAAGTCCTAGAAGAAAAGGGTCTGGAGCAAGGCATCAAAGATGACTAGAGGAGACACAGCTCTGAGCAAAGACAGAGTCACAGGCACATGAGTAGACATTTGATACAGAAAGCTGCCCTGGGTGAGCATTCAGGATGGAAGCATGCGCGAACGTGAGTGTGTGTCAATGAATGTATGTGATGTGTGCAATGTGTTTGAATGTGCAATGGGCAAGGAGGCCAAATAGATAGTCTTAGCTGTAAAAATCTTAATCCCCCCCAGGAATTATTTTATAGATTATGGAGAGCCCTTTGAGTTAATTAATTTAGAGGGTTTTGTTTATATTTGTTCTATAAATAAACAGTGTAGCTGGAGAGCTTCTCTCTGGGTCCCGCCAAGCCCCGGCAGTCAGACAGCCCACTTATAAAATAAACACACAGACACTTATATTATTGAAACTGTTTGGCCTAATGGCTCAGGCTTCTAGCTATCTAGTTCTTACATCTTAAATTAATCCATTTCTATAAATCTATACCTTGCCACGTGGCTCATGGCTTACCGGTGTCTTCACATGTTGCTTGTCATGGTGGTGACTGACAGTGTCTCCCCCCACCTTCCTGTTCTCTCAATTCTCTTCTCTGTTAGTCCTGCCTATACTTCCTGCCTGGCCACTGGCCAATCAGTGTTTTATTTATTGACCAATCAGAGCATATGACATTCAGACCATCCCATAGCAAAACAGACCATATATATATGTATATAAATTATACTATATATATATTATATATATGCTCTGATTTTAAACATTAACATAATGGTGAAGGTATCTTTTACATACTAGTCTGTAGCATTAATTAAAGTTCTTGCATTGTATTCTGTGAATATTTTCTTTTCTTTTATTTTACAATACCATTCAGTTCTACATAACAGCCACAGATTCCCTTGTGCTCCCCCTTCCTGCCCCCCTCCCCTTCCCCCCAGCCCACCCCCATTCCCACCTCTTCCAGGGCAAAGCCTCTCCCCGAGGACTGAGATCGACCTGGCAGACTCATTCCAGGCAGGTCCAGTCCCCTCCTCCCAGATTGAGCCAAGCGTCCCTGCATAAGATCCAGGTTTCAAACAGCCAACTCATGCAATGAGCCCAGGACCAGGTACCACTGCCTAGATGCTTCCCAAACAGATCAAGCCAATCAACTGTCTCACCTATTCAGAGGGTCTGATCCAGTTGGGGGCCCCTCAGCCTTTGGTTCATAGTTCATGTGTTTCCATTTGTTTGGCTATTTGTCCCTGTGCTTTATCCAACCTTGGTTTCAACAATTCTCCCTCATATAAACCCTGCTCTTTCTCGCTAATTAGACTCCCGGCGCTCCACCTGGGGCCTAGCCATGGATGTCTGCATCCAGATTCCTCAGTCCTTGGATGTCCAAGAAATTTGGGACACCATGAAAAGACCAAACCTACGAATTATAGGGATAGAAGAAGGTGAAGAATACCAACTCAAAGGCACAGAAAATATATTCAACAAAATCATAGAAGAAAACTTTCCCAACTTAAAGAAGGAAATGCCTATGAAGGTACACAAAGCCTATAGAACACCAAACAGACTAGACCCCCCCAAAAAAAGTCCCCTAGACACATAATAATTAAACAACTAAACGTACAGAATAAAGAAAGAATATTAAGAGCAGCAAAGGAAAAAGGCCAAGTGACCTATAAAGGCAAACCCATCAGAATAACACCCGATTTCTCAATGGAGACTTTGAAAGTCAGAAGGACCTAGACAGATGTAATGCAAACACTAAGAGACCATGGATGTCAGCCCAGACTAATATACCCAGCAAAACTTTCAATCATCATAGATGGAATGAACAAGACATTCCAAGACAAAGCCAGATTTAAACAATATTTATCCACAAACCCAGCCCTACAGAAAGCACTAGAAGGAAAATTCCAACTGAAGGAAGTCAGATACACCCTCGAAAACACAGGCAATAGATAAAGCCACAGCAGTAAACCCCAAAGAAGAGAAGTACACACACACTACCACCAAAAATAACAGGGATGAACAATCACTGGTCATTAATATCCCTTAATATCAACGGACTTAATTCACCTATAAAAAGACATAGGCTTACAGAATGGATATGAAAGCAGGACCCATCTTTCTGCTGCATACAAGAATATTTTCAGTATTTAATTCCCTATGTTCCACAATCAAAATACAGCAGAGTAAAATTTTGAGAGCAGATGCTTATGATACAGCTAAATAGTGATGCCTTGAAGGTAGTAGAGTCCATGAATGTGGAAGTTGAGGACAAGACCTGAGAAAGCATAGATACTTGAAGATCACTGAGGTACTGATTTCTTAAAGTCAAGAGGGAAGACATCATTGCAATGGGAAGGTAAGTGCAAAATTTTCAGAAAGGAGAAAAAGGCAAAAGAACTTCTAGAAATATCCTTTTCTGCTTCTTAAAATATACACACATATGAAATAAATCTAAATGGAGTCACCAAATAATGGAGACAAAGTGAACAGTTTTGGCCACCAAGTGAAACCTCCAGGGTCTGGGATGGGTTACATTGAACTAAGTTGTTGGCCAAAGAAGCTCCATAGAAACTCCAAATAACTCAGGTCTATTGTCAAGGCTACTGGTTGCTCTTCACACACTGATGGTAAGACATTGTTGCTGAAGACAACACCTTCATACCTCATCAAACATGGAGAAGTCAAGCTGATGCCTACGTAGAGCCTTTATCCCTACTGATTCGTGTTCATGGCACTAGAAGTACTAAGCATGCTGCCAGAGGAGAAAGGTAAACAACAACCCATCTTTAACCTACAATGGTGACCTGTATGAATAATACAATGGTACAACAGTGGCACAAAACTTATGGGAGTAACCATCCACTTTCTGATTGGATTTAAGACCCACTCCATGAGGTGGAACCATGCCGGACACTGCGCAGGTGGCCAAGAGCCTGGCCTTCAGGGGACAGGATGCGATGGAGAAGAGGAGGCTGGAAGATTGCAAGAGCCAGTGGGGATGGGTGACATCAGGGAAGCAGTGTCTTCCGGACATAACAGGACTGACACACATGTGAATTCACAGAGACCGCAGCACGCACAGGGCCTGTACAAGTCTAAACTAATGGGTCCCAGCACTGAGAGCGGAAAGTGGACATGATCTCTTATCCTTAACCAAGAACTAGTTGATGACTGCTTGCAAAGGAAGATTTAGCTTTCTCCACCGGGGTTTCACTAGGTATAGAAGCCACACTTCAGGGCAGGCCCCATGCCCAGCAGTAGAAGGCCAGCAGAAAATGAACTCAATTGTATTTTTGGAAAAATTTCATCTCATATTGGGCATTATTTTATTTTGCTGGTCTTTTGCATGTACATTATGGTTTTGCATTTTGTGGGTTTTTTTTTTTTTTGGTTTTTTGAGACAGGGTTTCTCTGTGTAGCTTTGTGCCTTTCCTGGAGCTCACTTAGTAGCCCAGGCTGGCCTCGAACTCACAGAGATCCTCCTACCTCTGCCTCCCGAGTGCTGGGATTAAAGGCGTGTGCCACCACCGCCCGGCTTCTTTTTCTTTTTTGCATGTTCTAAAGAGAGAGACAAAGAATGCAAGGAGTTGGATAGATGGGGATGGGTAGCATCTGGGAGGAGATGAGAGAGTGGAAACTGTGATCAAAACATACTGTATGAAAAAAATTGTTTTTCAAAAAGATGTATTTTATGTATATGAGTGCTGTTTTCATGCATACCAGAAAAGGCAATCAGATCTCATTACAGATGGTTATGAGCCACCACGTGGGTGTTGGGAATTGAACTCAGGTTGTCTGGAAGAGCAGCCAGTGCTCTTAACCACTGAGGCATCTCTCCAGCCCTGAAAAAAATTTATTTGCAATATAAATTAAAATAAAGAAGACAGGCAATAAAAAAGAAATACACTGGAGCAGGAGGATAGCAGTTTATAAGACATTAACTCCATGAATATATTCAGGAAGGAGAAAAGGAGAAAGAGTGCAAAACAGTATTACCTACATAAAGAGCAACGTCAAAGTGTTTATATGACGATAAAATTTGACAACTCATATGCAATAACACCAGTATTCACGATTCCCTCAAATGTCAGAGGCTAATGAATTCCTTTTTGAAGAATAGTTTTATTCTTCTTAATAATAAAAAAAGTACATTTTTCATCACAAAGTTGAGGAATGAGATTGGGAGGAAAAGTCAAGGAGTGGGAGAATCAGGAGATCTGAATATAAACTCCACGGTGAAGAAAGAGCAGGTCAGGAGATCTGAATATGAACTCAACGGTGAAGAAAGAGCAGGTCAGGAGATCTGAATATGAACTCAACGGTGAAGGAAGAGCAGGTCAGGAGATCTGAATATGAACTCAACGGTGAAGAAAGCAGGTCAGGAGATCTGAATATGAACTCAACGGTGAAGAAAGAGTAGGTCAGGAGATCTGAATATGAACTCAACGGTGAAGAAAGAGCAGGTCAGGAGATCTGAATATGAACTCAACTGTGAAGAAAGAGTGGGTTCTCCTGCAACCTTTGGAAGAGGACTAAGCGGTCCACCATGACTCTTGCCTGACCAACACCAACACGCTTCCAGGTGATGACAAGGAGCTACCGATCCTGACCCCCTCATTTCCACTTTAGTGGACCTAGTCCTAGGCTTTACTTCAGTAATTAAGCAGAGTACAAAAGGATAGCAGAAGGAGCTTCAGCAGCTAAAATTGAAATGGAATTTGTAGGATACGGAAAAAGAACACGCTCTGAAGTTATAGCAGGCAGGGAAGGATATCCCAAAATAGACTGGGACAGAAAGCTGATAAAAATGTCTCAAAAATGTTATGTCTTGGCTTTCAAATTTGAGAATATGGTGGATAAAATGATTAGAAAAACCCTGGTGAGGAAAGCAGACACAGAAAACAAACAATACATTTTTCTTAAACAAAAACTTATTTTGAAGAAATTTGAAAATTATGGAAAGTTTGCAAAAATAGTAATGCATAGCTTTCCACATAGCGTCCCTTAGCTTCATCTAATTTTAACAGTTTACATAATTGTAGTACAATGAATGAAATCAGGAAATTAACACTGGCACGCAAACACCCCAACTTTCTTCAGAGTCCTCCCTTTGCTCTAGTATCCGGTCTACTTGTGCCTTCTGCTTAGTCACGCCCACCTTCAGTGTTTCTTCACTTTTCCTTGTCTTCTAAGTCCCTGAAATTCTTTCCGAGTGGGCGTATGCATACATGCAGTGTGTGTGTGTGTGTGTGTGTGTGTGTGTGTGTGTGTGTGTGTGCACACATGTGGGCGAGTGTGTCTATGGGTGCATGAATGTGCACATGTGTGTGCACACAGAGGCCAAGGGTGACTGTGGGAATCTTTCTCTACTCTTCTTTGAGGTAGGGTCTCTCAGTTAAGCCCAGAAGGCACACATAAGCCTAGCTTTACTTAATCCAGCTCCAAGGATGCCCTGCATTCCAGTTCAAGGCTGGAACTGTGTGTGGGCAGCTGTGCTCCCTGGCAGTGGTGTGGGCTCTGGGGACTTGAATTCCATCCTCTTGCTTGTGTGGCAAATACTTCCAGTGTTGACTTCTCTAGCCTGGTCCTTGGCTTCTAACCAGCACTGACTAGTTCTCACATGAAACAGCTCCCAAGAGGTTTGTCATGATTAGACTGAAGTGAAATAATGTAGGAAACAATGACGCAGCAATAATTCTGTGTTTTGCTGCATACTATCAGGGGTAGCTGATATTGTACAGTTATTACAAGTAATAGTAACATCAGTATCATTTATCATTATTATCAAATGACAAATCACTTGATTATGT
Organism: Peromyscus leucopus; assembly: GCF_004664715.2. NCBI lineage: Eukaryota > Metazoa > Chordata > Mammalia > Rodentia > Cricetidae > Peromyscus > Peromyscus leucopus. The sequence goes on along the minus strand of NC_051068.1, from coordinate 6,813,393 downwards.
CCATAGTGTTGGGTTTCTTAACCAACAATAATTTATTGGTTGTCCTTTTCTAAATGGTGAAGACTCAAGGGGTATGGAAATGAATACACTTTATTAATTAGAGCATTTTCAGTTCGCAGAAAAGCTGAGCAGAAAGGGCAGCATTCCCACATGTCCAGTGACTCCCCCTCCAACACTACATATCAGAATGGCACATCTGTTTTCTAGAATGAACTTCTATTTTTATATTATCATCTCCAAAGGCTCATAGTTAAGAGCAAGGCTCATTCTGACTGTGAATCCCGTGACCTTTTACAAATACATACAAAATGTGTCTAGCATTTAGTTTCATTTAGTTTATAAAGACCCTCTAGATGGCCACTCCATCCCTTCTTCCTAAACAATGGCCACCACTAAACTTTTTACTAATATTGCCTTTTCCAGAATGTCATAGAGTGGAATGTTATAGCACACAGAGTTTCAGATTAGTTTCTTTTACTTGGCAATATTACTTTAAGGTGACTTTCATATCTTTTTGCAGTTGTTAGTTCATTTTGATTTTTATCACTGGCTAATATGCCATTGTGTCGGTATATCACAGTTGTAGTAATACAGCATAGGTAGTAACCCACTGAAGGACATCTCACTTGCTTTTGAGGATTAGCAATTAGGGATACAGTTGTACATTTTGCTTCTCCATCAAGAGAGATGAGAACTCTTTGTGGTCCCCAGTTCATCACCACTTCATGATGTCAGTGGTCAGGTACTCATTCAAACAAATGTGTAGTGGTTTCTTGTTATCTTTTTCAGATATGGATGTCTAGTGACATATGATGGGAAGCATCTCTCTCTATGGCTAGTTCTCATTGTATATCCTCCTTGGTGAGGTATCAAGATTTAGGGCTAATTTTTTCTAAGTTGGGTAGTTTGGTTTCTTGTTGTTGTGTCTTTGTATACTTGCTTAGATATGTATTTTGTAAATTGTTCCTGGGGTACTTGGGATCAAACTTAGGGCCTGTATGAGTATTTTACACCTGAACTACACTTCCAGCCATTTTTATTCTTTTGATAGTGCTTTTACAGATAGATGTAATTACCGTACAATTTATGCACATGTGTGCATGTAAATGTGCGTGTATATGTGTGAATACATATGCATGTAGAGGCCAGAGGTTGATATTAGGTGTCTTTCTTGGCTGCTCTCTTCTTTACTCTTTGATGTGGATTCTATCACTGAGCCTGGAGCTTGTTGACTGGCTGCTGCACTCTTGGCATTTGAGCCCTGGGTATCTACGCTTCTCTGGCCACCTCTACCAGCATGGCTGGGAGCAGACTTGCACCACTGTGCCTTCTTTTACCTGGGTGTAGGGATCCAAGCTCAGGTCCTAGGGCTCAGGAAATAAGCATGTGAGCCACCTCCCAGTCCACAGATTGATATTTTCACTTTTAATGAAGTTCAGCTTGCAAATTATTTCTTCTATGGGTCATGGACCTAAAAAGTCATTTTTATGCCTAACCAAGTTTTCACAGGTCTTCTCATTTACATCTATAATCTACGTTGAGTTAATTTTTTGTAAACTGTGCAATATTTTTGTTGAGATTTTTTTTAGATACAAATGTCCAATTGCTGCAGAAATGTTTCTTGAGGTGGCTATTTCTTTCTCTATTTTATAGCATTGGTCCTATTGAAAAAGATTAGTTGGCCTGGATAACAAAATAAAAGTCTTATAAACAGGAAAGAAAGTAAAATTATCTATATTTATTGGTGATACAAGCTCATGATTAAAAGATCCCACCAGAAGACTCAGAGAAGTGCTCAACACTTTGAGCAGAGTAGCAGTATACAAAACCAACAAATAAAAACCAGAAACTTTTCATCTACCAAACTTTCTGAAAAGCAATTGAGAAAATAATACAACGGTCTCAAACAAACAACGTAAAATACCAAGGAATAAACTTAACCAATGAGACTAAAGACTTCTAGAATAAATCTCTAAACCATTGAAAAAAGAAACCGAAGAAGTCACAAATGGTGGAAGCCCTTCTATGTTCATGGATCAGAACATGGCTTAACATTGTGAAAATGGCCCCTTTGCTGAAAATGACCTGTAGATTCAACACAATCCTTATCAAAAGTCACTGTCATCTTTCACAAAACAGAACATACTCCATGATTCATGTGGAAGCACAGGAGATTCCCAATGGCCAAAACAATCCTGAAGGAAGCAGCACTGCAGGCATCCCAGGACTTGACTTCAGATGGTGCTAGAGCCAGGGCGACAGAAACCAGCCTTGTGCGAGTACAAAACAGACTCATGGATGAACGAACGAAGGGAGCAGAAGACCCAGACACAAAGTCCCACAGCCACAGCCATCCGATTCTAGACAAATGTACAGAAAACATGGACTAACAGCTGTTGCTGTGGAAACTGGATACTTCATGTAGGAGTCTGCAACTAGAACCCCGTCTTTCAATTGTACAAAGAAGCAGTTCAAAATGGACCTAGAGCCTTAATGTCAGACCAGGAGCTTGGAAGCTATTAGAGGAAAATGGAAAATGCTTCAAGATACAGGGATACGCAGTGGCTTCTGAACTGCTCCAGAAATGACTCCAAAAAGACCAGGAAATAACACTAGTTGACAGGAGAATTGTATCAGGTTAAAAAGCATCTGCAGAACAAAGGAGATGATCCAGAGTGAAGAGGCAGGCTACAGAACGGGACAATCTGGACCAGCTAGTCATCAGATCATGGGTTAAGACTAAAGAACTAGAAAACCCAAACACTAAAAGAACAAATATTCTAAACCTATTCAATAATTGAATAAACGAGTAAAATAGAACCTTAAAATTTGTGTATATTAATTGTAGAAAATAATGGATTTCAACACACATTTTCTAAGTGTGTATCATGTGATCATATTCACCCCATCCTCCTCTCGTTCTCCTTCTCTGAGCCTTGTTCATCTTTTTTTTTCTAGCAGCACCCTTCAGCTTCATTTATTTTCTCCATGTGAGGAACGTATAACATTATGAACATTATTGAAAACAGTGTAAGTGATAAATAAGCACACAAGAAAGTACTCAATATGATTAGTCATCAGGAAAATGAAAATAAAATCGACACTGAGATTCCATGTCACCCAGTCAGAATGGCTCTCATCAAGAAAACAAACAGCAATAAATGTATAGGCAGTGGGGAAGATTCTGGGTGCCTACCCTATGTGGAGATACTCCAGGCAAGTTCATATTAAAAATAAAATTATATACTAACTTCTTTTAAAATATAAGAAAACTGAAAGTTTAATGAATTTAAATGCCTGGTCATACCTGGGCTTCAGTAACACACTGAAAAACGCCAATGAAAAGAGGTGTTCTTGCTTTGTTCCTGGTCAGAGGAAAAGCTTTAAGCTTCTGGCCATTAAATATTATACATATTGAAGGGTTTGTGTGTAGACATCTATCAGGAAGTTCTCAGTTTGAAGTTTGTGGGCAGGCATACAATCAGTGTGCATTGTTCTTGTCAAATGCTGCCCTGGATCTGTTGATATAAACTGGTAATATCCTCTTTAGGCTATTGTTACAGGCACAGACTTGAGTCCTGGAGCAGTTTTTGTAGTACCCAGGTTCTGTGCCCCACAGAGTACTAGACCAGGAACACACAGTTAGAAGTAAAAAAAATACAGTTTATTAAAAGAGGGAAATAAATACTCCTGAGAACGGGGGCAGGACAGTGAGTTGAGGAAAAAGCTACAGAAGTGCTGGGCCCCAAGCCTCCAAATTCTCAGTGGGGCATTGACATAGCACCTGCCTTTTCCTGTGTGTACCATTGGCTTTTCGAGCATCTTCCATTTGTTGGATGACTCACAGTGGGGGAAATCCCAGTAGTTCTCTGTCAATGGACTACTGTTTCTTCTAAAACATTTTTATAACACCTATCTAATCTAATTTCTTTCTTTCTTTCTTTCTTTCTTTCTTTCTTTCTTTCTTTCTTTCTTTCTTTCTTTCTTTCTTTTCTATCTATCTTTTCTTTCTTTCTTTCTTTCTATCTATCTATCTATCTTGAATTAGCTCTCTCCATAACACTCTTATGTTAATCACTTTTCCAGGAATGAACTAGACTTTCCTACCTGAATTAATTCCACTTGGTCATGAATACAGTTCTTTATATTTTCTTTGATTTTGTTATTAGAGTAATGTTGGTCTCATAAACAGAGTTAGAAAGGATCACACTGTATCTTGTGGAAGAGACTATAAACAATTGATATAATGTCTTCCTTAAATACCAGAGTTCACCAACAAACCCAGCTGGCTTTGTGCTTTCTGTTTGGAGAGACAGTATTGGCTTGGTTTCATGCAGGATTTGAGGAATTACTGTTTGGATATGAATTTTGGAAGATTTTGTCATCCAAAGATAATCCAAATCAACTAAATCATCAGATGTGAGATGTAGAATACTGACAACACCCTTCTTTGTCCTGTTAGTACCACAATATCTGCAGTGACGGCCTTCTTCCACTTCCAACTACAGTAATCTCTCTCATCTCTTTTGCTTGACTCACTTAAAGACTTACTAATTTTACCAGTCCTTTAAAAAGAACTATATTTATTTTTGTAACTTTTTTCCAGTATTTTCCTATTTTCAGTTTTATTGATTTCTGCTTTAATTTTTTATTTTTTTTCCTCTGCTTAATTTGTATTTAATTTGTTCTCTTTTTTCTGGTTTCGTCAGCTAGAACCTTAGATACTGCAGTAGATATCTTTTTCTTTCTGAGTATCACTCAGTGCCTTAAACTCCTCTTTGACTATTGCTTTCACTGGTTTTCACACCTTTAATAAATGATCATTTTCATTGAATCCAATATATTTTATAATTTTTGCTGAGGTTTTGACTTATGTGTTATTAAGTTATATAATCTGTTGTATAATCTTTAAGTTTAATTTTGGGATATTTTAGCTATCTTTATTAATTTCTAGTTTAATAACATCATGACTTGAAAATACATATTGTATGATTTTTAGTGTTTTAAATTCACTCAGGTGGGGGTTGGAGATGTATCTCATTTGTAGCATTGCCTAGCATGCATAAAGCTCTGGGCCATATAAACCCAGCATAGTGGCACCATCTGTAATCTCAGTACTTAACAGGTCCCAGAAAGGTCAGAGGTTCAAGGTCATCCTCAGCTATATAGAAAGTCTAAGGCCAGCCTGAGATACATGAGACTTTATCTGAAAAAATATTACTAAAGTGTAACTTATGATCTGATTGTATTCTGTCCTTGTGAAGGTTCATATATGCTTCAGGAGAATGTTTTATCTACCACTGTTGAATAAAGTAGTTAATTATGTTCAGTTGATTAAAGGTGCTGCTAACACTGATTTCATTACATCCTTACCAATTTTCTGCTAGCTAGAGCTATCCATCTCCAACCCAGAGGTATTGAAGTTTCCAACAATAGCATGGATTCATGTATTTTTATTTATGTTTTTATCAGTTCTTACTTCACATATTTTGACAGTGCTATGTTCATACATGGTAAAGATAGTTATACCTTCTTGAAGAATAGATTTCTTTATCATTATGTGATATCTTTTTACTCAAAGTGACATTCCACTCTCCTAGGGGTTTTTCTTCCCAAAATTAGTTCAGATGTCCTTGTTTCCTTTTGATTAGTTATCATGATACATATATTTCTATCATGATATATGTCTTTTTCCATTCCTTTATTTTTTATTTTTACTTTTTGTCTTTATGTGGGAATTTTATGGACAGAAGGTAGATTTTGTCTTTTTCTCCATTCTAACCATCCCTGAGTATTTAAAGGGCTGATATTAAGTGATTATCTGTATAATGGAATAAACATCTATCCTGTTGGCTAGTTTTCTGTTGATTGCTCTTGTTTTATATTCCTGCTTTGGTTTTCTATGACTTTTTTTGCCCTGATTCTGACTGAATGTGTTAGATAAGTCCATATTCTCCCTTTAAGCATAAAGTTCTTTAGTGGTTGCCATAGAGTTGACAATGTATTTATTTACAGTGAATCCAAGTCCACTCTGAAGTAGCACTACACCACTCCATGAGTAGTGCATTTCGCTTTGTAAGAAGCCCCTCCCTTCTGGTTCTTTCAGTGTTTATGTCTTCCATTTTCTTTAGCATAAGCACATCTATGTGAGAATGTATAATCCAATATCTTGCTGCTATTATTTTCAACAAGCTGTTACTTGTAGTTCGTTAGCAAAATATCCCCAAAGCCTCACTTCTAGGAATGACCTTGGTTCTCTGGTTAGGAGTTCCTGAGGGAGTTCTAGTTTCTACTAAATGATCACCCCTGTCTGGAGGTACATGTGGGGTTGGGTGGTAGGTGGGCATGGGACTCAAGCTTCATTCCAGAGGTTAATCCCTCCTAGTGAGCAGCTTTTGAACTGGATCTCTAAATTCTCACTAAGTGTGAAGTATGTCTATTCTCCAACTTCCATCCATCTTCTATATGATTTGTGGGTTACCTCTTCAAAGGGCAATTTATGTATAGTAGTGAAATACTACTGGAATCAATCTCTACATGGGATACACACTCTTGTCTCCTCTTTTTAAGATTTAAGCTAATCAGGCAGGTCAACTGTCTGACCAAGGACCACCCTGGTAGGAAGCCAGTTTCTCTTACATAAATCTATTTTCTTTCCCATAATCCCTGCAACCCCAACACTACCTTTTACAGAGCACAGCTTTGCCACTTTGTACTTCTTTTTCTTCTATCTTTCCATTTCTGAGCATGCTTTCCCGTACGTTTAGAGCAAGCTTTCTCTAGAGCCCCTTCCTCTACTCTGTGACTGACATACATTTGGCTTAACTGAAAAGTCATTGCCCCTACTCTCTCTTCTTCATTCTTCTCCTCTGGCCAGCTCCTAAAATTTACAGCTTTCACGCTCTGGGATTTTCATTTTGAAATTCTAATAAACTTGTCCTCAAGCTTAAAAAATAGAATTAGAGCTGACCCTGTTGATGGGGGTACAGGTATGCTGGCCCCGAGGGCATGAAATCAAGAGAGCTGACTCTACTCTTCACCTGTCATGAGATGGTATGCATGAGGGAAAGATGACCTTCTGCCACCCCTTGCCACCTGTGCCAGGCAGAAGAGCTGGCCTTGGGGGCACTAGAGTGAGAGAGCGGGCCCTGCACCCCACTAACTGCCGCACTCAGGAGAGCGGGCCCTGCACCCCACTAACTGCCGCACTCAGGAGAGCGGGCCCTGCACCCCACTAACTGCCGCACTCAGGAGAGCGGGCCCTGCACCCCACTAACTGCCGCACTCAGGAGAGCGGCCCTGCACCCCACTAACTGCCGCACTCAGGAGAGTGGGCCCTGCACCCCACTAACTGCCGCACTCAGGAGAGCGGGCCCTGCACCCCACTAACTGCCGCACTCAGGAGAGCGGGCCCTGCACCCCACTAACTGCCACACTCAGGAGAGTGGACCTTGCACCTCATCTGGGCAAAATAGTAGAGCTGGCCCTGGTGCAGGTGAGCCTACCTGAGGGTGTGAGAGCAGGAGAAAGCCCTGGCTCCTGCTGCCTACTGTACTGGGTAAGCTAGCTTGGGCAATGCTGGAGAGCTTTGGAGGGAGAGCTGGCAGGCTGACTAACCCAGCTGCCACCCAGGCCCAAGAACCAGGGCTATCAGTTGGCTTACCCCAACAACTACCTCATCAATGAACTACTGGAGCATGTGAAAGGACTGGACCTGCAGATCCAAAGCTGCAGGATCTCCATGACACAAAGAAACAACAGGATGTCCAAGAGGAGTCCCAGAGAGGAAGGCCCAGTATCCAGGGTATAACAGAAGCCAGAGGCCTCAAACTAGACCAATGACTCATTGCAATGAACACTCACAAGTAAAGATGTATGGACTAAGCTGCAGATTCTGTGCTGGGACATTTTTGTATGTTAGTTAGTTTTTTTTTCTTTTAAATTTTATTTTATTTTATTTTTTTTGCAGGGGAGGTTGCAAGGGCAGACAGTGGATATGAATGGATGGGGAGATGCATGGGATTGGATTGCATGATGTGAAATCCAATCAGTAAAAAAGTCTAAAAAAAGAAGAAAAAAGAAAACAATTATTTTTCTATTATGTTCATTTCTTAGTCCTCTTCCTTCATACAGATCTGAGTTCTAAGCCCAGATCATTTTCCTTTTCTCTGAAAACAAAACAAACCATTTCTCACAAAGGCAGATGTATTGGCAACAACTCTCTTATTTTTAGTTCCTCTTAGTGTGTTTCTTTTTCACTTTTGCAGAATAATTTTACAGGAACAGAATTCCAGGTTGGTGATTGCTATAGTTTAAATGTTTATGTTCTTCCAAGATTCGTGTTGAAACTCAAAACCCAATGCAGTCATCATAGGAGGCTTAGACCTTTTAGGAGCTGATTAGCTCAGGAGGGCTCGACCTTCTTGAATAGGACTAGCGTTCTCAGGAGAGGGCTTGAACCAGTGACCTGTCTGTTTTGTGCTCTCTACCACCTCAGTGCACATATGGTGTCATCTGTTATAGGTAGGTCTTTGCTAGACATAACCCTGCTGGTGTCTTGATCTTGGACTTTTTTGGCTCCAGAGCCTCAATGAATCAATTCTCCTTTCTTACAAACTACATAGGATCCTGAGCAGATTCAGGACAAAATTGGTACAAGAGTGGGGTACTGCTATAATAAATACCACAAAACATATTGAAGTAGGTTTGGAATTAGATAACAGGCAAAGGCTGTAATATTTTAGAGGCGAATGCCAGAAAAAGAGATAGAGATTGTTCTGGCAAGGATTCAGAAGAAGTAAGCTGTAGAGAAAGCCACAGGTTGTTGGAGGGTAATCGAGCAGCTGTGAACAGGCATAAGAACAGTGAAGACCATTCTGAAAAGGGCTCAGAAGGAATATTCCATATTCCAGCACACAAATCCTCAGTTCTCTATGCACATGCCAAATGGATCCAACCGTACTATGGGCATCCCTTCCAGAAGCAACAGAGTGAATTCTGGTGCATCCATGTGGTGATACCTCTAAAATGTGAAGAATTCAAGGGCCGTATGGACAAGGCTAGCTTTGCAAGTTTCAAAGTATTTCCTGGAGAGCCTTGAGACACAGATAGTGGAGTGTCATAGGGTTGAACCATTGGAACCTTTACTCATGGCAAAGACCAACACAGCCTGTGAGGACATGGCTTCTTTGAGGCCTCAGAACTGAAGAGCCACCAATGTGTGGTTTCAGTGTGACTTATAGGAACACCTGAAACAAGGACAAGCACATGGTAGGGCCTGCACAAGACCATGGAGTACATATATCTAGAATACATGGGGGCTAATATCCACCATCATCTGCCCAGAAAGTAGGGCATGAAGGAAACATTATTTTTCTGGGGCCTTAGTATTTAAAGTCTCAATTGAGTTTTGGACTTACTTGAGACCCATGCCTCCATTTCTATTCTGTTTTTCACTTTTAGAATGGGAACTGTGTATCTTAGGCTAGACTTGACTTTGTGCTTTGGAAGCCTTCTAGCTTCTTCAGCTTCACAGGCTTGCTGTTGAAGAGGAATTTGTCTCACACAGAACCCTACCTTAACCATATCTAATATAAACAGCATTTAGATGAAGTATTAGATGTTAGACTTTTGAGGGGATGCTTAAGTGAGTTAAGAGTTTGAGACTATGCAATGAGTGCATTTTGTATGTGGAAAAGGTGCGATCTTTGATGACCCTTGGGATTCTCGTGCCTCTCCAAAGTTCTTGTTGCTGCCTCACTCCCCAGTGTAATAATGTTAAGAGATGAGGCTTTTGGAAAGCCGGGAGAGGAAGAACTCGCTGTCATATGAGGTCTCCGTCTTTCAAGAAGCCTGTGTGGATGGACTGTGAACATCACCAGTTGCTTCTTCATTGTTGATTTTTTCCCCCATTAACCCTTAGGGGCAACAGGATGGCTACAGAAAGGTAAAGTTGGGTATTTCTGTTGCATAAATGAGACTCTGCTAAAATCCAAGCAGGTTAGTGTCTGACCAAAGAGTTTCTTCTAAGGGTAGCTCCTGCTAAGATCAGAGAGCTCTGCTGTTCTTCCATTTGGCTCATTTCCTATGACTTTGTGTCCCTGATGGATTTAAGAAGACATGTTGATTTTTCAGTTCATCAGCAATTTCTTTGTTATTATCATGGAGTGGTGACTTCTAAGTTCCTTACATACTGGACTGGAAACCAGAAGTCCATTAGTGAATCTTGCCCACAACAATTATTACTGCGGTGTTTGCTCATATTGATTTTCTCTCATTCTTTCTACATTTATTAACGGGCATTCTTCTGTAAGGAAATGTTTTTCTTTATGCTCTGTATACTTATTTATTAAAACATTTTTATATTACTATTGAATCATGGCTGTTCATTGAATTGCAAGAGTTATTATCTGATATTATCAATATTTAGTTTGAAACTCAATTATTTCAGCTTTGGCTCTTGCACATAGTTTCTGCTTACTTCCTATGTCTATGAGGTATTTAAAAAACCTCATATAGAATTATACTGAAATATAATTTTTTCATTTTTCCTAAAAATATTGTTAACCCTTAGAGGTTTAGTAACTGTGTGCTAATACAGCATACAAATAGGGAAAGGGAGACAAAGCCTAGAGCCTGAACTGAATGTGGATTTTAAAGATCATTCACATTAATGTTTCCTGTAGTAGTAACAGGCTCAGTGAAAGAATTGGGAGAAAGTTTCAAAGAAACTATTGGACTTTTCACATTAATGTTTCCTTTAGAAGTAACAGGTTCAGGGAAAGAATTCAGAGAAAGTTTCAAAGAAACTACTGGACTTAATGCCAGTACTGGTCTTGAATCTTGGGAAAACACATCAAGTCTTGCTTGAGAATTTCTAGACAGAGCTGTCAGCATCCTGGTTTGCAGTTCTAATAGTTTCTACAGCACACATGAAAGACCAAAGGAGAAAAATGAACAGGGCATTCTTGGAAAAAAAACAGCTGGGAAGATTGTTTTGTTTTACAAGATACCAAGATTATAAAACTTGTTTTTATAATTATAAAACTGTCTTATATTAAATAATGTAGTCTTGGCAGTGTAATAGACAAATGAATGTATACGCTGAATAGGACCAGAAATCAACGTGTTCATATACAGAAAACTGACATTGACAGAGCTGATTTTGAAGATGAATAGTAAAAGAATTCAGTGAGTTGATGCCAAGGTAACCGGTTCTCCGACAAGGTGAAAACACAGCTGTTTTATATGTCACATCATATATGAAAATCAATTATTATATCATTCAAAGGCAAAGGGAGAACTTTAAAACTTTCATAATCAGCATAGGTGTTAACTTCATTTTTAAGAATTTATTTATTTATTCATGTATGGGCACATGTACCATTAGATCACATGTTTGGACACCAAAGGAGATCTTTCAGAAGTTGATTCTTTATTTCCACTATGTGGGTCCAGCTCAGGTCATCATATTTATCATGGGATAGGTGCTGGTTAGGTTTTTTTTTTTTTTTTAATTTGACGTAAGCTAGAGTTATGTGGGAAGCAGGCACTCCAAATATAGAATTACCTCTATCTTACCGGCCTGTAGGTAAGTCTGTGGCGGCATTTTCCTGACTGGAGATTGATGTAGGAGGTCCTAGTTTACTGTGGGTAGTGCAACCCCTGGGAAGGTGATCTTGGGTTGTATAAGAAAGCAGGCCGAATAAGTTGTGGGGAACCAGTAAGCAGCACTCCTCCATGGCCTCAGCCTCAGTTCTTGCCTGGAGTTCCTGTTCTGACTTCCTTTCATGATGGATTGTAAGCTGTAAGCTGAAGTTGCTTTTCCTCGCAAGTTGCTTTTGGTCATAGTGTTTATCACAGCAATAGAACTAAGTAGGAATCTTAGAACTCAAGCAGTGAAAATCATAGAGGAAGTTGATCAAATTTGATTACCACAATGTCAAACCATTAGACTTATCTGCTGTGGGATGTCCTTCTATTTGCTGTGAATGCGTGTTACTCTCACTGGCTGATAATAAAGCAGTTTTGGCCAATGGCGAAGCAGGATAAGGTTACAATCAAACTGAGGACAGAGATGAAGAAGGGCGGAATTGGGGCAGACGTCAGCCAGCCACCGAGAAAGCAAGACGTGGAGAAAATGAGGTAACAAGCCACAAACCATGTGGCAAAGCGTAGATAAGAAATATGGACTAATTTAAATATGAGCTGTAGCTAGTAATCAGCCTGAGACATCGACCAAGCACTTGTAATTAATATAAGCCTCTGAGCGGTAATTTGGTATAACCGGGCTTACAGACAGCAAGCTCTGCCTCTGTTTACACTTATCCTTAACAAAAGAATGTCTTTTATAAATCAGAAGAAGCTGCCTACAATAAATGTTTCTATAAACTATTAGCTATCCAGAATTCACTGAAATCTTAAGATTCAGTGATAAAAAGACAAATAACCTCATAAACATTGTACCAAAGATGAATATAAAAGTGGGCATTTCATAGAAGAAACATGATTGGGTGATAGCTGTATTAAAGAGTACTAAAAGTGTTCACCAGTAATTAATAAAATGAAAATGAGAACAAGGATACAGCACTGTTTCAGAGTTACTGATCGCCAAACACACAGACTCCGATGGCATGAGCAGCATGCTTTCATGCAGGAGTCCAAACAGTTAACAGTGACAAACAGTTAAGCCCAGATTTCAGATTTGCCTGTGATCAGCAATGTCATTTGACATGTTCTTCAAAGCTGCACAGTAGAAAACGACATCTTTGCAGTTATGAGGAATGATGATCCGGCACACAAAGAAATGGACATAACGTTTGCAGAGCAGAGGGTCATAGATGATGGCTGTGGAAGCTCACATAAACTTGCCGTAGCCACAGGGTAGTATACCGGGCTCAGATATTTGTTTTTAACACTTAGCATAATAATAACAACAGTAATCTCGACTGAAGGCATACTATGTGACAGACACTGTTTTGTTTGTTATTTCATTTATTTCTCAGTATTATTTTGTAACATAATATTTTTTGTCTGCGTGGATATGTGTTTCTGTGTGGATGGCAGAGAACAATGTTGGGTGTCTTTATTGACCACTTTCCATCTTTTTATTTGGAGACAAGCCTCTTACTGAGCCTGGAGTTTACTAATTCCTAATTCATGTTATCAAGCCCAGGGATTGTTCTGTCTCTGCGTCCCGAGTGCTGCGACTACAGATGTATTGCCACATCTGGCTTTTATATGGGTGCTGGGGATCTGAACTCAGATCCTCATGCTCATGTGGCAAGCACTTTAATGGCAATCCTAGCCAGTGTGACATAGTAGCCTTATTTCTCTTCTGTGGTTGAGAAAACTGAAAGTTGAGGATATTGACTACCTTGTCCAAGGTCATTTCTAGCTCTGGGAGCGGGGCACACTTCTCTCTGTCTCCACTACAATTCTCTAGGGTAGAACATTTCTGAGCATTCGGATATGGAGGCAGAGCTTTTGTTTTAGAAGCAATTTTCATAATTAGTGGAATCAAGATTAATTTATGTGCATAATAGTTTGATGATCTGATGCCAGTATTAAAAACTGGGGTGGGAATATCAGTTGGTGTTCCAGACTGTGTGTTGCTAGAATTTCCAATCTGAGTTTTGGTTAAGGTGTCTTTGTGTTTTGACCAAAATGATGTAAAAGGAAGAAGATGAGTTGGAGCCATAACCATCTGACCTGAATCCTCTAATCCTTTGAAATTCCATGTCTCCAACTTGGGAAAGTCTGTATTCTAATGATCAGCAGAAATACATGAAATATTACTCAAAATGAAACAGGATGATAAAATTCTTGATATATTCACACACACACACACACACAGAGACAGAGAGAGACAGAGAGAGACAGAGAGAGAGACAGAGAGACAGAGAGACATTGGTGGATTGAATAGTTGAGTGCAGCACAGCTCGGTGATTGCTCAGCACACTTGGGCTTTACTGTCTAGAAACTCATCCTCTTTAAAAAATATTTATTTTTACTGCTGCTGCTGCTGCTGCTGCTGGTGGTGGTGGTGGTGGTGGTGGTGTGTGTGTCCCCATGTGTCCGTGTGTGTCCACAGTGTCCAGACCAAGGTATTAGATCCTCTGAAGTTGGACTTACAGATATATGTAAGAACCAAAATCTGGTCCTTGGTAAGAGTAGCAAGTGCTCTTAATCACTGGGCCGTCTTTTCTGCCTCATCACTGTCTTGTGAAGTAGCTTCATCTGTCTTCCAAGAGCTTTCAATTAAAAATACTTATTTTTGAGTGTTGTGTATTGATGTTCTGGTTGTACACCTGTCTGTGCAGTGTGAATGACTAGTAATTGTGGAGGAGAGACGAGGGCAGATCCCCTGCAACTAGAGTTACAGATGGTTGTGGGTCTTATGGAAGAGCAACCAATGCTCTTAACCTCAGAGCCATCTCTCTAGTCTCAAGACCTTTGATATTTTTCCTCTTAAAAATTACTTATTTTTATTTTATGTTCATTTGTGTTTTGCCTAAATGATGTCTGTGTGAGGGTGTTGGTTTCTCTAGAACTGAAGTTACAGACAGTTGCAAGCTGTCATGTGGGTGCTGGGCAATTGAACCCAGGTCCTTTGGAAGAGCAGTCAGTGCTCTTAACTGCAGAGCCATCTCTCCAGCCCCCCCAATCTCTACTTTTAATAACAAGAAAAACAATGGTAATAGATTATGTTTAAGTTGAGATTGTATTATGATGGGCTAAGTACTGTGTTAAATGCTTGATATGAACTATCTCACTTAATCCTCACTTAATCCTCATAATTATCTGCATCATAGGTGTGGTTTTCATCATCCAGGCTACAGAATGATGTATGGAGATGAGTTCTGTCTGTCGTACTTTTAGCACCTTCAGAAAAGCCCACGCAGCCCCCAGACTTCAGCCTCATGCCCCTTTGGCTAAACATTTCCTTATTTAATTGACTCTTTACATCTCATTTTTGTAGAAAATGTGGAATCATGTGGACAATCGATTGAAGGAGAAAACAGTCATAAGCCATCATTTCTTTCCATTTAGAACATGAGATATGGGTGCCTTTACCATCTCTCTTTGTTACTTTCACCTAGGTATGTGGTTCAAGTGTGTAAGGCCCGAGGTTGACACCAACTGTCTTCCTATCACTCACTCCCCACATACTTTCTCTTGTGTGTGTGACAGAGTCTCTCACTGAACTTGGAGCTCACTGACTTTGGTAGGCTGGCCGGCGATGAGCTCCAGGGCTCTACCTGTCTCTGTGTTCTCTGGTGCTGGGGTTAAGATACATGCTGTGGTTGGCTTTTTAAAAATTACATTTATGTACTTATTTGTGTGTGTGTGTGTGTGTGTGTGTGTGTGTGTGTGTGTGTGTGTGTGAGAGAGAGAGAGAGAGAGAGAGAGAGAGAGAGAGAGAGAGAGAGAGAGAAGAGAATGCATGTGGAGGTCAGAAGACAGATTGTGGGAGCTGATTCTTTCCTTCCACCATGTGGACTCCTGGGATTGAACTCAAGTTGTCAGACTTGGCTGAAAGCACCTTTACCCACTGAGCAAGCTTGTCAGCCCTGTGTCTGGCTTTCTATGTGGGTTCCTGGGATCCAAACTTAGGTCCTAATTCTTACACAGTGGACACTTTCCAGACTAAGCCATATTCACACTCCCAACCAGTTTTTAAAAGTTATTATTATTTTATTAATATTATTTTAAGATGCAAGGTTAGATTTACATGAGGAATTTTTTCTCTGAATTCTGTTACTGTGCAGACAAATATTTTCAGGTACTATATTAGTCCATGAACTATGTATTTATAAATTATTTTAGCAATGTTTAAAGATAACACTAATTCGTAGCATGTCATTGCTCTTATTATCACTGTAAACATTAGTGCAGAGTGTTTGCCTTTCTCTGATGAGTTTGTCAGTGCCCATACCATCAGCCAGGGCTTTCAAAAGGACTTTCAAAAATATTTTTAAATGCAAACACCAACCCAGCTACAAACTCTTCAGTCTCCAGTGGTACTCTGCCTACAGGATATGATGGACAAACAGTGGCGCAAAGCTGTGGGAGTAACCAACCAATATCGGATTTGACTTAAGGTCTGCTCTGTGAAGTGGAACCACTGGCTGATACTTGGATAGCCAAAAATCTGAAACTAGATAGTCCAGGGACCTAGAGTAAAACCAAATATTATTGCTCTGGAAAAAAAAGAGCAGCAATAAAATGACTCTTAATGACATTCTAAAAATATTTTTAAAGAAAAATTATGAATTTCTATAGTAATTTTCTTATAATTTGGAGCATATCTGAAAAGTCCACCCAACACTGAATTTAGCTTGCTTTTTTCTTTAGCTATCTGCTATTTCGGCAATAATATTTTTGTTATACTATTAGATAATCACAATTCTGTAACTTTATTTTTTAAATATTTATTCTGAATTACGTGTCTATGTGTGTCATGTGTTATGCACATGAAGGCAGAGATGCTGGATGCACCAGAGCCGGAATCACGGTGCTTGTGAGACACTGGACCTGGGTCCTGGGAACTGAACTCAGGTGCTTTGCATGGACAGCAGATGTGCTTGTCCACTGAGCCATCTCTCAAAGACCCAGCTCTGTAAAAGTTCTTAGCACAAAACATGGCTTACGAACTGGAGGCTTGACTGTTTAAGTTTGATGCATCCCTCTGAATTGTGCTCACTACACCTCTTCTGTTGAGGTAAAGATACAATGAACGGTGAGAAGTGGAATATTGACTTAGGCCATGACGTACAATGAGCTTTGTCTCTACTCACATTGGCTTAGAAGTCATACACCATGAACAACATTTTGGCAGCACATAAGTGAGGATTCACACAGTTTTGTGATGCCTACACTTGGGAAAGTCACTTAATAATGAAATCAATGATCACAATCATCTCCCAACATATGGCCCCAGATAGGCATTTTCATGTGATGAATGCCAGACCACACACAACTGCTCTGTCAATGGCAGAGTGGTCCCGATGAAGGGAAAGGTGAGTAGTTTATGAACAAAAATTAGCCCAGAGACTTTATTTAACCTATTTCTCTGCATATGTAAGAACTGATTTACCTTAAAAAACCTGATGCATTTTTAATGCCTTGCGTGGAAAATGAATGGGTTTTACGCTTCTAATTGAGTCAACTGGGTTCCAATAAACTCCCAACACTACTATCATCTCTTCAGAGTCACTTGTCTGGAGTCTTCCTGTCAGAATATTCTCCTCCTTTGCAAGACACATAATAATCTCATTTAAAATCACAGAGTTCTGTGACTCTAGGAAAGCTGACAGAGGTTCCCCTGCTTGCTGTTGTGATCCTGCTCCTGAGTGACTGCTTATCACAGGCACTGTTTTATATCGCTCCATTCCTGAACACTCAATTTATTTTTGGATCACTCCTTGGCAGACGCTGATTTATATATGCATTGCTTCCAGCAGGATCAACCTCAAAGGAAAGAGCGAGAAGAAACAGGAGAAGCAGGAGCAAGGCAGGAATAATACCCCCAAGCAAATTCCCCATGTTTCTGCTGGTCCTCAGGAAACCCACTGGCTCCTGCCTCTATGAACCTCTATTATCCATCTTGTCAGTGAAGGAAGCCATGAATGAATACATCCTGAAACACTATAAAGTAACAATGGCGATTGCTTAACCAAACAGGAATGAGTCTGAGGTCTCTTGATGGCCATAGTTAGACCAGACACAAATTTTGTACTTCACTGAAAAACTGATATGCTAATGTGTCATACTTTAGGCACAGCTGACCATTTATTCCTAAAAGACTCTGTGTTAATGTATTTGCCTTTTAGAAGTTATTGTTGTGCACTCATCTACAGACCAGATTTCTAAAGCATTCAAGTACCTCAAATTATCCCTAACCCAGTGTCAAAACAAAGAAAAGAAAAACAGCTGTAATCACCAATCAATTAAAAAAAAAAAAGGCACTACCGAAGCGGACGGGCGAGTGCAGATCCACTGAGTGCACAGACAATGCCCACCTGGGAGAAGGATGCTAATTTCTGTGGGGCAAGACAAGGGAGGGAGGGAGGACACTGGAGGAAGACGCCGGCGGCCTGACACACGGCACAGTGAACATTCAGAGACTTGGCCTATTTTATACTGCTCAGCAGAGTAACTAGGGAATACATTATGTGAAGAAGAGAGGCTGAGCAGGCCGATGTCAACAGCCTTCTTATGGAAAGCTTAAGGGTGAGAAAACTTGTACATTCTCAGATGCCACGGTGGAAGGGAGTAGACTGAGCAAATCCATCTTTATTAGGAACATCCTGCCTCAGTAACTAACCTACACCTGCGATGACAGCATCTATCTACTCATTCAGGGTTACCCTCGCGATCCAGCCCCCTAAGTACATTCTTTATGGTTCCAGTTTCAAGACACCAACCCTGCTGCATTAGCTACAGTTTCCAATGCAGAGCTTCCATGTGTCATTGGCAGAGGATGAAGCGGTGGCCTGAGACGCTGAAACAGGAGCAAATATAAAGTGTCAGAAGCTCAGAGGGCAGAGAGTAGAGGTCAACGCTGAGAAGTGGGCAAGGGGGAGAAAACTAGCACAGCGACAACTGCCATAATTCTCTGTCATTTTATCTATTTGTCATAGTTTTACCCCAAAAGTCACTGTAATACAAAATTGCTCTGAAATCCAGTGCTTGGGTAAGGACATTACTTTTAAAAGGGCAGAAGAAGCTGGGCGGTGGTGGTGCACGCCTTTAATCCCAGCACTCGGGAGGCAGAGCCAGGTGATTCTCTGTGAGTTCGAGGCCAGCCTGGGCTACAGAACGAGATCCAGGAAAGGTGCAAAGCTACACAGAGAAACTCTGTCTCAAAAACCAAAAAAAAAAAAAAAAAAAAAAAAAAAAAAAAAAAAAAAAAAAAAAAAGAAGAAAAGAAAGAAAAGGGCAGAAGAAGACAGTTTGGGATCACCTGTCAGTCTATTTCTTCATAACATAGCACACAGTGTATGATATTAAATAAGAGTGCTGAAGGGCAGTGAGATAGCTCAGCAAGCAAAGGCCCCTGCTGCCCCGCCCGACCACCCGACATCTGTCCCTGAAACCCCCATGGTGGAAGGAGAGAACTCACTCCTCAGAGTTGTCCTTGCACCTCCACACGAGTACCACTGTTTAACGTTAGGCTACCTGGAGAGTCTGAGAGTAGGGGACAACCACAAGTTAGGGGGCCTTAATATGCCACAGTTGCAGGGTCAACAGTATATCTGGGGTGCTGTTGTGCAGAAGGAGGGAGACAGTCTCTGACAAAAAGTGTAGATGCCAAGAAACTCCATCAACTCAGGCAGCTGAACTCGTGGGCACAGCAACCCTACCCTCAGTCCCGCAGTGGTGGGGGACAGATCTCTTCTACCGACAATAACCCTGGAATGTGAAAACCTTGAATCTGAGACCAGTGGGTAAACCAGCCTCTGGGCATCTGTCCTCTCCAGTCCTCCACTGTAGAGCCCACGACTCTGAAGGTCTGATAGTTTGTTTTACATTGAAATTGCATCTCTGCAGTGGACTGACTAATACTCAGGTGGTCTCGACAATAGAGAAACAGTTCTCCTGCCTGCCTCCCGTACTGTTGCTTCTCACACCCTGAATGCACATAGGAGACACCCTCCGTAAGGATACTAGCCACCCTGTGTGTCAGAAGGATGGGAGCATTTGCCCAGCAACAGACTGCAAAGCTAAGTGTGGCCAGCAGAGGCCTCTGGTGAGCAAAGAAGGGAGACACTAGAGCAAAGCCAGCTCTGGGGGTCGGTAGCCATAGCCAGTCTGGCTCACCGCAGTCACCAGCATAAACTACGGCAAAGGCAAGAGTGCAGGAGTTCAACTACCCCGCCCCCACGGACATAACTGGCAATCTCAAATATCTGAAGATCCCAGAAAAGCTGCTCTCACATTTTATTCTCTTTCTTGCACTCTTAAAATCCTGACATAGTTTGACAATTTTTCATTGTGTATATTCATTTTACATGATGCTGTGTTACACAAAACATTTCCACACATGTATATATATCGAGCATATTCTCTTCATGTCCATTACTCTCTCACCTCTGTTCTTTCTTCTTCCTCCCACAAGAGTTTTGTTTCTACTTTTATGGAATACATACACATGTAGTGTCTTGTATCCATGTAAAATCTCGGAACCACAGATGAGAAAACAAATACAGTGCTTGCCTGTTTGAGTCTGGCTTACTTTGCTTATCTTCAGTGCATCATCTATTTCCGGCAAATTACATAATTTTTTTAGGTCTGAAAAACTCCACTGTGTATGCTTGCATATTTTCTTTATCCACTCTGCTGTTATCACACACCTAAATGGGCTCCATAACTTAGTTCTTGTGAATGGTGACTCACATGGACTTCTGTGATTTGGTTAAATACCCAGCAGTGGTATAGCTGGAACAATTTTAGCTTATTATGAGGAAGCACCACACTGCTTTCTATTGTGGCTGGACTTGTGTAGACTCTCACTAGTGTAACAACAGTTCCTCTGAGTCACACCCTCACCACCTTTTGTAGTTTGTTTTCTGACATTCTGAGGAGAGAGATGGAACTTCAATGTAGCTTTAATCTGCATTTCCCCGATGGCTCCCAAGGTGGAACATTTCATCCATTTTTACTGGCTATTTATATTTTACATTTTCAGACTGTCTGTTCATCTACTAACTCATTTATTGACTTGGTTAATTTCTTGTTTAGGTTTTTTCAGTTATTTGTGTAGTCTAGACACTAATCCTCTGTCATATGTACAGCCAGCAAAGATTTTCTGCCATCTTTCCCTTGGATTATCTGTGGCCTTAGCTCTGAAGAGAATGCAGTTTCGTGAGCCCCATTTGTCAGGGGTTGGTGTTATTTGGCCACTGACCAGCATCGTAGTTGGAAGTTCCTGCCCATGTTGTCTTCACCTTTTCCTCTAACAGTCCAGAGGATCAGGATGTTACAAAGAGGTCTCTGGTCCATTTAGAATAGATTCTTTATACAGGATGAGCAACAGGGATCTAGTTTTATTTTTCTACATGTTGATATCCAGGTTCCCCAGTGCTATTTGCTGAAAAGGTTGTTTTCCAATATTTGTTTTAGTGTCTTTTCCAAAAATCAAGTGGCTGAAGTTGTGTGGATTTATGCCTGGCTTTTCCGTTCTATTTCACTAGTCTATGTGTCTGTTTTGTGCTAGCACCATGCTGTGTTTTTTTTTTTTGTTGTTGTTACGTTTTGGTTTTTTTCTGTTATTATTATGACTCTGCAGTTTAAACTGAAATCAGGTATGGTGTTAACACCTGCATCATCATCATCTTCATTATCACCTTCATCATTATCATCATCTTCATCATAATCTTCATCAATTTGCTCAGCATTGTTCTAACTCTGTAGGGTCTTTTGTGCTTCCACATGAATTTTAAGACTTTTGTTTCTTCAGAGAATGGATTTGAAGTTTGGATGGGACTGCACTGGATCTATCTTGCTTTTGGAAACATAGCTGTTTCCACCACAGTAATCCCTACAGTTCATGAGAATTACCACCTCTACATCTTCTAGTCTTTTCTGACTTTCCTTACTGATTTCAAGTTCTCCTTAGAGGGGTCTTTTGCTTTCTTGGTTAGGTTTACTCCAAAGTATTGTTTATTTTTTGAAGCAATTGTAGATAGGATTGTTTCCTTGATTTCCTTTACTGTATGTTTGTTATTGGTATACATAAAGGCTACTGATTTTTGTATATTGATTTTGTATACCATTACTCTGCTGAAGATATAAGAGTTTCCTGGCAACGTCTCTAGGGACTCTTCTGTATAGAATCATGCCATCTGTAAATAAAGGTCCTTTGATGTTTTCCCTTCTAGTTTATATCCCTTTTTATTTCTTCTTTTGTCTTATTGCTGTATCTAAGACTTCAAGCACAATGTTGAATAATTTTGGAGAAATGAAGACCCAGGTTTCTAGTACAAATGATTTGAGTTTCTCCCTATCTAATATAATGTTGGCTGTAGCTCTGTCAGAAGCAGCAAGTATTATGCTGAGATAAGTTCCTTCTATTCCTAGTGTTTTAGGGGTCTTTATGATGAAAGGGTGTTAGATTCAGAGAAGACCCAGATTAATAAAATTACACATAAGAAAGGGTGGTTGTTATCTCTAACAATAATAATATTTCATCTAATTCATAGGACATTAGTGAATATTGTTAAAATTTGTATTAAAAACCAGAAAGTATAGAAAAAGTGAATAAATCCCTACACACATATTGCTTACAAATTAATTAAGTCAAGGAGGCATAACAGTGTAGACAGACCCACAGCAAACCATTAAAGCAGCAGAAACAAGGAAACGCCTAGGACTAGATGAACTCTGGGCTAAAGTCCGTCTAAGCTTTAGGTAAGGTCCAATGGTAACACTCTCTAAACTGTTCCATAAAACAGAAAGACTACTACCAAAGTCAGCCTGTAAGGCAAGCATTACCCTGAGATCAGAACTGAATAAAGATACCCACTAAAAGAAAGCTATTAATCAATTTTCCCAATGAACATAGTTGCAAAACTTAATAAGATTCTTATAAACCAAATTCACAAAAGCATAAAAAAAAACATCTTTCATGATAAAGTAAGCTTCAGAATGCAAGGGTGGATCAAAATTTGCAATTTAGTAAATACAGTAATCACAGACATGGATTCAAAGATGAAAATCATAATATAATCTTAATAGATATAGAAAAGGTATTTGATAAATTTCAACACCCATCACAATAAAAATCCCCAAAGAACATGTGAACAGAGGACTATATTTTAACAAATTAAAGGCTGTGTACATGAAAAACCATAGGCAACATTATACTAAATAGGAAAAAAAAAAAAAACTTGAAAGCATTTCCCCTAACATCAAACGTAAGAGTATTCACTTTCTCCATTCTTACTCAATGCATTTCTAGAATGCTTCACTAAAGCAGTAAGATAAGACAAAGAAATGAAAGAAATACAAACAGGAAAGGAAGCAGTCAAACCATAGTATTTTCAGAGCCATGGTCCTAAACTTCAGATGGTAAAGATTGCAACAGAAAACTTTCATGCCTCCCTCATAAACACTTTCAATAAAGTAGTTTAGATACAAAATTAAATTTCAAAACCAATAGCTTTCCTATATGCCAGTAATGAACTTGTTGAAAAATAAAGATGAATAAATTTGTTTACAATAAGTTAAAAAAAAACTTACAAAAGCCAACTGAAAAGACTCTCAAACACAGCCTAGGAGAGGTTAAAAACATAAAAATAATCCTAACCTAAGGAGTAAAATACTTTTGCAATGAAAATTTTAAGGTATTGAAAATATTGTACAAGACCAAAGGACCTCCCATGCTCATGGAAGTCAGAATTAATATTATGAAAAGGGCTATATTACCAAAAGAAATCTAACAAATTAAAGGTAACTTCTATCAAATTTCCAATGAGATTTTTCATAGAACTAGGAAAAAAATCATAAAATTCATTTGGAAGCACAATAACCCTTGAAGAGGCAAAACAATCCTAAGTAGAAAGAAGGACTGTAATATTTGACCTCAAATCACACTACAGGGCTGTAGTAACTAACAAGGCATAACACTGGCACACAAATGACAACCACAGCAAAGACTCATATACAAACTGTGCAGATACAGCCACAGAGTATCTGAGTAAGACGTTCAAATGCATACTGGAGAAGAGACAGCCTCTTTCACAAACCGTGCTGGAAAAACTGGATTTCCAATGTAAAAGAATGAAACTAGACCCTCACCTCACTCTTCATGAAAATAGAATTTAAATGTATTAAATATCCTAACATAAGACTTGAAACTTTGAAAATGGTTACAGGTACAGGTAAATACAAGGGAAAACACTTCACGATACACACATAGACCAAAGCGTTCTGAAAATAACTCTAATAGCACAGGAAATAATACTAGGAATTGACAAGCGGAATTGAAGATCCTCTTCACAGTAAAAAAAAAAAAAAAAAAAAAAAAAAATCAATCAGCTGAGTTAATCATCAGCCACAGAATGGGAGAAAAAATTGCCAACTATGTATTAGACACTATGTTAATATCTAGAATCTACAAATAACCTCCAAATTAAATAACCAAACTCAAACCATTAAATAAACAAACGAGCTAATGAATTGAATGGGTAGTTGATAAAGGAAGAAAACAAATGGCCAATAAGTATTTGAAAAGGTGTTCAATACCCATCTGTAGATACCAGAAGAATGGAAATTACAATTACACTGAGATTCTATCTAACCCCACCCAGTTAGGATGGCTATCATCAAAATCAGTAACAAATACTGTTGAGGATATGGGGAAAGAGGCATTTTTGTAAATTGCTGGTCAGGTGTAAATTGGAAACCAATATGGAAGGTCCCCAAAAACTGAAACTAGAGTGTCAGGGACAAGGACAGAATCTCTACTTAGTGGAAAAATACAGACCCCTGATAAGACAAGGGAACTAGATCAGCTTACAGTCAGATTGCCTAGCAACAGGACATTGAGTCAGAGCCCTTGACTCTTTCACCCTGTAAACATCCTATACAAACATCCTGTTAGCTTGCCCCACCTTATGCAGATGACAGCTTCTTGCTCCCCCCACCCTGCGGAACTGTATAAACCCTTGTGAAAGGAAATAAAGTGGCATCTTGATCAGAATCTAGACTTGGTGTCTTTCCTTTGTATCTCCTGTCCCTACATTCCCTCCTAAGGGTGGTCGAGAACCCGTTGAAGCCCTGCAGGCGGGGCACTAGAGTAACTGTCTAATTCAGCTGTGCTATTCTGGGTATATACCTGAAAGATATATAGGTGTCATACATA
This sequence comes from Peromyscus leucopus, assembly GCF_004664715.2. Lineage (NCBI taxonomy): Eukaryota > Metazoa > Chordata > Mammalia > Rodentia > Cricetidae > Peromyscus > Peromyscus leucopus. The sequence goes on along the minus strand of NC_051068.1, from coordinate 6,788,525 downwards.
CAACAGAGATACATGCACTATCCATAATAGCTGAAATTTGGAGCCAGCCTGGAGGTCCACCAACAGAGGAACGGGTGGGAAAGTGTGGTGCATATGTATAGTGGAATTTTATCAGATGTGGAGAAGAATGAAATTGTGACATTTTAAGGAGAGTGGCAGGAAAATAAGCCAGTCTCAGAAAGATAAACCTTGTATGTTCTCATATGTTGAATTTCAGCTTTGCATATATGTAGTAAGGAAGAGTGGGGAATGGAATATATGTGACACAAACACAGAGGAGGCAGTATTGAGGGGAGTGGGGCAAAGGATGGGCAAACAAAGACAAAGAACAATGGCACACATGTGAGAAAGCTCAGTGCAAGCCATTGCTAAACAAATTAATAAAGAGTATATGCATCAGAAAGTAAGTTTATGTCTCTGAAATACATCTAACAGACTATTTCGTTTCTCTTTCCCTTTTCTTTTACAGATGGTCTCACCTACGGCTGAGTCACCCTGTGTGCACCTCATTTCTTTGGTATAGGGTCTCACTGCTTTACCCAGGCTCCCCTGTTCACTATGTAGTCTATTCTGCTCTTGAGTGCATGGCAGCCCTCCTGCCATAGGTGTGAACTTATTATATCTTGCAAATAATCTGTCTTAAAATAGGTTTTTAATGAACTTTAAATTTGGAGAGCTCTGCATACTGGTTATTGGAAAACTCATTCTTCAATGGAATATCTTTGCATGGAAATATTTCAACTTTTAAATTTTCATTATTTGTGTGTGTATTTTAGATAATTGCTTTTGTATTTACCTATTTTTAAATTTATTTTTATTAATTTTAGTTATGTGCATGTGTGTCGGTGTATGAGTGCAGAGGCCAAAGGCGTTAGATTGCCCTGGAGCTGGAGTTACAGCTGGTTGTGAGATGCTGGAATCAAACTTGGGTCCTTTGGAAGAGCAGCTCGTGTTCTTAACCAGTGGGCAATCTCTCCAGCTTCACCTCAACTTTTTTTTTTTTTCTTTTTTCGAGACAGGGTTTCCCTGTGTAGCTTTGCGCCTTTCCTGGAACTCACTTGGTAGCCCAGGCTGGCCTTGAACTCACAGAGATCCACCTGGCTCTGCCTCCCGAGTGCTGTGATTAAAGGCGTGCGCCACCACCGCCTGGCTTTCACCTCAACTTTTTAAAGTGACAATGTATTAAAAAAAATGCAATAAGTGACACCATATGTACATCAAGAGCTTTTTTGGAAAGCTGTGTTTCAAAGTCTCAAGAGATCTTAGAAACTGAGCCTCCATCCTGGTATAGCCTCTTTATATAGATTTAAGCAATAGGTATTATCTTTGGAAGGACCTGTGGGCGGATGACTACATGCTTTGTATATTTTTTTTCCTGCATTCTAGGTGTGATTCTTAAAAATATACACTTTAATTATCATGGTGTCAAGTTTGAAATAAGTTTTCATGACCACTCCAGTTTATTAATCTAATATATAAAATGTGGTGTTTTAAATTTGATTGTCCCTCATAGACTTATATATTTGAATACTTCGTCCTCAGTTGTTGGAACTATTTGGGAAGGATTAGAAGGTGTGGCCTTTTTGGAAGAGATATGTCACTGGAAATGGATACTGAGGATTCAAGAAACATGGCATTCCAAGTTAGCTCTCTCTGCGTTGTGCATGTGAGCCCTTGGTTACTGCTCCAGCATCATGCCTTCTGCCTGCCTGCTGTCATTCTCCCCACCATGATGGTCACGGACCCTAACCAACCCTCTGAAAATATAAGCCTCCCAAAACTCCTTCTATAAGTCATGTTTGTCATGATATCTTGTAAAAGCAATAGAAAAATAACTAAAACATATCTGTCTATCTGTCTGTATCTCTCTCTCTCTCTAATCTATCTATCATCTATCTATCTATCTATCTATCTATCTATCTATCTATCTATCTATCTATCTATCTATCTATCTATCTATCTACCATCTATATCTATCTATCTATCTATCTATCTATCTATCTATCTATCTATCTATCTATCATCTATCTATCTATCTATCTATCTATCTATCTATCATCTATCTATCCCCCTCTCTCTTTCTATTTATCTACATTGTTCATTGTTTTGTTTTGAGATATGGTCTTATATAGCCAAGCCTGATTTGGAACTTGATATGTAGCCTAGGCTGGCCTCGAAATAATGATCTTTCTTCCTTTGTCTTCCAAGTGCTGAGATTCCAAGCATGTGGCACTACACCTGAACATTCTTGCATCTTTTTTTTTCTTTTTCCTTTTCTTTTCTTTTCTTTTTTTTTTGGTTTTTCAAGACAGGATTTCTCTGTGTTGCTTTGCGCCTTTCCTGGATCTCACTCTGTAGACCAGGCTGGCCTCAAACTCACAAAGATCCGCCTGCCTCTGTATCCCGAGTGCTGGGATTAAAGGTGTGTGCCACCACCGCCTGGCTACATCCTTGCATCTTGTAACTGACTCTCATAATTGAAATTCAGATATGACTACACACACAATCTGTCTGGCTTTGCAAGCCATTTAGTGTGGTATTGCTGCTCTGGCTCAAAGATTTAGAAACACACAACTAATTCTTCACTGATGATGGTGATGGATACGGAGGCTTTTTGCTCATTTATCTTTCGAGTTACCTGCACTTTGGATTTTCATGCACAGTACAATACCATTTTTGGTTTTCTCTTTGCATATTTTCACTACAGGAGGTGGCATATATCACATGATCTTCAATATTGTGTGTACATTCTTATCTAGCCTTTGACCAGGCCCTATCTTTAGTTTAATGTAATATCTACTTGCTGACATGACTATTAAACAACCACTTACCACCACCGACTAGATAACTAGCTATAATAATACATTAACCCCTAACTGGTGCATGGTGTTTTCTAGGCACTGAGCTACTTTTGACCACACAATGATGGGGGATACCAGGCCATTCATCTGTCAGTTCTCTTCAAAGAATTGCGATTTTTTTTTGCTTTTATGTCTCTGAATATTTAAAAAAATATTATCATGTTCCCAATAAAGGTAGTACCAATTGCAGTGTGGATGTGTGCACACACATACTCATGTGTGTTAGGAGAGGAAGGCAAGATTTGAAAAACATTCTATGACATTGTAGCCATTCTTATATGTATAGACACTGAGAGATGTTATAGTTACCACTTCTGGTAAAGCCATAGATATTCTTATATGTGTAGACAGAGAGACGTTACAGTCATCACTTCTGGTAAAGCCATAGACATTCTTATATGTATAGACACTGAGAGATGTTATAGTCACCACTTCTGGTAAAGCTCTAGACATTCTGATATGTGTAGACAGAGAGACATTATAGCCATCACTTCCGGTAAAGCCATAGACATTCTTATATGTAAAGACACAGAGAGATGTTACAGTTGCCACTTCCGGTAAAGCCGTAGACATTCTTATATGTGTAGACAGAGAGACGTTACAGTCACCACTTCCGGTAAAGCCGTAGACATTCTTATATGTATAGACAGACAGAGGCATTGTAGTCATCACTTCTTGTAAAGCTTTTGAGAGTGGCTGCTTTTTACAGGGTGGGTTGGAATGTCGGTGGTTACAGAAATTTTAATTTAGTTTTGTTGCAGAAAGTATAATTTTATCAGTTTAACCAGTGCCAGCTGTTTCCTCTGTAATGACCAGAATCCATACCGAGCTATACTGTGAGGAATACCCCTAGTTTGATTCTCCCAACCAAGACTATGTTTTTGTTCTTTCACTCCGTGGGATGTTTCTGGACGGCCATGGAAACATATGATAAAGGGACCTGCCTATTGTAAACCTGACTGAGCTCTCCAGCTAATTACAGTAGCATCCTCTGCCTTGCTGGTGGGAGCGGGTACCTTGGGAATCTTTCTAACCTAGTTCTTTGGAATCCCTTAATCAGCAAAGGTGGTTAGGCTCAGACAGTCTCAGTTATTCAGCTTCCAAGGGTTTCTTGTAAATACTACATTTTGATAAAAACTAGCTGAGTAATACAATTATTGGGGATTAGAGGTTTTATTTTGACTACTTCACATAATCAACATTTGCTTTTATTTGGTTGATGACTGTAAAGCCCAGAAATCTGGCTACTTGACACCTTACAGGAAATCTTGGTTAGTTCAACATTTGTGCCTGTAGTTCTGGAAGCAAACTACCCAGATCTCCTGGAGACTTGCTGATAACAGTGACTGCTGTATGTGCTGGTGTATATGAGGAAGCCAGCATCGAAGCAGATACTAAGACATCCATGTTCCCTTTTTGGTGGTGGTGGAGAATGTAGTGCACACTCTGTACTGATGGCTGTGATTGCCAAGGACACTGAGACATTTCTTGCCTCTCATGAGTGACTGGACAGGATAGCAATTGTGTCTACTTCTCTGTTGGGAAAACGCACACCAGCATAACGTATGATTATAGGAAGGCACCTGGAGCATCTTGTCAAGCTGTCATCAAATGATATCAACAGATGCATCTGTTTCGTTGTAGGGGCCATGGCAAGAACAGTGGAATTGTTGGTGCCGGTGTAGCGTGGCAAATGTTGACACCTTCTAATTTCCTTCCTCATTCCTTCCTTTGGGACCCAGAGTGACTTCTGATCACTGCTTTGGGTCAGGTAGGTTTGATAGATTTAAGATATAGTCAGTGGTTTGCTGTCACCTCCCTCTTCTATGAACGATAAACCAACCAACCAACCAACCAACCAACTAAACAAACAAACAAACCTACCTGGATTTGTGCATTTCTTGACTTCTAACATATAAAATCTCCCAAAACTCCTAATTTCTTCAGTTGTTTACCAGTTGCCTCCCTCTAAATTCCCATTTAACCACCTGATTTCTGAGTTAGCACAGGACACCCTTAATGGGTTTTGTCCCTGTTGCAGTCTGGGCCTCAAGGTTTAGCTAGGTTTCTATGGATCTTTAGATTGGATTCACAACACATTAGTAAGCCACCTTTTATAGGATGATATTATGCTGGAACTTGGTATTAGATTCTTTTGTAGTGAGCTAGCAAACTTTAATAAATTTCATTGTGTGTGTGTGTGTGTGTAGTATATGCGTTTTTGTGTGTGCACTTTTGTATGTCTCTGTGCAGGCATCAGAGGTTAACACTGGGTGCCCTAAACCATCTCTACCTTCTTTTTTGAGATGAGAGTGTTTCTTATTGAGCCTGGAATTCATCACCTCAGCAAGGCTGGCTGGCCAGAGAGCTCCAGAGACATACTAGTCTCTTCTTTTTCTATCTCTGGGATTTGTGCATTGAACCTGCCACACTCAGAGTTTTTACCTGGTGCTGAGGATCCAAATTCAAGTCTTCATGTTTTTATGATAAGAACTTTACAAATTAAATCATGTTCCTAGCCTTCAACCCCCCTTTTCTTGAATCATGTGCCAAAGAATTTTTTTTTTGATTAATAAGAAGGTATATCCAAGATCAATAGAAAAAATACATTCAGCAAGCAGTATATGGAAGATGGAGTACAAAGAGGGTGATAAAGACCTGTTTTTGTATTTTAAAGTGAATTATAACTCACAAGTAAAAAGATGATGTGTTGTGTGACCGCAAAGTACAAGCAGTTGGGGTTAACTTTCCTGTTCATAGTCATCACTTAATTGAGCTTCTAGCAACACACAGACCCATGTTAGATAGGTGGACTTCCATATCATAGTGTCAATGTCTTAGAATCATTTTATTTACTGCTCAAATAAAGCTTTATATGCAAACATTCTAGAGACAATAGCCACACAAAGACTAGACACCTCATCCTTATTAATATGGATTTGTCCTTATGAGTTGTGCTTGGAGGAATTCTAGAAGCTATCCATATTTTTTTTTCCCACTGAATTCCTGGAAACAGTCATACTTTAGGAGACAGTGTACTTTAGGAAAGAAGAAAATTCCATGAGGAAATTGTTCACTCAAAGAGAAAGAATCAGCATGATGAATTTGACTCTGGAAGAAAAACAGCCTTGCCTATGACAAGTGGGAGGCACTTTAGAGTGGGTGTGCAGACTGCTGTGCGAACCCTCCACTCTGCTGAAAACCTAGATTCCGGGGGTGAGGACATTAGACACTGCTTCTCTCAGTTCCCTTTAACCCAAGAGATAACAATACGGACACCTCAAAACCCTGGGCTACCCAACAGACGCCATCTATTTAGAGGTGGGCTTCTGGGTTGCCAGGGTCCTTTCCTCCCAATTGGACTTCATCTCCACAGCTTGGGTCACAAAACTGTGTTGTTACAGTCAGAACATCCTCGAGACTAAGAGGTCAAGCTCACTTCTGATGTCTTTGGAAGTTTTCCCATCATCATTAATGACCTCATGGCTGGAAACTTTGAATTTTGCTAAGAGCTATGAACATGGAATAGCTTTAATTAAAGAAAAAGATACTCAATAATTGTTGGCTTGACATTTATAAGACAATAATTCGGGTAAAATCATATTCCATGAGAGAAATGGAATGTCCTCTTATGCTATTACCAGAATCTGAGGGTAAAATTAATTTAACTTTAAATAAATCTTCACAAAGTTATAACAAAAATACCGGGCGGCTTCTGAGTATCTCTCCAGACATCTAAACACGGCTGCCTGACGAAGATGGTTTCGGAAATAGGCTGGGTTTAAAACAATACTCCTGTAAAAAGATCAAAGAAATACAATGCCATTAGATCCTTAAAGGACAATTACCAGAAGTATATAGGAATGTAATCACATGTATTCAATTTTCTATATCATCTTAAAGGATGCTAATGAATGAGATGAGGTCCCTCATGTGATTTGTCGGGGAAGACAAACAAGCCAGCATGATTGGAAAACAAATTAAGTTTGCATCATAGAAGCTACTTGGCAGTACTGATTTTATTTTTGTAAGTCTGGTCATGATAAGGAACCCAAACCTGACTTATACTGTATATACAACATGGTGCTCTTTGATTTGCTTATGTCGGTGTGGCAGGCAATAGTCATGGGTCATTTACGGCATGCCTTCTTGCATATGTTGTACACTGCGCATGTCCTTACTGCTCCGTTCCTCCTGCCCCTGTGCTCCCCTTCTGTTTTCATGACATGTCCTCTGGGATGGCAACTTTAGTGAAGGGGGAGGCTGTAAACTGTCCAAGTTTGGATAAAAGGAGCTGTAACTGGGGGACAGACTCATGGGGAGGTGTGGTGCCGTGGGGGCAGCCATATATCTCTTTTGAGGAGGCTGGTCTTGGCCTTGCCTCTCCAGATACGGGACTTTCTCGCTTGGCCTTCTTTTTCTCTTCAGTGCAGTCACAAGGCCTGACTCACTGGTAAGCGGGCATAATCCCTTGAGCTGCTGGCTGTCCTAGAGTTTCAGCATTTCAATCCAAACGGAGACGAGCAGGCCTCTTCTGGCTTCTTCCTCCAGAGAAAAACTGCAGGATTTCCCCTTCCTTGCCTCCTCCCCAGCTCTAAGGCAACAGTAGCAGAAGCAGTTCACACCCATGTCAGGAACAGGGAGCCCTCCGTTCGTGAAGGTTTCAAAAGCAGCTTCTGCTACACATAGAGACGTGAGAACTCAGATGTTATGGGGCCAACAGGAGATTACCAAAGAATGTTCTAAGACTGCCCAAAGGCTGAAGGCCATTAATTGGAACTGGTTCATTATTGAAGTAAACAGTTTACTTTCATTTTGAGCAGTACTCAGAGCTATAAACCATTGCCTTAAAAATACATGGTAACATAGATCACCAACTTTAGAGAATTCATGAGATTCTTTTTGGCGAATCATGAACTTGAAGTTGAAAAACTCACAGACTAAAATAGTTTCATTCCCAGAAACATTGCTTCTAAAAGGGTCAAAGAGAAATAACTCCCCTCTTTGTAGGCCATGATGATGGTTGTTACATATGACGAGGTGACTCATTCTATTCCACTTTAAATGCAAACAGAAAACAGAGAGGTTAAGAAAACCCTAATCCACTAATAGCCACAGATCTATGATGTTGCACACCTTACTGCCTCTTCTGCGATGGCTTCTCAATCAGTGGGGTCCCAGTTACTGAGAATGGGCTGTACTCCACAAGTAATGATTTGTGAAAATGGATATTCATTTCCCAAAGAATAGGAACATTTGTTTTGTGAGACCTTAATAAAATGTAGGATACTTAAGAATTCTCACAGGGGCTCACTTGATGCAAGGTGAAGCTCCTAACACACACCAACTGCTAATGCTCTACCAGCTCAGATAATGGTGAGTCTCGAAAGCACGTTTGCTATCCTCTGTTCTGAAAGTCCTCAAATGCAAATCCAAGTAACAGCACTACAGTTCTGTCCAGGGACTTGGTCTCTAGCTGACCAGAGGGTTTTTTTTTCTTTTTTTTTCTGAGTCCCAACTATTCTATTCCTCCATCGACACGTGTACAGCATTTATCTCCAGATGTGAAAGCACGTTCTCTAATGAGTGTGTATTGCTAGCCTATGGTGCGGTTTCCTGTTTCTGCTAAACTATTTACCAAGAATCTTGCTCTGAGAGACAAATGCTTTTTGACAAAAAAGAAAAGAAAAGAAAAAAGAAAAAAAAGGATGAGGTTGAAGATGAAGGCTATGAGAGGGAGCAGTGAGGGAAAAGTTAAACAGAGTGAGGGAAGAGGGATAGGATGTCTTAAGAATGGCTTTGCCCTCCCCCCACCTCCCCAAGGTGATCAGTGCATCCCTCTTAGGGTCCTCCTTGTTCCTAGCTTCTCTGTAGCTGTGAGGGAATGGATGGTTGAGCTGGGGGAGGGATGAAATGGAAGAGCAATGAAAGAGATACCTCCATAGAGGGAGACACTGGAGGCCTTACCCTTTTGGAGGAGGGGATGAGGGATGGGTCGGGCAGAGGGGAGACTGGGGAGGGGAGCGGGAGGAGGGATGAGACGGGGAAACTGTGGTTGGTATATAAAATATAAAAATATTATAAATAAAAAAATTTAGAGAAAAGAATGGTTTTTGGTGTGGGTAAGCTGAGAGATCACGTAGAGGAGACAGCATGGAAACTATTCTGATTTTTAGAAATCACTTCTAATTATGAGCCTTCTGTGTTTCTGAGGAAATAGTGGATGTCTATTGTTAGACTGGACTATGCTATTTTAACTACAGCCTCACCCTCTCTGAACCATGTGATTCCCACTTGAAAGAGTGCCTTCTAAAGAGGATCCAGACCCAGTCTCCCTCATGAAGGTGAAGCCACAAGGGGACATTTAGAAAGGTTGGACGAGAGGTTACATCTGGCCACCCATTATTTTTGACTCTCTCAATAGTAATTACAGCTTTCACTATGTGTTCCTGTTAGATATTTGGCAGGCAAATGTTAGTGGTGGTCGTAAGGCCTTGGTTCCCACACTTTTATTAATTTATTGATGCTTCTCCAAATGACATGTCCTTTTAAAGATCTATTTTAGGTTGTGTGCAACTTGTTGAGGGGATGATGATTTGTCCTCTAAAACGTCTAATCATTTATCATTTGACTCTATTTGGAGAGGCGGAAAGCTGACTATGATCAAAATGGACAATCTCCCCAGGGCTACAGTGAGGAAAGTGTAATTGTAATCAGAAAGCGGCCTCTGCACTGATTAGTCTGGTTCTCAGCACAGAGGAACTGACTCGGATTTAGGTATGCTGATAGGGCTGCTAAGAAGCCCGTTCTTCCTGACAGAGGGAATTACAGGAAGTCTGAGTTTCGGAGGGAAGAATGGAGTTGGTGAGAGCAGCAGGTTCTTCGTTCTCGATTTGTGACAGGCTCATGTTTAGGGCAGAGGATCATGTAAAATAACGGATTATGTAGGTAGAAGCTCTCTCTCTCTCTCTCTTTTTTTAAAAGTAGTTTGTAACCTCCATATCCTGGTGCTTTTTCTGATTTCTGTTTGTGGATGCCTTAACATTTATCTCTGTCTTAAAATCCACTTCATTTAATGCACATACACCTTGATTGTAGAGTTCTCTGTGTAACAGTGGAGTCAGAGTGTAGGCCTGCCTCAGCCTTGTCCTTGGCTTCCTGGTTCAGTTGGCAAAGGGTTTATCCTGCTTCACTGTTGTACACTGAGTTCACAGCACGTGCGCATCTGGCGTGGGTGTGATGTTTCCATGCCTGATGTGCTCTGCCGTTTACTGTGATGGAAACTGTACTAAAGAATCCTGAGGCTGAAAAAAATCCTCTGCAGTTTCTGGAAGGGAAAGAGCTCGATAGTGTCTGCTCCGTGAAGAAATGTGTTGGTTAATATGACAAACTTAATTTTCCTAATGAAGTTTACAGTCTTTGTCTCCTTACATTGAAGAACATGACTTGAACCTGGAATGGAGAGGAGTCGGGAACAGTGCGAGCTGAGGGCTGTGCTGGGCTGTGTCGAGAGACCCTGTCTCAGAACAAACACATAAGCAAACACAAGAGAAAAACAAGCAAACTCCTGACCAAAACGAAGAAAACCCAAACATTATGTGATCATTTTCACTACTGTGAAGCTAGATTTTGGTATAGTGTTTTCTTATCCAAAAATGTGATATTTCTCTTCCTTAGACATTCCTGAGACCTTAGACATGGTCTCAGCAACATTTTAACCTTTCATGTTTTTTAAGATGAATTGGGTACAAGCTTTCAAATTTTTTTCTTTTATTGTTAATTTACTATAATTATATCATTTCTCCTTTCCTTTTACTCCATCCAAAGTCTCCATATATCTTGGCCTGTTGTCATCAATTGCAATTACATGCACATACATAAATATATATGCATATACATACATATTTGCTAAATATAACTGGCTCAGTCTGTATAATGTTACCTGTACATGTTTTCAGGGCTGACCATTTGGTACTGGGGAACCAACTGGTGTGCTCTTCCCTGGAGAAGACTATTTCTCCAGCTCCTAACATTCCTTCATTGCCTATAGTTCTCTGTGTGGGGTTGAGGTCTCGGTCTTCTCTGCTGTCCGCTTTGGTATGCCGACTGATGTCACCCTTTGTATGTCTACTGGTGTCAGCTCATAAGTCACATGGGTAAGACTTCACGGGTGTAGCTCCTGACCCAGTCCTACAGCAAACTCCCTGATCCTCTGGCTCTTAAAATCTTCCCAGCTCCTCTTCTGCAGTGATCTCTGAGCCTTAGGTACATGAGCTGTTTGTAGATGTGGTTGTATTATAGATGTCGCCATCGGGCTGGGCCTCTCACCTTTTAAAAATAATTTCACTAATTCCTTGTTAGTTCTCGTGTTTTAAAGTTGTACACAAAAACATATGTACCCCCCCCACACACGCTTATCTGAGCAGGTATGCACAGCTCTACCTCACAGCCCAGAGAATGATCTATGGCAGCACCGAAAAGGTCCTTAGATCCACAACCTTGATTCCTTCCTCTCAGGTGTAGAACCTTCGGAACCTGTGCTTACCGAGTCCTACAGGTAAGTGCCGCAGCAGATCTGAGTGCACATCCAAATTTAAGGCACTTCTTCTTCTCAGTGCTCACATCTGAACTTACTTTGTAGTCTTCTAACTTAATATCAATAATAACAATTCAGTTCTCTATTATCTGCAAGAATAAGTTACTGATTTCCAAAACAATACATACCTAGTTTCCTTGTCCTTTTGTGTAGACTAAATTATTTTCACAAGGGAATTAACTGAAGGAGATGGTCTAGGGTCGCTTCAGTGTTTCACTGACATTTATCGTTGTATGTAAGTTCGAGAAGAGTAAGAGCATTCTGTTCTTTGACCTTTTGTAGTAAAGAATTAATGGTGATTCATAAAAGTCATAAAAACAAACAAGATATTGAAGCTAAAGATTAAGGAAGTTATACTTTTTAAAAGTAAAATGTTATATTAAAGTTGAGCTGTCATAGATTTAAGTTTTATTATTCTCCTTAAACTCATTTTAGTCATAGTTATTAATTTTGTTGTCTGGGTGTTCAATTTGCTCAATTTTCCTGTTTAAAAATCACCTCTTATTATCCACGGGCCATTGGTTCCAGGACCCCTGCGGATTCCAAAGTCTGTGGCGCTCGAATGCCTCATGTAGGATGCTGTGGAGTCGGCAGGCAATGTGTGCACATCTCTGTCACTTTAAGTCATGTCTAGATTACCTGTCATGCACACTGAAATGTCATTGCTATGTAAACAGCTGCTGCAGTGCATCGTGTAGGGAACAGTGGCAAAGCAAAACATCAGCATGTTCATTACAGATGTGCTCACTGCCCCTGGATGGTTTTCTATTTGTAATTGGTTAAATTAACAGACATGGATCAAGGGATAAGGAGAGCCAACTGTATTTACCAATCAAGTTTTGTCATCTCTGCAATGCATTTTCTTTTATTCTTACTCTGTATGAATGTGTGTTTTCTCTCTAGCTTTCAGTTATCTATCCCCTGACTTTAGCTTTGATTCACAACAACAGTGAGTATATTTTATTCTGCTTGCCTATGTCTTTTCTCTCTAGATTAAACTTTAAGTATCTTTACCCAGCTTTCTGGAGAATTTTATAAAAATGGAACCATATAGTGGATACATTTTGTTTCTTCAAGGCTGGGTTGTGAAGCCAGGGCCTGGTCCGTGCTCAGCACTCCACCACTGAGCTCGGTTACAGGAGAGTCTTGCTTTGTACAGCAGCTGCATTGTGACGCTTTTGTATCCACAGGTGCACGGGTAAGTGTGCTCTCCTTCTTTGATCTTTTAAATGATCAGAGCATCCCACAGTCACATTACTCATTTAACAACCGATGGGTTTCTGTTGGTTTTCATTATGAATAAAATGGCTTTAAGTTTCATTTCTCTTAGGAAAGCACCTGAGACAAGAATGGTGGGTCCTGTGGCGAGCATATGCTTCTCTTCTCTTGCCAAGGGGGGACTATAGCCCTCTGTGTTCCCACAGTGGTACCAGATACTACCAACCTTGAGCTTGCGCTCCTCCTGCCCTCTAAGTGATGAGGCTAGAGATGAAAGCCTCTAGGCTTGCACCATCAACCAATCTGGTGTCACAAGTACATCCCACTATTGTTTGACACGGGTTTGTTTTCACCAACTCAGTTTTGTTTTGAAAAATGGTCTCACTCTGTTTGTACTCCTGCCTATCTCGGAACTCACTCTGTAGACCAGGCTGGCCTTCTACTCACAGAGATCCACCTGTCTCTGCCTCCTGAGTGCTGGGGTTAAGGGGTGCCCACCATGCCTGGCTTACTTTTTATTATCATTTTCATATATATATATATATATATACATATGTATTTACATATATATATATGTAAAATCCTAGTGCTAGGAATTAAAACTAGGGCCCTGTACCTCGGTAGACACTGTACCCCACAGCCACAGTCTTAAGCCCAAGTTTGTGTATGGTATAAGGCAAAGGTATTTGACATTTATCTGTGCTTTTGGATCTGCAGGTTTTTTTCCCTCTAAACTTCATTTCCCCCTCATTATTGCTTAGAGCTTTGAAATACTTTACTTTTTCTAAAAAAAAAAAAAATGGAATATTAGTTGCTAAAATTGTCCACTGAGATTTTTAAATCTTCACACAAAATTAGGGAGTTTTGATATTCTAACAATATGCATCATGTGATCAGTAAATAGATTTCTCCACAATTTAGGCTTCATTTCTCTTGTTGATGTCTTAGAATTTCTACCATGAGAAATCTTGCATGGACGTGTTAGATCTGCCCCGAGAGTACTTGATGTTTTCCTTTTCCATGAGGGAAAGTTTGATTTCTCTCTGCTCATTGCTGACGTAGGGAAATGTAACTGGCAACATTGGACATTGATCTTGTTTGTACTCTGCCATGCACTTCTGAGGAGAATTACCTCTAAAAGCTTTTCCAAAGATACTTTTGGATTCTCTACATGGATTTTGATAACTTTTGTAAATAAAGCATTTCTTTATTTCTAATCTATGACTTTCATTTCTCTTATTTTCCTTATTGCACTTTTTAGAATAGTGTTATTTTGTTATTGTTTTATTTTGCTTTTATGTATAAAATACTCAGGTTTCTTAGACATGCTCTTCCTGGCTTTTCCCCCTTAATTTTGGAAAATTCCTGCCGAAAGTTCCTGCCCCACCCTCACTGATATTTTTCCCTCTTTGTGGAACATTTCTTCACCATCTGAGTGTGTTGAACATGTGGCTTGCTCCATGCTGGAGAGCATTTCATGTTCCCTGTTGATGGTCATGAGAACCTTTGCTCTCTTTCCCGATGGAAGAGAGGGCAGCCTAACCCTGTCCTTGGAAAGGGACTTGCTTCTCCATCAGAAGCCAAGGCTTTTTCCTTGCTCTGTGAATGAGGACTTTTGCTACCATGTCTCAGAGGGCTTATTGATTTACGATCCTGAGACAAACCTGATTTACTGTCCCAATAAGGTGCTGACATTTTTAAAAAGAAATAATTGGAGGCGCTAGAGAATGTCAGGAATATGAACTGTTTTCATCCAAGCAGAGCACAGTATCCTGTGGGAAATATGATGACATTAATGTTGGCGAATTACATCATTTAGTAGATGATAACCAGTCAAAGTGTGAGCCAAATCATCACAAAGGAAGGCATATCAAGCTCATGACCTGCCTTAGCCATTTCTGTAGCCATTTCTGTTCATGACTAATATTAAAAAATTGAATGGGTGGCTATAGAATATTCGTATGGCATAAATATTATACAAGCATGAACCAATACCACTGCTGATAGAAGCAAACCCCCAAATGATTGGGGGTAGTTCAATGAGAAGATTATGTTATGGTTTTAACAAATTGCGCCTATGAATTGAGTCATAGCTTGAGTTTGCTCAAGTAGAATAAGTTTGGATATTTTAACTGACTGCACTTTAATGTGATACAACAATATAAACACAAACTTATATATAAAACCTTATGCTAAATCAATAGAAGGTATTATTTCCATATGGCAAGTACTATTTTCACTTGGCCATGTAAGTCTTTTGAATCATCTAGCTCTGAGCATGTGAACAGATCATCACCATATTGGGATATGTCTGGAATGCCTAATTGGTCTGGAAAACAAGATCTGGAAAGAAAAAGGTCAATATGCTTAGATAATGAAATAGTATTATTCTAAGACTCAGTAAATCCAAGATGTTTGATGTGGGAAGCAGTATTATTATTCTAGATAATACCATTCAAGGCAAAGCAAAAATCAGTGTCAGGGAATTGCAAACAGGGCAGTTCATCTGAAGAATGGACTTCACAAGCACCTATGAAACAGGCTTTGAAAGATTTTCTTTTAGTGAAATGTTTGGGTGATATTTAGAACACCATCTGTCAGGACACTAACAAGAAACTCCTCACTAAGTGGTAGAATAGGCAAAATTATTTTCAAATATAGTCACAAAATTCCTTGTAATACTTTCTTCAACACTGCAGAGGGTCTCAGAGTTTTTTCTTCTTGTAAGTTCCAAGTTTTCCTAAGTTTCCAAGTCCTATGGATGCTGGCAGGAGACCCTAGCCTCCCAAATCAAAGGCAGAGGATAGGCAAGTGCTCATTGCATAACACTGAGCAAAGAGTATTGCTTTATACTTCATGGAGCTGCTGGGCCATTGTCCTAGATGGCAGTGCCAGATGATCTCTTCACATAGAGTAGGTAGCACAGTAGGACTGAAGTGCTAAGATCCAGGAGAGACGTCTTGTTATCTTAAATATGGATGCTTTTTTTTTTGAAATGATCTTTCTAGACATCAACCCTCTTGACTTAGTTTCACTGGTGATGAGAAGCCATCACGCCCCACCATGTTCAGCTGCCACCGCCTGCCTGCTGTATATGGAAACTCCATTTTCATGTTTTAAGGCTGCAAGCTGACTTTTCTTTCCTCCAAGGTA
This sequence comes from Peromyscus leucopus, assembly GCF_004664715.2. Classification (NCBI taxonomy): domain Eukaryota; kingdom Metazoa; phylum Chordata; class Mammalia; order Rodentia; family Cricetidae; genus Peromyscus; species Peromyscus leucopus. The sequence continues at coordinate 6,772,697 of NC_051068.1, read as the reverse complement.
TTTGTCATGTAGCTGCCTTTGAAAAAAAAGGAGCAAGGGCCAATCAATGCACTGCTGTAAAATGAAAAATGTGATGTGTGTTCAATTGTTGCCTTTATAGACCTCTGTTCAGACGTGTCCACACGTTTAGATTCAAAGAATAATAAGAAGGGTCCATTACAAGGCAAGGTTTAAGGTATCATAGAGAATAAGGAGATGCCTAAGATTGAAGAGAGGATGGGCATAGCAATATTCTCTCCTAGAACATGGTTCAGGTTAACTCAAAGTAAAAATAAATCAAGGAAACAAACAAAACAACCCATACATCAATTGTATGGAATAACTATTAAATTTTTTGTGCATGCAAAGGCGGAGAAGGCAGCAGTGGAAGAGTGGAAGGAAATGCTTACAAAGCAAAATTCTAATGTGGTACCTGACTTGATGTGTTCACATGCAATAGACTGCACCTCAGGGTGACACGCTCTGGAGGTGGTGGC